>NC_088691.1:46493063-47117229 GCF_028017835.1 Emys orbicularis
TATCTGAACCCCCAAACTCCATCTTGTGAACTCTCACCTACTTCTATGCTAACTGCTTACATGCTCTGAAGCAGGCTGAAGCAGAAATGTATTGGTCAGCGTTTCTAGCAGATGGCTGCAGTTTCACTCACACTAGCAGAAATAATAGAGATAAGGAGGAGGGGAAGGAGGGGTAGTTAGTTTGCAGGCGTCTAACCCAAGGTCGCAGAGACTGGGAAAGTTTTCTCACAAGCTTATGTAGAGTTTATTGTAACAGTTGTCTGGAAGGGAGGGGTAAGGGGGAACAGCCAGACAAAGAGATGTATGGAAACAGTTTGGAGTATAAAAGGTAAAAGTTGTTTGTATTTGTTGCACTGGATTTGAGACATGCTGGTCTCCTAGTGCCATTTCAGAGCTCTGAAATAAACTTGGCTTGCTTTCTCCCCTCGGTGTCTTTATTGGTGCCAAGCACACCGGGCCACGGACCATTGTTGTCCCCTCGAGCCCCTTGGGCGGGCAACACTGTCTCCTGCCCTCTGTCCAGACACCCGATTATCCAGCTCCTTGTCGCCCTGTGCTATACCCCCAAGTGACTCTGAATGTCTCTTTTGGGGCTCACCTTTCCCCTCGGCCTCTTTAAAAAGTCCCTTTCTCTGTCTCTCATTCATTTTCTTTTCCTTATGCTGCTGTTTCTCTTTTCCCCCTTGTTTCTTATTTATTTTGTCTGTTCTTTTCCTTCCCTTCCTGTTTTGTGTGGCTTTCCAGGTTTGACTCAGTCAATTTTAAAGATTTTTTTGTTTTCAGATGCGCTCGGATCACTTTCTAAATCACTTCCCCAGCCCGCCCCCATCTCCCAATCACTCCCCACTTTCTAATTTTCTTTTGCTATAGGAGGCCAAGCATGAGAAACACTATATAGCAAAAATATACTACATACACTACAGTATAAACTGTAGGAAAGAATAATATTATTTTAAGTGTCTGCCATGGCTGGTTCACATTGCACTAATCTCTCGCGGTTCAAATCCTCGTTCCTGCAATGAGACACAGAAATTGAAGTCAGTGTACCTTCTACATCAGTTTTAGCATCCAAACCCTGTCCAAATGCCTGAGG
This sequence comes from Emys orbicularis, assembly GCF_028017835.1. NCBI lineage: Eukaryota > Metazoa > Chordata > Testudines > Emydidae > Emys > Emys orbicularis. The sequence goes on from NC_088691.1 coordinate 46,494,157, forward strand.
TCATTGCTACAACTCCAGTGTCTCCCCATTGCTAGTACCTGTACAGCTTCCCTGGTGGTAGAAATTCTCACAAAGACCAGGCATAGGTAGTTTAGCCACCTGTTGAGAGCAGGTCCAGATAGCACACTGGTTAAAATGCTGGTGGACGCTAGCACTCCCGTCATTGTTACCACAGGGGAAGCTGCATTGGTGGTAGCTCAGAGGTCAAGTATTTGAAGAAAAATCTCTGTCTCTCGGGCCTTGTCCAGACTAACAAAAGCCCAGCCTCCACTGGGAGACTGTAAATGTTCATCAGTACTGGATGCTCTTGAGCTGGTGCTGAGAGGTTTAACTACTAGTGTAGACAGGAAGGAGTGGGCTGTGGCACTGAAGTCTCAAATGCTTTTTGTAGTGGGGCTGAAAAGGGCTTTGTCCTGTTTTCATGGACAACTAACCCACCTTCAGCACTGATTTCCCTAGAGTGTCCAGGGCTAGAGCGGGGGAGAACTGGTGCTTAGATATCATGGCGAAGGGTAACAGGTTAAACTGCAAGAGAGGGACAGAGGCCCTCAGCCATCCTGGTACCGTGTAGGGTGGCCAGACAGCAAGTGTGAAAAATCGGGACGGGGGTGGGGGATAATAGGAACCTATATAAGAAAAAGATCCAAAAATCAGGACTGTCCCTATAAAACCAGGACATCTGGTCACCCTAGTACCGTGCAATGTGGGGAGACCACTGAACGCTAGGTGGCAGCTCCAGAACATGCCACAGCAACACCCTCTGTTGGAAAGGAGCTAGAATCGCCCTTGCTCTGTCCTGTTGTTGGGCACGAGCTGGGTTCTGCAGAGTCTGTTACTGCTCTGTTCCACATCCCTAGCACAAAGCACTGAGGTGCCGAGGCCCTGGCAGGAGCAGGTACTACATGAGCTGAGTTTGGTGTTGTTCCTAGCACACCTGGCTGGCAAAGCAGGCTGCTGCTGCATGCTGCCACTGCCCAGAAGCCACGCAGGCCTGCAGCAGAAGTTGAGCCCTGTCAGTGCCCTGTACCACTCTGTGCCTGGCTCAAGCCAGTGGGAAGGGCCCCCCACTTCCTAACTAATTTATTGATTTAGAGGGGGAATAGTCCACCCTTGTCATCCTCCTGGCTCTCACCTCTGCTGCCTCCCGCCAATCTCCTTCATGTACTCATCATGGCCGGTTGTCACGCTGATGTAACTGAGCTTCTGTATCAGCCTGCAATTAACAGGTGTTGTTACACGGGCTGTTAACGATACAGTCTGGTGATTCATGTCCCTGCCCCTTTCGATGTCTGCCAAACGGGGCAGGTCAGATTCAAGTCCCTGAATCCCAAATCCACTTAGATGGTTTCAGTTAAAAGGTGTTTGTTTTCTGGTTCAGATGTGGCCAGAATCTTAGGAGAGAAGCTGATCTCACAAACATTTCCACCCTAACACTTGTGAGATTTCAGTGTCATTTTAACAGGGAGGGCTAGAGGACAGCCAGCCCTGATTACTGAGGAGGCACACTTAAGCAGGGGTCACTCGATTCCCTTAGAAGAGCAGCAGGAAGCTGCAGAGTGAGAGAGTTTGCAGCAGGTAAGCTCCAGCAGAGAACAGAGGGACTTGAAAACTTTATTTTAAATGTTTGTTAATTTAATAACACAGAAGCTTAGAAGGGATGGGAAGGGACAAAGGGTTTGTGAATTATTGAGGAAATCTCTTGAAGGGGGAAACTAAGGCAAGGCAGGCCACCTACAGAGCAACCTCTAACCATGAGGGGGAAGCTGGGAGGAGGCCAGCCTGGTGACGTTCATAAAATCAAGACAAGAGCTTTACACCTGATGGGGGCTTGACCCTGAACCCTGGCGCTGATGCAGCCTCATACCAAACCTCAAAGGCTAGCCCTGAGGATACACCCACAACATGAATCTGAGTCATAGCCTAAACCAAATCCAGCTCGGAATAGTACCTCCCTCGCCAGCCCCTAACTTTCAGTAATTGGCAGTGTAATGCTGGCAGTGCCATAAGCAAGGACCAAGCAGGTACAGGGAGCAGCCCAGGCAGTGAATTTCCCCTGTGTACCTGGTATGCTAAACAGCACTGACATGGTTAATAGGAAAACATGTGATTTTATCTGGGTGCTATTGCACAATAATATCTTGGATACTAGAAAGTAATGCAGAATACAGAGCAGGGAAAGTATTTTATTCTATGGTTTAAAGCACTATATAAATTTATGAAAATATTATTAGTGATCATTAATTATTGACTGATTATTAACAAAGCTCCCCAGAGCAACCTAGCATCCTTTGTAAAGAGGAATTTAAATCTGGTCTGCTAACAGCGAACACCTAGGTTAGGAGAGACTGACAGTTACAGAATGCACGCAGAAAGGGAAAAAGAAAGAAAGATACATGCAACAGGTCTAGGATGATGATTTTTTTCCATGGCAACTACCTAGATAAAGTGAAACAGCCACAAATTAGAGTAATTCCAACTCTTCAAAACACACTCACTCACTCACTCACTCATGCTCAGTAATAAAAAGGGGCTGCCCCAGCATTACATACCATTCTATGAATCTGTCTAGCTTGCTGTGGGAATCTGATCCACTGCCATCTATTCGTGAAAACAATCACAATTGAGAAGTTAGATTTTATTTTCTTGCCATGTAACAGAGCTGGAGTCATTAGACAGTAAGGAACAGCTGGGTTACCTGTCACACGGCTTGACATTACAGACTTGTCTGCTGCACTTGTTTTCTGTAGTCTGAACTGTAGTCAAGTGGAATGTTTTATGGCTCAGGAGCTGAAGACAGCCTGGCTAGCACCTCCCCCTTGGGTTTCATAGTTCCTCCTCTAACTTTCCTCGAGTTGCAAAGGAGCTGTCAGCACTGGACAGGTGTGCTCCTTCTCAGTGAACTGCACTAGGGAAATGAAGGCAAATTCACTGATTTTCACTTCTTCTTCTTTCTCTTCCCCCATACACCCCACCAAACGTGCTGCCCTTCCCCCCACCACACCCACTAGCCTTCCTGCATCCCATCCCTCCAAAATGCCACAACCCAGCCCTTTCTTCCCACAGCCAGTTCCTATTCTGCCTTCCCACAGCAGCTTCTGGTTCAGTCCCTTAGCCCCAGGTCGCTCTCTCCTGGGTGCTGGCCTAAGATGACACTGAATTAGCAGCTGGGAGGCAGCTTACAGGGGGAATGTGTATGGCGTGAGAAGGAGAACTTCGGAGAGCAAAGAAGTAAGGTGAGGCAGGAGCCCTTCCAGGTCAGGGTCCCCCACCCCTTGTTGTGGCTTTTGCAGAAACACTCCGGGGCCACTGTACTCACATCTTGGTGGAGTAATCTGGCCCCTGGACTTCCAGAGAGTCTTGGATTTTTGGGTTCTTTATAAACAATATAAATAATGAGTCATTGGGCCAGAGAGAGATAATGACTCTGTTGCCTCGTGGTTAGGGCACCCACTGGAAGGTGGGGGGACCCAGGGTCCAACCCAACCCCCTGCTCCAGTGACTAATTATTTAGACGCAGCAGGAGAGATTGATAGGACCCCACACCAGAGTCTCCCATCGCCCAGTGGTTAGAGCACTCTCCTGAGAGGATTTGAACAGGAGTCTCCCTCCTTTCTCCCCCTCTGGCAGAGAGAGGGGACTTGAATTCCAGTCTCCCACATCCCTAGCGAGTGTGCTACCCATGGGGCTAACAGTTATAAGGTTGGCTGCAGTAGCAACCTCCGCCCAGCCAGACTTTGAACGGGACCCAATCCAGCAGGCAGCCTCGGGGCACACCCACTAGCCCAGGCCCTAACAAGACTGATCTTCCCCCAATGTGTGCATTGCTCTCAGGCATAGACAGGAGATAGGCATCAGGATGCCCAGAGGGAGGCAGCAGTGTGTGTGCTCAGAGGCAGAAATTGAGGCAGCAAGGGAGTTTTGTGAACTATAGAGGAGCCTAAAACCAGGAGTAAAGCACCAAAATTGGTCACCTGAGACCCTTTGTGAATCTAGGCCTTCCTCCCACTGTACCTCACTGCCAGGGCTGGTGCAACCCATTAGGTGACCTAGGCGGTCGCCTAGGGTGCTACAATTTGGGGGTCGGCGACCGCGGCAGTATTTCGGCGGTGGGACCTTCCGCCACCTCTGTGGGGGGCGGCATTTCGGGGCGGGACCTTCCGCCGCCTAGGATGGCAGAAAACCTGGCGGCACTCCTGCTCACTGCCCCACCTGGAAAGTGAGACACAGCATGTCCCCACCTCCTAGGCATGCGTGAAGAGTTGACAGCCATAAGGTGGTCAGATATGATGTTCCTGGTGCCTCACAAGTATCTTAGCTAGGTCGGGTCTCAGCAGAGTGCCCTGCCTATATTTCAGATGTACTTAGGGAGTGCCAGCCTCAGCATCCCTGCTGGGTGAAAGCCAGAAGGCAGAGGCTATTTCTAAGCTGCACAGGGCACCATCCACAAAGGGCTTTCTAGCTAAAGACCAAACAACTTGAACTGTACCAAAAACCACCTGGGAGCTCGTGTGACCTACAGTGCTTGCCAGAGTAGCATGTTCTAGGCAGAAAGTACTGCTAGGTAAGCAAGCAAGCACATTCCTCACTAACCAAACTTTCCAAGTGTGATCCTAGAGCGATCACATTTGGAGACCATTGCAGTAATCCAGTCTTGAGGGCAAAATAGGTAACTTGTGAATTTCACCTCCATGTAAATCAGGAGTAATTCTGCAGCTGTATGGCCGGTGTGAATGAGGCACTTAGTGATTGCCCTTAGTCCCAAGGTATCCACCAGTCAATATGGCTAGCAATGTGTCTGCATCACAGCCAGGCCTGAAATAAGATCATAAACGGCTGAGGATGTTAGGTAGGGCCAGCCCCATCCTACCAAAATCTTCTTGCTAACTTTCACTGGAAAAAGAAGATTGAGACTGATTTGTGTGAAGAGTAGCAATACCAAGAACATGGGTCCAGCAATCTTTTAGTTTCCTGATCATCCTTTAGTGCTCATTTATAATGTAAAGAAAACATTTACAAAGCATTCAAACAATTTATTTTACTGTAAGAATTTTAAAAAATGCATCTTTCCATGGTGGTTGGTAGCAAAGTGGCTTAGATTGCTGTGGAATGGAATAATTGCTGTTTCTTATGTCCATCAACAGGAGCAGTTAACTTTTCAAGAGATGTGTATACAGATGCTGCTGCCCTAGTTGTTATAAGGAAGATGTGCTGTATGTCTCATAGTCTTTGCATGTAGGGTATGTTTGTATTCTATAGGGATGTGTTTATACCAGCAGAATGGGACCCAGAATACACCACTGGTAATAACAATACTGGAAATTATAAAATAGCCAGCTCAGGAGTTTTTGCCATTATTCACTATTTACAAGGCCAAGCATGTAAGGCAGTTGAATGATTGGGCAAATCACCATATTATGTAGTTTTAAAAGTTGCTGCATAATTATACTCCACAGTTTAACCTTTGATTTTAAAAAAAAAGTCTCCTGCCATTTTGGTTGCAAACATCGCCTTCAAAATGTAAACTGATTGTAAACCAATTCAGTGACATCTGCCAGAATCTGCAGACATACAGCCAGACAAAATAGCTCACATGCAAGCGTAAACTCTTCCCTTTCATTGCCATGGGATCTTAACACTGAAACAGAATGACGAAGATATAAAGATCAACAGATCGCTAACTATTGAACAAAAAATCAAGCTAACATGCTTGTCTATTGCTGGATGTCATGACAGATATTTGAACAGGTGCAGAGGGACAGGTAGCTGCTGTCAGGAGTTGCTAGGATGGAGAATGAAAAATTCAAACCCCTCCTCCCAAAATTTAAAGTCACGTATAGGAGTGTGTCTTGTCCAGAACATTAAACCATAATATACTGCTTTCTCCTGTGTTACATCTCCCTACAGCTCTCAGCTGTGCAATTGTTTGTCCAGAGAATGGGATTGGCTTTTGTTTTTTGCTTTTATCAGATGGAAATATATCATCTTTGTGGGCCAATTCACTCAACTTGGGCTCTGTTCCCCAAAGGAGGTTTGTCAGTTGCCCATGATGGATTGAGTATCTCTTTTCTTTTTACATTGATGCATGTTTTTTTCTTACCTAAATGGTTTGACTAATAGCAGGAATTTCTTCCCTCCTTCTCCTTCCAACCCTCTTCACTGTCTTTGATTGAAACTTAATCCAGGTGGATGGTGAATACACAGAACCTTTACTCATTCCTCCAGCAAGCGATGCCCTAGGGTAGAATCATAGAATATCAGGGTTGGAAAGGACCCCATCTAGTCTAGCCCCCTGCTCAAAGCAGGACCAATCTCCAGACAGATTTTTGCCCCAGATCCCTAAATGCCCCCCCTCAAGGATTGAACTTACAACCCTGGGTTTAGCAGGCCAATGCTCAAACCACTGAGCTATCCCTCCCCCCAGATGTCTACCCTAGAGCTGGAAGGTGTCAATTCAAGCTCAAGGAGACATACCAGTACCAGCTCTGATAGAGCTAGTGTGCTAACAATAGCTATGTAGCTGCCATGGTGCGAGGGGCTAGCTGCCCCAAATAGGTGCCTAGAGTCTCTGAAGGGATAATACCTGGGGCATAGCCCCTCTCACACCATTGCAGCTGCACTCCATTTTTAGTGTGCTGGCTTGATCAGAGCTAGCCAGGGTACTGCTCCTTGAGCTGGAAATTACACCCTCCAGCACCAAGTGTTATCATTAGCTGAGGGCACAGGAAAAGAGCAAATTACTGCCCACACCCTTGAACAAGAAGGAGGCAGGGAGGAAATTATGCCTCACGTGGCATCTGTCACAGCTCCTCCTGGGTTGGTGCAGTTCACATTCCACACTATACTCAGGGATGTGCCTGAAAGCTCAGTCTAACCCGATACAATCTGAATGCAGAAAGGAATCAACAGAAAGGCCCCTTCACCAGGAACAGCTGCAATGGGCTGCCTTCAAGGTGAAGGAAAAGGTGAAGGTTTGGTTTGGATTTTTCTAGAGCACAGCGACTGTCACCAAAGCTACTGCAGCCCCAGGCTAACTTCAGCAGCAGCTATGAAGAGTGAACCAGTTAGTGTTGCTAAACAGGTTTCAGACATTTCTGGTGTGCTGCAGACATCATGGCTTGCTATGCACCCTGCAAGGAAGCAGCAGGGCGTATATATATATATATATATATATATATATATATATATATATATATATATATATATATATATATATATATATATATATAGTGAGGGAATTTACATGTGGTCATGAGAACTATTCATACCATGTCGCTGCTCAGCAGTTAGGAAAGTGTAACCAAATAAACTGCATTGTCATTCTATAAATGGTATTTACCATGAGTGTTAGGCATGCAATGGAACTATGGATATAGACAGGAAGGACTAAAGTTAGTATCAGAAAAACAACCATAGCTATCTAAGTACATCCAACTAAAAAGGAACATAATGAAAATACAGGAGTATGTATCTGTGTAGCTCCTAAAGGCACCAGCTGAGATCGGGGCACTACCATGGTCGACAGTCCATATACCCATAGTAAGGGCAATCCTTGCCCCAAACAGCTTACAATCAGAAAGACAAAAGGCTGGTACTAGAACAGTCTCATGTTATAGATGGGGACCTGAGGTACAGACATTAAGTGATTTGTCCAAGGTCACACAGAATCTGTCTCAGAGCTGAGAACCTAATCTAGCTCTTTTGCCTTAGTCACAAGCTCAGCCTTCCTCTCTGTTACCTGTTAGGGTTCTGCACCAAAACCCAAAGCTGGCTTGTAGCTGAATCTCCAAATTCAGCTTGTAGCTGAACACCAAATCCTTTCTGCTGTTCATGGGACCCTCCGGTTTGTTAACCTGGGTCCAAGGCTCTCTCAAGCTTCCCGAGGTGCATATGGACTGGCTGGCTAGTTCCTCTGTCTGCCATGGCAGGTGAGGAGGGCAGGCTAGGTCTGTGCCCTGCCAATATCCTATGGGAAGCATTTTTTTCGTTGCTTTACAATTTCTGCTTGTTTTGTTTCCCATTGTTTAGTCCTCCAGAATTGTTGATATTCTCTCTCCTCAGGCAGTACCTACAAGGTCACAGTTACAGCTATGCATCCGAAGAAGTGAGGTTTTTACCCACGAAAGCTTATGCCCAAATAAATCTGTTAGTCTTTAAGGTGCCACCAGACTCCTTGTTGTTTTTTTAGGGACATCCTACGAATCCTCCTTCTTATTGTTAGCCTGCACAGAAAGAAAGAAAGAAAGAAAGAAAGAAAGAAAGAAAGAAAGAAAGAAAGAAAAGTCATTACACAGGGAAGGTGTTGTGCTACTTGTTTTGTTTGTTTTGCTCCTTCGTTACACCCCTTATAAAAATAAGACCTGGGCAGTTTGAGTCCAAACTGCTGATGCTTACAGAGGTGATAATGCAGCCTTAAGGGCAATTATTGTAGAGTACCAGAGTGATTGTTCTCAGGGATTCTCTCAGCCTTTCTCCCCCTTCCTTTCTTCCCCACCTCTTGATATCCAGATTAGGCTGCTTGAAGCCCAGAATCGCAAGGAGTATTTTGCAGTGGGTGTGCAGAAAGGCAGGACACTGGGCAGCTGGAGAGAGGCACTTAGGTTTCTGCTCTGATTTAACCTCTTCTGATGAAGAGTCCATGCTTTCCTCCTGTTGTCTTTTGCTCTTCACCTAAAATACATCGTATGAAGGAGCCACCTGGGCATAGTGAAGTGCAAATCACCCCATGCACTAAACATACATAACATGCTAGGCCTAGCTACTGATATACCCTGCTGCTCTGGCAGGGTCCCAGTGGTTTCTGAAACCTAGCCCGTGGGGGCCACTAGAAAGCTCACAGACTTTTTAAAGGGATACGACCCAATTCTTATATGCTACACCTTCCTCGCAAACTTCCCCTCCCTCCCTTCAAAATTCCAGCTAGAAATCAGAGAAGGAGCAAGGACCTGTGGTTTTTTTGGGACTCGAGTCTGGACGCCTTCCTAAACTCTCGCCATAGCTGCCTCTGCCCTCATTTCATTTGCTCATTGTGGGCCTGATTCTGCCACCCTTGCTGCCCTAAGTGCCATACTACGCAGTTAGTCCCATTGATTACAGTAAAATATGCAACCACAGTCTGAGAGTCCAGCTCTGCTTGTCTGTCCTGGAATCTCTCTGTAGCAGAAATCTGCTGGGCTCAGGGATGGATTGCTTAGATCCATCTTGATGCTCCAAAAGATACAGGAAAGTCACTGCTTCTAGGGCAGTGAAGGATTTGACTTGATTACAACCATGGATTTGGCAGGATACCACACAAAGGACAAAGCTCTCCCTAAGGCCTCATCTACACTACACAGTTTTGTCAACAAAAGTCAGCTCTTGTTGACAAAACAGTGGAGGTGTACACCCTGAAATGCTCCTCCTGCTGATGTAACTCCCCTGCTATGCCAACATAATAAAACCACCTCAACGAGAGGCATAGGACTTATGTCGGTGTAGTTAGGGTGACACAGTGTCTGTGTAGACACTGTGTCCCTTACACCATGGCTCTGCTGAGCTGTGAAATTGACAAGAAAGTCAAGTTGGGCTGCCACCTAGGCTCCCAGCTTGGGCTGCTGCCAGGGCTCCCCATTCCCTGCTGGGAGCTCTGCTGCCCGCCGGGGTCCTGTCTCCCTTCTCCCCTTCGGGAGCTCGGGTGCGGATCTCCATCAGAAGCCCCAGGCAGCTTCTCTCCCTACTCCTGGCTGGGAGCGCGGAAGCAAGAAACCCCAGGGGACAGCTGTGCTCCTGGTCCAGAGCTGTGTGGAGGTGAAAGTCCTGTCTCTCAGTCCCCAACACTGCCCCTCTTCAGTCTGTGGAAGTGCTCCTGGGACACCAGCCACCACAGTAATTAATGCTAATCCTATGTTAGGTCAACTTATCTTTGTAGTGTAGACATAGCCTAACTCATCCTTATGTAATAACCTGCATCATTCTTCTTGGAGTGGCTCAGACATACCAGGAGAAGGTGGTTTGTTTTCCCCTTATAAGCAACAGAGTCCTCTTCTCTGGCTAATCCTAAAACCCTCTGACTTTGGGAGACCTGGGATCTATTCCTGGTTCTGCCTCTGACCTGCTGGGTGACCTTTGGCAGGTCACATTGCTATCCTGTACTTCAGTTTTGCCATCTGTAAAATGGGGATAATGCTACTGACCTGCTTTGTAAAGCACTTGGAGATCTGCTGATAACAACTAGGGATTATTATTATCTTGGACTTTCATTAATTTTATTTTCATGGTTGAAATCACTGAAAGTACTTGTGCAGTGATGTCCTCCTGGTGAAGTTGGCAGACTTAGGCCCTCGGTGAGGAATAGCAATCTAACTAAAGTGCCTCAGGAGCTTTCACTTGGGTTCCAGTCCCAATGGCCTGTCTTTGCCATTTAATACCAGACTCAACTCTCGGTGGGGCCACCAGATGCTTCAAATGCCCCCATGGAGGCCCTATTCCGCTGTACTCCTTCCAGGCTCTTCCTGGCCCCCTCCAACTCACTGGCAGCATGATTGGAACCATAGCTGAAAAGCCACCTCACCTGCTTTTGGTCCTGTTCCCCATCACCTGGCACACTCCGCTCCTGTACCAGACAGGACAGTAGCATTAATCGTGAGTAGTGATGTCCTCCTGCACTTGCAATGTACATTTTGGTGCCAGGAGATACAGGAAAGCCCAGCCCTGTTTTTCTGCTTAAAACAGGATGTTCCATTTGTAACTGACATACACTGGTTCTTAGAACCAGGCTAAATTTTCCATTGAAACAGTTTGTCAGCTGCCTCCTGTCTTTTTTATCAAAGTTTTAAAGAATTCTGTCCAGCTTTTCCCATGATCCTGCGCTGGGCCTTTCCTGTGTCTAAAAAACCAGACGCTCATCTAAAAACAAGCATCAAAAGCATAAATCAAGAGATGCGTATGTTTGTATTCCTATTTTCTGAGCTTGTTGGTCATTTGGGCTACTATTTAAGTGTATGAGTACTTTTGTTGATGGCAACGGAACTACTCCTATACTAATTAGTTATGCACCTTCTTGAGTTCCTGAAAAATGGTCTTAAATGTCTCATTTGTTGCAATGGGCTTTGTTCGTTTTTGTATTTTTCTTTAAATGCTAGAAAAGGAAATATTTCAATAAGGGAAGAAACTTTGCCTCTATATCATGCCTATGCAGAGCTTAGCTTTGGTCCCAGATTCTGCAAACACTTTCACACCTGCTTAATTTTAAGCAAGTGCATGCTCCCAATGACTTCAGTGGCTATACTCACATGCTTAAAGTTAAGCAAGTGTGAATAGGTTTGCAGGATCTGGACACTTGGGTGTCTGATAGATCTGGGCAGATAATTGCTTGAGAATATTTGTTGTAAATGTTGGCAATTTTTTTCATCAGACAATTATTTGTAAATTCATTTTTATTAGTCAATGAATTATTATGTCAACCAATGAGGGATTGTAATGGGGTGTCCGACCACGCAGGAGTGGAAGGCATCAAGGATGAAATCTTGGTGACACTACCAATAATATTTGCAAACTCATGGATGACAGGAGATGTCCCGGAAGACTGGAGAAGAGCTAACGTAGGGCCCATCTTTAAAAGGGGGGAAAGGAGGAGCTGGGGAACTATAGAGCAGTCAGCCTGACTTTGATACCTGGGAAGCTACTAGAGCAATAAACATTCAGTTTGCGAATACCTGGAGGATGAAGGGGTGATTACTAGCAGCCAGCATGGATTTACCAAAAACAAATCCTGCCAAACCAGCTTGATTTCCTTCTTTGACAGGATAACTGGTTTGGTGGATAGGGGTAATGTGGTGGACATAATATACCTGGACTTCAGCAAGGCTTTTGACACAGTCCCACTTTACATTCTCCTAAGTAAGCTGGAGAAATGTGTGCTCGACAGAACTACCATTAAGTAGATACATAATTGGTTAAACAACCATAAAGAGTAACTATTAATGGAATGATGTCAGACTGGAGAGAAGTCTCAAGTGGGGTTCCACAAGGATCTGTTCTGGGTCCAGTGTTGTTTAATATAGACTCAGAGAAGATTAGGCTTAGAAGAGACCTCAGGAGGTCATCTAGTCCAACCCCCTGCTCAAAGCAGGACCAACACCAACTAAATCATCCCAGCCAGGGCTTTGTCAAGCCAGGCCTTAAAAACCTCTAAGGATGGAGATTCCACCACCTCCCTAGGTAACTCATTCCAGTGCTTCACCACCCTCCTAGTGAAATAGTGTTTCCTAATATCCAACCTAGACCTCCCACACTGCAACTTGAGACCATTGCTTCTTGTTCTGTCATCTGCCACCACTGAGAATAGCTGAACTCCATCCTCTTTGGAACCCCCCTTCAGGTAGTTGATGGCTGCTATCAAATCTCCTCTTCTGTAGACTGAACAAGCCCAGTTCCCTCAGCCTCTCCACATAAGTCATGTGCCCCAGCCCTCTAATCATTTTCTGTGCCCTCCGCTGGACTCTCTCCAATTTGTCCACATCCTTTCTGTAGTGGGGGCCCCAAAACTGGACACAATATTCCAGATGTGGCCTCACCAGTGCCGAATAGAGGGGAATAATCACTTCCCTCGATCTGCTGGCAATGCTCCTACTAATGCAGCCCAATATGCCGTTAGCCTTCTTGGCAACAAGGGCACACTGCTGACGCATATGCAGCTTCTCATACACTGTAATCCCCAGGTCCTTTTCTGCAGAACTGCTGCTTAGCCAGTTGGTCCCCAGCCTGTAGCAGTTCATGGAATTCTTCTGTCCTAAGTGCAGGACTCTGCACTTGTCCTTGTTAAACCTCATCAGATTTCTTTTGGCCCAATCCTCCAATTTGTCTAGGTCACTCTGGACCCTATCCCTACCCTCCAGCATATCTACCTCTCCCCCCAGCTTAGTGTCATCCGCGAACTTGCTGAGGGTGCAGTCTATTGTCCAGATCATTAATAAAGATGTTGAACAAAACCAGCCCCGGGACCAACCCCTGGGGCACTCCACTTGATACCAGCTGTGTCATAAAAATAGAGGGAATGGTAGCTGTACTAAATGTACTAAATTGCCTTACCTGTAAAGGGTTAAGTAGTTCAAATAACCTAGTTGGAACCTGACCAGAAGGACCAATGAGGAAAGAAGATACTTTCAAATCGGGGGGGGGGGGGGGTTGTTTGTGCTTTCTCTTTGTTGTTCCCTCTCTGGACAGAGGGAGAGTCCAAGCAGGTACAACATCTCCTAAAAATATACCTGGAATAATCCATCTAAAACCACAGAAATTGTAAGTAGGGCAAGGAAATGCATTAGGTTATTTTTTGTTTTGGCTTGTGAATTTTTCTATGCTACAGAGATAGTTTTATTCCTGTTTTTGTACTGTGAAGCTGAGCCCAAGGGGGAATCCTCTGTGTTTTAAATCTTTTTATTACCCTGTAAAGTTACCTTCCATCCTGATTTTGCAGGTGTGATTCTTTTACCTTTTCTTTATAAATAAAGTTCTTCTTTTAAGAACCTGATTGATTTCAGTGTCCTGAAGACAAATGGTCTGGTCTGTGCTTACATTGCTAAGGTAATTGGGTGGTATATTATTCTCAAACCTCCCCAGGAAAGGGGGTGAAGGGGTTTGGGGGGATATTGGGGGCAGGGTAGTGATTCCAAGTGACCCTTCCCTGAATTTTTGTGTAAATCACTTGGTGGTGGCAGCAATACCGTCCAAGGACAAGGAAAGGAATTTGTGCCTTGGGGAAGTTTTAACCTAAGCTGGTAGAATATAAACTTAGGGAGTCTTTCATGTGGGTCCCCACATCTGTACCCAAATAGACATCGAGCTGTTGATCACTACCCATTGAGCCCAACAATCTAGCCAATCCATACTTTTTTAACTTGTTGGCAAGAATACTGTGGGAGATTGTATCAAAAACTTTGCTAAAGTCAAGATATATCATGTCCACCACTTTCCCCATATCCACAGAGCCAGTTATCTCATCATAGGAGGCAATCAGGTTGCTCAGGCATGACTTGCCCTTGGTAAATCCATGTTGACTGTTCCTGATCACTCCCTCTCCTCCAAGTGCTTCAAAATGGTTTCCTTGAGGACCTGCTCCATGATTTTTCCAGGCACTGAGGTGAGGCTGACCGGTCTGTAGTTCCCCAGGTTCTTCTTCCCTTTTTTAAAGATGGTGTGATAAATGAAGGGGAGGGGGGGTAGCTCCCATTTATGGACACCCAACCAGCCAGTTACCTATACAATCCCTCTTAGTAGCTGTTCTCTACTTGCTTTACCTGTAAAGGGTTAAAAAAGTCAAGGTAAAAAGAAGGGAGTGGGCACCTGACCAGAAGAGCCAATGGGAAGGCTAGAACTTTTTAAAATTGGGAAAAAAAGCTTTCCCTTTGTGTGCTGTTGTTGGTCTCCGAGAAAGAGGGGAACAGGGAGCAGTTATGCTGTGAGAAGCAGGTCCCTGCAGTGGGGAAAGGCTGAGGCAATAGGTAGGCAGCAGGACCCTATGCTGTTCAAAATGTCAATGTAGATGAGGGAGGCACTGCTTGGGCAGCAGGGGAGCCCTGTATATACCTGGGTACATACCCACAGGATTCAGGTGCATCTTTACTCTATTCACGTAAGCTGTGCCTCCCCATCTGCACTACTATTTATTTCTGTGCTAGGAGGCATGCATTGTACATACTCTACACCCCCCCGTAAGGAGTTTGCAGTGTAGACGTACCTATAGAGACAACATGCTTAACCTCGACAACCTTATCAGTGCTTAACAGATCATAAATAATCCCTCTCACCAGTGCTCTGAGACAGAGGGGGTCTGGTTACCTGCACAAACCGCAACCTCTAAGAAACCTAAACTCCAATGGAATCAAAGGGCAAAAAAAGTCTGTGGAAGTCTGTTTTTGTTTGGATTTCAGTTCAATCACTGCTCACTTCCTAGGCAAGCTACACAAGTGCTGCCAAAGATCAAAGATACAGAACTACAAGTCTGGGTCAGCGACAAGTCCAATCGAGCCAGGCTTCACAGTGTGGTGGGGTTTTACCCTGGAGTCCATGTGGCACTACTGGTCTTTCCTGAGCTGTCTAGTGCAATGTCATCTCTGCTGTCTCTCTCTTCCTTCTCCCAGGGTCAGGAACAGGTTTTCCTCATAGCTTTTTGCTGAACTGTCTTTTATTTTTTCTGTTAATGTGAGGAAATGTGTCTCTCACAGTAATATTTCCAGTATTGTGATGGAGGGTGGGTTCCTAGAGATACCTCACACCGCAACCTGACCCCTACCTCGCACTGCGTCTACACTATTTAAATGTGTCACCACATACCAGCTATCCTACATGGGCACTGCCTTGGCGGCTCTCGCAGATCTAGCCTGAGGCCTATGTCAGCAGCGCACAGTCATCAGCTGACCCAGAGGTGCAGTGCACCACCATGGGTGTTGTCAAATGCATGTTCTGCCACATCTCCAGGACTTACTGAGAGTTTCATGGAATCATAGAATATCTGGGTTGGAAGAGATCTCAGGAGGTTATTTAGTCCAACCCCCTGCTGAAAGCAGTTAAAGTTTCTTCAACTGTAGGGTCAGATAAGTGATTGTTTCTTTTTCCACAAGGCAGACTATATCAGGAAGTACTCTGTGTGCCTTTACCTAGTCAGTCATTTCCTGTTCTCCCGTTAAACAAACTACAGCATTGCACCTTCCTCCCGGAAATTCCTCTCTCTGTATCCACACTCGCTGCTGCACCTCAGAGACACCAACCTTTTGGCCATGAGGCTTCTCAAGGAAGGCATATCACCCCAGAGCCCAACAACAGTTCCCATTAACTGCTGGCACGGTCACTGTTCAGTGACATGGGATATTCCCCTTCCTTCCCCATCAGGCTGAATGGCGCCTCCTTTTTTTCACTTCCAGTTCCTGCTGGCTTGGGAAATGAGAAATCACAGGACAGCGGGTGTAAATCAGCATTGATTTCAATGACTTATGCTGATTTGAACCAGCTGAGGATCTGCTCCCAAGAGTGTTATCAAATCCCCCTTCAGTCTTACATAAGAATGCCCATACTTGCTTAGACCAATGGCCCATCTAGCCCAGTATTCTGTCTTCTGACAATGGCCAGTCCCAGGTGCCTCAGACGGAATGAACAGAACAGGAAATCAAGTGATCCATCCCCTGTCATCCAGTCCCAGCTTCTGGCAGTCAGAGACTAGCGACACCCAGGAATTTATCTACTTTTTTTTAATCTAGTTATACTTTTGGTCTTCACAACATCCCCAGGCAATGAGTTCCACAGGTTGACTGTGCATTGTGTGAAGAAATACCTGCTGCCTATTAATTTCATTGGGTGAGTCCTGGTTCTTGTGTTATATGAAGGAGTAAATAACACTTCCTTCTTCACTTTCTCCACACCAGTCCTGATTTTATAGACCTCTATCATATCCCCCCTTAGTCGTCTCTTTTCCAAGCTGAACAATCCCAGTCTTTTTAATCTCTCCTCATATGGAAGTTGTTCCATATTCTTACTCATTTTTGTTGCCCTTCTCTGTACCTTTTCCATTTCTAATAATCATTTTTGAGATGGGGCAACCAGAACTGCACGCAGCATTCAAGGTGTGGGCGTACCATGGATTTATATAGAGGCAATATTATATTATCTATTCCTTTCCTAATAGTCCCTAACATTCTGTTAGCTTTTTTGACTGCTGTTGCACATTGAGTGGATGTTTTCAGAGAACTGTCCACAATGACTCCAAGATCTCTCTTGAGTGGTAACCGCTAATTTAGACCCCATCATTTTGTATGGATAGTTTGGATTATGTTTTCCAATGTGCATTACTTTGCATTTATCATGTGCCATTTTGTTTTCATCTGCCAGTCTCCCAGTTTCGTGAGATCCCTTTGTAACTTTTCACAGTTTTAAGATGACCATACATCCCGTTTTGGCTGGGGCAGCCCCTTTTTTAGGCCCTTTTTTAGCCTTCCTGACTTTTTTGGCCAAACTGAGCATTTGTAAGAACAAACTGGACAAATGCCCAGTTTTGCCAAAAAATTGGGTGCGACCCCTAGCATGGCATGGAGGAATGTGTGTGTGTGTGGGGGGGGGGGCGAACAGCAACAACAGCCCCACGCTGGAGGGAGGGCTAGGGAGAGCAGCTCGGGCCAGCCGCCCCCCCGTGTGGGTGGGAAGCAGGGGGGCTCGGGCCAGCCCCATGTGCAGGAGGGCGAGCGGGACCACGAGCGGCCCCGCATGGGTGGGAGGCAGAGAGGGTTTGGGCCGGCCATGCGTGCAGGGGGTGTTTGTCTTGGGCGGCCCTGTGCGTGGACAGGCAGCAGGGGGGGCTTAGGCTGGCTCCGCACGCCGGGGTGGGAGGGAAACCTCAGGTTTGGCCCTGCACTTGGGTGCGGGAGGACTTCGGAGCGGCCCCATGGGGGGGGGGGGTTGTGGGGGGCTCGGGCCAGCCCATGGGGTGTCCCATTTTCCCTTTGGGAAAATATGGTCACCCAACACAGTCTACTTTGGACTTACCTATCTTGAGTAATTTTGTATCATCTGCAAACTTTGCTACCTCATCGTTTACCCCTTTTTCCAGATCATTCATGAATATGTTGAATAGTACTGGTCCCAGTACAGACCCCTGGGGGACACCGCTATTTACCTCTCTCCATTCTGAAAACTGACCATTTATTCCTATCCTTTGTTTCCCATCTTTTAACCAGTTACTGATCCATGAGAGAACCTTCTTTCTTATCCCATGGCTGCTTACTTTGCTTAGGAGCCTTTGGTGAGGGACCATGTCAAAAGTTTTCTGAAAGTCCAAGTACACTATATCCATTAGATCCCTCTTGTCCACATTTGTTGATCCCCTCAAAGAATTCTAATAGATTGGTGAGGCATGATTTGGAGGAGGGGGATGGAGACAGGCCCTGGGGTGAAACAAGTCCTGGCTGAAGCAATCCCTTCCCTAGTCCCTGCTCTGGCAGCTGCTAACACTTTCCCCGTTGTCTGGCCCTAAGGTAAATTTAAACCAAGATACGACGCTCAATGACTTCTCAGCCAATGAAAATGAGGGATGGGGAGATCACGCCCCATGTGCGTTCCTCGCCAATGAAAATGGCGGATAGGGGAGATCATGACCCCTGTGTTTCTTGGCCTGCCCACCTGCCAGGAAGCCATTTCTCCCATTGGCTGAGGGAGCCGATTTAAAAAATGCTATGCACCAGCTTTAGCAACCGTATTCAGCCTGGCTCGCTGATTGGCTGCTGACTGGCCAATCACAGGCTGCCTCCTGCCAGGGCCACAGTTTTCAAATCCACATTGTGCAGCAGCAGCCGGCAGCTCAGCGCAGCTCTGTGTCTGTCTCTCCGAGCCTCTCTACTGAGGAGAGGCTCTTTGGGCTAACTCTCCCACCAGGCTGCCTCTTCACCCCTGCTGGTCTCACTTGCAAAGAGAGGAACAGCACAGCTCCTTCCCTTCCTCTCCTTATACTAACTCCCTGCACATCTGGGAATCCTCTGTAATTGGGCCTGGCCCACCTGCAAGGTGCAACCAAGTGCCCCAATTGAGCTCTCCAGCTCCGGTTAACTCTTTCAGAGCTAAGACGGGGAATACATCCCATCACACCTCCTTGTGGGGACCAGGGCATGGGCAATCAGGCCTAATGGATGGAGTCAGGAGGCTGGAACCAGAGCCAGCTGCCAAGCCAAAGGGCAGAGTCAGAGATCCAACCCCAGCACCAGGGGTAGGGCATAGGAGCAGTGACCTGGAGCGAGGCAGGAACTGGGGACCAGCAGGAGCCTGGGATAAGGAGGACAGGAATAGGCAGGCATCAAGCAAGTGGGCACAGTCCTTACATAGCAGCAGCCAGCAAGGGATTAACTGCTCAGACAATGCCCTGTGCCTTTTTGCAATTTAAGTAGTGCATTCCAGCCAATCAGTGGGGCTGGACGTCTCCCGCAGTCAGGAGCTGTGTGGGCAGGGCCCTTTGTGAGCTGGAGCATCACTGGACCCCTTTTCCAGTGACTCTGAGATACTGGGTGATGGTCACGGTCTGAGCACTCCTTAGAACCAAAGAGGCTGGGTTTGGGGCCTGCAGCCATGGCTAATAGTCCACAATGTATTGCTGGTCTACTGGAACATGCATGCAGCAAATGGGCAAAGCAGAGCTTCAGTCTCTGCAGAGATTTAACCTCTCATGTGGCCATGAAATGATTTACAGATTTAAAATAATCCTACAGTGACAGTTATTTCTGACATTTCCCCTTTCGCGGGGAAAGAGAAACCCGCCTGAGATAGCATCAGTGAAAAGAGGCTAAGAGCCGCCTGTCCCCAGAACCAAAGGAGACTTACAATTGTCTGTGTGCAAAACCCAGAGCTCCGAGTGCAGCGCAGAGCCTTGGACTCTGGCACACAGACCTGGCTTTTACAAGCATCAGCTGTGATGGAGGTGCAGTAGGGGAAGGGCCCTAGTGGGTAAGAAAGGGCCTCATAAACATTTCTGGAACTAGTAAGTGTGAGAGTCCTGCCCTTTCTCCCAAGAGAAATCCATAAAACCTAAGTGGGAGGGGGATGACATCATGAAAAGGCTCTGCAGGCAGAGAATCTAGTGACAGATGGGACTCAGAAAGTGGGCGAGGTCTGAGACGTTTCAGATTAGCCGGCTGGCTGCCCAACCCATCCCTGATCCCTGTGCCAATGCAGGGCCTGAGAACAGGCTATTGGAACTTACTGGGTTCATGGGCTACCAGAACAAGACACAGAACAGTCAGGAACCAAAGCCAAATGAAACAGAAATAATCCACCGACTGCTGGACAAAGTAAATTGTGAGACCAAAGCCCCTTGCTGCTGGGCTCGGAGCATTTCACCCTAGGAACTATCAGCAAAACCAGCTCAGCTGATCTCTGCTGCCTTCATGATGTACAAAGCAAGAGGTGTCCCCCAGATAGCCAGATCCCCACCTTCCTGGGGTCCAAAGAGCAGCCCTAGCATGTGAGGCCCAGATGCAGATAGCAAGTCAGTGCCTAGCAGTGTTATAGCTTCATAGATTTTAGGGCAAAAAGCAATCATTCACATAGACTCGGTGGAGACAACGTTAATCAGATGGCCAACAATCCCAACTAATTCAGCACAGCTGGGGCATAGGAATGTAAAAATGACTCATGTGGCAGTCAATCAGATTGAACTCTGGACTTTCATCAACACCTGTAATTTGCTTGGGTCCTTGGTAAGCCATGGTGAAGTTGAGGCTATTGTAAAGAAGGCCACGTCTAAGACAGAGTATGTTGTTTTGTGGGTTTAAGGTAATAAAGTAATATTCTCTCTGCTATATAAAACTTCAGAACCATAAATTCGGAATGACGAAGGTTAACTCACTTAAGAAACAAAGTCTGAGTTTTATCGTCGATTTAAAGGGCTTTGCATTTCCAGTTGAGGTTTGAAACAGCTGACATTACAAGAACACATGCAGATGTCTCGCAATCAGCTATGGCAGCCAAGTTTCTTCTGCTGTTCCTCCTAACGCCTCTCCAGCACACAGGCCCTGATTCAAGAATGGCAATCCTGTGCTGCACGTGCTTGCGTCCCACTGAAGTCAAGGTGTAGGTGTAGGATGGGCTTTGCCTCCCCTGCACTCACTGTCTGTATAGGAAGGTAGCAATACAAGGGAAGAGCAATCTACGCAGGGCAGCTATCCAATGTGGCCTGGGTTCTTTGCTATGCTGAGCACTGAAGGTGTACCCGATCTGCTTACATGGTAGTTAAGGGGTGTAAATAACACAAAACTACTTCAGACAGATGGACATGGGCAGGGGGTATAATAGGCCAAGAGAGGCTAAGCCTCCCCATACGCCGCTGCTGCCCCACCGCCGGACACCTGGGCCATGGTGGCCATGACTGCGCTCCGCCTCTTCCCCTCTCTGCTCCACCCCTTCCCTGAGGGCCCACCACCTGCCGCTGCCTGTTGAATCCCTCCTCACTCCTCTCCTCCATTCCACCCCCCTCCCTGTGAGACACCTCAGTATTCCTCCTCTCCTCCACCACCATCCCCCGCGAGATCCCCCCTCCCGCTATATCCCTCCTCATGGCCCCATCCCTGTGGGGGAGGGGAGTGGAGGAGAGGAGGGATGTAGAAAGTGCTAGTAGTGGGGGCCTCATGGGGGAGGGGGTGGAGGAGAGGAGGGATGCAGCGGGTGGTGGTGGCCTCACGGGGGCGGGGGGAGGAGAGGAGGGACGTGGTGCGCGGTTGAGCGGTGGGGAGGTGGCCGAGCAGAGGAGGGAGTGGGGCCTGGGGTGGAATGTGGGTGGGGCCACTGGCAGAAGAGGTGGGACAGAGAGCTAGCTTCCCGCAGGGGAAGCTTCACCCACCGCCCATGCATGTAGAGTTGTGCTCAGTGTGAGGGGACTTATTGGCCAAAGAATGATGTGATTTGGCATTTCCTGATACGTGCCCCAGAAATGCCACTTGTATGATAATGTGTTTTATCAGGTTCTTTTTAAAAGTAAATAAGACATAACATTCTCTGGCCCACTCCCTCTCCTTAACATGGAAATCATATCTAAGTGGCTGCTATAAATATGTTGTGTAGAAATTCCTCGGTCTCAGCTGAGTCTGAATAAACAGACCAAAGATTCCTCCTTCTTTATCAACAAGAAAGTGAAACCAGCTCCAAACTAACCTACAGTGTTGGCTTTTAACATCTCAGCAAGTAGCAAAGTTCAGGGTCTCGTACACACATTCAGTTCTTGTGCAAAACGAGAAAAAACATTTCTGAACCATGTTTAGAACCTTAGATTAGAAACATAGTAAAAGCATATGCAAAAACCTACATTAATGCAATTTGTACATCTGAATTCACAGAATTATTAATTATTATTAATTAATTACTTATTATTATTATAGCATTATTAGAAGCCTCCTCATGTTCCCATTGTAATCAAAGGGAGTTTTGGTGTTGGCTACAATGAAAAGTACCAAAGTGAAAATATGTAAAACCATGGGATCCAGGGTGTTTGTGACCGCCCCCACCCCTGGACAAACCTGTGTCACCAACGATGTGCACAACCCAGTGGAGATAACACAAAAGGTAACAGCTATGTAAAAAGGAACAGCTCCTTTGTGTCATTGTAATTGGCAAATGGTTTGTCACATTGCTGAATGTTGTATCATTTTTTTAAAAAAAGACCCTATTGTAATGCATAAGTCCAAGGGGGGCTCATTGGACCAGATTTTCAGCTGGTCTACATGGCACAGCCCCAGTGAGTGCAATCAATGGAGCTATGCTCATTTGCACCTGTTTATGATCTGTCCCATTATTCCGAATCACCTGACACGAGAGAAATTAAAATTTGAGCACCTCATTATCCTCACTTATTTCAGTGTAAACCAGGCGTAACTCCAGGAAAATTAATATAGCCACCCCAGTGCGAGAGGAGAATTGGTCTCTAAACCTTTATTATTGCAAGGACAAAGGCACCAATCTAAAGCCTATTTGCATCAGTGGGAGTCTTTCCATTGACTTCAACTGACTTTGAATCAGGCCCTTAATTTTCAGCATAACATTTCCTGTTCATAAGCTTTATATCCTCCTGCAATGACAGAGCAATGCATATAACACCTTCGTCACATCAGCTGAGTAACATGGACAACCACAGTGAACCGCTAGACAAAGGAAAGTGAGAGGTTGAAGACTGAAGGAAAAGAGTGTTGAACAGGCTGGGTGACTGAGTAGAGTTTCCAGATGCTGCCCTAAGTACATAAATTTGCAGTGTGCTAGACATATAATTCTCCTCACCCTTAGCCACTCCACATGCTGCTAGGAGAATCAATGCATTTGCAGGGGTTAAAATGGATATGTATTCAGAGACATGGCAGGAGCATATTTGCTCTCTTGGCTAGATCAGGAAGGAAGGCTGGTCCAGTGGTTAGGGCTTGGCAAACTCAGGTTCAGTTCTCTATTCTGCCACAGACTTCCTATGTGACCTTGGGCAAGTCACTCTGGGTGCATCTTTACAGACCCCACGGCAGCGAGTCACAGAGCCTGGATCAACTGACTTGGGCTTGCGCTACAGGACTAAAATTAGCAGTGTAGATGTTCCCACTCAGGCTCCCACTCCCCTGGCCGGGTTTCAGAGCCAGGGCTCCAGCCTGATCCTGAATGTCTACCTGCTATCTTTAGCCCTAGAGCGCAAGCCCCGAGAGCCAGAGCCAGTTGACCAGGGTTCTGAGACTTATTGCTGCGGGGTCTCTTTTGCAGTATGGATGTATCCTTAGTCTCTGTCTCAGTTCCCATCTGTATAATAGGAATGAAAGCACCACCTCACCTCATAGGGTGTAGGAGGGCCAATACATTAAAGATTGTGAGGTGCTCAGATACTCCAGTGATGGGGGCACATACGTGCCATAGACTGGAAAGGAAGGCATATGTTTATACACCCCTTTTCCTTTTCCCATTAACAAAATCTGCTTCTGGGCTGAGAGCAAGTGTCAGAGATTTGAGCCCAGTGGTTATTCTTTGAGCCTGTTTTATATGGTTGAAAATCGGGGCTTAGGATCTGATCCTGCGACTCTCTCCAGTTAAGATAAGGCCCCCAGAATGCAAGTGCACCACTTAATTGCATCTGCTAGCAGCACTGTTAAAAGAATAACTGGCACCTCATCCCTTGGTAAATACTGTGGTGATAACAACAATGAATTGTGGCTATTTCACCTGATCACCAGCTGTTTCTGACACGCTCACTTCTACACACATACCAGATATTTTCATTGTCTATGCTCAAGCACTGTGGCTCCATGTGCCAGCCAATTATCCAGATGTCATCAGAGATGGAGAAGCCACCATTTCTCCACATACTGTGACAAAGTTCCTCCTCTATCTTGGTGGGTCCTGTGCTTATTGGCGGATTTTCTTGCCTCAGAGATTCACCATGTGGGTTGGGGAACAGCCCAGAGACCTTCCCCTCTGGAAGAACCCACAGTCCAGGTCAATTGGGAGGTTTGGGGGGAACCTGGGCCCGCCCTCTACTCCGGGTTCCAGCCCAGGGCCCTGTGGACTGCAGCTGTCTATAGTACCTCTTGTAACAGCTGCATGACAGCTACAACTCCCTGGGCTACTTCCCCATGGCCTCCTCCAACCACCTTCCTTATTCTCACCACAGGACCTTCCTCCTGGTGTCTGATAACACTTGTGCTCCTTAGTCCTCCAGCAGAACACCCTCTCACTCTCAGCTCCTTGCGCCTCTGGCTCCCAGCTCCTCACACTTGCACCACAAACTGAAGTGAGCTCCTTTTTAAAACCCAGGTGCCCTGATTAGCCTGCCTTAATTGATTCTAGCAGCTTCTTCTTAATTGGCTCCAGGTGTCCTAATTAGCCTGCCTGCCTTAACTGGTTCTAGCAGGTTCCTGATTACTCTAGTACAGCCCCTGCTCTGGTCACTCAGGGAACAGAAAACTACTCATCCAGTGACCAGTATATTTGCCCTCTACCAGACTCCTGTACCCCACTGGTCTGGGTCTGTCACGTATCCCTCCCCCCTGCTCAATGCCAAGGGGTTGGGCAGCTTGGGACGCCAGACAGTGCACACGTGACAAGCCATCGGCGTTGCCATGACGGCTCCCTGCTCTGTGTTGCACACGGAACTGGAAAGGTTGGAGGGATAAGAACCATCTGGTCACCCTTGTGTTCTTCTCCTTGTTCCGCTGCATCCATTGAAGAGGGGCATGGTCGGTCACGAGGACAAATCTGCACTCGAGCAGGTAGTAGCGCAGTGTTTCCATGGCCCATTTTACAGCGAGGCATTCTCTCTCCACCACTGCATATTTTTGTTCCCTTGGAAGGAGTTTCCGACTGAGGTATAGAATTGGGTGTTCCTCCTCCCCGACCATCTGTGATAGAACGGCCCCCAACCCTACTTCCGATGCATCCGTCTGCAGGATAAACTCCTTGGTGAAATCAGGGGCTATCAGTACGGGGTTACTGCAGCGGGCAGTCCGCAGGTCTGTGAATGCTTCCTCTGCTGCGTCAGACCATCTCACCAGATCAGGTCCACGGGCTTTCACTAGGTCTGTCAGGGGGCTTGCCTTTGTGGCAAAGTGGGGGATAAATCGTCGGTAATACCCCACCACACCTAGGAACGCCTGGACTTGTTTCTTGTGACTTGGTCGGGGCCAATTTTGGATGGCCTCTAACTTGTTCACTTGGGGTTTTACCAAACCTTTTCCCACAATGTAGCCAAGATATTTGGCCTCTGTAAACCCTACAGCGCACTTGGCAGGGTTTGCTGTAAGGCCAGCTCGCCTGAAGGTATCGAGGACTGCCTCCACCTTCTCCAGGTGGGTTTCCCAGTCTGGGGTATGAATGACCACATCGTCCAAGTAGGCAGTAGCATAACTGTTATGCGGGCGTAATAGCTTGTCCATGAGGCGCTGGAAGGTAGCTGGGGCCCCATGTAGGCCAAAAGGGAGGACAGTATTTTGAAAAAGACCCTCTGCTGTAGAGAACGCAGTCTTTTCCTTTGCATCTTCTGCAAGGGGAATCTGCCAGTACCCCTTTGTCAAGTCTAGGGTAGTCAAGTACCGGGCATTACCCAGACGGTCCACTAGCTCATCTATGCGAGGTATGGGATACGCGTCGAACTGGGATACTTCGTTTAGTCGCCGGAAGTCGTTGCAAAATCTTGTGGTGCCATCAGGTTTGGGCACCAGCACGATTGGGCTGGACCACTGACTGTGGGATTCTTCGATGAACCCCAACTCCAGCATTTTTTTTACTTCTGCTTTTATTTCCTCCCTTTTTGTTGCTGGCACCCGATAGGGCCTCATTGTTACTCTGGCCCCAGGGTTCGTGACGATGTGGTGATATGTCTCGGTTGTTCGACCCGGTTTTGTCGAGAACACATCTTGGTTCCGGAAGATCATCTCAGACACCTCATTCTTCTGGTCTGGTGTTAAATCGGGAGACACTCTCACCTGTGTGGAAGGCTTGTTTTCCTGGGTTAGGTCTTTTTGGACCGTTGTGCATGCCTCTTGTGCATGCCAGGGTTTCAGAAGGTTAACATGATAAATCTGTTCTTGTTTTCTGCGTCCTGGCTGTCGCACCTTGTAGGTTACTTCCCCCAAGAGTTCAACCACCTCATAGGGCCCCTGCCATTGGGCCAGAAGCTTGCTTTCTGCCGTGGGTACCAACACCATAACCCGATCCCCTGGTTGGAACTGTCGCACTTTTGCCTGGCGATTGTAATGGGTTCGCTGGGCCTCCTGTGCCTTCTCCAAATGTTCCCGTACAATAGGGGTAACCCGGGCTATCCGGTCTCGCATCTGCATTACATGCTCTATTATATTTCTCCCCTCATTGGGTTCCTCTTCCCAGATCTCTTTGGCAATATCTAGTATGCCACGGGGGTGACGCCCATCTAATAACTCGAAGGGGGAAAACCCAGTTGAGGCCTGTGGTACCTCCCGGATAGCGAACACAAGGTAGGGTAGTAAGGTGTCCCAATCCTTCCCGTCCCGACTTACCACCTTCCTTATCATAGCCTTGAGGGTTTGGTTAAACCTTTCTACCAACCCATCAGTCTGCGGATGGTAGACCGATGTTCTCAGGGTATGTATATGGAGCAGCGTACAGAGGTCCTTCATTAGCTTCGACATAAATGGGGTTCCTTGGTCGGTTAATATCTCCTTCGGTAGCCCCATTCGGGCAAAGATCCCCACCAGCTCTTTGGTTATAGTTTTAGAGGCCGTGTTCCGCAGGGGGACGGCTTCTGGGTAGCGAGTAGCATAGTCCAAAACAACAAGTATATATTGGTGGCCCCGCGCCGTCTTCTCCAGGGGTCCCACTAGGTCCATGGCTATTCGCTCGAAGGGGACCTCTATGATGGGAAGGGGTACTAAAGGTGCCCTCAAGTGGGGACGGGGACTGTGCAGCTGACACCCCGGGCAGGAGGCACAGTACCTCCGCACTTCTTCATGTACTCCAGGCCAGAAGAACCGTCGTAGGACTCGTGCCAGGGTCTTCTCTACCCCCAAATGCCCCCCAAAAAGATGACTATGAGCCAGACTTAATACAGCATTCTGGTGTTTTTGAGGTACTAGGATCTGCTGTACTTTCTGCCCCTGTACTGGTGCAACCCGGTATAAGAGATCCTTCTTCATTACGAAGTAGGGTCCTGGTCCCTGGGTTTTTCCTTCCACGGGGACCCCATCTATTTCAGTCACCTCCTTCCTAATGTTGTCATACCTTGGGTCTTCTGCCTGGTCCCGTCCAAAATTTCCTCTCCCGGGGCTAATCTGCACAAGATCTAGGGGCCCAGTCTCTGTTGCCTCTACTGGTTCAGAAGCATTAGGGTGGAGGTCAGACTCAGGTGCTTCTCCCTCCTGCATGGCCTCCTTTTCAGCCGTGCGGGTCCGCCTACCTACAAGAGCGACCCTCTGGCTATGGGTCAGTATTCGGGTTCCCAAGGCCTTAGCTGCCCTTCTTTCCCTTTTTGTCTTTCTACCCTGTCTGGGAGTGGAGAACAAATCTGGGGATATTTCAGAGAAGATTGGGGGTTGACAGTCTGCTGTGGATGCCTCACCAATTTTAGGGTCCCCATCTTTCCCAATCCCCCTACTGGGAGTAAGTTTCCAAACCCTGGGAAGTCCCTCCCTATGAGCACCGGGTATGGGAGTTTAGGGACTACACCTGCTGCTACCTCAGTAGTGTTCCCTTGGATCTCGATTTTTACTGGGATGGTGGGGTAGTAACTAACTGTCCCATGGACACATGTTATCCCCGTACGTTTAGCCTGCAGCAGCTGACTACGCTTCACGAACTTCTCTGAGATAAGCGTGATAGCACTCCCCGAATCAACCAGTGCCGTGGTCCCTACCCCATTTAGTTTCACTGGCCTGGTATACATATGTGGGGTTAGTGAGACCCCCACAAGGTGGATTAGGGAGCATGGATCTGCCCAGTTCCCCAGGTTACACTGCATAGGCTCCTCAGCATTGGGACACTGTGCAGCTATGTGTCCCCACTCCCTGCAGGCATAACATCTGTATGGAGCCCTAGGCATTCCCCGGTCTCTTGGTTTGGGCAGTCTAACATCACGATCCTCGTCTCCCTCCGTGCTCCGACTCTTTGTGGCCTCTGATGGGCCTTCAGCCTCTCTCTTTTTCCACCTGGGCCCTCCTGGTGGCCCGGTCACCCGAACTTTAGGGCTTGGTGCTGCTAGTTTAACCCGGGGTGCCTCTTCCTTAACTGGTCGGGTCAGCTCCCTCGCTGTCCTTCGCCTCTCTACCAGGGCGACAACCTCATCATAGGTGGAGGGTTCGTTCTGGCTTACCCTGGCAGGAATGTCTGGTGGTAGTCCCCTCATGTATCGGTCGATGACCAGAACTGCTAGTATCTCTTCCAGACTCCGGGACTCTGTTTGCAACCACTTTCGTGCGAGATGGATGAGGTCATACAATTGGGACTGCGGGGTTTTGTCTTCCTGGTACCTCCAACCGTGATACTGCTGGGCCCGCACTGCTGTCGTTACCCCAGATCTGGCCAGGATCTCTGCTTTCAGCTGGGGGTAGTCTGCTGCAGCCTCTTCAGGCAGATCATGGTAGGCCTTCTGGGCCTCCCCACACAGTAATGGGGCAAGGATGCCAGATCACTGATCTCGAGGCCAGGCCTCCCGTAGGGCTGTCCTCTCAAAGGCCAGAAGGTATGCCTCTACATCATCCTCCTGTGTCATTTTCTGCAGCCAATGGCTGGCCCGTATGAGCCGCGTCCCATCATGGCCGCGAGTCAGCTCTGTAAGGGACTTTACCTGGTTTATCAGTTCCCGCAACATAGCTCGGTCTTGAGCAGCCTGGTCCATCAGCAGGCGATTAGTCTCTTGCTGCAGCCGCGCTGCTTCCTGTTGGGCGGCTGCCTGGACACGGGTAGCCTCCTGCTGGGCCGCCGTAGCTTGTATCAGTGCCCGCACTACGTCATCCATTGAGGTGGGAAAAAAAATAAACCCTCTTCTTTTTTTTTGTTTGCTTTTGTTGTTGTTGTTGTTGTTTTTTAAAATCACCCTCCTTCTTCCGCCGCGCTGTGCACCCCAAGATCCCACCTCTGACACCAGTGTGACAAAGTTCCTCCTCTATCTTGGTGGGTCCTGCGCTTATTGGTGGATTTTCTTGTCTCAGAGATTCACCATGTGGGTTGGGGAACAGCCCAGAGACCTTCCCCTCTGGAAGAACCCACAGTCCAGGTCAATTGGGAGGTTTGGGGGGAACCCAGGCCCACCCTCTACTCCGGGTTCCAGCCCAGGGCCCTGTGGACTGCAGCTGTCTATAGTACCTCCTGTAACAGCTGCATGACAGCTACAACTCCCTGGGCTACTTCCCCATGGCCTCCTCCAAACACCTTCCTTATTCTCACCACAGGACCTTCCTCCTGGTGTCTGATAACGCTTGTGCTCCTCAGTCCTCCAGCAGCACACCCTCTCACTCTCAGCTCCTTGCGCCTCTGGCTCCCAGCTCCTCACACTCGCACCACAAACTGAAGTGAGCTCCTTTTTAAAACCCAGGTGCCCTGATTAGCCTGCCTTAATTGATTCTAGCAGCTTCTTCTTAATTGGCTCCAGGTGTCCTAATTAGCCTGCCTGCCTTACCTGGTTCTAGCAGGTTCCTGATTACTCTAGTGCAGCCCCTGCTCTGGTCACTCAGGGAACAGAAAACTACTCATCCAGTGACCAGTATATTTGCCCTCTACCAGACTCCTGTACCCCACTGGTCTGGGTCTGTCACAATACACACATCCTAGAGCATGAAATAACAGCACTTCCATGAGAATACCCCAGGGCAAAGTGGTGACAAAAACTGGCATCCAGTATTACAAACGTGTATAGTCAACTGGCTGTAAAACTGGTATGTAAAATCATACTCCCTGGTGCCCATTAGATTCTCCTCCTGCAGTGGAGGAGGGATGGGAGACTGCCTTCTTGAAAAGGGCAGTGAGAAGGGAAACCAAATCGCTTCATAGATTATAAAGCTAGAAGGGACCTCTGTGACCCTGGCAACTCAGCACTGGCTGGGGAACTCCTTTACGCAGAGGGTATTCCCCAGGGGCATTATTTTCTGCAGCATTACGACCCCTTTGTGCTGCCTCGATGCCAGAGAGAAGCAGGCCTTACTTTCTACATTTTCACTGACCAAACAAATAGTTTTTTTCCCTTTTCAGAAATGCTTCCCTGGCCTCTACCTCTATCCCTGAAATTACACTGAATCGATTCAAAAGCACAGCACCTGAAACATGCTAAAAACCATTTATACCCAAAGTGTAATTGTAGCTCCTTTTAATGTTGCATAGCAGCTAGGATAGAGGAGAAGCCAGGTCCATATGAGCAGCCAGCTCTCTGCGAGTCACTAGCAAGCGTCTGCAGGCCACAGTCTGGGAACCTCTGTTCTCTGCCAAACATACAAGATGGGGTAGCAGAGTGGAGCAAATAATGGATTTTTCAGGAGGCTAATCCCACCTAGCACTTATAGAGACCTGTCATCAGTGGATCTCCAAGTGCTTTACAAAGCAGGTCAGTAGCATTAGTTCCATTTTACAGCTGGGGGAACTGAGGCACAAAGTGGGCAAGTGACCTGCACAGCACAAAGGCACCCAGCAGGCCAGTGGCAGGGCCCAAGACTAGAACCAGGGCCGGCGCAACCTATTAGGCGACCCGGTCGCCTAGGGTGCTAACATTTAGGGGGCGGTGACCACGGTGGCCAGATCTTCGGCCGCACCGGTCATCGGCGGTATTTCGGGGGCGGGACCTTCCGCCGCCTCTGTCGGGGGCGGCATTTTGGGAGTGGGACCTTCTGCCGCCTAGGGCGGCAAAAAAGCTGGCGGCGCTCCTGACTAGAACCCAGGTCTTCCAAGTCCCCGGGCTCTATCCACTAGGCCACATTGTCTCCAAAAGTGCCAAAGGGGCTAGGAAAGTTCACCAGAGACTTTTTGAACCAATCAGAACCAAAGACTCCCATCCCGCCCATCCCCCAGGGAGTGGGGCAGTAGAAGGGTGATGAGAGGCCATCCGAAACTGTGGAGTCAGCTGGGAGCTCTGGGGGATGGAAGGCTCAGCCAGAGCGCTCCTAAGTCATCCTCTGCAAGGCCCAGGTTGAGTGGCAAGGCCAGATAGAACCTGCTTGCCAATATCCTGATGCTCAGTTGCTATGGTGACGGGGTCCAGGATGACAGATTAAGAGATAGGATGAAGAAGCGAAGTTGGATGTGGAGGAGGAGTGCTAACCCATGGCAAAATGGCTTTTGAACCTACCACAAAACTGCATTCTCCCCTTTTCACATTCTAAACTCTCCCACCATTTCCATTCCTAATGTACCATCCCCTTCCCCAAACAGAGCTCAGGCCAGCAGCCAATGCAGAGATTCCTGCTTTCAGAGCTCTCTAGTCAGTACCAGACCCCAGCTCCGCAGTGTCAGAAACTCAGCCTGGCAGAGATGTGTTCCAGGAAACTTTGTCGTTCTCATTTAATTTCTCTTTGTTCAGTAACTGGGATGTGACCAGCCCTTGCCCTTGTTGCCCAGCTGCAGATGCAAACATCTGGCCCTCAGCAGCAGGTAGATGAAATCTCTGCATCCCCCGTCATGGAACCCCCAGCAGCAGCAAGCTGTCGCACTTGGTTTATTGGTTTTCATTCTGGGTATGCAAGTGAATTATCTGATCACCTCTGCAGCCCCCTAGCAGAAGGGCAACAGCCCTTGTTATCAGTAATCCAAAAATCTTTTATCCTTTAGTCCAGTGTTCTTCAACTGGAGGGGGTCACAAAAGACAAGGGGGGGGGCGGGAGAGGGGGTCTTGAGACACGGAAAATGTTACTACAATTCTAAAACCAAGTGTGTGGCTCTGGTGTTACATACACACATGTAACAGTCTATGACACAAATGGCACGCATGCATGTCTAATATACCATATGGTCTGCAGGTGGGAGGCATGTGTTGGCATCAGATGCATTAAGAGGAGACAGAAGCCCTCTGTCTATCCCCAGGCAGCAGTGGCTTTGCCCCATGCTGCCCTGCCAAAGGGCCTCACTGCCAGGCCTCAGGGTGCATTGCTAAGAGGGAACAAGTCATTCCTTGTCTCCCGGCTGAGCCTGCCCCCAGAGAAGGCTGTAGCTGATACCAGCGGGTGCTCCACCAAGCCAGGATGGCTGTGCTACATCTATTTCTCCTCAGATTCTACGGCGCTAAGGGAGGCAAATCAGTGTAGGATATTTGCTCTAGATACAGGTGATTTGCTATAGACAAGTGACCCTTCACACACGGAACGTAAACAGGACACGAAACACATTGGCACCCCCAGTTCCAGCTCTCCCATGTCAAAGGAGAGGGCTGCTCTCTCAGCTCAGAGTGATATGGCAGCCCACTGCTAAAAGACCAGCACACATTTGACACAAGTGTGTGTTTCCAACAGTAACGTCAATGTCTGATGTGAACATGTCCAGGCCAAAAACTGATTTTTTGGTTTGATGGGTGAACCAAAAAATCAGGGAGAAAAAATCATTTGGGATCGACTCAAAATGAAATTTTTTTGAATTTTTCTCAAACCAAAAAAGTTTAAAAAAAAAATTGGTTCGGGTAGAACAAAACGTACTGTTTGACGCAAAATGAAACATTTTGTTTTGGTTTTGAGAGTTTTTAACCTTTTAAAAACAAAATTGAAATAAAATTTGAAGGAAAAAGTCATTTTGAATCAAAACATTGAAAAGTTTTGATGTTTTCAGAATTTTTTTCTGATCAAAACAATTCAGCAAATTAGACCCAAATTTACCTGATATTTCAAACAAACTGAAGCTGCATTTTTCAGTGAAAAAAGGCTCTCCAGATGCCTGTGTGAAATGTTTAGTGTTTGTTTATTTGCTGAAAAAGGACCACGCCAGTTTAGCCTGTTACCTAGAAACTGAGTGGCGCTGGCCAAGCTGGAATAATAAAAGCAGTGATAAAGGACTCACGGAGGTGTTAAAGCTGAAATGTAGCAAAAGAATTTCACAAAGCTTTCAATGACAGTTATGTGACTCCTTACCTTTGGAGCAGTTATGAAAGCACCATGAAGGGATAATTCATTTACCTTGAGCTATGGAAAGAAAACCTGTTTGATATATTAGAAGTGCATAGCACAATATTGGTATTTTGGGACGTGATTTTTCTTTCAGGACAATAGCTGATCTTCCTGAAATCGAGGGACAGAAAACAACAACTGCAGACAGAAGAAGGCAAAACTTGAGCTGCCAGTTTGTTCCCAGGGGTCGGCAACGTGGCTGTACACGGACACAAGTGTCCATGGTAAAAATGTTGAGGTTCGTGGGGGTACTCACCTCAGGAGGCTCCTCACAAGTGGCTCTCCGTCCATGCTGTTGCTGGCGGAGGCATGGCCAGGTGAGTCTGCAGGCTGCCTCTGTCCCTGCTCCCTGAGTGCTGACTCTGCGGCTCCCAGCCTATTGGCAGTAGTGGCAGTGGCGGCGGCTGTGAGCCCCGGGCCCTTTTAAATTGCCCGGGTGGGCCGCAGGGCTTCTAGGCACATGCCCCATAGCTACCCAGAGTCAGCGAGAACAGGGGGCAACAGCAGTGCCTGCGCCTAGCACCGCCCTGCAGAGCCCTGCCCTTTCCTGGCGGATCAGGGGGTTGGGAACATGGGGAGGGGAGGGAGCCTCTTGGCTGTGCCCAGAGCTCCCCCTTGGGGGTCACGCTCCTGCAGGCTGGCCTGGGATCTCACGGCAGTGCACGGAGCTGATCTTGCAGAGGGGTCTCTCCTTATGCCTGGCCGGACCCTGTTTGTATTAACATCCCCCTCTGCATTTAAATAGCACCAGCCAAATATTTCAGGCAGTTCTCAGAGGTGTTGAGACTGTGTCAATCTCCACTTCCCTGGGGAGTAGCGAGGGGCTGGCTGCCCCTTTGAAGAGGCACTTTGAAATGAGAACTGGGCTGCTCCGGTTTATCTGCATGTGAATTGCTGTGAATCAAGGCAATCAACTGGGGGCACTGTCCCTTTAGGAGCTCCCAAGGGGTTCATCCCCCAAACCAAGGGGAGCCCCCATTGCACTGCCTAGTTCTCACTCCCAGGCCTTGCAGGCGGCTCTGGATCAACCCCCAGAAGATTAGAGCAAAGGCCAGTAACATTACACTGCTGCTTCAAAACCCATTCCCATACTAGGTTACTGTTTTTTTTCAGTGTGGAAAATTATGTGCACTATTTTACAGGTTGAATGACTGAATGACATAACCCCCCGCCAATGTCAGTCACTAAGGCCGGTAATTTTGTCAAGTGTCTGTCGCGCAACATGGTTGTGCTGACCCCTGTTTGTTCCTAATGCGCTCAACCTTGCCTGTAGCATTGCCAGTTCAAGCACTGGATCTTGCACAGCTCTGACCTCCTGTACCCACCTCTGTTCTAGTCCAGTGCCCAGGGCCGGCTCCAGGCACCAGCTTGCCAAGCAGGTGCTTGGGGCGGCCACTCCGGAGAGGGGCGGCACATCCAGCTATTCGGCGGCAATTCGGCGGACGGTCCCTCACTCCCGCTTGGAGTGAAGGACCTCCCGCTGAATTGCCGCCGCAGATCACGATTGCGGCTTTTTTTTTTTTTTTTTTTGCTTTGCACCGCTTGGGGCGGCAAAAACCCTGGAGCCGGCCCTGCCAGTGCCTCACACAACTCGGTCTGTCTTACTCATTCCTCTCTCTCTCTCTCTCTCTCTCTCTCTCTCTCGTTTTTACTTGGCATATGCATCTGTATTGATTTTCCCATACACACCAAAAACCAGACTCTGATCTCCTTGGCTCTCTATCCACATAATGTTATCACATATCATTAAGGAACATTGACCATGAATTGTAATGTAAATTGACATAACAGGAATAAAAAACAGAAGACAGGAATCAGTGAAAAGGAGGATAAAGGGGCCTTATAAATAGGCCAATAGACAAGAAATTAATTGAGTAATTGAGTGTTAGCAATTGACTGCAACACAACCATGAGTAAGCAGAGCATTCAGTATGAACTGCATCATTAATTGACTAAAATTAATCACGTCACTAAGGCCTGGGCTACACTGGGGGGGGGGGGGGGAGGTGTTCGAACTAAGATACGCAACTTCAGCTACGCTATTCACGTAGCTGAAGTCAAAGTATCTTAGTTCGACTTACCTGGCCGTCCTCACGGCGGCGAGTCGACCGCCGCGGCTCCCCCGTCGACTCCGCTTACTCCTCCTGCCGAGGTGGAGTACAGGCGTCAATTCGGGGATTGATTTATCGCGTCTAGACAAGACGCGATAAATCGATCCCCGATACATCGAACACTACCCACCGTATAGATGTACCCCAAGAAATCAGACAAAACACCACGTAATGTACCAGTCTGATTCCTTGCTTGATATTGTTGAGATAGCTTTTCATAATTGGTCGGTTCACTGACCCTACAAACACCCAACTGTAATGACAATGCAAGGTTTCCACCTCTGAATTCTTCTTGGTAACCAAACCAGGGTAACTCCCAGTCAGAACTTTCAGTTGAAATGACAGACAATCCCATTCAATCCTGCCCTGCAGCACTCCCTGCTGTTTTAGACCAGGATCTCAGGGAGGACAGAAGGATTTTGAGATTTCAAAATATGTGTTTTTCCTAAACTGAAGATCTCAAAGTTTTCTGCAAAGGAACATTCCAAAAAATATTTTGTTTGGAGTCATCCGAAATGTATTGTTTCAATTTTGACTTTTTTCATTTTGTATTATAAATATATTTTACTACAAAATGCAAAAAATTTGAAACTAAAAGTTGTTTCAAAACAAAAAAAATCAAAAAAGTTTCATTCTGAAAATGTTGGTACAGGTCATTTCAACATTGTTGGAATCCCTTTTCCCCCATGCATTTCTTCCTAAACAAAGTTCAGGCAGAATTCAACCCAATTTTGCTAAACGTTTTGCTTTCAACAGAACTGTATATTCTGATGGAATATGATTATGTCTACATTTCTCCAACCAGCTCGCCTCTTGAGCAGAGACTGCCAATTGTAACAAATGTGCTTTTGTTGTGTGTGATATAAATACTGATTATGGAATCTATGGTTTCTATAGCAGGAAAGTTATTACATGGCGTTCACAGAATGTATATTAGTTTGCCTAGCTTTGTTTGAGTCATGATAAATCTCTATCAGGGATCAGACTGTTATCAACATACTCGTTGCACGTGACCTAAGCCTGTTATGAGTTTGGGTCCCCGGAGATGAAAATTGTCTCCCTTCCCACCCTGTCCCCACTCCATTATTTGGATCTGTAACTAGGAAGAGCTGCTGGCTGATGTGGAGCTGGCTCATTGCCCTGCCAGTGGCCCCTGCTCCTCATTCTCATTTGGTAGCAGATTTGAGTTTGTGAATAGCGTAGGGGCTGGAATCTTTGAGCATCCAGATCTCCTCTCCCTCTTGGGCCCTGTGCTCAGCAGCACCCTCCAGGGCTGCGGTCAGCTCCGGGCTGAAGATGTTGTTGGATGCACGGTAGGTGCGGGTGAGGCGGCGGAATGAGGAGTCTGAGGCGCTGTCGTCGTGGTTGTCCTCGTCGTGGTCATGCCGTAACTTGGTCCGGCTTAGCTCTGAGCTGCTCCCCAGTTTCGAGTCTTTTAAGACCTCCTTCATGTCCTGTATGAAGGCCATTTTGGGGCTGAAGATACAAAGCAGGAACACCAGGCCTCCGGAGACCCCACACAGAAAATAGAGGCCCACCTTCTCGGGGACACCTAAGGACAGACGTGCAAACACTTCAGAAGAGAATATGAATTACTCCTAAAGAGCAACAGGAGTCATTCCCCCTTGCAGTGAGCTACCAGTCTCGTAGCCCTACTGAGCAAGCATGAGAGCAAGTGGGAAGAAGGGATGTAAAAGAACAAGGGCTCTCAATCTTCATGCTTCACAGTATAGGGGTCAGGAAGGAACCGCCCCTGTCCCCCATGATAACATATCATGGAATTAGGACAGTGTGCCATTCTATACCTTGGGGCAGTGTCTTGTAACCCCCATATTCCTCATTTTTATATAATCATAATCTTACATATAAGCATGCCTTGTAAGGTATCAGGGGAAAGGGTATGATTTGCTGAAAGTCATTTCTCTATCCATATATGTATATCATTAATACATATGAAGTTATGAGAATTGTGTGGTATGGTTGTCACTAAATCATGCTGTAAGTTGGGGAATCAGACAGATATTAGCTCCCCAGAGGCAACAGCAAGGAAAGTAACCAACGCTCGGGCAGCGTGTGAAACAACCCATCAACGGCCATTGTCCAGCAAGGGAGCTACAATTCAGTGGCTTACCTGCATGAGGCCACACCAGGGGAATTGCTCAACATTGCCTGGAGACTCAGCAATGCCCCCAGACATGGGACTAAGGGTATAAAACAGAACATAGCAGGCCCATGCTGCTGAGCCTCTCTCCTGCCCCCACCTATGCTGCAAGCAACAAAGACACTGAGAAGAAGACTGAAGACTCCAACAGAGGAGACTGGCCCAGATTTAAGGGACAAATCTGTATATTAAGGACTGCAATATCCAGTGGGGTGAGAAAAACTGCTTAATCTAGATGTTGCCCAGTCTAATATGGTTGAGAGTTTAGACTGCATGATTATATTTTATTTTATTTTGGTAACTAACTCTGACTTTTTACCTATCACTTAATATCATTTTAAATCTATCTTTTGTAATCAACAAATTTGTTTTACTGTTTATCTTTGCCAGTTAGTTTGTATGAAGTGTGTGGCAAATCTGCTCAGATTTTGCAAAGGCTGGTGTGTATATCCACTTTCCATTGATGAAGTGGTGAACCAATTATTAAATCTGCATTGCTTGTCTTGAACAGAGCAAGATGGTATATTTCCTGAAGTGTAAGTCTGGGAGCTGGGGGGATTGGGCT
Organism: Emys orbicularis; assembly: GCF_028017835.1. Taxonomy (NCBI): domain Eukaryota; kingdom Metazoa; phylum Chordata; order Testudines; family Emydidae; genus Emys; species Emys orbicularis. The sequence continues at coordinate 46,532,053 of NC_088691.1, forward strand.
GGTGCCTTTCCCTGTGTGATTCATGAGTGGCTCTGGGAGCATTCATGTAATATAGCTGGGTGTGGGGCTTCACATGCAGTTGATCTGAGTGATAACAGCACCTGGAGGGGTTTGCTGCTTGTCACTAGCAAGGCATTGTGAGAGACAGCCCAGGCTGGGAGAGAGTTAAGGGGGCACAGCAGTCCCACGGTCCCAGGCTGCACCCCAGGGATCCCGTCACAGACGGTACAGGGTGTTACACCTTCCTCAGAAGCATCTGTCACTGGTCCCAGTAGGAGACAGGGTGCCAGGCTGGAAGACACTGCTTTATTCCAGCAGGATAAATTCTGTGTTTCTCTGACTAGCACAATCAAAGATGGGTTTGACTCCTGGTAGGGTGGGGGCAAGACACACAGTGAGTGGACTGGTAACTCCAGGAGTTATTTTTTAACTCATTTACACGAGTAATTTCCAGAATGGGGGGCTAGTTCGCCAAATGGTACAGCTCACACCGAGCTCGGGGGTCTGAGCTATAAACCCTGTGAGGCACTGTCCTCTCTCTCTACAGAAACGAATGCAAAACAATATCCTGCAAAAGGCTGAGGGTCTGGCTACTCTGCAATCAGAGGTGTGACTGCAGCATGTATAGACAGACCCAAGCTAGCCCTGATCTAGCTAGCTCCAGTGACAATAGCAAGGAATCTGCGGCGGCATGGGCAGCAGCATTGGCTGTACAACTCCACCCAGGACCCTGGGTATGTTACTTAAATGGCTAGCCTGCACTGATGCACCTTCACTGCTATTGCTGTTGGAACTAGCTAGATCAGGGGTAGGCAACCTATGGCACGCGTGCCGAAGGCGGCACGCGAGCTGATTTTCAGCGGCACTCACACTGCCCGGGTCCTGGCCACCGGTCCGGGGGGCTCTGCATTTTAATTTAATTTTAAATGAAGCTTCTTAAACATTTTAAAAACCTTATTTACTTCACATACAACAATAGTTTAGATATATATTATAGACTTATAGAAAGAGCCCTTCTAAAAATGTTAAAATGTATTACTGGCACGCGAAACCTTAAATTAGAGTGAATAAATGAATACTCGGCACACCACTTCTGAAAGGTTGCCGACCCCTGAGTTAGATCAAAGTCAGCTTGGGTCTGTCTACATGTGCTGCAGCTGCCTCCCTGATTGCAGGAGGAAAGGGGTGGCCCTGGAGTTCCAACAAGTGGCCAACCAGACTGGCATCTTTGCTTCTCCCTAGAGTGAGTGAGGAATTCAGCAGGCATCACATTCATTAACGTCCTCTCTCAGCTAGACTTAGTACTGTCTCCTTGCCTGAGGGAGAGAGAATTCAGTCCTGGGATCATTCAGTCCTTGAGACTCCATGACATTGCTCCACCCCTACGGATGTATCTTGGATGTGGCTTCAATGACCAGCCTACACCAGAGGAGCATTGATGGGCATAAAGGGAGTGCACGGTGCTGCGGGCTCTTCGCCAAGTGCCCCCTAACATGCCCGTGTCTCCCGGCACGCTAAAGCAAGAGAGACAGAGTGGAATGTGACTCTCTGCCTGCACCCTCTCCACAGAGCACTGTGCACACGCTCAGCGAATTCACGTACCCCAGAGGTGGGCAAACGTTTTCAGAGAGCTAGTAAAAATCATCAGATCTTCACGGAGCCTGGACAGCATCGGCCCATGGTACCAGCCACCTGCAGTGAACAAGGGGACATGGTCTTACTGGCTAGGGTACAGGGGCGAGGCGCTTCTCAACGCTCTCATCCACTCTGTGGACTTGAACCTTCACCTATCACCACACATCTGCCAACTTTCACTCCCACCCCTCCCGCCTCGGCTCTGCTCCTCCCAGGCACTCGGCACGTTTCTCTTCCATGATCCTCGCCATCCCATCCCTAAGTTCTTCCCATCCACTCTCAGCTCCTCCCATTGTCTGCGCTCCCACTCTTCGCTCTCCCCCTACCATCTCTCTCTCCTCCATGCCATGTTCCGAACCTTCTCCTCTAGCTCCTCCTAGTCTTCCTTTGCTCTTGGCCACTTCTCTCCCCCTCAGATCTGTTCTTCCCTTAACTCTTCCATAGTCCACTCCCCTTTGCTATGTTCTGAGGCACCCCTCCTCTGCAGGCCTCAGTGCTTCTCCTATCTGTCACTCTGCTCACTTCTCCTGGCTGGTCTGTGCCCATCTGTCATCTCCCCTCCAGAGATCCCCATGTTATTGCCAGACCATTTGGCCACATCCTCTAGATCTCACTCCTGGTTTTGCAACCTTGGTTTTCCTCATGAAAAAATGTTACAAAGCTAAGTGTGTGTGGAGGCGGTGGTGGGGAGGAGGTCTCTTCCCAGTTCTTGCTAGCCTTCCACCTGCTGCCTTTTCTCTAATTCATCTGCCATGGCATGAACTCCCAGTGCAACCTCACTGCCACTGCTACCGCGCAGGGTGCTTCAAATCCACCAAAGAGACAGGCCTCACAGAGCAACTCCACTTCCCTTTCGCCACTGGCAAAAGGCACCCTGCAGCATTGGGCTGGGATCCTAGCCCACACCCAGATAACTATGGGGACTGAAACCTGCCCTTAGTCAAGAAGAAGGTGGAGTCTCCAGGAAGAGCTGGGAGAGTGTGTGATACCCAGGAGAGAACAAACATGGTGAATGAATTCCCAGTGGAGAGGAGCCACCACAGGGCACAGCTGGGGTCTAGCGAGAGCATTGATGGAGCAGCACTAAGAAATCAAAGACTGAATGAGCCATTCTAGTGAACAGCACTGCACTGAACTGCCTGTATAACCAGGCCAGGGAGTTCAAAGTAATTTCCCACACACAGGAGACACAGAGGCTGTGTGCGTAAAGGGAATAGAGCCCTCCTTCTGTCAGCACATCTAGAATAGGCACATGAACTGAATCTCTGTGAGCCCTGTGACCATCAGCCTGGTCCATCGAGGTAAAAGGCCCTGATTTAGGTTTCTGCTTCCCTTTCTCTGGACTCAGACTGCATTCCTCATGTAGGGTAGAAGTGCCTGGCTCAGGGATTTCCCCTCTTCACTGCGATGCAGGATCCAGATTTTGGGCAAACCTGTGGCCTGTGTGAGAGGAGCCAGCCTGGCACATCACACACATGCGGTCCCCAGCCAGCCAGGAAACCCCAACCTGACACTCAAACAAGAGCCTTCCTTAGCCCACACAGCACAGCCCCAAGGGAACAGCAAGTGTTTACCATGTGTGTAGTCGGAGAGCGAGAAGGGGTCTGGGGAATCCTGGCCCACCTCCTCAAACAGCTGCCTTGGCACTGAAATGAGAAAGGAGACTGCACTGAAAGGGCAGCTCATGAAGAACCCCTGGGATGGGGGTAGCAGCCAGGGATGGAGAGGAGACATGAAGGCTGCACAGGTACCTCAGGTGAGGGGTGTATGGACAGAGCAGGACCAACCCACCACTGCCAGAAATTTACATACAAAATATTTCCCTATGTCAAAGCAGTGGGCGAAGAGACAGCACAGGTGCCATCCTCAGTCTGACCAGGGGAATTCTGTGGGTCAAGGAGGGAGGGGCCAGGTTGGGTAAATAATGTCCTTGGCCTTGACCACCAAAGACATGAGTTCAGTAAGTCACGTGTCATCCTTGTCTGTAGTGGGCAGAGAGCAAACTCCGGGCTGGAATAGCAGGGGGGCTACTGGCAGGATGGAGGCGCATTGGTAAAGTTGTACAAAGCTCCCAGGGGGTGCTGCAAGTCAGGAGGCCAGTATGTGGTAGAGCCATGCAGGGCCGGTGCAATGATATTTTGCGCCCTAGGTGAAACTTCCACCTTGCACCCCCCCCTTCTCCCTCCCCTCCCCCCAGACCATCACTTATTATAAACTTTCAAAATACTTTCAGAAATACACCCTTTTTAGTCACATATATTTCCTTCTTTCATATCAAAATCTACTACATTTTATTCTACCTTTAGAGTATCCAATTATTGTTATTAATACAATTTATAAAATTAGAATGTCATACAACAACAACTGACAATATCAATATGACAAATTTCAATAATCTACACACTCATATTCGCACAATAGTGAGTTTGGATCCCATGCCACTCCCGGGAGTCAGTGGTGGATCCCTGGGGAGATTAGTGGATCCAATCAGAGAGAAACCCCCATGTGGCTCTGGGGTGGGCAGGTGGCCTGAACTAGGTCCTTTGTCCGATGTCCCTTGACCCTTTTTGCTTGGTGCCAGGGAGTCCCACTTTTTTGACTGCTTCTTGGGCACTGGTGAGGGGTAGCGGTGCCAGACTGAGCCCGGTGCCAGGGGTGCACTACAAACCGAGGCCGAGGTGCTGGGCCTAGAGTCCTGCCGAGACTGCAGTCCTGCGCCGGGCAGAGCGCAGCCTCCATGAGGAGAGCCCTCAAACAAATATCACGCTCCTTCTGCATTCTTGGACGAAAGTTTTTACAAATCCGACACTTGTCTTTCATGTGTGATTCCCCCAAGTACTTCAGGCAGCTGCTATGGGGGTCACTCACAGGCTTAGGCCTGTTGCAGGCATAACAGGGCTTAAAACCCAGATACTGGCAGGGGTGGCAGGTTTGTAGAAATTTTGGTGGTGCCTAGAACCCGCCCCCCCCGAACTCTGCCCCCCACCTGCCTAAGGCTCTGGGAGGGAGTTTGGGTTGGGGGAGGAGGTCTGGGGTGCAGGCCCTGGGTTGGGGCAGGAAATTGGGGTGCAGGATCTGGGAGGGAGTTTGGGTGGGGGAGGGAGTCTGGGGTGCCGGCTCTGGGAGGGAGTTTGGGTGCTGGGTGCAGGCTCTGGGCTGGGGCAGAGGGTGGGGGTACAGAAGGGGGTGAGGGGTGCAGGCTCTGGAGGGCGTGTGAAGGGCTGGGGTGCAGGCTCTGGGAGGAAGTTTGGGGGCAGAGAGGGTGTGTGGGAAGGGGGCGGGGCTGGAGGGGTGAGGACTGTGGGGTGGGGCTGGGGATGAGGGGTTTGGGGTGTGGGAGAAGGCTCAGGGCTGGGCAGAGGATTAGGGTGCAGGGGGATGAGGACTCCCCCAAGCCCTCTCTCTGCCAGCAGCAGTGAGTTCTGGGGGAGGGGCCCCCCACTTTCCCCCCCACCCCAGTAGCAAACTCACCTTCCACCACTGTCACTGCATGTGCTCCTAGCGCCCCTCTCAGGTCCAGGAAGCCCCCTCGCCTCCCCAGTGGTGGGTGCCGCGGGGGAGCTGCCATCACAGGTGCGCCTCCTCCCCTGCTGCTGCCCCTCACTGTAGCCTCACTGGGGGTGACTCTTGCCCAGTGTGGGGCAGGAGCGGTGACTGCGGGCAGGGGGCGGGGGCTGTGCTGGTGGAGGGTCCCGCCAGAAAAGGGAAGGGTCTGAGGGGGAAGGGCAGGGGAAGGGCAGCCTGCCCTGCCACTAGTGGGTTAGGGCACTAGGACCCTGCGGCAGCAGTTGATGCTGGGAGCAGAGCAGAACAGAGGCAGTGTGGAGCTGCAGGAGAGGGGCAGGGATGCTTCTGGGGGCCGGGGGACACTTGGGGGAAGCACGGAGGGTGGTGGAAGGCTGAAACGCTGTAAAAAAATTTGGGGGCACTGCTTTTTGGCGCCCCCAAATCTTGGCGCCCTAGGCGACCGCCTAGTTCGCCTAGTGGTTGCATCGGCCCTGGAGCCATGGAGGGAGAGGCAGCTTGCATAGAACCTACCCATGCCCTGGCTGGCTGGATGTTAATCTTGCTTTCATGGGCCCTCAGATCCTTATGATTTGCTACTTACAGAGAAAGACAAAAATATTTCATCTAATGGGGAGCTTTGAGGATTCACCTTCTGTCTGTATCTGTGCACCCTGAAGCTTCCCATCACCCCACTCCCCACCCGCATGCATGTGGTTAAAGATCCATGCCACAAGAGGAGGAGACAGAGCAACAGCTGCTCAGTATCTGTCCTGTTTCTCTGGGGCTCAGCTTTGTAGCCATTTCTATAGTTCTCAGCCTGCTGTTGACGGAATGCACAAGCATCTCTCAAGGAGACATATGGCACCACTCTCATCTAAAGTGACCCTGCCCGGCAGCCTCAACAGCTATGCTATTGGCTTGCTAGGCCAACAGGTGCCCTTAGTCCTCAAAACGCCCCCGCTCTCCAGGATCCGTGTTGTACATCGTAAAGCACTTGCTGGAGTCCTTCCAGCCCCTTCCCAGGGCAGTGTCAGGGTGACTGGGGACTCTTACCACATGTATAGGAGACCCTCAGCTGTTTCTTCACACCAGGGAAGCAGGGGTCACCAAAGGTGGCCTTGTTAGCCAAGATGGTGCAGTTCTCCTTCCTGTGACACTTCCGAGAGACTCTCCTCAAGGCATCAGGAGCTAAGCACTCTGGAAATATAGACCAGGTGGTCACCAGGCTGTGGCCCCTGGATTCTCAGTAGCAGGCAGAAAAGCTTCTGGAAACCATGTAGCCCAAAGCCATACTTGGTCTGTAATATCCCATTCACATGCACCACGTAGGAGTGTATATGAATGAGCCCATATCGGTGACCTTGTCAGGATCGCATGTCTCCCTGCCCACTGAGCAGGGAGCTGGCTGTGAAGGAAGGGTGCATGTATTGTGTCCATGTGGCTGATTATATGCATACTCCCTCAGCCCACATGGCAGCGAGCTGGCTGAGAGACTGCATATCCCAGCGCCCATGCAGCAGTGAGCTGGCTGTGCAGTGCTGTGCCTGGGTGGCAGTCACCCATCCCCAGCAATATGGGGTCTTGGCTGGGAGCGTGTATGTCTCGATGCCCACACAGCAGTGATATGGCAGTGCCCAATGTAACGTCTCTGACAGCGTAATGACTTATTAAGAACATAAGAACGGCCATACTGGGTCAGACCAATGGTCCATCCAGCCCAGTATCCTGTCTTCCAACAGTGGACAATGCCACTTGCTTCAAAGGGAGTGAACAGAACAGGGCAGTTAGTGAGTGATCCATCCCCTGTCCATGCCCAGCTTCTGTCAATCAAAGCCTAGGGATACCCAAAACATGGTGTTGCATCCCTGACCATCTTGGCTAATAGCCATTGAAGAACCTATCCTCCAGGAACTTATCTAGTTCTTTTTTTAACCCAATTACACTTTTGGCCTCCACAACATCCCCTGGCAATGAGTTCCAGATTCTTCAACGTGAAAGGGGCCCCACCAGATTTCTAGTTTACACCTTCCCAACATACCTACATTGAGTCCAGTCCTGTTCGCAGAGTCACACTCTGGTTTGCCCCGCGTGGATCTGCCATAGCTTGCGGAGTAAATTGCTAGGACGGATTTAGCCCTGCACTGCAGCCTCAGCTTGTCATTCTCACACACGGTCTTAATGCGGTGGTTAGCTGGGAAACAACATTACACAGTATTCTGTTGCATCATTAACAGCTAGGCCTTTACCATTCCGAAAGTCAGAAAGCAAATTTTATGTAGCCCTCTCTGAAGTGGCAGCTCTGAGCTCCTCCCATTCGGCCTAAAAGCATCCCTTCCCAATCAGTGCATAAAACACCTAGCAAGAAGAAACCAAGAGACTGAGCAATTCCCTTCGCTGTTCTCTCTGCAACCAGCTGGTGAAGGTACTAGCTATTTGTTAGCATTTGCTTAAATGATTTGGCAAATATTTTTCATCCTATGGGATTTTGGAAACTGTTTGCTTTGACTATTTATCTGTGTCACCTACATTACATGGCATAGTTTAAGCTCCTTAATGGAGACCATTGTCTTCCTGTGTGATTGCACAGCACATTGTCCAATAGGGCCTGATCTGGACTGAGGCCTTGGAATGCTACTGCAAGACAAGCAAAAAAATTATGATCTCCCTCTCTCTGCAGGAGAAGGATGATCTGTCCAGGACACAGGTGGGGTAATTGACAATGGATTGACAAAGACAATGAATCCCCTTCTTGCCTCTGGTACACTTATAGTGCTGACTGCACCAATAGTCTATGGAAAAAACAGAGAGGATGCTAAGCAAAACCCTCCTTTGCACTTTAAAGCCATTTGCAGAGCTCACCTGGTCTGCACTTGTATGAAACTATCAGGTACTTGTGTGTCCCGGGACACGGGTCGGGCCCAAACACTGGGCTATGCACAGAGAACTGGCACCAGCGCTGGTCCTGGCACTCATCCAGAAGTTTCTGTGGAGGGGTGGGGGCAGAAGGGGAAACAGATATGAATTTAACATTAGAAATCCTAAGGTCACATTGGCATACCCTAGAACACCTCTATAATAACAGAGCCAGGCAAAGTGCATGTAGCCCTGGTGACAGTGACCTGCTGCTGCCACTCCCAAGCTCTACGTTGCTAGCAAAGCATCAGACTGCAACAACCACGCAAGTGCTGACTTCTATAGCTGACCGCTTCCTCCATAAGAACCTTTCAAACCATTTTAAAAACTGCCAAGCAAGCAATCTCCTCTTGACAAGACATTACCGAGTGGAGCAGACTGGATGATCACAATGGCCTTGGAATCTATTAAAGAGAAAACCTTACAATGAAATATCACTTTAGTTCAATTGCTCCCACTGACTCCCCTCCTTTTTTGGGCTGTTTAATATATTGTCCTGGTGGCTGCATTTGAAATAGGCCAGCCTGACTTCTCTCTGTCTTCACTTCATCTCAGGACGTACAGCCAAATCTCTCTGGGAATGACACAAATCATGTTTACAGCCTTCCCATATTTGTGTCATGAGCCCTCCTCCTTAGTTTAGCTCTTTGAACCTTTCCTCAAATCCCCTTCCACTTCTCTCCCCGCCCCTTCTTGGGCTTGACTATGATTTGTGATGCTCAGGGTTGGCCATGCTGCCCTGTGATGGGCAGTGTGACCACAGGCCTTTGCATAAAGCTAAACCAAGGGAGACACACATAACACCCAGTGCACACAGTGGTAAAGAGTGATCTGGTCGTGATTGACAAGGTCACTTCTAAGAAATCCTGCAGGCCCAGTCTGGTTTCAGGGCCCTCTACTGAGCACAGAGCTCCTCCCCCCAACACTGCTGCTCCCTGCTGAATTCTGAGCCTGTCATTGATCCGGGAAGGGCCGGCCCAACCCCAGTCTGGGCCAGCCACTCTCACAGCAGGAAGAAGATGTAAAGAGACCGGAAACTATTTTTAATGTACTTAACTCCAGGTAGCCTCCTTGGCTGCTCTCTTGCTGGGCCTCTTCCTCCATGGTGCGTCTATTCGCCCACTGATCCTTATCTAAGGATACCCTTCCTCTTCACGCCACCACCTGACAGTATGGCTTTGGCCATGGGGTAGGAGCAGATAGTTGCAACCCCTATCTGTAAAGTGGGCTAGACCTGCTATCACCCCATGATCTCTTTTAGGATTACTGCTTTCCAGACTTCACCCTCCCATTGAATATCTACCCTTCAGATTATCTTTCCACAGAGATACTGGCCTGGATTATTCCAAATTTAATCTAATCTGGTTATTTTCTGCCCATATATTAAAACCATTGCACAAGGCCTCATCTGGAATACTGCACACAATTCTGGTCACTCCTAGAGAGATAGGTCAGTGGTTTGAGCATTGGCCTGCTAAACCCAGGGTTGTGAATTCAATCCTTGAGGGGGCAATTTAGGGATCTGGGGTAAAAATCAGTCAGGGGGTTGGACTAGATGACCTCCTGAGGTCCCTTCCAACCCTGATATTCTATGATTTAGGAAAAATGCATTCAAACGGGAACTGGCGCTGAGAAGGGCTACAAGAATGATCAGGGGAAGGAAGGGCCGATTTCATGCAAGGAGGCTGGAAGAGCTTTACTAAACCAACATAGGTTTAGCAGGGAGCTGGTTGTGCTCTATTAAATCCATCAGGAGCAAACACCAGGGAGGGAGGAGAGCTATAGACGTGAAAGGACAATGGTGGGCCAAGGACAAATGGGGATAAACTAGCCATGAATAAATCTAGGTTGGAAATTGGAAGAAGGCTTCTAACCATCAGAGGAGGGAGGTTCTGGAACAGCCTCCCAACAGGAGCAGTGGGGGCAACAACGGAACTGGGATTAAGAGGGAGCTTGATAAATTTATGACTGGATTATATGGTAGGGGTTATGGGCAACAGCAAGGGACAGGGCGTGGTGACCCAGGAGCTCCCTTCCAGTCCTGCTTCATTGATCCAGTCCCTTCGTACTATTTCTCTGCCCTCACATTCACAGCTCGTCTCAAGTTAAAACCATCTGCCGGTTCCATTAACCATGGCATTTATTCCAACTTCTAGGCCAGTTTTCTCAACACTTTTCAGGTTGGCGATGCCGTCTTCAAAGGCAAACATTTTTACTATACCATAAATACCATTTACAATAAAAGTAAGAATAAAAAATTATAGCAATGTTATGCCTATAGAATCAATTTGTGTGTGTTTCAAGAGGTGGACAGAGCTACCACTTTGTATAACAAGATGGCTAGATCAAGTCCCAACCAAGGATAGATTTCTTCAAACAATTTAAGTGCTTCATATTGCAAAAGATGGAGAATTAGGAAAATAGGGCCACATTGTTGCTGGACATTGTAGCTGTATATTAATCTCCTTAGCTTCCCAGGTAAAGGCATTCAGACATACTGAACACTGTTGGAAACTTAGCTCATCAGCAGACAGATCAAAGGGACCCTAAGCTAAGAAGAGATCCTGCACCATTCCAAAGTATTGCTGCTTTCTCACTCTTTGGCTCAGGGCTCTCCCGACCTGTTTCTTTTACTGCAGCCACTAGGCATCAGGCTTTTAAATCGGACTTTGCCAATGAGGCCTTGCACACAGTTTAAAGACTGCCAGCTTATTTTTTCTGTCTTGCATTACAATGCTGCGTGCGCAGCTCCAGTGTCAGGAATGCACAGCTGCTTTTCAGTAGTGGGTAAGTGATATACTCTCAACAGCACAGATTATTACAGGCACTGGCCACTAGATGGCACTTCCTCCCTTCACAGACACAGTTCAACAAGCAAACACAATTACTGGCTGAAACTCAGTTGCTCCCTGAACAGAGTAGAATTTGGTCTTACAGAGAAATCCTTGAGTTAGATGCTGGCAGCACAAACACTGCAGCCAGAGACTATAACACAACAGCTATTTTAGCTCAACAGTAGCAGCTCACCGAAAGCTATGGCTTGTAGCACTTGGTTTTATGCTGAAAGAAGGAACACTGACCAAGACACCAAGGTTAATAGAAAAGTGCCCAGTGCAATACCCGCACAGAAATGCCCCACAGTGACAGCACTGGGTCAAAGCTCCAGACCTGAACTCATGGGACATGTAGGATTTGAGCCCAGAGCTGAGCAGGTCAGCGTCAGGTATTTTAAAGGAGCAGTGCTCCAATGGGGCTAAAGACACCCATCAACGTACATAGAAAATAAATTCAGACATGGCTGTTGAGGAGTTCTGTGCGGATTGTTTCCAGCAAAGGATGGAGTTGGTTGCAGCATGCAGGATCTGAGCTGAACTAATCCAAGGATCATGGCGTTAGTCATCCTGCGTGATCTCCAGTGATGGGCTGGAGCAGGCGCTCAAAAGCCTCTTCTTAAAATACAACAACCAGTTTGAAAAGAAGTTTGGGGGTGATTGTCCCAAGATGGAGGCACTCCTGCTTTGGACTTCAATATGGTGAGTTCCTTGGGGGAGACATTCCCCAGTCCCTCCCCACTACTCTCAGCAGAGCCCATGCATCCCAGAGACATGGGGTTTAGCACACACAGAGAAGGCTAATTTTCACTGCAGTCCTTAGGTAAAATACTGGCTTTGCTCCAACCTCAGTCAATGGAAGCCCCATATATGCAACCAGAGCCAGGCCTGAGGTGGAACCAGATTTGAAAGAATTATTTTAAGAGGACAATGTCAGCTCTTCCATTGAATAGGCAGAGCAAGGAGGAGCTTAACTCTGTACGAGCGTTTCCAGAGCTCCCTAGGCTCCACAGTTCACCAACTCTAGAGAGAGGTTTAGAAGAGCCTGCAACAAGATGCTGGGGATTGTTTCTAATGGGAGTGCCTGGGTGCCTGTTCCCAGCTTTGCAGAGGGCAGGGAAAAAAACCCACCCCAGAATGGCATTACTGAAAGCTTGGTAGCAGCCGGGAATGGCATTGGGAGACCCAGAAATAGCCAAATCAGGGATAAATACTGATTGGCTGGTCTAACCTCATTTAATCTAAACTGATCTACTGCATTCTGAGCCTGTGGTCAACCCAAGAAGTTCTGGCCTGACCCCTACAGCTGGCATTCACTCAGAGGACAGGGGAAAGATTTAGGGAGTCAGGAGCCTATTTCTCATATATCTTACTCCAGTCTTTTCAGAGATTCACAGATTCCAAGGCGGGAAGGGGCCATTGTGATCATCTGGTCTGACCCCTGTATAACACAAGCCAGGGAACATCCCCACAATAAGTCCTAGAGCAGATCTCTTAGAAAAACATCCCTTCTTGAATTAACAATAGTCAGTGATGGAGAATCCACCATGACTCTTGGTACATTGTCCAGTGGTTAATTACTCACTGTTAAAAATGTTTGCCTTATTTCCAGTCTGAATTAGTCTAGCTTCAACTTCCAGCCATTGGATCGTGTAAGACTTTCCTCTGCTAGACTGAAGAGCCCATTATTAAATGTTTGTTCCCCATGGTCTACTGACTAATCAAGTTGCCCTTTAACCTCTAAAAAGAACAGGAATACTTGTGGCACCTTAGAGACTAACAAATTTATTTGAGCATAAGCTTTCGTGGGCTACAGCCCACTTCTTCGGATGTGTCTGTAGCCCACAAAAGCTTATGCTCAAATAAATTTGTTAGTCTCTAAGGCCTGGTCTACACTACGAGTTTAGGTTGACTTTAGCAGCATTAAATCGAATTAAGCCTGGACATGTCCACACGACGAAGCCCTTTTTTTCGACTTAAAGGGCCCTTTAAACCGGTTTCTTTACTCCACCTCCGACGAGGGGATTAGCATCATAAATCGGCCTTTGCGGGTCGGATTTGGGGTAGTGTGGACGGAATTCGACGTTATTGGCCTCCGGGAGCTATCCCACAGTGCTTCATTGTGACCGCTCTGGACAGCACTCTCAACTCAGATGCACTGACCAGGTAGACAGGAAAAGCCCCGCGAACTTTTGAATTTCATTTCCTGTTTGCCCAGCGTGGAGAGCACAGGTGACCACGCAGAGCTCATCAGCACAGGTAACCATGATGGAGTCCCAGGATCGCAAAAGAGCTCCATCATGGACCAAACGGGAGGTACGGGATCTGCTCGCCATATGGGGAGACGAATCTGTGCTAGCTGAACTCCATAGCAGTAAACAAAATGGCAAAATATTAGAAAAGGTCTCAAAGGCCATGAAGGACAGAGGCCATAACAGGGACGCACAGCAGTGCCGCGTGAAAATTAAGGAGCTAAGGCAAGCCTACCACAAAGCCAGAGAGGCAAACGGAAGGTCCGGGGCAGAGCCGCAAACATGCCGCTTCTACGCAGAGCTGCATGCGATGCTAGGGGGTGCAGCCACCACTACCCCAACCGTGTGCTTTGACTCCGTCAATGGAGAAACACACAACAGGGAAGCGGGTTCGGGGTACGAGGAAGATGATGATGAAGACAATGAAGAGAGCTCACAGCAAGGAAGCGGAGAAACCGGTTTCCCCAACAGCCAGGATATGTTTATCACCCTGGACCTGGAACCAGTAACCCCCAAACTCACCCAAGGCGTGCTCCCAGACCCTGAGGGCACACAAGGGACCTCTGGTGAGTGTACCTTTGTAAATATTACACATGGTTTAAAAGCAAGCGCGTTTAATGATTAATGATTAATTTGCCCTGGCAATCGCGGCCTGTATAGCTACTGGAAAAGTCTGTTAACGTGTATGGGGATGGAGCGGAAATCCTCCAGGGACATCTCCAGAAAGCTCTCCTTCACGTACTCCCAAAGCCTTTGCAAAAGGTTTCTGGGGAGGGCTGCCTTATCCCGTCCGCCATGGTAGGACACTTTACTACGCCAGACCAGTAGCACGTAGTCTGGAATCATTGCATAACAAAGCATGGCAGCGTATGGTCCCGGTGTTTGCTGGCATGCAGATAACATCCATTCCTTATCTCTCTTTGTTATCCTAAGGAGAGTGATATCATTCATGGTCACCTGGTTGAAATGGGGTGATTTTATTAAGGGGACATTCAGAGGTGCCCGTTCCTGCTCGGCTGAACAGAAATGTTCCCCGCTGTTAGCCATGCGGTAGGGGGGAGGGGTGAAGTGATCATCCCAGAGAATTGGGTGTGTGTGTGGGGGGGGAGTAGTAGGGTTTGTGCTGCATGTTAACCCGGAAACCCCAGCCCCTCCTTTTACATTGCAAACCCATTTTAAATGGCCAACCCAATGGGTCCTTGGTATGGGAACTGAGGGCGCTGCTGTTTGAAACCATTCCCATATGTTATGAAGGTTAAAAAAGCCAAAAGACTGTGGCTTACCATGGCTGCCTGCAAGCCGAATTCTGTTGCCTGGCACTGCGTGAGTGATCTCTCACACCAAACCGGCAGGCCCTCAATATAAGAGGAAAAATGCGACCTTGTAACGAAAGCACATGTGCTGTGTAATGTGAACAGCAAAATTTAACGTGAAAGAGTGTACCCATTGTTCTCTAAAATGTGTCTTTTTTAACCACCTCTCCCTTCTCCTCCACCAGCTGCAAATGTTTCTCCTTCACAGAGGCTAGCGAAGATTAGAAGGAGAAAACGGAGGACTCGGGATGATATGTTCACGGAGCTCCAGATGTCCTCCCACGCTGAAAGAGCACAGCAGAATGCATGGAGGCAGTCAATGTCAGAGTGCAAAAAAGTACAATATGAACGAGAGGAGAGGTGGCGGGCTGAATCGCAGACTGAACAGAGCAAGTGGCGGGCTGAAGATGATAGGTGGCGTCAGCTTGCAGACAGAAGGCAAGAGTCGATGCTCCGGCTGCTGGAGCATCAAACTGATATGCTCCAGCGTATGGTTGAGCTGCAGGAAAGGCAGCAGTAGCAGAGACCGCCGCTACAGCCCCTGTGTAACCAACAGCCCTCCTCCCCAAGTCCCATTGCCTCCTCACCCAGACGCCCAAGAACACGGTGGGGGGGCCTCTGGCCACCCAGTCACTCCACCCCAGATGATTGCCCGAGCATCGGAAGGCTGGCCTTCAATAAGTGTTAAAGTTTTAAAGTTTTAAACTGCAGTTTGTCCTTTTCCTTCCCTCCTCCCCCACCCATCCCGGGCTACCTTGGCAATTATCCCCCTAGTTGTGTGATGAATTAATAAAGAATGCATGAATGTGAAGTAACAATGACTTTATTGCCTCTGCAAGCACTGCTCGAAGGGGGGAGGGGAGGGTGGGGTGGTTGGTTTACAGGGAAGTAGAGTGAACCGGGGGGGTGGGGGAGCGGAGGGTTCATCAAGGAGAAACAAACAGAAGTTTCACACTAGCCTGGCCAGTCACAAAACTCGTTTTCAAAGCTTCTCTGATGCGCACCGCGCCCTGCTGTACTCTTCTAACCGCCCTGGTGTCTGGCTGCGCGTAATCAGTGGCCAGGCGATTTGCCTCAACCTCCCACCCCGCCATAAATGTCTCCCCCTTACTCTCACAGATATTGTGGAGCGCACAGCAAGCAGCAATAACAATGGGGATATTGGTTTCGCTGAGGTCTATCCGAGTCAGTAAGCTGCGCCAGCACACTTTTAAACGTCCAAATGCACATTCCACCACCATTCGGCACTTGCTCAGCCTATAGTTGAACAGGTCCTGACTACTGTCCAGGCTGCCTGTGTACAGCTTCATGAGCCATGGCATTAAGTGGTAGGCTGGGTCCCCAAGGATAACGATAGGCATTTCAACATCCCCAGTGGTTATTTTCTGGTCCGGGAAGAAAGTCCCTTCCTCCAGCTTTCGAAACAGACCAGAGTGCCTGAAGATGCGAGCATCATGTACCTTTCCCGGCCATCCCATGTTGATGTTGGTGAAACGTCCCTTGTGATCCACCAGGGCTTGCAGCAGCATTGAAAAGTACCCCTTGCGGTTTATGTACTTGGTGGCTTGGTGCTCCGGTGCCAAGATAGGGATATGGGTTCCGTCTATCGCCCCACCACAGTTTGGGAATCCCATTGCAGCAAAGCCATCCACTATGACCTGCACGTTTCCCAGAGTCACTACCCTTGATATCACCAGGTCTTTGATTGCCCTGGCAACTTGGATCACAGCAGCCCCCACAGTAGATTTGCCCACTCCAAATTGATTCCCGACTGACCGGTAGCTGTGCAAGCTTCCACAGGGCTATCGCCACTCGCTTCTCAACTGTGAGGGCTGCTCTCATCCTGGTATTCTGGCGCTTCAGGGCAGAGGAAAGCAAGTCACAAAGTTCCATGAAAGTGCCCTTACACATGCGAAAGTTTCGCAGCCACTGGGAATCGTCCCACACCTGCAACACGATGCGGTCCCACCAGTCTGTGCTTGTTTCCCGGGCCCAGAATTGGCGTTCCACGCCATGAACCTGCCCCAGTAACACCATGATTTGCACATTGCTGGGGCCTGTACTTTGTGAGAGGTCTATGTCCATGTCAATTTCCTCATCACTCTCGTCGCCGCGCTGCAATCGCCTCCTCGGCTGGTCCTGGTTTTGCTTTGGCATGTCCTGGCTCTGCATATACTCCAGGACAATGCGCGTGGTGTTCATAGTGCTCATAATTGCCGCGGTGATCTGAGCGGGCTCCATGATCCCAGTGCTATGGCGTCTGGTCTGAAAAAAGGCGCGAAACTAGTGTCTGACGGAGGGAGGGAGGGGCGAGTGACGACATGGCGTACAGGTACAGGGAATTAAAATCAACAAAGGTGGCTGTGCATCAGGGAGAAACACAAACAACTGTCACACAGAATGGCCCCCCCAAAGATTGAACTCAAAACCCTGGGTTTAGCAGGCCGTTGATTTCATGGAGGGAGGGGGAAGCAAATGAATACAGAACAAATCCGGTCCATCTATTTTTTACATCTTAAGATGGCAGCAGACGGTGCAGCATGACTGATAGCCATCGGCATCTTCTGGGTGCTTGGCAGAAAATGATGTACTACGACTGATGGCATCTGATTCTTGACGATGATGGCTCAGAGTGGAAAGTTTGGTTCAGTATTTCTTAGAGGAATCTGCTGAAGAACTTTCCCGGGTGCCTCTGATTGAACTCACTGAGGAGTACGACGACGACGGATACCAGTCGTAATACACCATCCACTGCCAAAAGGCAATTAGCTGCTGCTGTGTAGCAATGCAGTACCACGTCTGCCGGCACTCAGATGACATATGGTGACGGTGAGCTGAGCTGAGCGGGCTCCATGCTTGCCGTGGTATGTTGTCTGCACAGGTAACCCAGGTAACCCAGGTAAAAAGGCGCGAATCGATTGTCTGCCGTTGCTCTGACGGAGGGGGAGGGGCCTGATGACATGTACCCAGAACCCCCCGCGACACTGTTTTTGCATCATCAGGCACTGGGATCTCAACCCAGAATTCCAATGGGCAGCGGAGACTGCGGGAACTGTGGGATAGCTACCCACAGTGCAACGCTCCGGAAGTCGACGCTAGCCTCGGTACTGTGGACGCGGTCCGCCGACTTAATGCACTTAGAGCATTTTATGTGGGGACACACACAATCGACTGTATAAAACCGATATCTATAAAACTGGCTTCTATAAATTCGACCTAATTTTGTAGTGTAGACATACCCTTAGGTGCCACAAGTACTCCTGTTCTTTTTGCGGATACAGACTAACATGGCTGCTACTCTGAAACCTTTAACCTCTGTTTGTTAAGCTAAATAGATTGAACTCCTTGAGTCTATCACCACAAGGCAGGTTTTCCAATCCTTTAAGCTTTCTCATCACTCTTCTCTGACCCTTCTCTAATTTATCAGCACACTTTTTGAATTGTGGGCACCAGAACAGGACACAATATTCCAGCAACGGCCACACCAGTGCCAAGTATGGCTTCCTGGTTGCCTGAAGCCTTTTTTATTTTTTTTATTTTTTTTTTAGGAAAAAGCTAAAACCAGAAAGGTCACATACAATAATCCCTTTCTATCTACTGATGGTACTTTAAATTTAGCCAATATGGAACAATTCTTTGACATTCTCCCTACCTAGCTTCCAAATCTCCACCGATGGAGACTCATGTTGAGAAGAATTATTTTAAAAGGACACTACCGGCCTGGGGCAGCACAGCTCTCCTATTTACTATGGGCAGAACAAGTGGAAGCCTAGGGCAAAACATTCTGTATTAGCACTTACAGATTCCCATGTACAATGTGGGGTTAGTACTGAACTTAGCCATGAAACCACAGCCGAAAGGAACATGTGCAGGCAAAGAGGTCTTAGAGTCCCAGACACTCCAAAATTTATGAGCTGCTGTTTCACTTCTGGGCCATATATGACTCTCTGTGTCTCTTCTACTGCAGTGCCCATGCAGACTCTTTCAGGTGTCCGTTGTTTCTAAGATCAGTGCTGGCAAGAGCCTACACTAGATATGACAATACAAAAATGTCACATGAAATCCAAGGCCCCTGACAGGACTCCACTGTCTGAGGGCTGTGTATCCAATCAGGTCATTCCGATCTGGTGTTATATCTGCCCTGCATCTTTCAAAGCAGACTGCACTGGTTTCAAGGTGACCCCATACACCAAGACAAGACATTTGCCAAAGCCTGGTCTTTATGACTACCCCAAAAAGCAGGCAGCCTGCAAGATCCAGGATGCTTAGTAGAGGTGATGAGATGCAAAGGTAGACAGGGCAATGAGAGTGTTTAGCTACCGCCCTGGAGACAATCCTGGATCAGTTCAGAGCTAGACCCCAGCAGACAAGCCAGGCACACTGCAGAGAGGAAGGATGGTTCAGTGATTAGAGCATTTGTCTGGGCTGGGGGAAACCTGGGTTTGATTCCCTCCTCTGCCACATGTTACTGTAGACAAACTCCTTAATCTCTCTGAACCTTAATTCCCCACCTTGTAAAATGAGACACATAGCTCTGCCCTGCCTCACAGAGGGCTGCTGGGATAAGTGCATTACTGATTCCCATGGTGGGGCCAGATAGAAACCTGGAATGTATATGTGGGCTGGGCTGAGCTGAAATCCATAGAGTGGTGTCTCTGATAGCTCTGAGACCCCCTAGGAGGGTGAGAAAGTGCTCTCTAAAATTGTGAGTTGTCTCTTATTCCTTGTACTTAGCCCTAGGGTGACCCTTGGTGGAGTGTCACACCAGAGCTGTTATTTACATACCATTTCTTTGGTTCTAATCCTAGCATCTTTGTGTACAATGAGATCACTGGAGGCTTGAATGACTTCATGGGTCTAGCATAGGGACTTCCCTTAAAGGGCCAGCAGCCTTCTGACCTCGTGAGAGGCAGTTGTGGGGGGAAGGGCACATACCCCAGAGCACTTGGTTTAGAAAGCCCCCTAAGAAATGCCCTGCATGCTGGTTGTGGTGAGTAAGGGAAAGTCAGTGGGCCCCACAAGTGGCAGGAATAGGGGACTGATGGCTACAGGCCATAAAGACAGATAACTCAATAAGCCTCCAAACCTAGTGACTGGTTCCCTCTATACTGTATCTGTAATGACACAAATGGAAAACAACTTTGACCCATTTCACTCGTAAGCCTCAATACCTTAAGTCAATGGACTCTGCAATCAATAAGCATAATACATACAATGTGATATGCACAGCTAGGGTCACAGCTCGTCCTCAGTGTTCATAGAAAAAGATTACCTGGGAGTGGATAAGCACAGGGTTCCTGTCCCCATTGGCTATGCAGAGCATGGGGGTGGGGCTTCAGAAGGACCAACTAAAATAAGCCAGTAAAGTTTGCTGAACAAACAACTGAGCCATTTCAATGCCCATGCAGGAGTCAGTTGGTGAATACTATGCCTCTCAATCCATGATTAAGGCTACGATTTAGTCACAGGTATTTTTGGTAAAAGTCATGGACAGGTCACGGGCAATAAATAAAAATTCACGGCCTGTGACCTGTCCATGACTTTTACTATAAATACCCATGACTGAATCTCTGCTTCAGGGGGCCCCGGCGCTCCCCAGAGCCAGCTGCCAGGGGACACTCAAGCAGTGGCCGATGCGGCTGGCCCTGGGGGCAGCCTGAGCAGCTGGCCCTGGGGCCGTTCCAGCAGCGGCCGGTGCGGCTGGCCGTGGGGCACCGGAGCAGCTGGTCCTGGGGCCATCTGTTCGAGTGGCCCTGGAGTCGGCCGTACCAACTGTTCTGGAAGTCCCGGAGGTCACAGAAAGTCATGGAATCTGTGACTTCCATGACCTCTGTGACAGAATCACAGGCTTATCCATGATTAAAATGATCAGCAGCTGGGCCAGATGATATTTCCTAGTTTGCATACTTGGATTGGCCAGGGAGATTCAGTCCCTGGAGGGAACCAGGGAGTTACCCATACCCTCCTCTAGCTGGGTTGATGGGCCAGAGTGTTGTAACTAAAGAGAGGCGCAACACAAGGACAGCTCAGGCTGATGTGAGACATTTGATGGGGAACAAAAGTTGCAAATTGAAAGCCCAGCCCGTGGGTGAAAAGCCTTTGGTGTGTTTATTAAGTCAAAAGTGAAATGGCAGAGAAAGAACTAGAGCTGCTGCACTGGGGAATCTTCGAAAGAGTTGTGTGATTTATGCTCATTATCAGCACCATTATTTTCATTGAAATCAGGTTGGTTTCCAGACAGCCAGGAAAGTTAGTTGATTCTGAGGGTTGAGGGGATTGCCCCAACAGTCACCCATGTTAAGAGTGGTGATGAATAACTCTGGATGGATAACTATGATAACTCTAGTATCAGAGGGGTAGCCATGTTAGTCTGGATCTGTAAAAAGCAACAAAGAGTCCTGTGGCACCTTATAGACTAACAGATGTATTGGAGCATGAGCTTTCGTGGGTGAATACCCACTTCGTCAGACGAATGATAACTATGATAACTCTGAGCTATGGGGAGATGGTAACACTGCTATCCCCGGTCGGCCTCATTCCTTATTCTATTCCTGACTCAGGGAACATGACATCCAGGGCACTCCTAACTGCCTATGAGGGGTTGCTCTTATTAGTGAGACGTATACTATGAAAGGTTCAGTCTGAGGTTATAAGGAAGGTTCCGATCAGCTCTTAGTTCTCCTGTGCTGCTCTGCACACCTCTTGCTCTAATATTCTCTTTAAGTCCAGCTGCCCTTGGCAGCCAAAGGCACAAGGACAAGGATTTCCACTCTCCTGGTGAATCTAGAACAAGGAGGTGATGGTGAGTTAAAAGGAGCTTAGTGGTGTTACCGTAGGCTCAGCTACAAAACAAGTCATAGCTCTCAATTCAATAGCAAAACCCAGCTGCATCCTATCCCCAAGATAAGCCAACAAGAGGCAATAAAATTTCACAAGTATAAAGTCCCCTGGCTCATGAGATCAGAGACCCAGGATCAGTCTAGGCTCATGGCCCCATTTTGACTCCCTGATATGTCAGCTGGGACAGTCAAGAATGTTTCTATTAAATGAAGAGGATGAAGATCAGCTTGCACTAAATGGTGAAATGGCCTGTCACTAAATAAAAACATTCCACTGTGATGAGGATCTAACTGGTGTCAGAAAAGTCACTGCATGTTCCAGACAGTCAGAGGATGCCACCCACCTCAAACAATTTTCACAGTAGTTGTCAGAACCTAGTGGGGTGGGTGAGGTTCAGTTGCTTTAAAACCCCAACATATCTCCTAGTTTCTTATCCAGACACCCCTCCTTAAAATGGTGACACACAGAATGAAAAGTTAGCTGCTGCTAATGTCAAAGAACCTGTGCCTCTATCTGGCTTTCTGACTCTTTGACACACAATCTCTTTCCTTCATAAGCCCATGTGAAGGCAGATCTCTTCCCAGCAAAGTGCAATGTTAAGGAAGTATTTAATCAGGTTTAAAAATTCTTTTGCCATTGGACTCTACACAATAAAAGCACCTCTCAGAGAATCTCTTGGGTGAAAAGAATAATGACTTCGGCATTCACCTCCACCATACATGGCTCGAGTATCCAGAGTCAAAGGAAAACAATGATTTCCTTTGGTTCTATATTAGCCCCAGTAAATTAAAAATCATGATCTTTCTGTATTTAAATCTCTGAAATTTACAATTCCTAAACTAATGGTTGATACTGGGCATGTGCAAGTGAGGTAATTGCTTCTAAGAATAGAAAGGTATATTAGGAGAGCCACAGTGCACCATAAAAGGCCAGCTGTCAGCAGGCAGTTTCAGAGTCCGAGTCAGAGAGAGAGAGAGGGGAATTCAGTCGGGAGCAGACGGAGGAACTGGAAACCAGTAAGAGAAGCCAAAGGAAAGAAGTCAGAAAAGCTGCAGAGAGAGAGACAGAGCAGAGCTGACTGACCAGGAGCTGAACTGCGATTAAAGAAGAAACTAAAAGATTTATCACAGCAGCAGTAGTGATATAAAGGGATACCAATGGATTTATAAAGTAAGCTTGCCAGTTTTAATATAATTTTTAGTGTAGTGTAGTCTAGCATAGTATTTAACATGTGTATGCTAGAAGTGTGTGTCTTTTAATTGTATTTTACTTATGTGAAATTTAAAGCAGTGGTTCTCAACCAGGGGTACTCAAAGGTCTTCCAGGAGGTACTCAACTCATCTAGATCAGTGTTTCTCAACCTGGGGTTTGAAGCCTCCAGGGGGGTCACGGGATGGGGTTGCAAGTGCAGAGCCGAAATCAGCTGGTGGCAAGCAGGGCTTCAGCCCTGGACAGCAAGGCTTGGGCTTCAGACAAGGCTCACAAGTGAAAAAACAGGCTCAATATCATGTAAGTACAATATTTATATTCCAATTGATTTATGTTATAATTATATGATAAAAATGAGAAAGTCAGCAATTTCTCAGTAAGTGTGCTGTGACACTTTAGTATTTTTATGTCTGATTTTGTAAGCAAGTAGTTTTTAAGTGAGGTGAAACTTGGGGTACAGAAGACAAATCAGACACCTAAAAAGTGTACAGTAGTCTAGAAAGGTTGAGAACCACTGATTTAAAGAACTACTGTCTGCGATTTGTTACAAACTGGCCACTTGTAACAAAGCACTTTGCTTAGAATCATAAACTATATACTATTGGGGTTTAAATGCTGTTTAAACTTGCAACAAGGGATTTGTGTCTCGGGGATTTTGTGTTTTGTTTAGAATTTTTAGGATACAGTGTATTAGGGATTATTAGTTACTTTGTTTTGAAAAACAATACTTCCTGTGTCAATTTCTTTATCCGAAGGTTATATCCGTGTCCTTTAGCATTTCCTTAACAACCCTGGAAACTTATATCTCGGGAAGGACAGTTTAATGGGGGTAGATTATTAGAGCGGCATCCCAGAATCAATATTTTGGGGTTACACAGCAACTGGACCATCCTTCGTCTCTGGGTTAAGCCCTAACATGGACAAATTTCTCACAATTAATGTTTTGTATGCCTATTCCAAAATTCATCCTGGTTAAAATGAATCTATAACGCCTCTTCCTAGGTTTATATCTTCAAATGCAGTTCCAGGAGGTGAACCCCACCCAATCCATCACAGAAGGTCCCATTGTGTCAGTACCTTTCATCACTCCACTGGTAAAATAGCATCCTGAATTCCTTCTGCATGTATAGGTAAGGGGTGGGAGTTCACTACAAGGTCCCAAACCACCCATCATTTTTTGGGATGGGACCTGCGGCTACAATGTTTGAGGGCCAGTTGGCAGATGTGGGGGCACTTTGGGGGCCCCCAATCAGACAATCTAATCTCCCTTGCCTGAACCCAAAAGTATCCCATGTCACCCTGAACACCTCCATGAATGGTACTGCCCTGGTTTCCTGCAGTCCCTTAGAATGTTGTTACTTGTGAATTTCAAGGATGTTTTTGCTTTTACCTGGCGGGCTGTGGCAGATACACACATGATGCTCTCACCAGAGATATTGCCAGTGCTCGGGCAGAGGTTCTGGCTGGGCACTCGACGCCCATAAAATGCAGATAGGATGCTAATGGAGGTCTTGTGGGGACAAATGACTCCCAGTTGCTCCCCATCACAGGCGTGGGCTGTGTGGTTCTTCAGCACCTTTTGAAGGTAACCTGAGAGGAGTAAAACACACAGATGTTGTATGCAGGGTTGTTGTAGCCATGCTAGTCCCACCTTGTCTCTATAAAACAGAGAGAGTCATTAGAGCTGGGAAGTGCTAGAGCCGCAAGGAATGAGAACACAGCCTCCAGACTCCTGGCAGCGGGGGGGAGGAGGGCGGAGGGGGAGAAAGGGGATGGCCCTGAACTGGGGCAGTATCCTAGGCAAATGCAAACTCAAGGAGGGAGGGAGATGTTGTGGCAGGGAGGGGAATGCACTTTTCTGCCAGGCAGGGGAAGGGGAATATTGTACCAAGGTCTACACCAGCAGTTCTCAAACTATGGGTCAGGACCCCAAAGTGGGTCACAACCCCATTTTAGTGGGGTTGCCAGGGCTGGCATTAGACTTGCTGGGGCCCAGGGCCAAAGCCTGAGCCCCACCACCCAGGGCCAAAGCCAAAGCCCGAGGGCTTCCACCCTGGATGGCAGGGGCCTAGGGATGAAGCCCTTGGGATTTGGCTTTGGCTCCCTCACCTGGGCCAGTGAGGCTTGGGCTTTGATTCTCCCCACCTGGGGTGGCAGAGCTTGGGCAGGCTCAGGCTTTGGTCCCCACTCCTGGGGTTGTGTAGTAATTTTTGTTGTCAGAAGGGGGTCGCAGTGCAGTGAAGTTTGAGAACCCCTGGTCTACACTAAGGGTTGTCCAAAGTGGGATAAAAGGAACAAAAACCAGCTCAGCCACTTGGAAAGAATAAGCAAGAGTTGGAGACAAAATTTGTTTTTTTTTAACCCGTCTTTAAGCTAAAAGAACCAATTGGGGGTTTTCAAGGTTTTTGGTGACATACCAAGCTTACTGTAGAAACAGACCAAGATGGTTCATAGATTCATCGCTTCTAAGGCTATAATCTAAAATTTTTCATAACAGACCACAGAAATTCACCAGCAGCACCTGCCTCAAGCCCAATCACTTGTGGTTAAACTAGAGCTTATCTTTAAGAAAGACATCCAGGCTTGATTTAACAATGCCAAGTGAAGGAAAATGCCCCACATCCCTCGGTGAGCTGTTGTGATGGTTAATTATTTTCACTGTTCAAAAGTTGCACCTTATTTCCACTTCAATTTTTCTACCTTGAACTTCCAGCCATTGGATCTTGTTACACCTTTGCCTGCCAGATTAAAGAGCCCTGTAGTATCAGATATATTATGTGCAGGTACTTATAGACCAAGATTAAGTTGCCTCTAGAGACACAATGCACTGGCACTCAGGGAATCGGAGTTCAGATCATCAGCTCTTCCACAGCCAGTTCCTCACATTGTTCTCAGGCTCCCCAGTTGAGCAGAGGGCTTGGGGCACTGAGGAGACATCAAGTTTGCTCTGGAAGGACCTGCAGTAAGACCTCTCTAAGGTCACTTCTACATTAAAAAAATGTAAACCAGGCCTTATCCTGAGGAGACTATCACAGGAAATTGCCATGTCCATGAAGCCTTTGGGCCTGGTTCTGGCCTCATTTACACAGGAGCAAATCAGGAATAACTCCACCAAAGTTGGCAGAATTATACAGTAGTGTAAGGGGAGAATTAGGCCCTTCACTTTTTAGCTTCTTCCCCTTCCCCTCATCCTGTTATTCAGCTCTTTATTAGGGTTACCATTCGTCTGGATTCCCCCGGACATGTCCGGCTTTTTGAGCTAAAAATAGCGTCCGGGGGGAATTTGTAAATGTCCGGACTTCCCCCCCCATGCAGAGCGCGCGCGGCTAACAGGGCAGCCGGCCAGATGGTGCCACTTACATGGGGCTCCGACAGCCAGAGAGAGCCCCTCCTCCGCTTCCCCTGCAGCAGAGATCACTCCCTCCCTCCCTGCATTCGCAGATCACCTTCGGCAGTCTGGAGCTCCTCCCCTGCTCCTCCGCCCCTGCTGCCCAGCGTGCCGGGACAAGCGGCAGGGTAAGGGGGCCAGGGGGTTGGAGAAGGGGCAGGGAGGTTCTGGAGGGGGCAGTCAAGAGATGGGAGGGGTCGGGAGTTCGGGGGGGACTTTCTGGGGGGGGGGGATAAGGTTTTGGGCAGTCAGGGTACAGGTAGGGGGTAGGGTCCTGGGGGGCAGTTAGGGTGGGGGGGTCTTAGGAGGGGGCAGTTAGGGGACAAGGAACAGGGAGGCTTAGGCTCTCTTAATGGCTCTCCATGCGTCTCTGGACCCTCTCAGCTGTCGGGCTTGGACGGAAACATTGCCTGAGGGTAGTGAGAGAATGGGTTATCGGTGAGGTGGGGGTGGGCGTGAGCCCGGTCAATAGGGGCAACCCCTACCAAGATCTGAGCCTTTTCTCACACGCCCGTTAGAGCTCGACATTATGCTGTTTGGGACCCCTCTTCGAGGAAAGCCTCTGGATTGCAAGTCCAACCGCTACCTCCTCTTGGTGAGAGTCGGTAACTGGCTTGGATAGCCAGGCGGATTGCGGAGGACGAACCCACATCCCACATTCAGTGGGGTGTGGGACGGGGTTGGGCAGCCCCATATGGTGCCACATGGATGCCCCCCTGGTAAGGGTAGCCTCCCCCAGGTACGGGTTGACTCCCCCTGGTAAGGGTTAGATTCCCCCTGGTAAGGGTAGTCTCCCCCAGGCACGGGTTAGTTTCCCCCTGGAAAGGGTAAGTTTCCCCCAGGTACGGGTTAGTTTCCCCCTGGAAAGGGTTAGTTTCCCCCTGAGAAGGGTAAATCTTTTAGCTATGGAAAAAAGTAATTTATATTTTTATACCGGATTGGCGCTGGACCGGGTTAATAACGCCCCCGCTGTTGGCTTTGATGCCCCGGCTGACAGTGTTAAATATATTAGGGGTGTGATTAGGGTCGCTGGACCAATGGATAAAATGGTGTGGACTATAATGAAGTCTCATGAGCATGAGAGTGAGAATCAAGTCCTCCCAGTGGAGCATGGAGAGGAGGTAGAGGAGACTGTTTGTGATGATCATGGTGAGGAGATTTTATCTATCTTACCGATGGTTTTTACAAGGGACACTTTTAATGATTTAACTATGGAAAGTTTTAATCCAGATTTTAAGTATTTAAGTACATTTGATGATCCATATGTTAGTGAATCGGGATATCTTAATGCTCATTTAGTTAATGGGTCTAGTTTATTAAATAGTTTTAGACCAAGTACTGATTTTAATAGGGATCGTAATAAGGATCTTAACAGTACTGGTAGTAATATAAATATATTAGAAAGTAGTTCGTGGAAGGATGGGGTTTTTTATTTAGAGTATCCCGTTGATAGTTTTAATTGTCCAATATGTCCCCAGATATTACCAACATTTGGTAAATGGGCCAAACACATTAATGTGGTTCATAAAAGTAAAGCCATACGAGTTGTATGTAGTAAATGTGGAAAATCTTCTCAATATCATAATATAGCTTGCCACTACCCCAAGTGCATACCCAAGAAGGAGGATACCCCAATGAAGAGCCATACGTGCTCGGTCTGTGGGCTTGGTTTTCATACTAGATCTGGATTGAGCCAACACTGTAGACATAGACACCCTGCTGTGAGGAATGAGCAAAGAAAAGAAGATATGGCTGCTAAAAGTAAGATCAAAGAGGGATCGACTAGATCTCGTATATGGACCAAAGATGAGGTTGCGCAGCTTATACAGTTGGAAAGGAAATATATTGGGAAAAGGAATATAAATAAATGTATTGAGAGCGAGATGAGGACCAAAACGAATAAACAAATATCAGATAAAAGACGAGAATTAGCAAAGAAGAAGTTAGTGGTAACAGGAGATAGGGAGGAAGTGACTGAGGTAGAGGACATTCGAGTAAATATATTAGAAATTCCGCCCCCAAGAGAGAGGATTTTCCCACTAAAAGGACATCCAGAAGTGGATTTAGTGGAGAAAATATGTAAACGGGGAAAACAAAGTAGGGAGGGAAGAGAAATAATAAATAGTTTAGGGGAAATTGAAGGATTATTAAAGGAGGATTTAACAAAAGCTCTCGGATGGGCAATGTTGGAAAAATTATGTTATTCGTTAGTAGAGGGAAAGGACCCTAGAAATGAAAGTCAAATAGAGTTGAGGAATAAAGGAAAAGGGAAGATGAGAAAGGAGGGGAGAAGGAAGCAATTTAATGCAATTAGGAGATATGCTACAAAGAAAGCTAAGTATAAATTCTATCAACAATTATTTGATAAGGATAGAAGAAGATTGACTCGCATTATAATGGGAGAGCCAGATAAGGCTAAGTGTGCTATCCCTATGAAAGAAATTGAGGAATACTATGTGAATATTTCGGGAACAATTGGACATGGTAATATGATAGGGTGGCCATCATCCACAGAGAATGCGGATAATGATATATTAATGAGTCCGATCTCTGTGGATGAGATTAGAATAGCTTTAAGAGAAATAAGAAAAGATAGTGCTCCTGGCCCAGATAAAGTAAAAGTGAGCAATTTGTGGGATATTTTTAATTTAGACTCCTTAATACTTACAAAAAATTTTAATATATGGTTTCTAAATAGACAGGTACCAGATGAATTTAAGAAAAATAGAACGATTTTAATACCAAAGACACAAGATGAGGAGGAAATGAAGAAGTTAACATCTTGGAGACCATTGACAATTGGGTCAGTTTGGATTAGAATCTATACCAAAATATTAGCAAAAAGACAGGTGGAAACAGTTAAGATATGTAGTAGACAAAAAGGGTTTATATCCGCCCCTGGGTGTGAGGAAAATATTGCTATATTAGATAATTTGATTAAAGGGGCTAAACGAAATGGGAATGAAATTGCAATAGTGTTCGTAGATCTGGCTAAAGCTTTTGATTCTGTGGGACACGGACATATAATAGCCGGGTTGAGAAGATTTGGTATAGATGAACATTTTATAGATATTATTAGGGACCTTTATGATAATTGCACAACTAGGGTATGGGTGGGTGATGAAGTTACTGAGTCTATTTTAATTAGGAGGGTGGTCAAGCAGGGTGACCCGCTGTCTCCAATTTTGTTTAATATTGCTATGGATCCCCTTTTAACTAGATTAGAAGTAGAAGGAAGTGGTTTTTATGTTAAGGGCAATGGTGTCACGTCATTGGCTTTTGCCGATGATGTGGCAATTTTAAGTAGCTCATATAAAGGAATGATTAAAAATTTGGGTATCTTAGAGGAGTTTTGTAAAAATACTAATCTCTCTGTTAATATGAAGAAAACGAAAGACTTTCATATTTTAACTAAACATAAAACCTATGTAGTTAATCCTAAGGATAATTGGCAGATAGGGTCAGAGGAGATTGAATATGTTCAACCAGGGGATTTTGAAAAATATTTAGGAGCTAGAATAGATCCCTGGATAGGTGTAGGGGGACCGGTACTTAAAGAAAAATTGAAAGATTGGAGTGAAAATTTAATTAAGGCCCCATTAAAACCGGCCCAAAAATATTAATTTTACAGACATATATTTTACCGAAGCTATTTTATAATCTTCTTTTAATAGAACCCCCTTTTAATCTTTTAGACGATCTTGATGTGTTAGTTAGAAAAATAGTTAAAGAGATTTTACATTTACCTCAGTGTACCACAGATGGGATATTTTATTCTAGAGGTAGGGATGGTGGTTTAGCTCTCACTAAGTTTAGTGTGCAAATCCCAAATATGTTAATTCGTAAATGGAGGAGACATACTGTCTCGAGAGATGATTGGATGGACCTATCTTATCTATATGCAGGAGAAAATCTTGTGGATAAAATATTGTCATTTAGTGCAGTAACATCTCATCCCAAGAAATGGAGGGAAGAGGAATTTTTAAGATGGTCGGAACTGAGATGTCAGGGAATAGGGATAAAATATTTTAAAAATGATTTAATTAGTAATTCGATTTTTAGAAATTCTAGTAAAGTTAAATCGTCAGCGTATATCGCAGCATTGCAGCTTAGGGCAAATATTTATCCTACTAGGGAGACATTAGCAAGAGGAAGAGGAGGTATGAATGCTCTTTGTAGATGGTGCGGTAAAGTGCGGGAGACTGTTCCCCATATCTCAGGACAATGTTATAAGACTAAGAATGCTAGGATAAAAAGGCATAATAGAGTAGTGTCTGCAGTTGTAGATAAGGTTGGTAAATTAGGGTGGAAGGCAATGATAGAGCCCCATTTGAGAAATAGTAAGGGTGAGTTAAGAAAGCCGGATATTATATTTATAAAAGGAGATACAGCAGTGGTGGTTGATGTTACAGTGCGATGGGAGGATAATGCCGGAAGTTTGGAACAAGCCCACAGTGAGAAGGTGGCTTATTATCTTGAGTTAGAGGAAGAAATTAAAAACTTAACGGGAGGTAAAAATATTCACTTCTTTGGTTTTGTGCTTGGGGCGCGTGGCAAGTGGAGTGAAGGTAATAATGATTTGTTACAATTATTGGGAATGGACAGAAGTAAAAATTTTAAGGAGAGTATATGTAGACTTGTTTTATATTCCACTATTGGTATGATGGCTATATTCAGTGACAGGTAAAGATCCCGGAGTTTCCATTCCGTGTAACTTGCCAAAACTAAATTTTAGCTATTTTGGTTTCCATGCTCTAAATTTTCAAATTTTTAATATTGTTTTGAACATTAATTTATTTAGTGTTATTTAATATCTGTCCTTCAATAGAATGGTTTTAATTATATAATAAATACTTATTAATGGATGAAATTCCAATTTAAATTATTAGTTTATTTAATTACTGGATATGGATGCGGACTGGCCGCGTATAATAACCAGGAAAGGGCAGGTAGTCACGCCTGTACATAAATAGGGGGTGGGGTTCTGGAGGGCAGTTAGGAGCAGGGGTCCCAGGAGGGGGCAGTCAGGGAACAAAGAGCGGGGGGGGGGGGGGTTGGGAGTTCTGGGGGCGGGGCTGTAGGGGGCAGGGAGCAGAGGGGTTTAGATGGGTCGGGAGTTCTTGGGGGGGCTGTCAGGGGGTGGGGAGTGGTTGGATGGGGCGTGGGAGTCCCAGGGGTCTGTCTGGAGGTGGGGGTGTGGATAAGGGTTGGGGCAGTCAGGGTACAGGTTAGGATGGGGGGAGGGTCTCAGGAGGGGGCAGTCAGGGGACAAGAGGCAGGGAGGCTTAGGTAGGGGGTGGAGTCCTGGGGGGCAGTTAGGGGCAGGGGTCCCAGGAGGGGGCAGTCAGGGGACAAGGAGCTGGGGGAGAGTTGGGGGTTCTGAGGGGGGCGGGAAGTGGGAGGGAGTGGAAGGGGCAGGGGCGGGGCTAGGGCAGGACGGGGCGGGGCTAGGGCAGGGCTCCTCCCGTCCTCTTTTTTGCTTGCTGAAATATGGTAACCCTATCTTTATAACAGGGAATGAGATGTGCTCAGTCTGACATGAAAGCTTCTACAGAAGCATTTCCCTATGACTGAAGCTCCAGCCCTGTGTCTGAAGTACATGGCTTGTGTCAGGGAGCTTTTGCTTATCAGCCAATAGAGCAGCGGTGGTTTCATTGGGAACAAGAGAAGCAGCAAGGAGGCAAAGTTCAGAAACCATGAAAGCTTGGTTCTAGGTATTGAGGGGCCAGTGCTCCACACATGAGATTTTCAGGTCTCACATGGGTCGTTCCTCACCCCGATCTTCTCTCTCCAGTTCCACTACTCATACTATATCTCCCTCATTGGGCCCCACTCAGCTACACAAGGAAAGTTAAGTTACAATTGCCTCCCTCCCAGTTCTCTGTGCCATTTGCAATGATTAATTTAATGACATAGATCTACCAAGTGAAGGACCATGTGGAGAGGTTCCCCCATGTAGATCTCCCCATGTAGATCCCTGACCTCGTTAACGTGATCCTGTGCCACTGAAGTCAAGGGGATCATTGGCAGTGAGCTGTACAGGAGCAGGATCTGACCCTCAGAAGGCACCAAAGCAACAAGAGCTACAGGACTTAAAGCCAGCCAAGGCCACAGCACAGCATTGAGGGCCACTTTCAGCTCCCCTTACCATGCACACTTCAGCCTGAGTATATCCTGACACCCACGAGTGTGGCCAGACTCAGGCTAAAGAAAAGGCCCCTAGGGAACCCTCCCTACTTCATGTCTCATGACCCCATATTTAGACAGACACCTATATGCTCCAGTCCAAGGGTCAGCACTGTCCCGCGTTCAATGGAGCGCCAATGCCCCTCGACACTGTGCTTTTTGCAGCCATCGTGGGCAAGGCCCGGTATACTGTGCAGGTGTTGGGCCTACAACCAGTATAAAGGTCTCTTGGTTTCTATGACAATCTGGGGTGTCAGACTGAAAACTCCACAACAGCTGGAGGTGAATTACAAAAACAGAAGCTCCTTATGTCGTTAAATATGACAATGAATATAATCCAGTCTGGGCACCAGGTTATTTCATGCTGTTAATTTCACTCAGCCCCTGAAGATCAGTTCTCAGTGTGTGGTAGATACTGCCATGTAGACCTCAGCAGTGGAGAAGAGGGAGGTTTGGCAGCTGAGGAGGAGGCAGTTGGGGCTTTTGGCTGCATGGAAGATGATGGAGGCAGAGTGGGATTGTGAGATGAGCACATTAGCTGGATGTCTGTGCTAAAAGGGTCAGCAGTGAAATAGGAACATCATTAACTATTTAAGTGGTCTTCAGTGGATTTCAGGTTAACACTGCAGCTCAGCTCTCTTGTTTAAGACTGTCAGACTGTCTAAGGCAAGACTGCATCCGCTTAACTCAATTTTCTTCTGGCAGGTTTTCTTTGCAACCATTTGGGGTGGGGTTAGTTATTTATAATGAAAGTTACAATCTTTAGTCCATTTCTCTGGCAAGGCATGGACACTGACCAGTGCTGCAGCTGAAGAATCATGGAATACATAGCGCCCTGACCATGAGTGACTTCCCTCTCCCTGCCCAAAGTACATTGTACTGGGCTTTTGACTAGATTCGATCATATTGCCCCCATCAAAATTCATAGCCAGGTTGAGGGGGAGGAAATCTGGCTGTGAGTTGCCTTCCCCCATTGCTTGTGATTGGCAGGGAGCTTTCCCATCTCTGATGCTTGCTGAGGGAAGGAACCATGCCCTCCAGTATCAGCACTGGCCATTAATTGCTGAGGTTGTATGAAACTCCTGACGTATCAGACCCCGCCACACCCTTATCTCCTTCTTTGAAGACTGATCTCACACCAGCTCCCCGAAATCCTCCCCTGGCAGTACTTACAGCACATGCCTGAGCTTGGGGATTTAATAGCCAGGATGGGTAGTGAATTGGTCAACCTAATGCCAGCATCCCTTCTAGGTTTTAGGCCTTGTCTACACTGGAATTTCAACCCCTGATGTAGCTGCATCTGTGTCTACAGGAGTCTGCACTATTTACACCAGTGCAGATCTCACCAGAGAGGCTACACTAGGCATTTGTAGACAAGGCCTTAGAGATCCACAAACCAACAGCACCCCAGTTTTACAAGCAGGGCCGGCTCCAGGTTTTCTGCCACTCCAAGCGGCAAAAAAAAAAAGGGGGGAAAAAAACCGATTGGCGGCACTTTGGCGGCAGCTCAATCGAGCCGCTCCATTCTTTGGCGGCAGTTCGGCGACGGGTCCTTCACTCCCTCTCTTCCTCTTCAGCAGCACTTCGGCGGCAGCTCAAAGAGGAAGAGAGGGACTGAGGGACCCGCCGCCAAATTCCCGCCGAAGACCCGGACGTGCCGCCCCTTTGTATTGGCCGCCCCAAGCACCTGCTTCCTTAGCTGGTGCCAGCCCTATTTACAAGCAAGAGTCAAAGTCTCAGAAACCCTTGGCCTAGTCTATGACTCTAAGTAAAGGAGTCAATTGACCAGATTATTTTTCAATCACTGGTCTGAGAAGCTCTGAATTCACAGCTGGTGAAGAATCTGGAGAGCTGTGTGGTGGGGCTGTGTACATCCAGCTATCCCCCATCCCTCCAGCTGGGCTATCTGGGGAAGGAGCTGCCATCCACACTGAGTCTATCCACACGTGCTCTCTGAATCCATCCAGAAACCCTGGTACCAGGCTCTGCTGTACAATGGCCTCTTTTACCTTCCCAGTACTCAGTGCTGACACTAACCCTTTGCTGTCT
The DNA here is from genome assembly GCF_028017835.1 of Emys orbicularis. Taxonomy (NCBI): domain Eukaryota; kingdom Metazoa; phylum Chordata; order Testudines; family Emydidae; genus Emys; species Emys orbicularis. Next base: position 46,566,176 of record NC_088691.1, read on the forward strand.
GGAGTCAGAGCTCCTGATAGTGCAGGGTTTCCTGTATGCAGGCTCATTCCGGGCCCCAAAGGGTTAATTATACACTTGGACACAGCAGCAGATTTTTTGATCATTTTCTTTCCTTCTCTTTTCATTGGTGAGAGAAGAATAAACATCTGAAATCTGTCCCTGGAGGGCCTCGGGGTTTCACAACTGGTTCATTCATCTTAATGTAACTACAAAGAAGAAAACAAGAAAGGAAGGGAGGAGGACGGAAATGCAGCCAAGAGGGCAGCGGATCAACAGTTTTGGTGGGGTCCCTGCAAAGCCCACCTCCCCCAGAGGGGAAGAAATGGCATTCCTTGGAATGGGTGCTAGTTCCAGGAAAGAACAGTGCTGACCCAACAAGGGCAAAAAAGGGAGGCTCTTGGGGCACTAGTGTCCACTGAAAGAGGCTGACAGGATCAACAAGGCCACAGAGCAACATTCATACCCTGGAAAAGTACTGCTCTTCAAGGGTCCCCACAGAGTACAGTGGTTCAAGTGTGGAATAAGGTTGCCTAGAGGCCCCAATTAGGATCAGGTCCGATTTGTTCTAGGCACTGCACATACCTGCTAAGAGACAACCCCTGCTTCAAAGAACTTATGATCTGAAGAGATGAGACAAACAAAGGGTGGGAGAAAGCAAGTGTAGTTATTCCCATTGTACAGATGGGGAAATTGAGGCAAAGAGATGAAGTGACTTGCCGAAAGCCATGCAAGGTGGTGGTGGCAAAGCCAGAAAATGAACCCAGGGTTCCTAATTCCCAGCCTGGTGCCTTATGCTTTAACATTTAATTTAGTGCTGTGAAACAAGACAGACTGGCAGCCCCAAAGACCGAAGTGTTCCACTGAGCCAAAGGACAGGGCTGGCTCAGACGATGGCAGTGCCAATTTCCCCCATTGGGACCACTCTTCGTAGCCCATTCAGTCAGTTGGTCTCTCTGTGCCATGGCCTGCAAAAGACCAATTACTGTAAATTAATGTGGGCACCTCTCCATCAAAAGCTAGACACAGTGCACGAGTTCATGTCACAAGCAATGCATCAATAGCCAGCAGAATACAGGTGTCCATCGACCAGTGAATCACAGGTCAGAGTGTGCCTCCGGGGCACCACAGCAAATACACCTTAAGTGTAGGTGGCAAGCAAATGACAGAACCAGAGGCTCAAGTTGATTGGTGGAGGAGGGTTCTGACATGTGAGATACAAAACAATAGCCCACCCAAGTTAGAACTTACTGCTAAGGTGCTTAACCAGCAACAGTAATAATTCCTAGCAGAGGTGTGTCATTGATACACCAAGGAGGAAAATACACTGTGATAGGTGAATCTAAAAGCCCAAAGCTGCCAAAACCTCAGGATTCAGCATCCAAAGAAGTGTTGGCATTTCTCTGTAACATGCAGGGTGCTGGGAATTGTATAACAAGACAGATATGTACAATACGCCACACTCTGTGGGGTTTAATTTTTGTAAGGAAACACACCAACCTTGGCTATACAGCTAAAAATCCACTGAGCACAGCGACAAACCCAAAATATCACTTATTTTTAGAAACATTCATCATCTTGATGCATAGTCACAGTTGTAAGCATGTCATATTCCCTTCTAGATAAGCACATATACTCATAATCACACGGTCTTCTACCACATGCTTCCCTCCTCTTAATTCACTTTCTCACTGTTGTCTCATCTGCACAAAGGTCCAATTGTACAAAAATGTATGCATCTGCTTAACTTAATGCACACGAGCAGTCCATTGAAGCCATTGGGACTACTTATGATCGTATGATTTTGCAGGATGACCAGCTTAGATTGTAAGGTCTTCGGGACAGAGACTCAGTCTTTATCTATATTGTAAAGTGCCAAGCACAACTATGATTCTATATAGGTTATAAATGATAATGTTAATTATTATTACTTCTTGTTGCAGATTCTAGGTAGTATAGTCCAAACAGCATTGCCTATGCTAAAAAGTACTAGGATTAGAACTACCATTACATTAATAGATTTTAAAATCAGAAGATACATTTTTATCAATGACTTGGAAGTAGGGCTGTCAATTAATCGCAGTTCACTCACGTGATTAACTAAAAAAAATTAATCACGATTTAATCGCAGCTTTAATCACACTGTTAAACAATAGAATACCAATTGAAATGTATTAAGTATTTTGGATTTTTTCTACATTTTCAATTATATTGATTTCAATTACAACATAGAATACAAAGTGTACAGTGCTCATTTTATATTATTATTTTTATTAAAAATACTTGCATTGTAAAAATGATAAAAGAAATAGTATTTTTCAATTTACCTCATACAAGTACTGTAGTGCATTCTCTTTATCATGAAAGTACAACTTACAAATGTAGATTTTTTTTGTTACATAAAAACAAAACAATATAAAACTTTAGCATCTACAAGACCACTCAGTCGTAGTTCTTGGTCAGCCAATCGCTAAGACAAACAAGTTTATTTACACTTATGGGAGAAAATGCTGCCTGCTTCTTATTTACAATGACATCTGAAAGTGAGAACAGGTATTTGCATGGCTTTTGTAGCCGGCATTGCAAGGTATTTATGTGCCAGATATGCTCAGCATTTGCGTGCCCCTTCATGCTTTGGCCACCGTTCCAGAGGACATGCTTCCATGCTGATGATGCTCATTAAAAAAATAATGCATTAATTAAATTTGTGACTGAACTCCTTGGGGGAGAATTGTATGTCTCCTGGTCTGTTTTACCCACATTCTGCCATATATATCATGTTATAGCAATCTCAGATGATGACCCAGCACGTTGTTCGTTTTAAGAACACTTTTAATGCAGATTTGACAAAACGCAAAGAAGGTACCAATGTGAGATTTCTAAAAATAGGTACAGCACTTAGACTCATAGACTCATAGACTTTAAGGTCAGAAGGGACCATTATGATCATCTAGTCTGACCTCCCGCATGATGCAGGCCACAAAAGCTGACCCACCCACTCCTGGAATAATTCTCTCTCTTGACTCAGCTGTTGAAGTCCCCAAATCATGATTTAAAGACTTCAAGTCGCAGAGAATCCTCCAGCAAGCGACCCCTGCCCCATGCTGGCGAAAAACCTCCAGGGTCTCTGCCAATCTACCCTGGAGGAAAATTCCTTCCCGACCCCAAATATGGCGATCAGCAGAACCCCGAGCATGCGGGCAAGATTCTCCAGCCAGACCCACATTGACCATTGATACTAATTACCAGCGATGGCATGTTATTGACCTATTGACTAAAATCACGTTATCCCATCAAACCATCCACTCCATAAACTTATCAAGCTTAATCTTAAAGCCAGAGAGGTCTTTCGCCCGCACTGTTTCCCTCAGAAGGCTGTTCCAGAACTTCACCCCTCTGACGGTTAGAAACCGTCGTCTAATTTCAAGCCTAAACTTCCCGACGGCCAGTTTATATCCATTTGTTCTCGTGTCCACATTAGTACTGAGCTGAAATAATTCCTCTCCCTCCCTGGTATTTATCCCTCTGATATATTTAAAGAGAGCAATCATATCCCCCCTCAGCCTTCTTTTGGTTAGAGTAAACAAACCGAGCTCCTCGAGTCTCCTTTCGTACGACAGGTTTTCCATTCCTCGGAACTTGACCCAAGGTTTAAGAATCTGAAGTGCCTTCCAAAATCTGAGAGGGACTAGGCGTGGAGCATGCTTTCAGAAGTCTTAAAAGACAACACTCCAATGAAGAAACAACAGAACCCGAACGTCCAAAAAAGAAAATCAACCATCTGCTGGTGGCATCTGACTCAGATGATGAAAATGAACATGCTTCGGTCTGCACTGCTTTGGATCGTTATCGAGCAGAACCCATCATCAACATGGACACATATCCTCTGGAATGGTGGTTAAAGCATGAAGGGACATTTGAATCTTTAGCGCATCTGGCACATAAATATCTTGCGACGCCGGCTACAACAGTGCCATGCAAATGCCTGTTCTGACTTTCAGATGACATTGTAAACAAGAAGCAGGCAGCATTATCTCCCACAAATGTGAACAAACTTGTTTGTCTGAGCGATTGGCTGAACAAGAAGTAGGACTGAGCAGGGCCGCCCAGAGGGGGGGGCAAGTGGGGCAATTTGCCCCAGGCCCCGGGCTCCACAGGGGCCCCCACGAGAAGGGCTGAGGCTCCCTCCCTGGCCCCGGCCCGACCCCGCCTCCGCCCCCTCCCGGAGCCTCAGCGCATCCAGGAGCATCCCTGGCTCCGGCGGGGCCTGAGCTCCTCCCCGCTCAGAGCCGCATGGTAAGGGGGCAGGGCTACGAGCTCCGGGCCGAGCGGCGGGAGCTCAGGCCCCGCTGGAGCTCGCAGCCCCGCCCCCTTACCACGCGGCTCTGAGCAGGGAGGAGCTCAGGCCCCACCAGAGCCACGCTGCAGCGCTGTCCAGGGATGCTCCTGGATGCGGCGCGCTAAGGCTCCGGGTGAGGGGGGAGTCGGGGGTAAGGGGCCCGTGGCCGGGGGGGTTTGGATAAGGGGCAGGGAGGGGGCAGAGGTTGGGGGGGTGGTCAGGGGACAGGGAACGGGGGGGTTGGATCATGGGCGTTCTGGGGGTCTGTCAGGACTCAGCGGGGGGCTGCATAGGGGTCGGGGCAGTCAGGGGACAGGGAGCAGGGGGGGGTCTGTGGGGGTGGGGTCCCGGGATGGTGGTTGGGGGGGGTCTCTGGGGGACAGTGAGGGGACAAGGAGCAGGATGGGTTGGGGATTCTGAGAGTGGCGGGCAGTCGGGGGGCAGTGGATGTGGATGGGGGTCGGATAGGGGGCAGGGCCAGGCTGTTTGGGAGGCACAGCCTTCCCTACTCTAAAGCTCATCAGCAGTTTGAGGCTTGCAGAAGAGCCAAGCTGTTAACTTTTCCATTAGGGCTGCCATCCCTTTCACTTCTCAAATGTCAAATTAATTTCAGTGCCATAGGGAGATTCATGTCAGGGGAGGGTAGCTTCATTTAAAATTAGCCACTGGGGGAGGGATCATATGAGAAGAGCAATATCCTACACCACCTACCTCCTTCCCAACCCTAGCAAGGGAGACCCCCCCTCCCCTGCATTCCCTGAGGCTTCAGAGGGGTTAATTCAGTGTTTCTCAAACTTTTGTACTGGTGACCCCTTTCACATAGCAAACCTCTGAGTGCGACCCCCCCTTATAAGTTAAAAACACTTTTTTATATATTTAACACTATTATAAATGCTGGAGGCAAAGTGGGGTTTGAGGTGGAGGCTGGCAGCTCGCGACCCCCAGTAATAACGTCATGACCCCCTGAGGGGTCCCGACCCCCAGTTTGAGACCCCCTGGGTTAATTTAATTTTAGCACCCTGTGTCCATTCACATGCATGTGCTATTTTGAGCATTTCAGTTTTTACAACATAGGCTCATCCCAGATTCTGGAACAAGCTCAAATGCTCAGTTCGTGGAGTATGTACATAAGCTATACTAAAGACAAACCCACAGTAACCGTCTCCAGTTTGTGAGGGACCCCATGGAGCCAGTCTCTAGGAAACAGATAAATGCATGGAGGTTAAGTCCATTAATGGCTATTAGCCAGGATGGGTAAGGAATGGTGTCCCTAGCCTCTGTTTGTCAGAGGGTGGATGGAGATGGATGGCAGGAGAGAGATCACTTGATCATTAACTGTTAGGTTCACTCCCTCTGGGGCACTTGGCATTGGCCATTGTCGGTAGACAGGATACTAGGCTGGATGGACCTTTGGTCTGACCGAGTATGGCCGTTCTTATGTTCTAGCCTAAATGAACCCAAAGTTATGGAGACAGATATGAGTCAAGGAAGCCAGCAGAGTATCAGAAACCTGGAAAAATCTCTGACTGGATGGGCTCAGGCGTTTGGTCACAAGCTGAAGTGGTTCAAAAGTTTTGGATTTTTTTTTAAAGCAGAATTTGTTTATTGTTTCTTTAAACAATCAAACATAGCAAGCAGCAAATATTTGGCCACACACTTCTGAAACCCCAAACCATATTCAGGTTTTGGCAGACTAATTTCAGCTTTTCAATTAAAAAAAAACACAACAAATTTTGAAGGAAAGCAGACATTGTCCGTGATTTTTTCTGCTTTTTAAAAACCCCTAGTTTTCGATCCAAAAAAAGTTTTGACGGAAAATATTTGTCCAACCCTTTTAATGAGCTTTAGTGCCTTTTAGCACTAGCTGATGCTGAGAACCAGTGATACCTTGTAAAGAAGTTTTCTCAAAACTGTGTTTGTGCCGAGATGCGGAAGGTTTATTTTTCCCAGGGCCGCCCATGGGGGAGGGGGTGGGGGGGGAAGTGGGGCAATTTGCCCCGGGCCCCACAGGGGCCCCCACGAGAATATAGTATTGTATAGTATTGCAATTTTTTTTTATGGAAGGGGCCCCCAAAATTGCTTTGCCCCAGGCCCCCTGAATCCTCTGGGCGGCCCTGGGACTGAGTGGACTTGTAGGCTCTACAGTTTTACATTGCATTCAAAAACAAAGTCATTATTTTTTGTACGTAATTCTTCATTTGTAAGTTCAACTTTCATGATATAGAGGTTGCACTACAGTACTTGTAATGGGAGAACTGAAAAAATACTATTTATTTTATCATTTTTACATTGCAAATGTTTGTAATCAAAAATAAATAAAAAGTGAGCACTGTACACTTTGTATTCTGTATTGTAATTGAAATCTATATATTTGAAAATGTAGAAAACATCAAAAAATATTTAAATGGTATTCTATTATTGTTTAACAGCATGATTAATCACGCAATTAATGTTTTTAATGTGTGATTAATTTTTTTAAAATCACTTGATAGCCCTACTTGGAAGAAAACAAAATCATCACTGATAAAGTTTTCAGATGAGACAAAAATTGGGAGAGCAATAAACAAAGACAAGGACAGGTCACTGATTCAGAGAGAGCGGGATCACTAGGTAAACTAGATGCGAGCAAACAATGTGCATTTTAATACAGCTAAATGTAGATGTATACATCTAGGAACAAAGAATGCAGGCCACACTTACAGGCTCGGGGACTCTATCCTGGGAATCAGTGACTCTGAAAAAGATTTGGGGACTGTGGTGGATAATCAGCTGAACAGGAGCACTCAATGTGATACTGTGGCCAAAAAAGCTAATGTAATCCTGGGATGCATAAACAGGGGAATCTAGAGTAGGACTAGAGAGGTTATTTTACCTCCCTATTTGGCATTGGTGCAACTACTGCTGGAATACTGTGTCCAGTTCTGGAGCCCACAATTAAAGAAGGATGTTGATAAAATGCAGAAGCTTCAGAGAAGAGCCATGAAAACAATTAAAGGATCAGAAAACCTGCCTCATAGTGACAGACTCAAAGAGCTCAATCTTTTTAGTTTGACAAAGAAAAGGTGAAGGGGTGACTGGATCACAGTCTACAAGTATCTACCTGGGAAACATATTTAATAATGGGCTCTTCAGTCTAGCAGAGAAAGGTCTAACACAGGGATCGGCAACCTATGGCACGAGACCCAGCAGGGTAAGCACCCTGGTGGGCCGGGCCGATTTGTTTACCTGCTGCATCCGCAGATTCAGGCAATCGTGGCTCCCACTGGCCACGGTTCGCCGCTCCAGGCCAATGGGGGCGGTGGGAAGCAGCGGCCAGCACATCCCTCGGCTCACGCCACTTCCCACAGCCCCTATTGGCCTGGAGTGGCGAACCGCGGCCAGTGGGAGCCGCGATTGCCTGAACCTGTGGACACGGCAGGTAAACAAGCCGGCCCGGCCCTCCAGGGTGCTTACCCTGGCGAGCCGCATGCCAAAGGTTGCCGATCCCTGGTCTAACACAATTCAATGGCTAGAAATGTAAGCTAGACAAATTCAGACTGGAAATAAGATGTAAATTTTAACAGTGAGAGTAATTAATCCTAGGAATAATTTATCAAGTGTGTGACAAAGTTCCTCCTCTATCTTGGTGGGTCCTGCGCTTATTGGCGGATTTTCTTGCCTCAGAGATTCACCATGTGGGTTGAGGAACAGCCCAGAGACCTTCCCCTCTGGGAGAAGCCGCAGTCCAGGTCAATTGGGAGGTTTGGGGGGAACCCGGGCCCGCCCTCTACTCCGGGTTCCAGCCCAGGACCCTGTGGACTCCAGCTGTCTATAGTGCCTCCTGTAACAGCTGCATGACAGCTACAATTCCCTGGGCTACTTCCCCATGGCCTCCTCCAAACACCTTCCTTATTCTCACCACAGGACCTTCCTCCTGGTGTCTGATAACGCTTGTGCTCCTCCGTCCTCCAGCAGCACACCCTCTCACTCTCAGCTCCTTGTGCCTCTTGCTCCCAGCTCCTCACACTCCCACCACAAACTGAAGTGAGCTCCTTTATAAAACCCCGGTGCCCTGATTAGCCTGCCTTAATTGATTCTAGCAGCTTCTTCTTAATTGGCTCCAGGTGTCCTAATTAGCCTGCCTGCCTTAACTGGTTCTAGCAGGTTCCTGATTACACTAGTGCAGCCCCTGCTCTGGTCACTCAGGGAACAGAAAACTACTCATCCAGTGACCAGTATATTTGCCCTCTCCAAGACTCCTGTACCCCACTGGTCTGGGTCTGTCACATATCCCTCCCCCCTGCTCAACGCCAAGGGGTTGGGCAGCTTGGGACGCCAGACAGTGCACACGTCACAAGCCATCGGCGTTGCCATGACGGCTCCCTGCTCTGTGTTGCACACGGAACTGGAAAGGTTGGAGGGATAAGAACCATCTGGTCACCCTTGTGTTCTTCTCCTTGTTCCGCTGCATCCATTGAAGAGGGGCATGGTCGGTCACGAGGACAAATCTGCGCCCGAGCAGGTAGTAGCGCAATGTTTCCATGGCCCATTTTACAGCGAGGCATTCTCTCTCCACCACTGCATATTTTTGTTCCCTTGTAAGGAGTTTCCGACTGAGGTATAGAATTGGGTTTTCCTCCTCCCCGACCATCTGTGATAGAACGGCCTCCAACCCTACTTCCGATGCATCCGTCTGCAGGATAAACTCCTTGGTGAAATCAGGGGCTATCAATACGGGGTTACTGCAGAGGGTAGTCCGTAGGTCTGTGAATGCTTCCTCTGCTGCGTCAGACCATCTCACCAGATCAGGTCCACGGGCTTTCACTAGGTCAGTCAGGGGGCTTGCCCTTGTGGCAAAGTGGGGGATAAATCGTCGGTAATACCCCACCACACCTAGGAACGCCCGGACTTGTTTCTTGTGACTTGGTCGGGGCCAATTTTGGATGGCCTCTAACTTGTTCACTTGGGGTTTTACCAAACCTTTTCCCACAATGTAGCCAAGATATTTGGCCTCTGTAAACCCTACAGCGCACTTGGCAGGGTTTGCTGTAAGGCCAGCTCGCCTGAAGGTATCGAGGACTGCCTCCACCTTCTCCAGGTGGGTTTCCCAGTCTGGGGTATGAATGACCACATCGTCCAAGTAGGCAGCAGCATAACTGTTATGCGGGCATAATAGCTTGTTCATGAGGCGCTGGAAGATAGCTGGGGTCCCATGTAGTCCAAAAGGGAGGACAGTATATTGAAAAAGACCCTCTGCTGTAGAGAACGCAGTATTTTCCTTTGCATCTTCTGCAAGGGGAATCTGCCAGTACCCCTTTGTCAAGTCTAGGGTAGTCAAGTACCGGGCATTACCCAGACGGTCCACTAGCTCATCTATGCGAGGTATGGGGTACGCGTCGAACTGGGATACTTCGTTTAGTCGCCGGAAGTCGTTGCAAAATCTTGTGGTGCCATCAGGTTTGGGCACCAGCACGATTGGGCTGGACCACTGACTGTGGGATTCTTCGATGAACCCCAACTCCAGCATTTTTTTTTACTTCTGCTTTTATTTCCTCCCTTTTTGTTGCTGGCACCCGATAGGGCCTCACTGTTACTCTGGCCCCAGGGTTCGTGACGATGTGGTGATATGTCTCGGTTGTTCGACCCGGTTTTGTCGAGAACACATCTTGGTTCCGGAAGATCATCTCAGACACCTCATTCTTCTGGTCTGGTGTTAAATCGGGAGACACTCTCACCTGTTTGGAAGGCTTGTTTTCCTGGGTTAGGTCTTTTTGGACCGTTGTGCATGCCTCGTTTTCAGAAGGTTAATGTGATAAATCTGTTCTTGTTTTCTGCGTCCTGGCTGCCGCACCTTGTAGGTTACTTCCCCCATGGGTTCAACCACCTCATAGGGCCCCTGCTATTGGGCCAGAAGCTTGCTTTCTGCCGTGGGTACCAACACCATAACCCGATCCCCTGGTTGGAACTGTCGCACTTTTGCCTGGCGATTGTAATGGGTTCACTGGGCCTCCTGTGCCTTCTCCAAATGTTCCCGTACAATAGGGGTAACCCGGGCTATCCGGTCTCGCATCTGCATTACATGCTCTATTATATTTCTCCCCTCATTGGGTTCCTCTTCCCAGATCTCTTTGGCGATATCTAGTATGCCACGGGGGGGACGCCCGTCTAATAACTAAAACCCAGTTGAGGCCTGTGGTACCTCCCGGATAGCGAACATAAGGTAGGGTAGTAGGGTGTCCCAATCCTTCCCATCCTGACTTACCACCTTCCTTATCATAGCCTTGAGGGTTCGGTTAAACCTTTCTACCAACCCATCAGTCTGTGGATGATAGACCGAAGTTCTCAGGGTATGTATATGGAGCAGCATACAGAGGTCCTTCATTAGCTTCGACATAAATGGGGTTCCTTGGTCGGTTAATATCTCCTTCGGTAGCCCCATTCGGGCAAAGATCCCCACCAGCTCTTTGGCTATAGTTTTAGACGCCGTGTTCCGCAGGGGGACGGCTGCTGGGTAGCGAGTAGCATAGTCCAAAACAACAAGTATATATTGGTGGCCCCGAGCCGTCTTCTCCAGGGGTCCCACTAGGTCCATGGCTATTCGCTCAAAGGGGACCTCTATGATGGGAAGGGGTACTAAAGGTGCCCTCAAGTGGGGACGGGGACTGTGCAGCTGACACTCCGGGCAGGAGGCACAGTACCTCCGCACTTCTTCATGTACTCCAGGCCAGAAGAACAGCCGTAGGACTCGTGCCAGGGTCTTCTCTACCCCCAAATGCCCCCCAAAAAGATGACTATGAGCCAGACTTAATACAGCGTTCTGGTGTTTTTGAGGTACTAGGATCTGCTGTACCTTCTGCCCCTGTACTGGTGCAACCCGGTATAAGAGATCCTTCTTCATTATGAAGTAGGGTCCTGGTCCCTGGGTTTTTCCTTCCATGGGGACCCCATCTATTTCAGTCACCTCCTTCCTAATGTTGTCATACCTTGGGTCTTCTGCCTGGTCCCGTCCAAAATTTCCTCTCCCGGGGCTAATCTGCACAAGATCTAGGGGCCCAGTCTCTGTTGCCTCTACTGGTTCAGAAGCATTAGGGTGGGGGTCAGACTCAGGTGCTTCTCCCTCCTGTGTGGCCTCCTTTTCAGCTGCGCGGGTCCGCCTACCTACAAGAGCGACCCTCTGGCTTTGGGTCAGTATTTGGGTTCCCAAGGCCTTAGCTGCCCTTCTTTCCCTTTTTGTCTTTCTACCCTGTCTGGGAGTGGAGAACAAATCTGGGGATATTTCAGAGAAGATTGGGGGTTGACAGTCTGCTGTGGATGCTTCATCAATTTTAGGGTCCCCATCTTTCTCCAATCCCCCTACTGGGAGTAAGTTTACAAACCCTCATAAGGAAGTCCCTCCCTATGAGCACCGGGTATGGGAGTTTAGGGACTACACCTGCTGCTACCTCAGTAGTGTTCCCTTGGATCTCGATTTTTACTGGGATGGTGGGGTAGTAACTAACTGTCCCATGGACGCATATTATCCCTGTACGTTTAGCCTGCAGCAGCTGACTATGCTTCACGAGCTTCCCTGAGATAAGCGTTATAGCACTCCCCGAATCAACCAGTGCCATGGTCCCTACCCCATTTAGTTTCACTGGCCTGGTATACATATGTGGGGTTAGTGAGACCCCTACAACGTGGATTAGGGAGCATGGATCAGCGCAGTTCCTCAGGTTATACTGCATAGGCTCCTCAGCATTGGGACACTGTGCAGCTATGTGTCCCCACTCCCCGCAGGCATAACATCTGTATGGAGCCCTAGGCATTCCCCGGTCTCTTGGTTTGGGCAGTCTAACATCACGATCCTCTTCTCCCTCAGTGCTCCGACTCTTTGTGGCCTCTAATGGGCCTTCAGCCTCTCTCTTTTTCCACCTGGGCCCTCCTGGTGGCCCAGTCACCCGAACTTTAGGGCTTGGTGCTGCTAGTTTACGGTGCCTCTTCCTTAACTGGTCGGGTCAGCTCCCTCGCTGTCCTTCGCCTCTCTACCAGGGCGACAACCTCATTATAGGTGGAGGGTTCGTTCTGGCTTACCCAGGCACGAAGGTCTGGTGGTAGTCCCCTCATGTATCGGTCGATGACCAGAACCGCTAGTATCTCTTCCGGACTCCGGGACTCTGTTTGCAACCACTTTCGTGCGAGATGGATGAGGTCATACAATTGGGACCGCGGGGTTTTGTCTTCCTGGTACCTCCAACCGTGATACTGCTGGGCCTGCACTGCTGTCGTTACCCCAGATCTGGCCAGGATCTCTGCTTTCAGCTGGGGGTAGTCTGCCGCAGCCTCTTCAAGCAGATCATGGTAGGCCTTCTGGGCCTCCCCACACAGGAATGGGGCAAGGATGCCAGACCACCGATCTCGAGGCCAGGCCTCCCGTAGGGCTGTCCTCTCAAAGGCCAGAAGGTATGCCTCTACATCATCCTCCCGTGTCATTTTCTGCAGCCAATGGCTGGCCCGTATGAGCCGCATCCCATCATGGCCGCGATTCAGCTCTGTAAGGGACTTTACCTGGTTTACCAGTTCCCGCAACATAGCTCGGTCTTGAGCAGCCTGGTCCATCAGCAGGCGATTAGTCTCTTGCTGCAGCCGCACTGCCTCCTGTTGGGCGGCTGCCTGGACACGGGTAGCCTCCTGCTGGGCTGCCGTAGCTTGTATCAGTGCCCACACTACGTCATCCATTGTGGTGAAAAAAAATAAACCCTCTCCCTTTTTTTTTTGTTTTTTGTTTAAATCACCCTCCTTCTTCCGCCGCGCTGTGCACCCCAAGATCCCACCCCTGACACCAGTGTGACAAAGTTCCTCCTCTATCTTGGTGGGTCCTGCGCTTATTGGCGGATTTTCTTGCCTCAGAGATTCACCATGTGGGTTGGGGAACAGCCCAGAGACCTTCCCCTCTGGGAGAAGCCGCAGTCCAGGTCAATTGGGAGGTTTGGGGGGAACCCGGGCCCGCCCTCTACTCCGGGTTCCAGCCCAGGACCCTGTGGACTGCAGCTGTCTATAGTGCCTCCTGTAACAGCTGCATGATAGCTACAACTCCCTGGGCTACTTCCCCATGGCCTCCTCCAAACACCTTCCTTATTCTCACCACAGGACCTTCCTCCTGGTGTCTGATAACGCTTGTGCTCCTTAGTCCTCCAGCAGCACACCCTCTCACTCTCAGCTCCTTGCGCCTCTTGCTCCCAGCTCCTCACACTCCCACCACAAACTGAAGTGAGCTCCTTTTTAAAACCCAGGTGCCCTGATTAGCCTGCCTTAATTGATTCTAGCAGCTTCTTCTTAATTGGCTCCAGGTGTCCTAATTAGCCAGCCTGCCTTAACTGGTTCTAGCAGGTTCCTGATTACTCTAGTGCAGCCCCTGCTCTGGTCACTCAGGGAACAGAAAACTACTCATCCAGTGACCAGTATATTTGCCCTCTACCAGACTCCTGTACCCCACTGGTCTGGGTCTGTCACAAGTGTCATTGTGGATTCTGCATTGCTGTCCCTTTTAAAATCAAGATTGGGTGTTTTTTCTAAGAGATCTGCTCTAGAAATTGTTTTGGGGAAGGTCTCTGACCTGTGTTATACAGGAGGTCAGACTAGATGATCACAATGGTCCTTTGGACCTTGGAATCAATGAATCTGGCCTCCTGCATAATCCTGGTCATAGACATTAATTCACTGATTCCTGTAGTGGATGGACTTATTCTTCCCAACTATGTAAGTCAACCCTATCAAGCTCAATAATTTTGGGGCACTTAAAACATACCAGGCCAAATTCAGCCCAGGTGTAAGAATGCACCAATGTACTTGGCCTATGAACCAAATCCTGAAGCCAACAGAGTTACTAGGGATTTACACTGGTGTAACTGAACACAGAATTTGGCCCTTTGGGACCATCGACTTCAGTGTGGCTGCACTAGAACTGGGAGAAATTTTTTGGTCGAATAGTAAATTCACCAAAAAAATGCAGCTTTGTGGTGACCAAATCTTGATTTAAAGACTTCAATTTACAGAGAATCCACCATTTACTCTAGTTCAAACCAGCAAGTAACCTGGACCCCATGCTGCAGAGGAAGCAAAAACCCACCATGGTCTCTCCCAATCTGACCTGGGGGGAAATTCCTTCCTGACCCCAAATACAGCAACCTCTTAAACCCTGAGCATGTAGGTGAGACCTGTTAGGAGAATGTGAAATAAAGAGGGTAGAGACTAAACAATAATAATCTTGCTTCTGGCCTTGCTTTTAGTTTAAACAGGCTGAATAAGCAAGCAAGAGAATGTAAGTGAAAGCACAAGGCTGCACCCCCACTCCCACCCCAAGCGGGTAGCCTTGCCTTTCAGTAACAAGAGAAGATAAGGAGCTCATCGAGCAGCGGGAGGGTATATAGGTGAGACGGAAAGTCTGCAAGAAAGTGACCATGGCCAAAAGAAACCCTGCTTCTTACCCCTCTGTCAGGGTTCCCTCCCCACTCTGAACTCTGGGGTACAGATGTGGGGACCCGCATGAAAGACCCCCTAAGCTTATATTCCACCAGCTTAGGTTAAAAACTTCCCCAAGGCAGAAATTCCTTTCCTTGTCCTTGGACAGTATTGCTGCCACCATCAAGTGATTTAAACAAACATTCAGGGAGGGGCCATGTGGAGCCCTATATCCCTCAAAAAATCCCCCCAAGCCCCTTCACTCCCTTTCCTGGGGAGGCTTGAGAATAATATACCAAGCAATAGGTTAACAAAGTGAGCACATACCAAATCCCTGGTTTTTAGGACACTGAAAATCAATCAGGTTTTTAAAAGAAGAATTTTATTTAAAAATAAGTAAAAGAATCACACCTGCAAAATCAGTATGGAAGATAACTTTACAGAGTAAATAAAAACATTTAAAACCCAGAGGATTCCCCTCTGATTCTGCTTCCCAGTGACAAAACAGGAATAAAATTACCTTTTAGTATAAGGAAAATTCACAAGCTAATACAAAAGATAATCTAATGCATTTCCTTGCTATTATTTACAATTTCTGTGATTTTAGATGTATCATTTCAGGATCTTTTTAGGAGATTTTTTTTCTGCCCTGGTCCCTCTCTCTGTCTCAAGAGCAAACACACACACAAGAGAACAAACAAAGCCTTCCCCCCAGATTTGAAAATATCTTCTTTCCCCATTGGTCCTTCTGATCAGGTGCCAACTAGGTTAATTGAACTGATTAACCCCTTACAGGTAAGTGATTCTGTACCTTTGGCCAAGAGGTATTTTATATTACTGCGTACATAAAGGTTGTTACCCTTCCCTTTATATCTATGACACTCTCCCATCAGGTACAAAAGAGGTAGTCTCATCGCCCCTAGACTCAAGACCTTCCAGAATGGAACACACCCATATATTGGAAGGGGTGGTACCAAGGGAGGGGCACTACAAATGTAATTAAGTTTGCCAAGAAGGTGGGGGGAAGAGGGAGCTCCGTTGGCGTGCAAAGCTAGGGGTTAGGAGAAGAAGGGGGTTCTATCAGCATATAGAACTGTAGTTGGGGGAGGGGAAGAGGAAAACTCTATCAGCGTATAGAGATAGCCCGACTGGTGTGAAGGGCTACAGAATATGCTTGCTTGCTTAGCCCCAATAAACCCATTGAATTGCCTGCAGACTGGACTCTGGACTGTTATTTTCCAGTGAACTGTGTCTGGGAACTGAGAAGGAGGAGGGAGATGCACTCCCGCCAACAAGACCCACCAACCAGACACCTGGGAAAAAATTATCTGTAGTAACTCAGAGTCCTCCCCATCTAGTGTCCCATCTCCAGCTGTTGGAGTGCCTACATTAGCAAGATTTGACCCAGTGAGCACATATTATTATTATATTTGCTGTAATAAGTTATTCAGGAACCAGAACCATAAGTTATTTTTAAAAAACCCTTAAACGGCAAGATTCAAAGAGGGATTGGACATTTATACATATAACAAGACTATGCAAACATCAGAATTAATGATAAGAACAAGACTATTGGAAGAGATATAAAACTTCCTGCTTCAGGCCTTAAGACAATCTCTAACTAACTACACCTCTACCTTGATATAACACTGTCCTCGGGAGCCAAAAAATCTTACCGCATTATAGGTGAAACCGCGTTATATTGAACTTGCTTTGATCCACCTGAGTGCGCAGCCCCGCTCCCCCCCCCCCCCCCGGAGCACTGCTTTACTGCGTTATATCCAAATTCGTGTTATATCAGGTCGCGTTATATCGAGGTAGCGGTGTATTAGGGATCAGGAAGAGATCTTCGTGGGGGACAGATTATCACCCAACTGCCTACTACAGAGTTTCTTGCACCATCCTCTGAAGCAGGGTGGATTTGATTTAAATCAAAGTGATTTAAATCATGATTTAAATCACTAGTCAGGAAGACTCGATTTAATCATGGATTTCTACATAAAAGTGCATTCTTGTTGGTTGTTATAACCTTAATACATATTCTTCACAACTCAGAGATAGATGTAGGTTTCATTTTTAGAAGGTACACACTATACATTTTTAAGTGATTTATTTTGAAAACTTTTCAGATTAGTTTTACAGCTATATCAGAAAATGAATGATTGTTTGGTTATTTCATTTACCAAAGGTAATTGAAGCAGATATTTATGAAGTCACTGGGAGGTGAACTATCCCCAATTCAACAGGTTAATCATTAATATTTGGAGGATTTTCTTGCTATGCTGTATTAGGAGGAGAACATCACCAGACAGACATTTAAATTGTTTTATTTAACTAAACAACAATGTTATGTATTCTGGATTTTTTTCTTCAACAGCAAACATATAATATTTTAACAAAACAAGCATATGAATTTTTGAATTTAGTTAAACATTCAAGTTTTTTAAAATTAGGTTTGTTTTTGTTAAAATTGTTTTTAACTAAAATACTTAAATGAAATATTTTTTAAAAAAACAAACAAAAATTAAATCAACTATGTCAGCCAGGAAACATGAGAAACTTAAAATATTGGCTTCTGTAGCTAACTCAGTTGTCTTCACCTTCATTTTCCTGTTTGTTTATAATCTGGAAAAGAAAAACAAGCTTTCCTGCTTTTTCAGGTCCCAAACGATTTCTCAATTTGGAGTGAATTAATCCAAAGGAAGAAAATATTCTTTCTACACCGGCAGAAGAAGCTACTGCTGTTAAAAGTGAGATTATCACTTCAACAGTCTCTGAATCCAAGTGCTTAAGTGACTTCCACCAGTTCACTGGTGTGACTTTCTTTAAAACATCATCAGCAAACATATATTTCTTGAATGGTTCTGTCATGGAGTGTGGGGGCAGTCAGGGCCCTGCCCCAATTCCTGCGATTCACCGTGACTCTCAGCCAGCCAGTTAAACGGAAGGTTTATTGGACGACAAGAACACAGTCCCAAACAGAGCTTGTAGGTACAACCAGGACCCTTCAATCAAGTCCCAAGGGGGGGGGGGCAGGGAGCTTAGACCCCAGCTTTGGTCCATTTCCCCAGCCAGCTCCAAACTGAAAAATCCCCTCCAGCAGTCTCACCCCGCCTCCCCCCGGCTCCTCCTCCAGCCTTTGTCCAGTTTCCCGGGCAAAAGGTGTCACCTGGCCCCAATCCTGTCCTGGGCTCAGGTTACATGCTCAGGTATCATCCCTCAAGTGAGGCCACAGCCTGGTATCCCATCACAAATGCAGACAGTCCCAATAAAACTCCCACACAACATTCCCAGGTCAATCCTCCCTACCCCGTCACAGGTTCTTATTCCCAAACTGGGTCTCTTTTACAGCCTGCTGCCATTATAGGTTTTCCATTCTAGTGAGAGAATGGTATAGTAGATCTCAAATCAATGAAGGCTACACTCAGAAAGACCTCAAGACTTCTGGAATATGCTGCTCAAACAGTTTCACTTTTGTTTTTACTTCCTGTCCCTCCCTTCTCACATTTATCTCCAGACTTCTTCTCCTTGTCCAGATCTATTCTGCCCCCAACAATCTTCTATTCATTGAACTTTTTGAAACTTTGCACTTTTAGAGAGAGGTAAGGGATTGTCTCTGTGTACACAAATTGGCAAAGGGGCAATAGGGTTGAGGTCTGTTATTTCTCACCTCTATATATTATTTATTTATTTTAAAGCATTTTTGCTGTTAACAAGCATGTTATCTCTGGAGACACAAATCCACAGTTTGAGAACTGCAAAACTAAGCATCTCTGATGGTATCTTCTAGTCTGAGCACTGAGTCCCATTGGGTAGATAGAATGATTAACCAAAATAATCTATACAGAAGCCCCTGGAACCCCATAAAATTGGGTCCCTAATCCATGAACTATTGGAACTCATTTACAAAACTTTTCTTAAACATTACATGAATATATTCTCTCATACTATAGAATTAGAATTTATAATCCCTATTCCATGATGAGATTTCTTTGAGCTATAATGTATCTTAATTAAAACTATCTTTAGATAGGTTTTTTCCTCAAAAAACATTTTATCAAAAAAATCCATTTTAATTTTTTTTTTAAAAAAAATCATTGATTTGTATCCACTCTGCTCTGAAGCATTTGGCACCAGCCACTGTTGGAGAGGACACTGGACTAGATGAACTACATATTTGATCCAGTCTGGAATTCCTAGGTTCCTTAGAACAGGAGCATTCTGGGAACTGTAGTTCAAATGGTCTCACAGGTCCAGGGCGGGGGGAGCAGGGGGGTCATACGTTTGGCAGCCCACACCACCTCCAAATGTGGCCCAAACAAGAGAGATTTAATTGCTTGATAGCCTGCCATACATGGTGCTGACCTGTTCTTTAAACTCCTATGTATATTGAATGGCCAACTGAGCTTACAATGACAACTTAATTGTTGCCAACTCTCATGATTTTATCATGAGCTTCATGACTTTTGATGGCTTTCTTAAAACT
Organism: Emys orbicularis; assembly: GCF_028017835.1. Lineage (NCBI taxonomy): Eukaryota > Metazoa > Chordata > Testudines > Emydidae > Emys > Emys orbicularis. Next base: position 46,585,414 of record NC_088691.1, read on the forward strand.
CCAATTCCTGGAGTCAAGTGACTATATGAAACTCTCAGCTTTTTTTTTTTTTTAAAGTAAGTTTCTAGCCCTGATGGTCATGGAGAAAAGCTTGAAAACATGACCCGAGGGCACCCTAAATGCTGAAAACTCAAAAGGCATCTAATAATCCAAATATATAAAAAATATATTGGGCTTTTTTTTAGTCTCATGATTTTTAAGCTGATTTTAGGAGTTTCAGGTGCCTGACGCCAAGCATTCAAAAATAATCCAATACCGCAGTGTGCTCCCAACTCCCACTCTCTCTTGTAGCTGGCACCTCCCAGCAATGATTGTCCTGATAGTTCAGCAATTTTCTTTACAACCATTAGGACTAAAAACTTTTATTTTAAAATGAAATCTGAAACGAGGTCAAAGCTGGTGAGGGCACTGGTAGAACGTGGGTACATGGTATATTGCATAATACCAGAATCCAGCCTCTGCTTCCACAGATGCGGGCGGATTGGGGTACATTGTTTTAGGAGTGTTAGAATTAAACAGACTTCAGTCCATATGTTTGTTTTAAGGAACAGGGCTTGCAGGGAATTGTTCCTGCCTCAAGGTTCCAGTGACTCAGTCCCTCTTCTCGTGGTTTTGAAGTTACCATAACCCTGCCTGATGAAGTCATTTCCTTTGATCTTACTGCAGCCCCATCTGTTATTCTAAGTAACATCTTGATATGCATTAGTGCTTCTACAAGATGCTTAGGTTTAATGAAAGGCAGGGGGTTCAGTTTATTATCCTACTAGCTCAGGGCTGTTTACTGTGAAACCCAAAAATACACAGCAGGTTTCAGTTTACCACAAAATGGGAAGTGGCTGGGTTTCGCTCAAACACTTTTTGGTCCAGGAGTCTTTGGACAAAGGTGCGGGGAAACATTTTGCTCTTTCTGGCTAGGCACAAATCTCTAGAGGCTGAGCTGGGGTTTGACTGAGCTTAGTTGGAGAAATGTCACATGCTGTAATGGTCACATAGTAGGGCCAGTTTCTCTACTTGCATAAACAGATGTGGCTCCACTGAAGTCACTGGAGTTTGGGTGCTCGCACCATTGGGCCCAGAGGTGGTACATTTAGCTGGGCTCATAAATTCTAGGGCCAGACATTTAATTGCTCTAAGAAACCCCTATCTACTACTCCAGCACCATGAAAGGACCTTGAAGCAGCTGTAAACAGCCCCCAAGGACTACCTGCAGTGCAAGGGTGCTGGTTCAGATCCGGGCATTAGAATCCAAATCACTGCCCATCTGAACCCCTGCACAATGAAAAATTCCAGCTCTCTCATCCCAGCCAGAGACTCCATTTGTGGCTATGTTCTACCTGACCCCTCATTTCATCCTGTTCATTTCACAGAAGCAAAACACTGCTCAGATGAGGGTCCTAAATACATATGGCATCACTAGGTTGCCCGCACTGGGGTGCCCTCCAGGGTCAGGCTGTGCCTGCCTCAGTTTCCCCAGAGTGTCACCCACGCAAAAGAATATTCTCTCCCTCTGTGGCAAATGCAAACCCTTTTAGTCATAGAAAGGGCAACAGTCTGCGGATCCTTCATGGTAAAACAAAACCCCAAAGTAAAATCCACTCACAATGCGCCAGCTCTTCAATCCCATACAAAGGTCTCTGTTCCCAGATTGTGCACCCGAGTCATTAACCACTCGGTCCCAGTTCCATTCCCTTGCCCAAGGGCCTCACTCTCCTCCACCTGAGAGTTCCCAGACCTGCTGCTCTCTCATGAGCCTTGAAGCCATGAAGCCTTGCTCTCTCCCTTGAAGACTTGGGGCTCAGCCTTCTCCTGTAGCCCCAAGTCAGGTCTCCTGTGAGAGGGCCCCCCTCAGGGCTCCACTGCCTCAGGGGTCCTCACCTGTGTGCCCCACTTCGCTCAGGGGAACCTCTCTCCAGAACCCCTATGCCCAGCACACACTGACCAAGCTGATTCTTCCCCTCATTTTCAGGGGCCTCTGCACTAACTTTCCCACAACTTGGCAGGGTTCTCCAGCTCTAGCAAGTCCACCCCATGGCTTTCCACAGAACTCACCCCAGCAGCCACAGTTACTGCCCTCATCCATGCTTCCTGCAACTCTCTCTCTGGGGCTAGTCTCTGCTCCTTCTGTCTGTGTTCTGAGGAAGCTCTCTCCTGCCCCTTCCTGTCTTCCTCCCCCACAGCCCCAGGTGCCTTCCCTTAAGCCCAACTGGGACGCAACTGGCCAGTCACAGGTGCATTGGACCCAACTCCCTTTTCAAGGTACCTGTCACACTATGACACATGGGTTCTAAAGGCTGCTGGGCTTTGTCTCTGTGCCTCACAGCTCACTCGTTCTATGCCCAAACCTCCGTGGGGCAGGGAGGAAAAGTCACCGGGGTTAAAGCCTCATTGATTCTCATCTCACATAAGGGATCTTCCTAGAATTCATTTTCTGCTTTGTGACTTTGCCATTCTAACTTGGCCTGCAGTATCAGTGGCAGGCAGGGCCCTGCTCCTAGACCATTTGTAGCAAACACAGAACGGCCACAGCTCAGGGAAGGCATTGTTTGCTTCGGGGTCTGATCTGGGCCAGATGGAGAATAGTCTTGCTGGTGAATCACAGCCGGCTTGAACTCAAACAGGGTGTATTTGTTTGTGTCACTCATGCCCTGATTCACCAGAACTAAATACAGACTGTGCCACCCCCACACCTCCGACAAATATAACCCTGCCCTACCCCTTCATCTTCACTGGTGGGAACCTCTCCTTGGATAGGTCTGAGAATCTGATCTCTTGGGTGTACAATTAGAGGAAATTATCCTCCCATCTCCACCCCACCCCATCCTCATTCGCTGTCTGCTAAGAAGTGGTAGTGGTAACAGGGCTAAGACTTAAGAAGATTCTTCTCCCTCCAACCTACCTTCACCCTCCACTATGCCATCTCACAAACTCACCTGAGAACTCAGGGGCTGCCTTCAGCACCGTTGAGAAGCAAAGGAAGCCCAGCACTGCCCCCAGACATGAGACCCGAGCCCCAAGCAGCTGCTGAGACACAGTCATCATGTAGTTTGTCCCGGATTCCCTGTTGCCTGGGTCCCAGAGCCACCGTGACTCCAGTCCGGGTGGGATCTCATCTTTCGTTGCTGCTGGTGCTGTAGCTCAGAGGCTCCTATTGTCCATTAACAATGGGTTGGTTCTTTGCATTGCCAGAATTACTAGGAACTCGTGTGTGTGTGTGTGTGTGTGTGTGTGTCTCTGTCTCCCTTCAATGAGAAAATGACTCATTAATTAACCAGTAAAGTCTCATTCTCAGAGCTGGGATGTCTTTCCCCCCCACCACACACACTTTAAAAGGAGGAATAAGCCACAACAAAGGTCCACTGGAATTCTGCAGCAAGACCTGGTGGGGAATTGTGCCATGGAGCAGGGTCCACAGCGTTTTCACTGCCAGTGAAACTGGCAAAAACAAACCAAACACAGACAACGTCTCTCCACAAATCAGGGTTTCGTGTATTTGCCAGATTTCTAGCTTACACCTCTAGTTTCTCAGAAAGACAAAAAGCCATTTTCCCTGTTTAAACCATGAATAGAGATATTAAATATATATAATCTCCATCTCAGCAAATGTTTGGTTAGTCTCGATTTTGCATTGAATGCAATGGTGCCAGGCAGCTGCCTGCCACACAAAGAGGCATTTTCCAGAGGAAATGTGCACCCTGCACCAACCTCACAAATGCTCATGAAATAATCCCTTGCATGAAAATTCACTCAGGGAGAGCGAGTGGGCTGGTTCTCCCTGGCAACAGTAAAGCCCCATAGTTTCTACCACTCTGTATGCAATTCTAGCTGCTTCTATCCATCCACAGCTGCTCTCCTCATCCTCCCGTGCTGAGAAATCAGTAATTTGCCTGAGGCATTGAATTGACTTTTGGGGGGCACTCAGGACACACAGCACTTTCACAAGTGGGGGAAAATCTTCAACACATTGTTGTTGTGCCTGGCAGTCTGAAAGGGTTACAACATGGGCTGTTACTTCAGCTGCAGAACTTTGATAAGCCCAAAGCAAAGGATTCCCTCCTCCAAAGTCCAGAGAACCGGCTGCTTAGAATCTGAGGTCAGCACCAGAAAGCCAAGACAACAGTACCAAGGACAAGGGCACTGGCACAACTCTTTAAAGAGCTCTCAAATGGTTGTTAAAAATCTGTGACTCCGTGGTATCAAACAATTTACCTGGAAAATGTCACTTGCAGCAACCTGGAAGGAACTTGGAGAGGGGAGCACAGGGGGCAGGAGGGAAGAGTTTGGAGAAGGAAGTCAGTTTGTGTGCACATGGTTGGCATGCTAGCTGCAGCTGCAGCATCTCTGTAAATAGGTCTCTTAAGAAAGAGCCACGTTAGTTTTAGAAATCAGGAGCCTTCTCATGTTATTGCCCAGTATACAATACATAAAATCGCCTTTTCTTGTTCATGGACTACCCCTGCAATGTCCTTAGATTTATTTATGACTCTAAATTGTTTGTCAAATAATTTGGGTCAGCACCTCCTTTGGAGCAGTTTGTTGGAGTATTCAGTAGCTGTGCTCTTTTGATTCGTCACATAGTTTTGTTTCTGTTCCCCTACTGGACGAGCATAACTCTTAAAATCGGGTTTTCCCCTTGTGGATACCCTGATTACAGATACCAAAGGGGAACATTCTGCAGTGTTTGTGTAGCATTATCTGTTTCAGGGAATATTCCTGCCAGTGAATTTGTTGGCTGGAATATTTGCAAAATGTACCTACAAAAGGGGCACAAGCACAAGGTGAATTTTTGTTTCCAAATTCAAACAAATATCTGTAGCACTACCCTATCTCTGGCCATGGTATTTATTTAACAGTTGTACAAGGAGTTGCCCTTCATGCTAAATGTTTCCTCTTCCCTTCCTCCAGTGGTCTTGGAAGAAGGACACAGTTCTTTGCTTTTTTTAAAGAATTGGCAGACTAGCTCAGACCATTGGTCCATCTAGCCCAGAATCCTGTTTCTGTCCCAGATGCTTCAGAGGAAGGTGCAAACATCCCTGCAAAAGGCATTTATTTATAACCTGCTCATAGGGAAAGTTTCTTCCTAACTCACATTAATTAAAGGTTGGTTTATGTTTTAATATTGCTCTTTGAAAACCCACCAGTATTAATTTAACAGTCTTAAGATCAATGGTCCCTGGCTGCTCTTTCCCATCTCTTGCCCTGTCCTGTGAGCATCAATGTCATTGAATAATAACGCTTTGCCTTCTCTAATGCATTTCACTTTGGAAGTGTCTCTTTCTTCCTGTCCTTGGGCAGGAGGTGAACAGCAGAAGACAACTTCAGAGCTGCAGGGTATCACCAGGCAGGTGATGATATGCTCCTCACCAGTGGCTGTGTCTTATGGCTCCGTGCTATAACAGCAGGAGCTCCCAGCAGAAATGCTTCCCATGCGCTCTGCTGCAGCAGACAACATTGGTCACCAAAATGTCCTTGCAATAGCTATTTTCTGACCAGGGGCATGCTCATTTTCAGAAATCTCTGAACTCTCTCTGCGACTCTGGGGTGACTCATTCAAGATAGGAAGCAGGGGCTGTGTGCTAATCCTCAGTATACTTAACACTTTCATGACACTTATTATCTCAGAGAACTTTAGAAAGGGATTTTTGCCCCCATCTTACAGATAGGGAAACTGAGGCATGGAATGGTGAAGGGACTAGTCCAAGACCACATTCAGTGTCAGTGTCAGAATGGATGAATCCACCATCTGGGTAAACAACAGGCACTTATTAGGGGGAAACAGCAGCAAAACAAACAAGCTGCCTTCCATCGGAGTTTCCAGCTTCATCCTTAAATCAAGATTGGATGTTTTTCTAAAAGATGTGCTCTAGTTCAAACAGGAATTATTTGGGGGAAGTTCTATAGCCTGTGTAGTACAGGCGGTCAGACCAGCGTAATGTCTACACTAGGAGTTTGGGGTGTGATTTCCCCCTCATGTACACACACACGTGCTAGCTCTCAGTGAGCTAGCATGAGCATGAATAGCAGCGTAGCCATGGTAGCAGCAGCAAAGGCACTGATTTTCCATGCCTAGGACAAACCTACTTGAAACCGGTGGGTACACGACTAATCCGTGTCCCCGCTGCTGCTGCCAATACTACTGCAGGTATGCTACTGTTTATACCATTTGAGTATGTGTACACGAGCAGGGGAATCACACCCCAACAGGGCCGGGTCCAGCTTTTCTGCCGCCCCAAGCAGAAAAAAAAAAAGACAAGCGGCGGCACTTCGGCGGCAGCTCAATCGCGCCACTTCTTCTGCGGCCATTCGGCGGCGGGTCCTCCCTCTCTTCCTCTTCGGCGGCAATTCGGCGGCAGCTCAAAGAGGAAGAGAGGGAATGAGGGACCCGCCGCTGAATTCCCACTGAAGACCCGGACGTGCCGCCCCGATACCAGACAGAGTGCCGTCCCTTTGAATTGGCCATCCCAAGCACCTGCTTCCTACGCTGGTGCCTGGAGCCGGCCCTGCACCCCAAGCTCCTAGTGTAGACGTAGCCTACATGGTCTCTTCTGGCCTTGAAATCTATGAAGCCTCCATTTTTGCTTAGTCCCACAATCCACACTCTTTCTGAAATTTTCAGTATAGCCCCTAGTTGCCAAATAGCATAACTGCAAGCAGCTATCATTACAGAGCACAGCTCCCCTGATTCCAAGGCTGGGGCTTGTGCCACTGGCCCATACATGCAGCCAGAGCACAATCGACCAGCATTTTGCACTGTGGCTGACAGTGGGTGCTGCTGCTACAATACCGAAGTATGCAATGCTGTCCCAGGCAGAGGTATTAGTCTCCGACCCTCGCTGGGGCTCAGCCTATGTCCTGAAGTATGAGGGCTGGCAGGAGATCTGTGAAAATAACTGAGTTTTTGGTTCACTGACCACATGGGAAAAGTCAATGAAATTTAGTTTCAGATGGAAGGAAATGGCTTGATTTTGAGCAGGGGTATTTTAAAACTTTTTTTAAAGTCAATGTGAAGTGAAATTTGAAACAAACAAGTCAGTTCAAAGCCCAAATGGAAATGTTTTGGCTTCTTTCCAAGTTTTTTTTTGTTTAACTGAAACAATTCAGTGACTTGGACCTGAATTTACGACATGGTTTGGTCAACCTGAATTCATTGAAAAAAAGTTTAATCCAATAAATTGCCCCCTGCTGTAATGGAGAGGCCTCACTTTTGTTTTCCTAGTGGGTGCTCTAGCTCTAATCAAGAATCCCAGGGCACAGGGGGGTGAGGGGTGGAGGGGGGGAGGGCAGCCAGCCAGTAATAACACATTCATGACCCTTCCCTTCTGGAGAAAAAGCAACTTTCTAATGAAATGACTTCATCTCCAGTACTAGGCTCTTATGCTGAGTCTGATTGAAAGATTCCCTGATAAGGCATAGGGCAGTCACTTCCCCCACTCCTGTGCTGCCAGGAAAGCAGCAGCACCTCCCATTGGCCCCTGGGAGTCTCTGGGCCAAAGAGAAGGAGCCATCCTCAATCTCTGTGTTTTTGTCTGAAGAGCTGATCTATTTGTGATGGACTTTCATTGGGCCAAACCAAACTTTTTGTCCCAACAGCCCCCAATCAGCAAAGGACAGAGTGTGGAGGGCAGACAGTAAACTTCTCCAGCTTCTCCTAAGTTCCTGGGTGTGGGGCCTGACCTCCCCCAAGCCATTCTTCCCACTCTGTCTTGTCAAGCATTCCCTCTCCTGGGCGACCTGTGCAAGGGCAGAGGACATCTGGAGATATTCCCTTGTTTACTATGGACCAAGCAGATCCCCACCTCTCCCCTGTCACGCAGCCCTTGATGATACACACAAATATCGGTGACAAATCCATGAAACTCTCTAAGGAAATGGGAGAATAACACATGGAAAGTGAATTGGACCCAGAGGAGATGAGCCGGAGCCACAGGGTTCAGATCAGGATTGGAATTGAAACTCCTGCCGATTTGGGGGCTGCTCACATCTGGGGTTCTAGATCAGCCCACAAAAGTGAGAGGCCAGAGATATGAAATTCAGACCCTTCCCTGGATCACTGGGGCTTTCCCCAAAGGGTGGAAAGGGATTCAGATCTGAGGTGCCAGTGTGGGCCCTGCTCAGATGTTGTTGTTTAAGGCAGATACTATGTGTTTTAAAGTTGTGCTTAGTAGAGGGAAGTTTGCCTCTTTTATTGGTGAATCTGGGGTCTCTCCCAACAACGCTTGCTTTCTCTTAGTGAGTGTTGTGGGGGGAGGGATGTGCTCTGGAGCTGTGGACTTTTCACCTCCTGGACAGGATAATTAGATACATGATCTCTCCAACTGATGAAGCACAAGACACTTCCAGCCCATTTCCTGTCATAAAAGCTCTCATGGGTGGGAGTTTACAGTAACAGAAGTGGAAGGACCTTTTCTGGGACATAAGCCCACGGCTCAGAAAGAGCCCAGGGCAGCATCTGGTCTGCTTGATAGCTGACAGGGGGACCTCTTGCATGCTCTCTGATAGATTAGGATGCTGAGTCACAACTGGGAGGCCCTTGTGGAAATACCCTTGCCCCTCCAGCAGTTGCTGCACATACTCTGTCACTCCTCCTCAGTTCAGAATTCAGGAGGAGGAAGGAAAAGAACCGCAATAGAACTGCCCATTGGTGAGTGAAGCTGGCAACGGGGCTTGGTGTATCTTCATTAGAGAGGTCCTTCACCATACACCAGCGTCTTTCCCACTGGATCGCCACCTGCTTCCACTCAGAGGTTCAATAGCAGCAAAGAACGGAGCAACTTGCTGCAGTGGAGAGTGGCTAGCAGTTTGAACAAGCAGAGAGGATGGCAAGCCAGCGGCACAGCCCTCGGAAGGAGCCTGAGATCGAGCTTTTTGTGAAGGTGAGTTTCAGAGACATGTATGCTTATGAATTCTGCATGCTGGATTTACCCCAGGCAGGAAGGACAACGACCCACTAAACTCACCAGTTACTTTTGATGAAGTTACCTGCAGATTTTTTTACAAGTGCTTTATCATTTCAGAGTGGGGGGCATTGTCCCATTTGCAATGGTCAGCGGTACATACGGGCAGATAGACCCATGACTACATGTGTGTGTGCACAGCGGTTGGCAGAAAAGGGTGCCAAGCATGCCCAGACTGGGGGAATTCCCAGGGAGCTATGCATTCTACTGCGGAGTGCCAAAGGAACTGGCAGGTTATAAAGTTATCAAGGGGATCAAGTTCCTTCGGTGTGACGTTGTGTTATTAATTGTTGTTATGCTGATATAAATCATATGTACAGCAGTGTAAATATGGCATGTGCCTTACAGAGACAGATAAGGTGTGAGCCTGTCCAGAAGAGATAACAGATAATAACACAAACACATACATTCAATTTCAGCTTCTCACCAAGTTGTGGTTGCAAGACAGACTCTCTGAACTGCTCTGTCTCTCTTTTGCTCTGTATGTGTCAATTATTCAGCTGAAGGCTGTTTTGCTGTAGAAATGTTTCCCCCTTAGTTAAGTGCTTTGGGGACAGTTTCCTTTGGAACATTTCAACTCCCCTCTTCAAAACATTCTTAGCAAAAGTGGAGAGAGCAATAAATGAATCAGAGAGCCTGAATTTCCAAATGAATGTCTGAGAGAGACATGACCCCAAACAACTTCCATAACTTTAAATTCCCCGGCCCTGTGCTTGTTACTTGGCTGGCCATTGATTACACCATCACAGTAATAGAACAACACGTGACTTTGTCTAGGGCATTTTGATGCAAACAGCAAATGCTCAAGATTTCACGCCACAAATAATGTTGAGATTCTGAGTCTTTTAAAAAGAAATGTTTAATGTTCTAAAAGTGTCATTTAAATGAGATAGGAGGTTTTATTCCCCAACTATTACAACGAATCCTTCCCACAGCAAATAACAGAAGGCTACCTCGGTCTATGTTAGAAATCTAGGGACTCAGACTCCACTCTCATTGTTGACGTACAGGACTTTTCCTAAGTAAAACTATTCAGGGGTCAGGTAAAAGATATTATCTGTCCTTAACCTCTCAAAGCCTAGGCTAAGTTGCTGAACAGAGATACTTCATTAAGATCATCTCCTGTTCACTGTCCTTCAATTGTTAAAACCAAACTTGGCCCAGGGTATTTTGCTGGTGAATTCAGCGCTTCTGTGGTTCCCTGTTTTATCACTATTACTTAGCTAGTCCCTAACTATCTTAGGGAGAGGCAGGAAAATGATACACAAGATTGTTTCAAAACTGCATCAGAATCAAGGGGCTTTTTATTAGAGAAGGGAAACAGAAAACAAACGCTTAGTCAGTACTTCCCCTAAAACTTACTTAATTTAGCAGTAAAAAAACCCCTTGGAACAAGTAGTATGGTGGTAAACTAACAGTCCTCTACCATAACAGTTTCTGTGTTTTAACCATCTTTGGCAGGCAGTCTTTAATGAAACAGGGTCTGATCTAAAGGGGTGCTGAGCAACCACCGATCCCAATGGGAGTTGTAGGCACTCAGCACCTCTCAAGATCAAGAGCCAGATCCTCTCCCCAATTAACACTGGAGTAACTTTAGAATTACACCCCATTCACACCAGTGTTGGTGGGAGAGAATCTGGCCCTAAACCCCAACCTTGTTTTGGGGGGGAAAGAATCCCATGAGATGCTGAGTGCTTCCCACAAGGTGCTGAACACCTAGTTCCAAGCACCTCACAGGACTGGTCTAGTCTCCTGGCAGAGATATTGACCAATAGGACATGGATGGTGTGATGCAGCTGCCCTTTTACCTACCTTTGCTATTGTTCCCAGAGTGGCAGTTCCTGAAGCTCTATTGAGACCTTCTTGGTCTTGATTTTTCTTCCTTGTAACTCATGCATCTTCAGATGGTAAAAGCTATTATTTGTGATCATTATTTCTATTCCTGACGCATACGCTGTTGTGCCAGGCACTGTACAAACACATAGTAAGAGACAATCCCTGGTATGGCCCCTGGGCATGTCTTCATTGCAGTTCACTTGAGTTAGCCACACTCAATTTACCCCTCTGGAGTTAGCCTTGCGTGGGTCAGAGCAGCCACACGGAGGACTAACACTTGAGCTGTTGTGTCCACACCAGCATGCATTGCATTCACTCATGTGTGGCACTACGGCTACTGGGGGCCATCCCATGGTTCTTTGCATTGTTGTAGGCTGAGCCACTCTATGATCTCTTTGTCAGTGAGTTGTGGGGAAACTTGCCTCTCCTTTCTGGGCACACGGGGAATTGTGGGAAGGCATCAGAGGACTATTAGCCCTCGAATGAAGCTAGTCTGCATCCACACTGCAGAGTGGTCATACCAGCAGCTGACAAGTTGTACTACCTTGAGCTTTACCCTATACCCGCACTTGGGCTCATCTACAGGAAGTAAAAGCACCACCACACTAGAGTCAAGGGGTTTTGTGTCCAGACAGGACTCGAGTTATAACTCGAGTCAATTTTGCGGTAAAGACAAGACAGACAAAGGGTGGAAGAAAGGAATGATTATCTCCATTTTATAGATGGGGAAGAGAGGCACAAAGACATTAAGGCACGTATTTTAAAGGCACCTAATTTCCTGTGATTTCCAGGGGGGTTAGTGCCTGAATACCTTTAAAAATCTGACTCAAAGTGACTTGCCCAAGGTCACGCAGGAAGTGTGTGTCAGAACTGGTGATAGACTGGCCATCGCCTTAACTGTTAACCTAAGAGCCAAATCCTCAGCTGCTATGGATCAGTGCAGCGCCACTGAAGTTGGTGGAGCTACACCAATTTATATGAGTTAAGGAGCTGTCTGTCACTGGACTCGCTTTTTTCTACAATCATCATTCTGTTGTTAAAATTCAGCTCTGACTAACATTACCCAGCTTCGGATTAATTTTTAAAAGAATCGAAAAAATATACCATAAATCTTTCCTGTGCCCTCACTCTGGCACTTTGCTCCTATCAATTTCTATCCTTTCACTCCCCCCTGATGTGCAATATTGGTCCTCTCTTTAGGTCACCCAACCAACAATCTTTCTGTGTCTGTCGCTCTCCCTCCCCAGCGGCTGATCCCTAGCTGTCACTGAACTCTCAAGCCTGGATGATATGACTGCCCCCATTGCAATGGCAGGGAGAGTTCCTTACAGCTCAGGAGTGTATTGTAAGGGGCCATTTGTCAAATTGCACTAGCCCCTCTCCTGCTAGAGTCTGATTGCTAGGCGATTGCTTGTGAACGTGGCAGGAGGACAACCCTGGCGAGTCAAATCCTTTGTGTCTAATGGGCCAGTTTAGTAGAGATAGCAGAGGAAGCTCCTTGCCCTGTTGATATGCTCCCAGTGCATCTGAACATTAATCTAGGGAGATCACATCTAGGGCTGCCACTGTAGTTCAGTTTTAAATTCATTCAGTCCTTGGCTTCTGTGATAACAGTGTCAACACATGCACCATTCTTTCAGTACCACTTGTATTGTAGCTGTGGAGTTAGGAGAACATTCACTCCTTGCAAATAGGTCTCCATAAATCAGCAGGTAATGACTTCCAGCTGTCTGTGGCCTAGCCTGAATCCGAATCAGCCGTCTAGCACCGAAAAGCTCAGGTTCCCATTATCGGTGGCTATAGGGTAGCCAATCTCCATCTTAGGTTTATGGGTTTGGTATTTTTTTTAATTCTCTGCAGTAGTAAAGGTCTCCAAGAAAGGTAATAAAGCTCTCTAAGCTTTCAGCACCCAGAAGATTTTCCTCATTTGTAAATATGACTATTTGAAAAGATTTTAGTTATTACCTTTTTTAAAATCAACAAGTAGAATTTTGTGGGCAGTCCAAATTATTTTCTTACACACCCATTAAAAGAGGAGGTGACAAACACAGCAGATAAGGGCATGAAGCGGAGGTGAGGCAGAAGACTGTCTGAGTGCTGGTAGATATACAAATTGATTTTTAAAAGTTATATTCATTCATTTGTTCATATCAAATCAGTTCATCCCATTTGTCCTACATTTGTTCCCATAATTTCGTTATTTGTCTAACCCATGGGAGTTAGGCACCCAAATACTTTTGAGGATCTGGACCTAAGTTGTTCCATTTCTCTTAATTCTGATCACCCCCCGTTCTGTAAATGGTATTTGCTGCAGCAGCAAGAGGGCACAGTCCTGGAAACACACGGGCTTGGCTTTCAGTCTCTGAATAGTCCTACTGACTTGGGTGGAAATACTCTGGGGCTTAAAATTAGGCATGTAAGCATTTGCAGTGCTGAGGCCTTATAGTTACTAGTTACTTATTCCTGTTCCATATGACTCTTGAGATGGAAATTATTGATTACACGGCTCTTTGATCAGAAACGGTAACAGAAAATACTCTTGGGAGACTATTCATTTGAATAGTTTCTTTTTAGCATAGTTAAGGTAAGGGGAGAACATTTTTAAATTGTTATTTTGTTTAGTTAAACAATTGGCTTTCCTTGGTTTGATTCCGATGCTCTAGTTGTCTTTACAAGAGTCTGATGGATCAAGGTAAAATTTCCAAAGGTGCCTATGTGAGCAGGGGCCTGATTTTCTAAACTATGTAGGAGCGGGAGCCTAAAGCTGCAGACAGATACCTAGTGGCATTTCTGAAAGCCCTAAGCAGGCTGGGTGCCTCACTCCCACTGAAAGCCCATGGGAGTTGGGTGCCTAACTTGTGGGGGATTTATTAAAGTACCTCTTAGGCGTCTATCTGTATCTTTAGGCACCCGAGCACCTCTAAAGTCTGGCCCTTGACTTTCAGTGGGACTGAGACGCCCCCAGTGCCTAAGGGGGTGTCTCAGTCCACACTGCAATAAAACCCCAGTGGCTGGCCCGGGCCACCTGATACATGGGGCTCGGGCTGCGGGGCTGTAAGATTGCTGTGTAGACATTAGGGCTGGCCAATTCCGTGCAAGTTAGGGGCCTAACGACCTTTACAAATCTATTCTTAGGTGCTTCTGAAAATGTCACCCCAAGAGCCCAGTGTAGCCTGCAGACCCTGCACATAGCACTGATGCACAAGAAGGCAGGAGCCCAGATTGTGGGTTTATAAATGTGGAACCCCCCAGCTGGCATTGTTACAGTCACTTTTCGGAGTAGAACCCCACTTGGAGAAGGGGCCCACAGTTTGAGAGTTATTATTGCCTTGTATTGAACAATCCCACCTCTCCTATACTGACCTCAGAGCCTTCCAAACACATGCAAGACTCCTGGAGGGGCCTGTCTAGATGTATTTGTTGATTAGGACTTCTACAGAGAATGAGGGCTGTAATCTGTGTCTGACAAGGTAGTCCCAGGACTTGCCCAGTAGGCTTGCAGTGTTCTTCATTTTTGTTGCACTGGCTGAAGACTGACTTTCGTTTTTAAAAAGGGAATTGTTTGTCTAGTTCATGGAAAATCTGAGCCTTTGGGAATTTACGCCGTGTCCCTTTAAATCAGCAAGTGAACAGTAAAAAGAAAACAAACTACTGTTTTCCTGGAAAACGTTAGTGCATTTTCTCCCACACCCTCCCTCTTGAGTTCTTCCTCCTGCCAGCGAGAAGCCTCCCTTCCTGTTGAATCCATTATCAAACTCCATCCTCCTTTTGTGCCTCCTGCCCCCACCGCTACCACCAGCGCTGAGTGTACCGGCCTCCACCTCCCTTTCTCACTTCCTGTCTGAGGAGCCCCTGACAATCCAGCTTCTAGAGACAGGCTTTACAAAATATGGCAACAAGGGGCACAGAGAGCTTTCACATTGTCTTCCCCTCTGACCCAGCTCCCACCCAAAGAAACAGAAACAATACCACAGTAGCATATAAAACAATCACTGTGAGTGGTGCTGGTTCATGAACCCAGCAGCCCCACGAGGGGCCCGGCCCACCTGCTCTGATGACGATCAGTTTTGGTGCATTTCCGGTGCTCAGATACCATAGTGACAAGGGCTGTATAAATAGCTAGATTAAATTCAGTCTTTCAGGGGGTTGCTGCCACGTTCGCTAGAGTTAGGCCACCAATTTGGATGGGACTCCAAAGCTTCCCCAGCCCAGCTATCCCCAGCCCTGAGCCCTGTGTTTGGCGAATGCCCTGGTGACGTTGGGCTGGGATGCCTGGATGCTGGAGTGTGACTTCATAATGTTATGTTTGCTTTTGTATGCACTGCAGGGGTGCAATGCAGGCTATCTGGGCTAGTGAATCCAGCCCATGGCCACTGCCACCTGTAACTTATACCTCCTCCCCTTACACGACTCCTCTGATTTAGCTCCCCAAGCCTGGGTGTAAGTTAGCGTAGTAGGGGCTAATTACCCCCTGCTTTGCATCATGTGTGATCATTCACAACTGTGCAAAGGAGCTGTGAACTGCCACCAGATCAGAACGCTAGGCCTAGATCCGTGGCTGTGGCAAAGCTCAGACTGGCATGGGTGCAGTAGTGGCCACTGCACTTCCCCAGTACTGGGCTGGCTATGCACTGGGCTTCCCCCGCCTCTCCCCTTCATCTTCCCCATGTAATTTCAATCAGCCTGATGCCCTGTCTCTGTAATGGACCCCCAGCCTCTAACCAACCCCAGACTTCTGGGAAGGGATTTCCAAAATACAGATGCAAACCTAGATCTGAATTTGGTGCTTAGGTGTCTCTCTGTGTAATGGATCCTGAATGGACCCCTGAATCCTAACATATCCCTTAAAAAAACCTAAACACAGATGCAAACTTTGCAGCCTCGGCCTATATCTAGATAGACTATAAATGTGCAATGTGACTTAGATTATAGTTGCTACAAGAACCATCTGAGCATCTCCCATCTCTGGTCCATTTGAAATCTCAACCATAATGTTGCATTGAATCTCCTTGTTAAAAAAAATGGAGAGAAAGGCACCTTTGACGATCTGGGCCTAACTCCCAATGAAACCAGTGAATCACCTGTTATGCTGCCACTGCCTGTTTACCAAGCCCGGAGCTGTGCTAGCAGCTCCTTGCCCAAAGCCGCTTGCAGAGGCTCAGCTGTGGGAGACATCTTACGCCCAGTGAGCAGCATTGGTCTATTTTGCTCCTTCCGCAGGCTGGCCTGGATGGCGAGAACATTGGGAATTGTCCCTTCTGCCAGCGTCTCTTCATGGTTCTGTGGCTCAAAGGAGTCAAATTCAACGTGACCACAGTGGACATGACGAGGTAAGGGAACGGTGGTAATTCTTGCCAGTGAGATATCCAGAGTACACAGCAGGGAAACTCAGGGCTGCCCCTTGGATTGTGTGCACCAACAAAATCTTAGTGTCATATGGCTCAACTGCTCTTCACTCTACACTTCAGATCTCTCTCGCTGTCAGCATCACATCCCCTTTCGTTACATCTGCCATGTCACTGGCATAGATGGAGCTGACTGGCATCATTACGAGGCGGTGTCCCTGCTAGCAGTCTAGCTGTGACCAAATTCTCGCCTCACTTATGCTCCATTTGCCCCCCGCCGCTGACCTCCCTGTAATTACACAGGGGATAAGCCAGCAGGAAATTTGGTCCCAAAATCAACAGTTCAGGCCATTGTAAGCAATTGGGGACACAATGTGAACAACAAAAGTTTGTCCATGGAGATTTATACAAGATATCCTGCAGAGACAGGGCCATGAAAAGATGGCAGTGAGCCCTCTCGGCAAATTGAAATGACTACACATATCCCATGGGCCGCCAAAGATGGATGTCCCAATGGCCAGTGAAGTCAATGGGAGCTGTGAACTCAGGGTAGAATTTGGGCCTTTATCTAGGGAGCTCCCTCTCCTGATCAGCATGGCTCTGGCTCCAAAACACGGGGCCCATGATTCCTTCTCACCACTGTGTATCCTCCATGTACTAATCTGTTCCTCTCACTATTTGATGCCTTCATCATGTGGTGTTTAAGAGCAGGTTGGACAAACACCGGTCAGGGATGTTTCTAGGTTTACGTGGTCCTGCCTCAGTGCAGGGGCCTGAACTAGATGACCTCTCAGGGTCCCTTCCTGTCCTACCATTCTATGTTCTTCTTGGTGGTTGTGCATGGTGGTGAGATGAGATTGTGACACTGCACTTGCAGTGAGGCCTTCGCCTCAGCAGTGAATCCCTCTTTTTTTTTAAAAAAATCATTTCAGGAAACCTGAAGAGCTGAAATCTCTGGCTCCAGGGACCAACCCTCCATTCTTATTGTTCAACAAGGAGCTGAAAACAGACTTCATTAAGATCGAGGAGTTCCTGGAGCAGACGCTGGCACCTCCTAAGTATTTATTATCATAGTATTATGCACTTCTTTGCAACCTTCCAACCAGGAGATGTGAACTGCCACCAGATCAGAACACTGGGCCTAGATCTGTGGCCATGGCAAAGCTCGAATGGCATGGGTGCAGTAGTGGCCATTGCACTTACCCAATTCTGGGCTTCCCCTGCCCCCCACCTCCCCTCTCGCCCCTTGCACTTTGCAAACATTGATCAGTTCAGCAATGGTACTCATCTTGTTATCTTGTGGGGCGGGGGGGACGGACAGAGGCACAGAGTGGGACTGGGAGCCAGTGGCAGTGAGTAGAATGTCCCCCTTGTCCCTTGCTCTGAGCAATATATTGCTCTCTCCATGAGGGTATTGCTGAGGCCAAGGCTAGGTCTACACTACCCGCCTGAATCAGCGGGTAGAAATCGACCTCTCGGGGATCGAATTATCGCGTCTTGTCGGGACGCGACAATCGATCCCCGAATCGACGCTCTTACTCCACCAGCGGAGGTGGGAGTAAGCGCCGTTGACGGGAAGCCGCGGAGGTCGATTTTGCCACCGTCCTTACAGCGGGGTAAGTCGGCTGCGATATGTCGAATTCAGCTACGCTATTCGCGTAGCTGAATTTGCGTATCTTAAATCGACCCCCCCCTGTAGTGAAGACGTAGCCCAAGGTACTGCTGTGTGTCCCTCAGAAGAAGCAGAGATAGGCTTTTGCCTAGTGTGAGACGGTTGGTTTAAGGTTGTGACCCTCCCTCCCCCTTCCTCTATGAATAGCTAAGCAGCAAGGAAACAGTTTGGCCTGTGAGATAACACAATAGGAGGAAATTCACTGTGTGATCTCTGGATGCAGGCAAAGAGGGAAAGGGGCTGGACAGGCGAGCCACAGGGGTGGGGGATGTGGTGAGAATGTGCAAGTGGATCGGTTTAGAGACCCAAGAAGCAGATGCCATTATTTTTGCAGCAGGGGAGGGGAAGGGATCTGAAAACCTTTTTTCTGCTTGTTTTTGAAAGGGGCTGGTGCATGTAGCCGAGCCAAGGTGAACACTCCAGCCCAGGGGTTAGGAGTGCAGCTAGCTCCCAGCCGAGCGGTTATTATGCGCTCATTCTTGGCTCTCTCCCCAACTGTTCACTGCAGTGGTAAACAGGAGACACCTTAAAGGGCCGGAACAGTTCACAGCTGGGGCTTTAGGCCAGATCCTGAGCTGTAGAAAGCTGTGTGGCTCCCCCGAGTCTCCCCCCTCTCACCTCCCTGATGAGTTACCAGCTGTTGGTGGCTGCATGGCTGTCTGGATGGAACCCAAAGCAACACTCTTTGGATAGCAGGGAGCAGAATCCTAGCCTGGGTTTCCTCCTTCAGCTCCATATTGCTCTGAAAACTCCCCTCTGTGCCTAGCCAAACTTTGGGACATACCTAGCTAGAGGTCATTGTTGCACGACCCTTTCCAGATTGCAGCCACGTCCCAAGCAAGCTGGCATGGGGGCACTCCAGGAGCTCATGCTAGAGGAATCCAAGATACTCGCTAGATCCTAGGGCCAGATCTGCAAACGAGCTCAGCACATTGGGCGCATGTTGGGTGCTGGGATATCTTGCAAATCTGTCCACAGTGGCGGGGGCTGAGCCCCTCTGAAAGCCCCGGCCTGAGAGGCCTGATTCCTGTGGGAGTTAGGGGCTGAAATGCCTCTGGAGGAGTGCACCCTTAGTGACCATCGGACACACCAACGCTCAAGGCTCAAGCCTTTCACTGGGCGACTGCTGAGCACATGAAACACTGAGGCTTTGCTCTCCATCCTCGCTCACCTAACAGCTTTCAGCCCGGCAGGCACAGCACAGAGATGGGGCAGGTGTGAGTCTCAGCTCAGTGCAATGGCATGGTGCAGTCCTGCCCTCTCCTCTCCCAGACAAGGGCACTTAGATCAATGGCTTATGGATTAACTCCTGTACAGAGTACAAAGCTCTTTAGCCCCTCAAGTCTTCCCCTTCTTCTGGGAGCTAATTCAGGCCTCTTCCCCTAAACTCAGGAGTCCCACAGCCTCCTCCATGGCCTGAGTAATAACTCAGGCAGGCTTACCTCCCTTGCATTTGAGAGTCCACCAGCCCCCCTCCAGGGGCTCACCGGTCAGTCCTTCCAGCCCTGCCCTGCCCTGGGAAAGCTCAGCCAGCAGTAGTGCTGATCTCCTGGGGAATCTCCTCTAGGTGCACCCGCCACCAGCTGAGCTACCTTTCCTCATGTCCAGGCACTCGTTAACTGCCAACCAGTCACCTGGGCATGGCATTAATGACCTACAGGTGGGCTGAGATGGGGTTGCTCTCCTTAAAGGGGCTGGCCACCCTGTGACAAACAGACTAATGGGAAAAAGCATATTACCTGCTCAGATGGTCAGGTCTAGTTACAGAACAGCACCCCCTGCCAGGAGAGGTTTTGGTACCTACAGCAGTGTTATTTTGAGGCACCCTTCAACCTTCTTCACTCATTCCTCACCCCAGGCCACTGGGTAGGTACTGGAGCTGCTAGCCTGTGCTGCCACAGCTTTGCTGCTATTGCTGCCGGAGCTAGCTAGATTAGAACTGGCTTGGGTCTGTCTACACGGGCTGCAGTCCTCGCTCTGACTGCAGTGTGGACAGACCCTGAATCTGGCAACGCCCACCTTAGGGCCAGTGCAGGGCTGGGCCTAACACAACAGCTGGGATGATGTTGGCATGCGGGGTATACTGGGATACCTCGAGAACAAAAGGCATTTCCCCACGGGAGCTGCATGAGTTTCCATATCCCCCTCGTGCCAATCCGTGCACTCCTGTCTGAGGCCAGCATCCCAGCAGAGCTCAGAGCTTCCCTCTATTCCTTGGGCAGGAAGTTAGATGAGGTTGATCATTGCAGGGCTTTATGCTTTTGAACCCATCTCAGTGCTTGTGGGTTGTATAGTCACCAGAGGAGAATGCAGCTGAGTAGCCTTCTAAAGGCAGAGTGAATTCTCCATATATGACTCTATGCAATTATCTGTTTAAGGTACCCACACCTAAGCCCCAAATACAAGGAGTCCTTTGATGTGGGCAGCAACATTTTTGCCAAGTTCTCTGCATACATCAAGAATCCCCGCAAGGAAGCGAATGAGAGTAAGGAACCCTGGGGTATTTTTATTTATTATTCTGAGTTCATCATTTCCCCTGGAAATTCACTTCCCTGGATCCTGAAGCAAAACCTATTAGCAAAATAGCTCGCTCACCCAAGGAGATCCAGAGGGTGTCTCAGCTGTTCACAGTCCATGAAGGTGGGGATGTTGGTGCACAGAATGGGAGCTACAGAACCTCCAGGAGAGGTGGAGGGGATGCCTCTCAGCAGCAGCGGCAGGGATCTAGAGGTGCTGAGTATTGGTGATAACTCCTGTGTGCAGGATTCCTGCTCGTTGAGAGGGCATCCTATGGCTGGGCTGGAGTCCCCACTGTCTCCCACACTCCACCCGCCCAAGTGATGCCCCCAGCAAGTAAAGCAATAAATTGGAAGGACAAAAGCAACCCTGCCTTTCACCCAGCACCATTTGAGGATCATGATCCATAGCTTGTGCTGTAAATGCCTGGAAGCAGCACAGCATCAGGATAGGTGGCTGCTAAAGGAGCAGCTCTGGTAGCTCCACCTGCACAGAGCCCTGTTCTGTACACACTGTGAGCAGTTCTGGCACACCCTACGGGAGGCAGTGGGACATTGCACTGTGTTTGGTGGATCTGGGCTTGGGGAGGCAGTCTACCACTGGTTTGGCCAACCCCCTCTAACCACTCCCTCTCAGAGAAAGGTGGCAATACGTATTAGGGGCACGTTCAGATCCTAGAGCTCTTTGGAAGGTGCCAAAAGGATATCTTCCGGGGTTTCTCCACCAAAATCCCAACAGTGGTCCCAGGTGGAAACCCCTCTTCATGTATGGTCCAGCTCAAAGGTACAAGTATCAGGGATTTGTCTGTGAGGGTGGAGATTTTTTTTTTTTTTTTTGATGGGGACAGGGGCATGGATTCTGTCTATACCTACGCATTGGGGCAGGTTCCTTATCTGATGCCAGGGGCCCTGACTGTGATCTCAGTTGGGCTGTTGTAGATCAAGAGTAACTCTACTGAAATCAGTGGAGTTGCAGTGAAACTGGTGGGTGTGAGAGCAGAATCTGCTCAAGGTCTTTCACACTAACACTGGTTTCTCCTTGGGTGCAGATTTTGAGAAGGCTTTGCTGAGGGAGTTCAAACGCCTGGATACCTACCTGAACAACCCGCTCCCTGAAGAAATCGACCAGGACAGTACTGAGGAAGTCCTGGTCTCCAACAGGAAGTTCCTGGATGGGAACAGGCTAACGTTAGCTGACTGCAACCTGCTGCCCAAGCTGCACATCATCAAAGTAAATCCACCCACTAGCTACAGAGGCCACAATCTCTGGGTCAAAGGGCAGGCCAGCACACGAAGTACAGGATTTTCAAAAGTGCCTTCATGCCCAGGGAGTGCAAGGTCCTGTGACAGTTAGCAGGACTTGTGCTCCTAAGTCACTTAGGCCTACCACCTCATTGAGATCAATGCCAGTTAGGCACATGAGTACCTTTGAGGATCTGGGCCTTAGGCGCTTGTGAGAATCACCTCCCAAAGCAGTACAGGTCCCTTTACACTCCCAACTAGAGCCAGCTCACCACATCTGACCTTGTGAAGCTTTGGGGAGCTGAGGCGCTGTCCAATTCCAGCTCAGAATATCTTGACTCAAGCCTGTCTGTACTCATCCCTTTGGCGCTACCCCCTGCTCGGTGTCTCGCTTGTCCCTTCAGTAGGGCATTTACCTGGGCAGTGGGCTGGAGAGGGAGGCTAGAACAGGTGAGCCAGGTCTGATCATTTAAACATGGGTGAATTTCATCCCAAGGAGAGTGAAGGAAGCTCCATCACTCGAGGGAGCTAAAGCTAAACAGGAAAAGCACTGGAGAGAAACCTGTAGGGGCAACCCTACTCCAGCCCCTGCTCTTCCGTGAGGGACCAACAGCACTAGCAAGACCCAAACACAGTGCTGGTAACCAAAGTCTGGGAAGGTCCTGGCTAGCTCTCAAAGGCGATGTCCCAAGTAAAGCCTTCACAGTATCACCCCTTCTGGCCGTGTGAAGCTCTGATGTTATTTTCAGGGGTATGGCTTTCACAGCCAGTACTTTTGGAAGCGCTGGGACACCTTTGTGTCTCTGGTTCAAAGCCAGACTGGGTGGACAGCTCCCCTCCCGCCTGCAACCCTCCTCTGCTTCTGGACTTAACAGCCTTGAACCCATCCATCTCATCCATGATGAACAATAAGTGTGAAGTCAGGGAGAGCATTGCTGCAGGAACAGAGCACAGTGTGTAATAGCCATCCCTGACATGCTGGATGGATGAGCCAAGAAAGCTGAGATTCTGAGCTGACAGGTCTATTGATCTCTCTCCAGCAAAGCTGGCCGTCTTCTTCCTCTGAATGAGGGTATTGATCCAGAAGGGATGGGAGGGATTTGTGGGAACTCAGTGGACTTCACTGTTTCATCCACCTCATGATTTTCACTCCCTCTCTTACGTGGATTGCCTTGGCCAACCTTTAGGGGGCACCCTGGGAGTCAAGTCAAGATTCACTTTGGTCCAAGGTGCTACAGTGGAACCTCAGAGTTACGAATGCCTTGGGAATGGTTGTTCGTAACTCTGAACAAAATGTTCTGGTTCTTTCAAAGTTTACAACTGAACAGTGACGTAACACAGCTTTGAAACTTTACTCTGCAGAAGAAAAATTCTGCTTTTAACCATCTTAATTTAAATGAAACAAGCACAGAAACAGTTTCTTTACCTGGTCAAAATTTTTTTTAAAACTTTCCCTTTATTTATTTTTGTAGTTTATGTTTAACACAGCACTGTACTGTCTTTTTTTTTTTGGTCTGCTGTTGCCTGATTGCATAATTCCGGTTCCAAATGAGATGCGTGGTTGACTGATCAGTTCGTAACTCTGAGGTTCTACTGTAGCACCTAGAGGCCCCAGCTGAGACTGGGGCCCCATTGTGCTGGACACTGCCCAAGGTGGGATTATTGTCCCCATTTTACAGATGTGAACTAAGGCACAGAGAGATTAGGTGAGTTGCCCAAGGAACCAATGATGGAGCTGGGAAGTGAAGTCTGAGTTTCTGCATACCAGGCCAGTGCCTTAACAACAAAACCTGCGGGCCTCCAGGTCAGTGGGGCCAGATCTTATCTGGATACCCAGAAGTCTAATAATCACCTGCATTTTCTCACCCTTCATCCCTCTAGATTGCTGCCAAGAAATACCGTGACTTCGAGATCCCAGCGGAAATGACAGGCATCTGGCGCTACCTCCACAATGCCTACTCCCGTGATGAGTTCAGCCACACATGCCCAGCCAATGAGGAGATAGAACGCACCTATGCCAGCGTTGCCAAGAAGATGACCTAGGGGCAGCCAAACGAGCCGGTTTTTGAAACCCCTCTTTCCATTGGAAACACTGCCGTGAAAGCTGCCTTCTTCTGAATGGCCATGCCAGTAGAACAGCCCAGTCCTGTCACCTGCAAACATTTGGGGATCTAGGAACTGGAGGAATCATTATGATGTAATTAGTAACAGCCTTTCAGAAAATAACCCTGTGCTTCCAGCTGCTGCAGCTACCCTCCTCATGTGTAGATTGACTGCACCCTGATTTTACAGCTATAATCATTGCATGTCGCGAAATGGCACCACCCAGCTGCCGAGGCAGCTGCTTTGTCATTCCTTAGAGGCTAGGATTCCCAACCTTTTTTGTGGGATCACCAACGTTTATTGTGCAAAACTGCGCAGAGCTGGTGACCATGTGGCATAGTGCGGTTTAAGTATCCCCCTTTTGAATCTGGAGGACGGGGTACAAATGATGTCTTAGATCCCAGCAAAATGGGTTTTCACATATGCATAGAGTTTAGGCCAGAAGACACCATCAGATCGTCTAGACTTACCTACCCTGTATAACACAGGGCATTACATTTCACCCACTTACCTCTGCTTTGAGCCCAATCACTTGTGTTTGGCTAAAGTATATTTTCTGGAAAGGCATTTGAAGACACCAAGAGATAGAGAATCCACCACTTCCCTGGAGCGTTTGTGCCCATGGTTAATCACCCTCACTGGTAAAAAGGCATGTGCCTGATTTCTAATTAGAATTTGGAGAAACTCCATCTAATTGCTGTGGAAAAATAGTGTGCTCAAGATGTGCACAGGGCTGCACCAGCGGGGGCTGCTCTAGATGAGGAATGAGGTACCCTGGCGGAGCTGTGTGAAGGCTCCAGCATGGGAGGCTCTGCAAGTCACAAACATACCAACAACAGACACTGAACTACAGTGCCTTCCCCTCCTCCAATACCAGGTTTCCATTGCTTCGTCTCCACTGACTTCAGCAGAGCTCCTCCTGAGGCATGTAGGTGTAGGTTCGAGGTGGATCAGGCTCACACATATCACAATCTCAATACAGAGCACCAGCAGCAAAGAGCCATTTCTTATACAAAGTTCACCCGGTAAGTGTCAGTGATCAGCTTGGAAACTCTTGCAAGAGATCTGCCCCGGTCTTACTGCTGGAATGTGCACTGCTAAGACTCAGGTGCTCCATCTCCAGATCTCCATGATCCCGCGCAGCAACGCAGCTTGATCAGGAGAGGTTCCCCTTTCAGGTACAGGCAGTGCAGGAGTTTTCCATGATTGGGCAGCAGACTGTGAACTTTCCCCTGATCCCACACAAGCTGTACCCACCTGCGCAGCCAACCAGAGTGGACAAAAATTCATTTGCTTTCTAAAACAAAATTATAATTGATGTGCAGCGTATCAAGGTCAAACTGTGTGTGCGTGTGCACAGAGCACCCAGGCTCACTTCCATAGCTGGGTGATCCTAGCGCAGTTCCACTGAAGGGCAAGACCAGCTAAGGATCTGGCCCACATAAGCATGGAGTGACTGATGCTGGCTTAAGAAGTACGACCCTTGAGGCCCTTTTCTACCACTGCAACCTTGGGGATTGCTGCTAGCTCTGGCATAGTCCAGGAGGCAACTGACAGAGGTTTGCTGGGAGGGGCTGGCCCAGTGCTCATGCCAGCCCCGCCCCTTCCCATCCAGCATTATCCACTCTATGGTGTGAACTGGCTATCTACGGGGGCCCATGGGATGTTGGGGACATTTTGCATGGCCACACTCTCCTCTCCTCCATTAGATTTGTGCTGCTGGGGCCTCCCGCCAAAATCGATATCCAGGAATCTGCCTCCTCCCCCCAAATAGTACAGAAACCAGTGGCAACGTAGATATTCTGTAGAATGCAATGGCCTGCCTATAATGTACTGAGCGTTACAGATCTGCACTGGGCTCTGAGATGGTAAAAGCCCCCTAGAAAACCCACTAAGTTTCTCTCTTACTTGTACTTTTGCACTAAAAAGTGTGTACTCGCAATTCTGCTTTTGATATATTTGTTAGTTTCATTCAAGTGATAATAAACTTTATTTTATATACAACTTTCACAACCCGGCCCCAGACTGCTGTCCAGGAGACGCTGAGAGCTAGAGAAGGCAGTAGAGCATGAAAAGGTGTGTGGTTGTGCTGGGAACATGAGGAAGTGAATATTAATTGCATTTCTAAAATAAACAGTAATAATAACCTCCATTTTCTGTGCGGTCCCTTGTGCTGAAGGATCCTAATATGCTGTACAGACTAGAGGGATATAGACACCACCTGGAAGGCAGCCCGCTCTGGGGTGGCACACCGCATCTGCTCTGCATCCCGAATTCTATGGAGCAGCGTCACATGAACAGGAATTCCATGACCCCTTTACTCCCCTCAGAAACTGCAGAATGGGAGAAGCCACAGCAGCATAGCAACAGCTGTGGTATTATGGACGATGTCACTCACTGGCAGTAGGAACAGTGCAAAGGACAGGGACTACTGACCACATGTTGGTTGAGGTCATGGCCCTCCATAGGGCTCCCAGGCCCCTCAGTTTTGGCAGCATGGCCTGTCCCTTTGCTGTGCTGATATTAGTCCCCTGTTGGCATCTGACGTGCCCATGCCACCAGTGAGGGGTGCAGAGCATATAGGGCACTTACTGCTGGTCAGTAACTTCTGCCCTTGCTTTCTGCACCATGTGCTTGGATTTGGGAGAGGAACATGCTGCATCCAAGGACTGGTCCCTGACTCCTCCCTGAGGGGTAGGCTCCATTTCACCATGTCCACCACGGTCCCCAATCCACAGTGAACATGAGTCTGTTCAGCAGCAGCAAGCTGTAGCCACTGCTGCTTTTAGCTCTAGAGGTCCCCAGTTCAGTCCCTGGTGTGCAAGGACCTCCATGTTGCCTGTGCATTCTACATAGTGCCATCAGATGGCACCATGCAGCAGCATTTCCTGTCTTTCTGTGAGCCCTTTATGCTTCATTTACTCCCACCTGTTTCCTCTGTGCAATGTAAGGGAGGGAAGTAGAGGGGCCAAAGACACTAAACAAGATGGACTCAGAGAGTAAAGAGAAAGAGCCAAACACACAAGAAATCAAGAACATGTATTAAACATGTCAGTTTATTAAATAAAATAGCTCCAAGTGGGGTTAAGCCACCAAGTGCTAGAACTGGGGGAATGAACAGCGGCAAACCTGGTGAGATGGACAATTGCTAAGTGCATATCCCGGAGGCCTGGAAAATGATCAGTGATGGGTTTTCTTTTTCTTTTTCCCCATTTAGCTGTCTCTGTTGCCAGACCACGTCTGGCCTTTATCCCTCAGCAGCTACACCATTCCATTGCTATAATCCACATAGCCACAAGAACGGTTTAGCTGCTTTACGAGTCAGTCATGTGATATGCAGGAAACCAGCGCAGCTGCCTTGTGGTTTTCAACATGAGAGTTTGATCATTCAGTTTTCTTCTTAATTGTCCACTGATCCTGGGGCATGAAGCACTCTCGCCTTGTGACCTCTGCAATGGGCCTGACAGGCACAAGTACAAACCGACAAATGCCCAGCATGGGTCATGCTCTTTTGTCTTCCTAGTTTGTCTGAAATTTGCAATGCTGAAACAAGCCTGGAACAGTTCCAGCCCTTTAAGATTCCTCCTGTGGTGCAGCACGGGGATGTCTCTTTCCAGGAGCTCAGCATTATTCAGTGGAATTCACACTGCAGGATAGGGGGGACCTTTAAAGGCACCAGATGCCTAATTCTCACACTGCAGGATACTTGACTTCAGTGGGTTTCCGTGCACGCTGTGGCAGGGGAATACAGCCCCAGGACTGTAGCCTATATTTCAATATGGACTATTTCATCTGAACAGAGTCAAACCCTGTTCTTTCTCTCAACATACTAAGCCCATTACCCTCTTACAAATGCTCTCCTCTTTCCACCGACGCATCCTCATTATTTGTAATGCTATTTACAAAGCAATGCATGCTCTTCCATGGCAGCTGCAGAGAGGCTGGGGGGCACAAAGGCAGGCAAGGAAGGGGCACACGCATCCAAGGGGGACGAGTTTGTGGAGGACTCTTGGTGGAGGACTCACAAAGTGCATGTCTGCGTTGGGATGGCCATGTGACAGGCAGCCTCAGTTGGTGACACAGTACTTCCAGAAGCAGGCTGGGACAAGGAGAGTGGAGGAGAAGTGTGACAGTCAGTGGGAGGGGATACAGCACAGTTCTGATACAGCAACATGGCTGAGCTTTGTGGATACAGTTATCTAGCCAGGCGCCTATAGTTGCCCTGGCAATCAGTTCCAAAGCCAGGTAGTTAGATGGCTCACTGTTAGCACTTGGACCCACCATTCTGCATCCACAATAGCTTGTGAGTAGAAAAGACAGACGCTTCTATCTGGAAATGTCAGATAAAGCACCTGAGGGTGTTAAACTGAGCAGACTGATGGAGCAATGGACCTCCCTAACCCTTTAATTCACCATATAGGTGAAACTTTGTGGTGGGAAGTTAATGGCTTCAGTGGAACAGCTAAGAAGTCTCCATTTTTGAGAAAGGCTCCTGAAAATTCCTCTGTTTGGATCCTAGGCTGTCAAATTGAGGGTTCACACAGGATAGACCATTTTGCTGTCCCAGAGATGGAGACAGATCTCTGAAGAGACCCAGGTCCTGATTCAATCTCACCTCTGTTAACTTGGCTTTGCACCGGTGTAACTTCATTCACTACATTGGGCGTACAATGGCTTAAGTACACGTTACAGAACCACAGAAAGGTACAGCTGGAAGGGAGCTTGAGAGGTCCTGTAGTCAAGCCCCTGCACTAAGGCAGGACCAGGAATACACAGACCATCCCTGATAGGGATTTGTCCAACCTCTTCTTACAAACCTCCAGTGATGGGGATCCCACACCTCCCTAGGTCACCTGTTCCAAAGCTTAACTATCCTTATAGCCAGAAAACTTTTCTTAATACCCAACCCTAAATCTCCCTTGCTGCAGTTTAAGCTGATTATCTTTTGTCCCACCCTCAGCTGACGTGGAGAACAATTGATCCCTGTCCTCTTTAGAACAGCCCTGAACATATTTGAAGACTGATCAGACCTTCCCTCAGTCTTCTTTTCTCCAGACTAAACACACCCAGTTTTGTATCCTTTCCTCACAGGTCAGGTTTTCTAAACCTTTGTTAGTTTTTGTTGCTCCCCTCTGGGCTCTCTCCAATTTGTCCACATCTTTCCTAAAGTGTGCTGCCCAGAACATGGCACAGTACTCCAGCTGAGGCCTCTCCAGTGCTGAGTAGAGCAGGACAATTAGCTCCCATGTCTTACATATGACAGTCCTGTTAATATGCCCCTGAATGATGATTGTCTTTTTTTGCAACAGTATCACATTGTTGGCTCTCATTTCATTTGTGATCTACTCTAACCCCCAGATTCTTTCCAGCAGTACTGCCAGTTATTCCCCGTTTTGTAGATTTGCGTTTGATTTTTCCTTCCTAAGTGAAGAACTTTGCACTTGTCTTTATTGAATTGTTGATTTCAGACCAATTCTCCAGTTTATCAGGATCATTTTGGAGGAGACTTGGAGCCCGTGCTCAGCCAGCTGTTCACATTATGCTGACAGTGAAATGACCACAGGCAATATTCTATCTTTAGTCATCAATTAAAACATTCCCAAAACATACTGGGCCAGATTCACTCCAGGAGCCAGGCCTGGTGCAGGGAGTCTGTCAGGTTTGCTGTTGTGCAAGATACCTACTGTCTTCCTTTCACCCAGGGGCCTGCAGACAGGCAGTGCAGCCCCAAGTCCAGGCTGTGACCCCTACAGAGCGGGTATAGCTACAGCAGCTAGTGAACCCAGCTGGGTTCATCTACAGAAACTTGTGGGAGCTGAGGAATTACCCTCGGATCACCTCCTGCCCACCCCCTGGGATGAATCCTCTCTGGGATGCAGTGGTTTTGCTGGCACAGGAGGGAGCCAATTGCCCCACACGCCAAGTCTCTGCTGCTCAATATGGCCAGTCGAGTCCTTTGACATTTTTATTGAGATGTCCATGGAGTAATTGACTGTTGTCAGTCCTTTGAGCAATCACTTCAGGCAGATTTCACAAGCAGCCAGAGCAAGGGGATCTAGCGTTTCTATCCTCCTCAAAGGAGTGGAAGGTACTTGGGGAGCTGAAGTTTCGAGTCCCCACTCTCCCTGAATTGCACGTACCCCTACAATTCCTTTTCACGACTTGACTGGGGAAAGTGCCTTCAGCTCCTACCACTGGTCTTCCAACCCGCTCCCAGAGACGGCAAAACTAACGCTCTGCTCGATTCCTGCAGCAGGTGACAAGCATCCCACCCTGACAGACCAGATGTCTGGCCCCTGAGAACAAGGAACCGCACTCAGCAAACTGCCCCTTTCCCTCCTGGAGACTCAGGTCGGCTCTGTGGCTCCCCAAGAGCTAAGTGCTCACCTCGCTTGTTGGGTTTCTGTCGGGGCTGCTCTGATTTGGTGAATCCCTGGCTCCGGAGCTGGTCTGTGGCCACCAGTTTCCACAGGATCATCTTGACATCGTTCACCTGAAAAGACACAGGGCCATGCTGGCTCACAACAGCCCTTCGCTGGGGAGAAAGTGCCCTCCTTGGAACCCTTTCCTTCCCTCCTCACCTCCCAATCACACATGCTAGTGAAGAGGCTGCCTCAGCAGCACTGCAAGCATGTTGCTTGGATTCCAGCCCCCTGGCAGCAGGGCCAGTGAGAGCTCCCTCATATTGGTGCCCCGAGTCTGCACAGCAAGGTCCTGCCAATGACAGATTAAACTCCCAACAGTGTGAGCTTCCCTCCAGCAGTGCCCTGTTACTGCCCCTAGACCTCAAAACTGCTTTCTCCATCACCTGGCCTACTCCAGGATGACTGGCCCTGGGTCTGATCATTTGAGACTTGGCATCCCAAACAAGGCTGACTACTCCATAGTGAAAAACAGCAACAATGCCTGCCTCTCTCACTCACCAGGTTATCAGGGGCGTCCTCCAGAGAAGTCTCTTTGCCTCCTGAAATGACAAAATATCTATGGCAACACCATCGTCAACAGAACACAGAGCAACTGGGTTTTCCAATAGAAAGACTGGGTAACAATCAAATGGGTGTGACGGAATGCACCCCGTCTTCACCCCCTACACATGACTGTAATAATCTTTGTGCAAAATATGCCTTGTGAGCTATCATTTGAAAACTAACAACTCACTGGTCAATAGTATCATGGCGAAATGTGTGCAGCAACATTATCTGTAAAGTTATTAATTCCCCCTGAGTGATGTTGGTGGCATATGTTCAGAAGCAGCCCCAGTTAGGGAGGACCGGTCAAGCAGGTCTTAAACAAAGGAGAGTGAATTTACCTCAATTTACATGTAAGTGGTAACCAAGGTCTTTGAGACAACAAGAGGGAGACAAAGCAAATCTGCATTTTAGCAAACAACAGCATGAAGCCTCTTTCATGAGGAGACTCAATGTCTCTCCCTGTCCAGCCCCTTCTTTTTCGGCTGAGACAACAAAAGAAGCAGCCATTGGACTTTGGAAGCAGGTCCTGGCCTGAAAGTTTGGTCAGCAACATTACTGGAAACATGTGGTAAGGGACTTCACCTTGAGCCAAGTCAATGTAAGGGGACTGTTGCCCCCTTACTAACATTCAGTGCGGGTGTTTTGGTTGGCTAGCTCCCAGCACAATGGAGAGAGGCCAATGCTCCAGATCAGCCTGATTGACAGGACGGGCAGGCTAATCAGAGAGTCAGGAGGCCAGGGGGGTCCTCTCCCCCGTGTGAGCTGGAATTGCCTGAGTCAGACAGAGTGGGGCCGAGCTAAGGAGAGAGCAGGGGCCCAAGCTAAGCTGCTGGCAGCAGAGCTGCAGCCCCAAAGCCAGAGCACAGCCCAGAAAGAGCAGACCTGCCCTGGGAGCAGAGCTGCAGCAACCAGAGCCAGAGGGGCCAGACAAGCAGCCCATGAAGCAGGTCAGAGCTGGGAGCAGAGTCACAGAAGCAGCCTGCAGAGCAGACCTGTCCTGGGAGCAGAGCTGTAGCAAGCAGAGCGGCCAGAGAAGCAGCCCAGGGAGCTGAAGGCAGAGCAGCAGCAGCAGCCGTGCTGAGGCAGAGTGGAGCCGGAGCTGGAGCTGGAGCAGTCTGGAGCTGGGTGTGGTGAGCAGCTGGGGAGACCGAGGGGGACCCTGGGCAGTGGGCCCAGCACAGGGAGACGCCTCAGCCAAGAGGCTCTGCAGGCCAGACTTGGAGGGGGATCGTAACCCTGACAGGGCGGGGGCGATGCTGGGAAGAAGGGTCCTGCCACCTTGAGCCTGAGAGCGTGTGGCCACCGCCAGAGCAAGTGTCCAACCCGCAGCGTCTCTGCAGCACAACCAGGGCCTGAGAAGGAGCCTGGGACCTACAAGGAACAGACTGTGAACTGCCCTGACGTTCCAGAGACACTGTTTGTGATGTTCCCTGCCACAGAGCAGGGTGATGCGTTTTCCTTTAACCTTTCCCATTTTCCCTTATTCTTTTTTTAAATTAACTGTTAATTAAACAACTTGTATTTGCTTTAAATTGTATGAAATGATCAATGGGTCAGGGAGGTGCCCAGTGCAGAGAGAGTACCCCGGAGTGGGGACACCCTAGCCCCTGTCCTGGGTGACCAAAGCAGAGTTGGGGGTCAAGCCCCCCAGGAATCCTGGGCCCAGCCTTGTCGGGGTTTACGAGGATTCTGCCAGACAGGAGAGTGGAAGGGGAGTCCTCAAGGTCAGGGAGGCCTCTGGGTAAAGGAAGTGGGAGCGAGGACTCAGATCCTTTCGCTAGCCCACTTCACCGGGGTAGTGCAGAAGCCAGGAAAGTTCCCCACAATAGCGGACCATTCCCCCGCTTACATCTAGTTAGTTGAGTTTAGCCCTAGAAAGTATTTTCACTTTATTTCTCTGGTAACCATTTCTGATTTTAAGGCCACTCACTTAAAACCTATCTCCTTGTAGTTAAATCAGTTTGTTTCATTCTTTAATCAAAACTGATCCAGAGTTGTGAACTGTGTGGATAACTTCATTTAAAGTGGCAAACTGCTGTATATTGATCCCCTTAGAGGGGCAATGGACTTAATCTATCTGAACTGTCCAGGAGAGGGCCAGACAGTGCAGAACACACATTTGGGGATAAAATCCGGGCCTGGCAGTGTGTTGGGGTCACACTGCAGGTAGTAATCCAGGCTGCTGGGAGCCAGTGTGTGGCAGGTCTTGCTGACAGGCTGCTGGGGTCAGAGTTGCTGGACCAGGACTGTACTCACAGACACACAGGGAGTGACCTGCATACTGTCTGGCTGGTTGTGAGCGGCCCAGGTAGGAGCTACAGCAGCAAGGCACTGTGAGGCACCCCAGGTTGCAGGGCAGGCGGTGATACAGCCCTTCACTGGTCTGGATTGCACCCTGCAATGTCATAATGAGACCAAAGGAAATTCTCCTCTTTCAGGGGACAGAGCACAGGACACAAATGAGGGCCAGGAGAGCGGAAGGCAGGTGCCAAAGACTCTGGGTACTCACCCTTCCAAGGGCCAGCTTTCTGAATCTGGCTTATTCCTTCTTCCACAGCAGAGAAAACTGAGTTCAGACTCCTGGACTGCCTGAGCCCAGTGGAAGGGGTGTTATCAGGTATGAACCCAACTGCATTGTCCGCCAAATTAAAATCCGTAGGAACAAAATCTGGGTTAAATAGAGAAACTATCACAAGGTTCCTGGTACTTTAGGACAGTCCTGCTCCTCAGACAGACAGGCAGAGGAATTTGATATGTTGTGAGGGGTGGTATTGGAATCTTTCGTCACTCGTGTCGGTGGGTATATCACATGGCCAGGAAGGACATCTGAGTTCACGGCCTGATCTCTGTCCCATGCCCCACAGGAAATGCACTCTGGCTTCTGGTGGGATGAAGTACTTTGTGCCACAGGTGTAGTGACCACTGTCAGCCAGGCTAGGTGGGAAGGGATGTTCCAAAGGGGTGTGGTTATTGCCCTAGAGAGGGCACCCTATGGCTTTGTCACTGGCATTTCTGGGCACCTAGAAATCTAGAGCTTTGGCAGTCTGCTGTGGAGACTTGGCACTCAGGCAGTATTTCCCCCCAGGCTGCCCCCACGTCCCTCACTGCCCAAGTCTGCAGCAGGGAAGCCCTGAGCGGATCCTTCCGAGGGGACAGAGCTGTTCCTTCTCACTTAGGAGCCATCCATGGGGGGTAGGCAGCAGAAGCTTAAAGAGAGGGCTGGGCACAGCTGGTGATACCAAATTTCGGATCCCTCCCACACGCTGCTGGACGCCAGTGTCCAGAAGGACCAAGTAGCAGAGGGGCAAAGACATGCAGAGGAGCCATTGGCAACAGCAAAAAGACACAAGTGACTGAGCAATCAACCTGTTGGATAACTGAGCTCTTCCCCGGCCTCCAAGACATCCCGGATCACTAATTAGAAAGATCAGTGTGTGTCCAGTGCTTTCTAATGCAATATGCATCAGCACTGCTATCGCTCTTCTGTATCCATCCTCTACGGGCCACAGGGGCTGGCACCAGCTGAGTCCCAGCAGCTGCTGTAGGATGAAATTCTGGCCTCATTAAAGTCAGCAGCAAAACTCCCATTAATTTCACTGGGGCCAGGATTTTACCCACTGCCTTCAGTGGGATTTGCAGGTGCTCAGGAATGCTGAGATTGGGCCTGTTTGTGGTTTTCATAGTTTCCCTTACGGCTTTTGTTCTCTCCTAAAGAGACCTGTACTTCAACATATTCCTTCTAGCTCATCTGATCCTGACTTGGAATCAGGCCTGGGGTCTCTCCAGATAACATTTGTTCAAAGGTTTCTGCAGAACATCAGTGGGATCTTGAAGAGGCAGCTTTGATTGCAGCTCACGATCACCACCTTGGTCATTAATGGAACTTACAGACTGAATCTCTGGGGGGGAAGCCATTCATGCAACAGATGCCAACCACTGATCCCCACAGGCACTGTTCACCACTGGACTCCAACCTGAAATCCTCCCCCACACACGAGCCTTCAATAGGCCAGTAACAACACCCAGCTCTCACAGCGCATTTGTCACGTGTAGATTGCCAAGCACGTCACACGTGATGAGGGGCATGCCATTACCCCGTTTTAGAGGGGCACGGGGAAGTGAAGGGACTTGCCTAAGGTCATGCAGTAGCATAACCAGGAATCGAAGCCTGGTCTCCTAATGCCCAGTGTGATATTCTAGCCACTAGGCCATACTGCTTTCTACTCGGCTGCCGTGTAAAATACCAAATGATGGAATCCTGATGTTTCTAACTTATGTGGTACAAATAACGTTAATTACAAATCCCAAGTCTCACAGCCCTGGCTGGGGCAAATTTCCACTGATACGCCACTGAGAGCTTCGCCTGAGTGCAAACAAACTGATCCAGGGATGCAGGACTGGCCCCATATATGGTGTTCATAGTCAGACATTAGTTACATTAGCTATTAGCAAGGGTGGTAACTCTAGAAAATTGCTTTACACATGAGCTATGGTTTCC
The DNA here is from genome assembly GCF_028017835.1 of Emys orbicularis. NCBI lineage: Eukaryota > Metazoa > Chordata > Testudines > Emydidae > Emys > Emys orbicularis. The sequence continues at coordinate 46,620,548 of NC_088691.1, forward strand.
AGATCTCCCGTTTAGAAGCCAGAAATGCCTATGTAATCTCCCATTCTCCATGGGGTCGTTGTATATTTACTTCTGTCTGGCTACCTATAGGGTACGCAGGGCTCTCACCACAGGAGCATCTGAGCACCTCACCTGAACTCAGCTACCTGTGTCTTGTTTTAAAAAACAACAGATCAATGAGATCAGATTGCTCATGAGTAGACTGGTCTTTAGTAATTTAAAAATAATTCTAGCCCTTATGCAGCATTTTTAATCAGCAAATTTCAAAGCAATTTGCAAAGGTGGTCAGTATCATTAACCCCAAATGGGGAAACTGAGGCACACAGAGGCTGTGACTTGCCCAAGGTCACCCAGCCGGCCAGTGGCAGAGCCAGAAATTGAATGCTGGTCTCGTGAGTCCCAGTCCACTGCCCAATTCATTAGGCCACACTGCCTATTTGAGCCTAAGAACTGGGTCTGTTGTCTCACCTCTAAATTTGACCCAGTTATACACAGAACCAGACCAGGACAGTCCATCTCACTGGCTGTAGAAAAATTCTGGCATGCTAGCTTGTGGTTCTGATGAACCAAATCAAACCAGGTCTAAGACCAAAGCAGGGAGATGCAGGCAAGTTTGCATGCACTTTCCAGCGTTCGATGCCAAACTAAATGTCAGATTTGGTTTGATTCCAGTTGGAGCTGGACAGGACCTGCCCATTAGGACACTGACTAAACTCTGCCTGGCTTATCGGTGCTGCCAGCCAAGTGAAAGAAAGACTCAGTAATGGCTCTTACCTTGCACCCCATCGCTCTCAGGATACATGGGATAAGCGTCCATGCGGCAGGCTGCCGAAAGCACTGCCAGGATGCACACCAGAACCCGGGGATGCATCTCCCGGACTCCTCTTCTCCTTGGAAACTTGATCAACGTTGGAGGAGCCTGCCAGCCTGATGGAGGGCTGAGAAGGGACCTCTTCTTTTATACATTCCTCGCGTATCAATCTCTGAGAGATCAATATGTCATCATTGTGATTCTCATCTTCCTAGCCAGCCATCCATCCTGGTGACAGAGCCAGCCATCACTATTGTCACCCGGGTACCATCCCTTAAATCTCCGCCTATCGCTGCTTGAACAGGTGGCATTAACAGACGTTTGCCTGGCCCTTGAAGAGCCCCACTGTTTACCTTGGCCATGCTGAACAGGAGACGGGGCAGTTCCCCTCTCTGAGCCCTGACGTCACAGGCCTGAGAGCTTCACAATGAACGCAGCAGGTTTCGGCCAACGCTGAGTGGAAATCTGAGGAGAGACGACAGTGAAACAGAACTGCCATTTGTAGAAAACCTGCAGTTCCTTTTCACAGGACACTATTTTGCAAACAGCACTGCCATTTCCCCCAAAAACCCTTCAGATCAGGACTTTCCCAGCCAGGGTTAATGATAAAGGCCCAGATCTTCAAAGATATTTAGGAACCTAACTCCCATTGATCCTAAATACTTTTGAGGATCTGGGCCAAAGTACCCCCACTTCGAGACATCCCCTCCTACCGCACTCCCGGTCAGTGATAATGCAGACCCTCTTCCATAGGACACACATCAGAAGTCCCCATTCGCCAACAACCATACAAGGTTAGTGGTCATTTCCCCCCTCCTCGAAGCCACAGGTCGGAACAACTAGCACCAGGCTGCTGCTGAAGTTTGCAAGGGGGCCCCTTTCCTTTCACTGAACCCCAAGCTATGGCTAAAGGGCCTCCTTCTAGGGGAGGCCAAGATTAGTACAGTCACACCAGGGTATTGATAAAGTCCCCTCTCCCAGGGACGCCCCGACTGGGATCGTCCATGCCCATAAATGTCATGGGATTTTCACTGGGTTGTGCGATTTTGTACACACTGCACCATTCACATTTGTTTCTAAATTCTGGACATTTTTAGTTTTGAGTTTAATATTTATTCTTCCATGTGCAAAGGTGGTGGCAGGAGATCGGGGGAGGGAAAGCATTGCATTGGTGGCTTCACTCCACCCTACACACGCTCAGATGATGGATATGAGCATAAATAGTCAGGGGAAATTGGGACTAAACTAAGGTGTCTTATGAAAGATGGAAGTTTCATGTGTCCCTGGTTAGCTCTTTGGGGCTCTCCCCCTACTTCTCGAACTCATGGCCTCCACTGGCTGATGTTCCACACCATGGTCACTATCACACAGCCAATGGCAGATTAGCCACTGAGCCCATGGGGCCCAGGCCCTGGGAACCCAGCCAACTGGGGGCCCATAACTTCTGCCCGGTGGGTGGGGTGGGGGAAGCCCCTGTGCCCCCCGACCCTATCCCCCGCAGAAGCCGCATGATGAGGGAAGCCCCCCTGGCAGCACTCCCCCACCTCATCCCCAGCAGAAGCCATGGGACGGGAGAAGCCCCTTCCCCCCGCCAGCAGCAACCCAGCCCATCCCCCGCAGAAACTGCGGGACGGGGGAAGCTCCCCCAGCAGTGTGGGGGGGCAGAAAGGAGCAAACAGGTTGTGGGGTGGGCAGAATGGGGGGGACCATGAGTGGAACAGGGGCAGGGTCCCGGGGAAGGGGCAGAAAGAGGTGGGGCTGTGGGCAGGGCTGCAGATGGAAGGGGTGGAACAGGGGCGGGACCGCAGGTGGAAGGAGGAGCCCCCCACTTGCTCTGGCCCAGGGCCCCAGGAAACCTTAATCCACCTCTGCACACAGCCCTTGCCATGGAAGAGTGGACAGGGCTTTTTGGAGTCCATCCATTGAGTCTATTGTGTTGAACTATTGAGTTAGGTGAGGTACTGTCTCCCCTTCCTCTCTGCTGTGCAGACAGGGCATGCTTCCCCACTGGGCTCCCGGCGCCTAATGAATGGAAAACGTAAGGTTCACCACTTTACGGTAACAAGCATCATCAATGGTGTTGCTGGAGCCCGAGCTCTGGGATCTTCCTACCCCTCAGGGTCCTAGAGCCTGGGCCCCAGCCTGAGCCCGGAAGTCTACACAGCCATGAACCAGCCCCACGGCCCAAGCCTGTGAGCCGAAGTCAGCTAGCACAGGCAAGCTGGGGTGTCTAGTTGCTGTGTAGACATTCCCTAAGGGGAAATGGGGCCAGCCACACCTGTGCCTGAATTAATTAGTTGCTTCCAGCCTGAGGAGGTGGGGCTAAGAGGGGTCAGATGATAGATTAATGGACACCTGGGCTTATCAAAGGACTGAGAGTGTGAGCAGACTAGAGAGGGAACCACAGGCTGGGTGGCTCACTCCCGAGCTAGGATCTGCAGGGGAAAGGGAACATCACGGGAATCAGCATGGGCCCAGCGTCTAGCCCAGAGCACAGAGAGAGAGTCTCAGATGTAGCCCAGAAAGGGACAGGGCCTAGACAGTGGGTTGAAGAGAAGCCCCCAATGTCAGAGGGACCTTTTTGCTTGTTTGGGACTTTTTAGTTGGATTTTGCTACCCCAGGAGGGGTCTGTTTGCTGTGATGTGGCTGGAGGCTAAGCCACATCTCCAGCACAGACCCGTGTGTGCACTGCAAAGGAGACCAACCTCAGGGAGGGAAACGGAGGCTGACAGTGCCAGCTGCACTATGCTCAGCCAGCAGAGAGCACTATGGGATGGCCATGACCTGTGATGGGGGCTAGTGTATATTCCGTAGTAACATCACATTTAAAGGCTTGTTAAAAATTGTGCTAAGATATTTCCAAAGTAATGGCAATAAAAAAGATTCTTAGAAATGTTGCTCAAAGGAGGGATCATGACTCCAAAGAGGGTTGCAAATAGGTGCCAGGGGATCATGACCACCTTGCCTTTCCCATAGTGTATGTGTGTGTGTAGCAGTGGGGGGGAATCTTGGCATAGACTAAGCTTTTGGGGGGCAGGGACCATCTTTTTTTCTGTCTCTGCCCAGCACCTAGCACAGCAGGGTCTTGCTCCATGAATGGGGCTCCTGAGCACAACGCTCCTACAAACAATAAATAACAGTAGAGGAGAGGAGGGATGTCGGAGGGTCTGTGGGTTGGAAAAAGCTGAGGAAGAAAGAAATATTTTGCCTTCCACTTGCTGAGAAGAGCCAAATTAGATACAGCGCAGTTGGGGGACTCTTAGACATGCATTTGCTGTTGATCCCTCTCCTAAATTGAGGCTCATTTTTCATGCAGCAGCTTGAGGGACTGGACTAGTGAGCATTACCTTTGTCTGCACATCATCGCCCATCAGCCGAGGCCTAGATGAGACTGGAGGCCCAGCACCCATCCATCCTCCCCGCAAGTGCCAGCCAGCTCAGACTATTCTCCTCTGATTAAATCCATTTCTGTTCTATTTCCAATTTGTTTCCACAGTCTGGATGTCAGATTTCTTGAGACAGAATGAAATATCCCTGATGGGGGCCCATCACTCCTTTCATCAGACCAGACAGCCACGGGGGCAAAGGCGTGAGCCAGAGATCAGTCACAAAGGGCCAGGTAAGAAGGTGGTGAGAGTGCAGAGATCGGCGATTACATCCTATCAGTGATATAGCTTTGCTGGTCCCAGTCTAGCCCAGATCTCAGAACCACAGCCGGCTGGCATATGGTGCAGATTGGGATTGATGGTCAGTGACTGAGATTTTGGGGGGCCCAGGACTAGAATAGCACAGAGAGCTGCAGGCCAAGAGGAAAGGGCGTTGGTATTGCTTTGTGGAGGCCCAGGACTGGCATCTCAGGGCATGCTGCAGATCAGGAATGAGGTAAAATTGAAGGCCTGTGATTGAGGGAAGGTTGCAAAGATGTTGCCCATACCAGACTTGACACGAGCCAGTGCTATGGGTCTTGTATTTGTTCTGAAAATTCAGTCAGTCTTATGGGCTGGATTCAGCAGACTTTCTGGGAGGAATGTCTGCTTACCAAGTGGTCCACACACAGGATGAAAAAGTTTGAGAGACATTCTAGGAGAAACCTCTCAGCATGGCTGTCAGTGAAAGGCTAGCCTCTGCAGGAAGGAGAGCTTTCTGTACAAAGGAGAACTGTGCTTCTCCCCATACTGCAACTGACATAACATTCTTGGAACTCTGATCTGGTTGCTGTGCAAAAGAACTCCAAGTAAGTGAGAGCATGGTCCAGGGGTTAGAGCATAGGCTAGGGAGTCAGAAGACCAGAATGGAGCATTTGACTTGGGCATGTCACCTAGCCATTCTGTCTTGGTTTCCCCACCTGTGAATTGCTGCTAATATTTCCCTTCCTCACGGCGGTGGTGTGAGGCTTCCCTGATCAGTGTTTTAATACTCTGTAATATGGAAGGTAGAGGGTATAAAGATGTGCTCTAGGCTACTGTATCTGGCTTTTATAGGGAAAGACAGCACACTGCACGCTGCTGGCAGAGCTTGCTGTGGCCTATCTCCATGCTTCTGGCAAACATGATCAATACTTATCCAACTCCTGTGCCCAGGAGATGGTTCCAGATGGGTGTCCAGATTTGGGAAAAAGAAACAACCCCAAATGTTCCCTTATTCCTAGAACTGAACCCACTGCTCAAACAGTGAGTGGGTCATTGCATGGTGCCCCTAAAAGAAAGGACTAGTGGATGGTAAGAAGGAGACAAAATGGCTTTGTCAAGACTGATTCCCCACTCTGGAACTTCGAGTGCAGAAGGTGGGGCCCCGCAAGGATTCTAAAAATTAATATTGGCCACTCCAAGCTTGTATTAAACTCCCAAGGCTACAGCTTCTCTCTGACCTTGGATGGGTAGATGTTGCACCACACAAATGCACAAAAAAACCCTTTTAAGAACCTAGAAAGGCGCACTTGGGAATTCCTTCCTGTGGGGTACCCTCAAGCCCTTTCACGCCCCCTCCGGGGAAGAGCTGAGAAAGAAAAACAAAGGAAATCAGCTGTTGCCACCAGCTAATTAAACAACATGCACAAACCTCTTAGGGACACAAAAATCCAGTTCTGTTCTTAAAAAACGTAAATTTTATTAAAAACGAAAAGAAAGAAAATATATCTGGAACTTAGGCTTTTTGCTAGATCAAAAAAAAAATTACAACAATTAAGCATCAAGATAGCTCTCTTGAGGTTTAGCTTAAAGGTTACAAGCAAAACAAAAGCACCTGGGATTAGCACAGAGGAGTCCACAAGCCAATAAGAAATAAAAGAAATAACCCTAATCGCGTCTTCCTAGACCTTCCCTGACTTACTTACACATCTGGGGTTTCAGATAAGCAATCTCTAGGTATGATCTGATGGGTTTTCATACCTGTCTTAAAGCTTCCTACATCATAGTTCAGCCCGGTTCCTGCTCTGCATCTCCTCTCTCCAGAGAACAACAACAAACAGACAAAGGGAAAGTTTTTTCCCAATTTTAAAAAGTTCTAGCCCTCCCATTGGCTCTTTTGGTCAGGTGCCCACTCCCTTCTTTTTACCTATGGACTTTTTTAACCCTTTACAGGTCAAGCAAGTAGAGAACAGCTATTAAGAGGGATTTTATAGCTAACTGGCTGGCTGGGTGTCCACAAAAGGAAGCTATCCCCACTCTCATTTATCACAGGCTTGAATGTGCCATGTGTGGTTGCCTGATTATATCCTCTATTTTATACATTTCTGCTGTTCACATCATCTCTCTGGAGGAAGAACATTATATTTGCTAGTGGTCTCATGGTCTCAAGCCCCCACTGCTCCAAACCCTTCCGTTCACTTTAATAAGTAATTAATAATAATAGTGCTGAACACTCCTATAATACTTTCTATCTGTAGATCTTAAATCTTGTTATAAAGATCATAGAATCATAGAATATCAGGGTTGGATGGGACCTCAGGAGGTCATCTAGTCCAACCCCCTGCTCAAAGCAGGACCAATTCCCAACTAAATCATCCCAGCCAGGGCTTTGTCAAGCCGGGCCTTAAAAACCTCCAAGGAAGGAGATTCCACCACCTCCCTAGGTAAAGCATTCCAGTGCTTCACCACCCTCCTAGTGAAATAGTGTTTCCTAATATCCAACTGTAGTAGGGTCCAGCCGGGGCTCTACCCTCCGGGACGGAGGGGCACCACACCGGCTCACTGTAGCACAGACAGTCAAAGCTCAGGCCCCTTTCCGCAGGGGCTGAGCGGTCCACAGTTCAGGGAGCTCAGGCCCTCAGGCAGGGCTTAGCAAGCACTCAGCTAGCTCAGGCCCTTTGGTGCAGGGGCTGAGCAATAGTCCACAGTTTAAGCAGGCCCAGGCCCTGGATCAGGGCGGGGCACAAACAGTCACAGCTCAGGCCCTTGGATGCAGGGGCTGAGCAACCAAATCAGTCAAGGAGCCCGGGCCCTGGATCAGGGCGGGGCACAAACAGTTACGGCTCAGGCCCTTGAATGCAGGGGCTGAGCAAACAAGCAGTTAAGGAGCTCAGGCCCTCTGGGGCAGGGGCTGAGCAGACAAGGAAGCAGTTAATGGGCCCAGGCCCTGGGTCAGGGCGGGGCACAAAACAGTCACAGCTCAGGCCCTTGGATGCAGGGGCTGAGCAGACAAACCGTTAAGGAGCTCAGGCCCTCTGGGGCAGGGGCTGAGCACACAAGCAGTTAAGGGGCCCAGGCTCCTACACCTGAGCGTTGGGTGAGGGGGAAGCCTGCCACCCCTGAGCAGGGGTGGCAGGGGGGAACGCAGACCCACCTACTCCACTGCGTTCCAGCCCGGGGCCCTAACAGCGGTTACTGCCGCTGCTGGTCAGTGGGGTATCCTGACCGAAACACACTGACATCGGCTCACAGGCCTCTGCAGCGTGACCGGGGTCGGCTACCCCCGGGCTACTTCCATGTTCCCCCTCGGGGCCTACCTCGTTGGCGACGCTGGGTTCGGGCCAGTCCAGCAGCATCAGTTCCTCCGGTGCGGGGCTTGGGGGCCGGGCCGGCAGCTGTCTACCAGGGTAGCTGGCACGGGGCAGGCTTGGCTCCTCCTCGGGGTAGCTGGCCCTGGGTAGGCTTGGCCAGTCCTCCTCGGGGTAGCTGGCCCTGGGTAGGCTTGGCCAGTCCTCCTTGGGGTACCTGGCGAGAGGTAGGCTCGACCGGCGCGGTGGGGTAGCAGGCGGCCTGCGGCTGTCTCCCAAGCGGGAGCTCGGTCCGGGACATCTGCTCTCTCTGCCGGCCTGGGCTCCACTGAGCTCTGCCGGCGGGCTTTTATACTTCTGGGTCGGGGCCGTGACCTCGGAGGGGCGGGGCCCGGACCCGGTGGCTCCGCCCACGTTGGGGTTAGGGGAAGTTCGGCCCTATGCGGGACGGAGGGGCGCCACACCGGCTCACTACACACACACACACACCCCCCAAGGCCGGCTCCCGTCCCTCGGGGCCGGACCCGTCTAACTCTCCTATGTGGGACAGAAAGTCCGTGTTCGCGAGGTCCTTACCGGCCCTATGGCGGATGGTATAAGCATAGGGCTGTAACGCCAGGTACCACCGCGTTAACCGCATATTATTGTTTTTCATTCGGGCCAGCCATCGAAGTCCGTGACTAGTATAAAGGGGGCCCCTAGGATGTAATACTGTAGGGCGTCACAGGCCCATTTCACCGCTAGGGCCTCCTTCTCTATTACCGCGTAGTGTCTTTCTCGCGGGAATAATTTTCGACTGAGATAAATAACGGGGTGCTCCTCTCCATCCACCTCCTGAGACAGGACCGCCCCTAGTCCTACCTCCGAGGCGTTGGTTTGGAGGACGAATCCACGGTCAAAGTCGGGGCTGAACAGGACGGGTTCGCAACAGAGACAGTCTTTGAGGGCCCGGAAGGCGCTGTCACACTCCGGGGTCCATTCCACCCGTCTGGGACTGGTTTTGGTGAGGAGCTCTGTTAAGGGGGCCGCAATGGAGGCAAAATTGGGGATAAACCTCCGGTAATAGCCCGCCAGTCCCAGAAATTGGCGTACCTGGCGCTTCGTTGTGGGTGGTGGGCACGCTGCTAGGGCTTGAACCTTCCCGACAAGCGGCTTCACTTGTCCTCCTCCAATCGTGTAGCCTAGGTAGGTGGTCTCCTGCCACCCGATACAGCATTTCTTTGGGTTGGCGGTTAACCCGGCAGCTCGTAGGGACCTCAGGACAGCTGCTACCCATTCCAGGTGGTTCTCCCACCGGTCACTATAGATGACTACGTCGTCCAGGTAGGCGGCCGCGTATTCCCGATGAGGAAGCAGGAGGCGGTCCATGAGTCGCTGGAACGTCGCGGGGGCACCATGGAGACCGAAGGGCATCCGGGTGAATTGGTAGAGGCCGCTGGCGGTGGCAAAAGCAGTTTTCTCCTGTGACGTGGGGTCAAGGGGAATCTGCCAATATCCTTTGCACAGATCGAGGGTCGTGGGGAAGCGGGCTTTGCCTAACCAGTCCAGCAGCTCATCTACCCGAGGCATGGGGTAGGCATCGAACTTCGAGATGGAATTAACCCGGCGGAAGTCGATGCAAAAGCGCTGGGTGCCATCCGGTTTGGGCACCAGGACTACTGGGCTGCGCCATTCGCTCTGGGACGGTTCAATGACGCCCAGCTCTAGCATTGCTCGTACTTCCTCCTGGACGACCTGCCGCATGCGATAGGGAAGGGGTCTTGTTGACTCTCGGATCACTACCCCCAGCTCCATCTGAATGTTATGGTACACGAGGGTCGTGTAGCCTGGCTGGTCGGTGAACGTCCCGCGGAACGCCTGCAGGAGACACTCAGTTTGTTTCTGCTGCTCCACAGTCAAAGACTCTCTGAGCTGCGGGGCGCCGACGTCCTTGGTCGGTGTAACCCGAGGCCCTAACTCGGGCTCGGGTGAACAGGGATTAATCAAGAGGCCTTCCCGTTCCCTCCAGGGTTTCAAGAGGTTGACGTGATACTGTTGGACTTTCTTCCGGCGGTCGGGCTGGTTGATCTCATAGGTGACTGGCCCAATCTTCCGGATCACCGCATATGGCCCCTGCCACCGCGCCAGTAGTTTGGACTCACTGGAGGGTAAGAGAAGGAGAACCTGGTCGCCCGGCTGGAACTCGCGGACTTGGGCCCCTCGGTTATAGGTTTGGGCCTGGGCTTCCTGCGCGGCCTTCAGATTCTCTCAAGCGAGAGTTCCAGCTTGTGCTAGGTGTCCCTGCAGCTGGAGGACATATTGGAGAAGGCCCTGAGTGGGTGACGGGGCTTGTTCCCAGGTCTCTCTCATGAGATCCAGCAGTCCCCTCGGCCGATGGCCGTATAACAGCTCGAAGGGAGAGAATTTGGTGGATGCTTGGGGTACCTCACGGACGGCCAGGAGCAATGGCGGGATCAACTGGTCCCACCGGCGCAGGTCCTCAGGGGAGAACTTGCGCACCATGTCCTTCAGGGTGCGGTTGAACCGCTCGACCAGGCCGTCGGTTTGCGGGTGGTATACAGAGGTGCGCAGCTGTTTGATCCCAAGGAGCCGGCAGACCTGTCATAGTAACCGGGAGGTGAAATTGGTGCCCTGGTCGGTGAGGATCTCCCGGGGCAAGCCCACGCGGGCAAAGACCTTGACGAGTTCGTCGGCAATGGCCCTTGCGGTGATACTCCAGAGCGGGACGGCCTCTGGAAAACGGGTCGCGTAGTCCACTATGACCAGGATATACAAAAACCCAGCCCGGCTCCTCGGGAGGGGTCCCACCAAGTCCATGGCCACCCGCTCAAACGGGGTCTCCATAATGGGCATAGGGACTAGTAGGGCCGGGGCTGTCCATGGGGGAGCAGCCAGCTGGCACTCTGGACAGGAGCTACAGTAGTTTCGCACCTCTTGGTGCACTCCCGGCCAGAAGAACCGGGACAGAATCCGTGCGAGGGTTTTCTCTTGACCCAGGTGCCCGGCCGCGGGGATGTCGTGGGCGAGCTTCATCACCGCCCGACGGTGGCACCGGGGCACCATTAGTTGCCTCTGGACCTCCCCGGTGCGGGAGTCTCGGTCGACCCGATAGAGGCGGTCACGTCGTAGTTCGAACCGGGGCCATCCCTTGGCCCGGGCGGGATCAATCAGCGCATCGTCTACCGCGCTCAACTGTTCATAGGCCCTGCCCAGGGTGGGATCCTCCCTCTGGTCTCGGCAGAAGTCAGTAGCGGTCTAGGGGTCGTCTGTCGGCATTAGCGGGAGGCCTTTAGGCCCTCCTTCCTGGCTCCGATGTCCCGCCTCGTCAGTCTCCTCCGGGGGGTCCTCGCGGCAATCCCCTTCCAAGGCGGGGGTGATATCGGGAGTCTCCTGCGCATGGGAGCCTAGGATGCTCGGGAACTCTGGCCAGTCCCGCCCCAAGATCACGGGGTAGGCGAGTCGCGGGGCCAGGCCCACCACCATGGTCCGCGTGACCCCGCCAATGGTCAGTGGGACTCGGGCACTGGCATAAGGGCGAACATCCCCATGGATGCATTGCAGGAGGATGTTCCCCAGCTGGGGGTCTTCGGGGAAGCCCAGGCTTTGGCGGACTAGGGTCTGTCCACAGCCCGAGTCAACCAGGGCTCAGGTCTGGCAATCTCCAACAACGACGGGCACGGTGACCTTGGCGGCCTGCGGAGGTCGAGCACGGTTCTCCCCGGCGCACACGTGCCCAAAGCTGCAGTCCATCTCAGAGCAGTCGCGTTGGAGATGCCCACGCTTCCCACAAGAGAAACAGGGTCCGATTTCTGGTCGCCCGGGTTGGGTTGGGCCCCGTACTGGGTTCTTAGGGGGACTCCGCGGGCCACGGCCAGTCCCGCTCTCAGGTCCCACAGGGGCAGGCCGAGGGGGACCCTGGGGACGTCGATACCGGGGCTCCTGACCCCCCGGGGGATTCCGTGGTTCGATTCGGGGGTTCGTCCGTCTCTCAGGGTTGGGGCGATTGAGCCCTGGAGGGTGACCCCGCATACCCGGCCCCCCCGGGGTTTCTGCCACCAGGAAGTCCTCCATGAGGGTGACGGCAGCTGCTACAGTTGGAGGCCGGTGGCGGAGGACCCAAACCCTCCCCCGGGACGGGAGGATATGAATGAACTGTTCCAAGAGAACTTGCTTGGCGAGCTCCTCGGGGCTCCGCCTCTCGGGTTGTAGCCACCGCTGGCACAGGTCCCTCAGCTCCTGGGCCACCAACCGAGGCCGGGCGCCCGGGGTGTAGGACAGAGCCCGGAACCGCTGTCGGAAGGTTTCGGGGCTAATGTCTAAGGCGTCTAATATTGCGGCCTTTACCCGGACATAATCTCGCGCCTCGTCCGTGGACAATCCCCGGTAGACGGTTTGTGCCGTCCCGGTCAGGTATGGGGCCAGGAGGGTAGCCCACTGATCCGGCGCCCACCCGGCAACGTGTGTGACTCTTTCGAAAGTCACTAGGAAGGCCTCAGGGTCATCCTGTGGTCCCATCTTAGTCAGCCTTACCGGCAGGGTGGAACAGAGGGCCCCATCCGGGTCTCCTAGGTGGGGCCCCGCGGGTCGGGGCAGAGCGGTCGTCAGCTGCTGTAGACACTGTTGCTGGAATTCCCGGGTTTTCGCCGTCAGGTCCTGCATTAGCTGCTGCTGCAGGGCTCCCTGCTGCTGGTGCTGCTGGAGTTGGGCGGCCTGCTGTTGCTGCTGAAGCTGGGCTGCCTGTTGCCGCTCCTGGCTCTCGGTCAGGATCGTGAAAAGCTTTGTTAAATCCATGTCTCCTGTGGGGGACCGCTCCCCCCCGGACCCCTTCTCACAGGGGTCTAGGGCTCGTGCCCACATTCTGGGCAAGAGATCTCCCCACTTCTGGTACCACGTGTAGTAGGGTCGAGCTGGGGCTCTACCCTCTGGGACGGAGGGGCGCCACACCAGCTCACTGTAGCACAGACAGTCAAAGCTCAGGCCCCTTTCCGCAGGGGCTGAGCAGTCCACAGTTCAGGGAGCTCAGGCCCTCAGGCAGGGCTTAGCAAGCACTCAGCTAGCTCAGGCCCTTTGGTGCAGGGGCTGAGCAATAGTCCACAGTTTAAGCAGGCCCAGGCCCTGGATCAGGGCGGGGCACAAACAGTCACAGCTCAGGCCCTTGGATGCAGGGGCTGAGCAACCAATCAGTCAAGGAGCCCAGGCCCTGGGTCAGGGCGGGGCACAAACAGTCACAGCTCAGGCCCTTGGATGCAGGGGATGAGTAGACAAACAGTTAAGGAGCTCAGGCCCTCTGGGGCAGGGGCTGAGCAGACAAGCAGTTAAGGGGCCCAGGCTCCTACACCTGAGCGTTGGGTGAGGGGGAAGCCTGCCACCCCTGAGCGGGGGTGGCAGGGGGGAACGCAGGCCCACCCACTCCACTGCGTTCCAGCCCGGGGCCCTAGCAGCGGTTACTGCCGCTGCTGGTCAGTGGGGTATCCTGACCGAAACACACTGACATCGGCTCACAGGCCTCTGCAGCGTGACCGGGGTCGGCTACCCCCGGGCTACTTCCATGTTCCCCCTCGGGGCCTACCTCGTTGGCGACGCTGGGTTCGGGCCAGTCCAGCAGCATCGGTTCCTCCGGTGCGGGGCTTGGGAGCCGGTCCGGCAGCTCTCCACCAGGGTAGCTGGCACGGGGCAGGCTTGGCTCCTCCTCGGGGTAGCGGGCCTGGGGCAGGCTTGCCCAGTCCTCCTCGGGGTAGCTGGCCCTGGGTAGGCTTGGCCAGTCCTCCTCGGGGTACCTGGCGAGAGGTAGGCTCGACCGGCGCGGTGGGGTAGCAGGTGGCTCGCGGCCTGCGGCTGTCTCCCAAGCGGGAGCTCGATCCGGGACGTCTGCTCTCTCTGCCGGCCTGGGCTCCACTGAGCTCTGCCGGCGGGCTTTTATACTTCCGGGTCGGGGCCGTGACCTCGGAGGGGCGGGGCCTGGACCCGGTGGCTCCGCCCACGTTGGGGTTAGGGGAAGTTCGGCCCTATGTGGGACGGAGGGGCGCCACACCGCCTCACTACACAAACCTAGACCTCCCCCACTGCAACTTGAGACCATTGCTCCTTGTTCTGTCATCTGCCACCACTGAGAACAGCCGAGCTCCATCCTCTTTGGAACCCCCCCTCAGGTAGTTGAAAGCAGCTATTAAATCCCCCCTCATTCTTCTCTTCTGGAGACTAAACAATCCCAGTTCCCTCAGCCTCTCCTCATAAGTCATGTACTCCAGACCCCTAATCATTTTTGTTGCCCTCCACTGGATTCTTTCCAATATTTCCACATCCTTCTTGTAGTGTGGGGCCCAAAACTGGACACAGTACTCCAGGTGAGGCCTCACCAATGTTGCATAAAGGGGAACGATCACGTCCCTCGATCTGCTGGCAATGCCCCTACTTATACAGCCCAAAATGCCATTAGCCTTCTTGGCAACAAGATCACACTGTTGACTCATATCCAGCTTCTCGTCCACTGTGACCCCCAGGTCCTTTTATGCAGAACTGCTACCTAGCCATTAGGTCCCTAGTCTGTAGCAGTGCATGGGATTCTTCCGTCCTAAGTGCAGGACTCTGCACTTGTCCTTGTTGAACCTCATCAGGTTTCTTTTGGCCCAATCCTCTAATTTGTCTAGGTCCCTCTGTATCTGATCCCTACCCTCCAGCGTATCTACTACGCCTCCCAGTTTAGTGTCATCTGCAAATTTGCTGAGAGTGCAGTCCACACCATCCTCCAGATCATTAATAAAGATATTAAACAAAACTGGCCCCAGGACCGACCTTTGTGGCACTCCGCTTGAAACCAGCTGCCAACTAGACATGGAGCCATTGATCACTACCCGTTGAGCCCGACGATCTAGCCAGCTTTCTATCAACCTTACAGTCCATTCATCCAGCCCATACTTCTTTAACTTGGCAGCAAGAATACTGTGGGAGACCATATCAAAAGCTTTGCTAAAGTCAAGGAATAACACATCCACTGCTTTCCCCTCATCCACAGAGCCAGTTATCTCATCATAGAAGGCAATTAGGTTAGTCAGGCACGACTTCCCCTTGGTGAATCCATGCTGACTGTTCCTGATCACTTTCCTCTCCTCTAAGTGTTTCATAATTGATTCCTTGAGGACCTGCTCCATGATTTTTCCAGGGACTGAGGTGAGGCTGACTGGCCTGTAGTTCCCCGGATCCTCCTTCTTCCCTTTTTTAAAGATGGGCACTACATTAGCCTTTTTCCAGTCATCCGGGACATCCCCCAATCGCCATGAGTTTTCAAAAATAATGGCTAATGGCTCTGCAATCTCATCCGCCAACTCCTTTAGCACCCTCGGATGCAGCGCATTCGGCCCCATGGACTTGTGCACGTCCAGTTTTTCTAAATAGTCCCGAACCACTTCTTTCTCCACAGAGGGCTGGTCACCTTCTCCCCATACTGTGCTGCCCAGTGCAGCAGTCTGGGAGCTGACCTTGTTCGTGAAGACAGAGGCAAAAAAATCATTGAGTACATTAGCTTTTTCCACATCCTCGGTCACTAGGTTGCCTCCCTCATTCAGTAAGGGGCCCACACTTTCCTTGACTTTCTTCTTGTTGCTAACATACCTGAAGAAACCCTTCTTGTTACTCTTAACATCTCTTGCTAGCTGCAACTCCAAGTGTGATTTGGCCTTCCTGATTTCACTCCTGCATGCCTGAGCAATATTTTTATACTCCTCCCTGGTCATTTGTCCAATCTTCTACTTCTTGTAAGCTTCTTTTTTGCGTTTAAGATCAGCAAGGATTTCACTGTTTAGCCAAGCTGGTCGCCTGCCATATTTACTATTCTTTCAACACATCGGGATGGTTTGTTTCTGCAACCGCAATAAGGATTCTTTAAAAGACAGCCAGCTCTCCTGGACCCCTTTGCCCTTCATGTTATTCTCCCAGGGGATCCTGCCCATCTGTTCCCTGAGGGAGTCAAAGTCTGCTTTTCTGAAGTCCAGGGTCCGTATTCTGCTGCTCTCCTTTCTTCCTTGTGTCAGGATCCTGAACTCGACCATCTCATGGTCACTGCCTCCCAGGTTCCCATCCACTTTTGCTTCCCCTACTAATTCTTCCCTGTTTGTGAGCAGCAGGTCAAGAAAAGCTCTGCCCCTAGTTGGTTCCTCCAGCACTTGCACCAGGAAATTGTCCCCTACACTTTCCAAAAACTTCCTGGATTGTCTGTGCACCGCTGTATTGCTCTCCCAGCAGATATCAGGGTGATTAAAGTCTCCCATGAGAACCAGGGACTGCGATCTAGCAACTTCTGCTAGTTGCCAGAAGAAAGCCTCATCCACCTCATCCCCCTGGTCTGGTGGTCTATAGCAGACTCCGACCACGACATCACCCTTGTTGCTCACACTTCTCAACTTTATCCAGAGACTCTCAGGTTTTTCTGCAGTTTCATACCGGAGCTCTGAGCAGTCATACTCCTCTCTTACATACAACGCAACTCCCCCACCTTTTCTGCCCTGCCTGTCCTTCCTGAACAGTTTATATCCATCCATGACAGTACTCCAGTCATGTGAGTTATCCCACCAAGTCTCTGTTATTCCAATCGCATCATAGTTCCCTGACTGTGCCAGGACTTCCAGTTCTCCCTGCTTGTTTCCCAGGCTTCTTGCATTTGTGTATAGGCACTTAAGATAACTCGCTGATTGTCCCGCTTTCTCAGTATGAGACAGGAGTCCTCCCCTCTTGCGCTCTCCTGCTTGTGCTTCCTCCCAGGATCCCATTTCCCCACTTACCTCAGGGCTTTGGTCTCCTTCCCCCGGTGAATCTAGTTTAAAGCCCTCCTCACTAGGTTAGCCAGCCTGCTGGCGAAGATGCTCTTCCCTCTCTTCGTTAGGTGGAGCCCGTCTCTGCCTAGCACTCCTCCTTCTTGGAACACCATCCCATGGTTGAAGAATCCAAAGCCTTCTCTCCGACACCACCTGCGTAGCCATTCGTTGACTTCCACGATTCGACGGTCTCCACCCAAGCCTTTTCCTTGCACAGGGAGGATGGACGAGAACACCACTTGCGCCTCAAACTCCTTTATCCTTCTTCCCAGAGCCACGTAGTCTGCAGTGATCTGCTCAAGGTCATTCTTGGCAGTATCATTGGTGCCCACGTGGAGAAGCAGGAAGGGGTAGCGATCCGAGGGCTTGATGAGTCTCGGCAGTCTCTCCGTCACATCGCCTATCCTAGCTCCTGGCAAGCAGCAGACCTCTCGGTTTTCCCGGTCGGGGCGGCAGATAGATGACTCAGTCCCCCTGAGGAGGGAGTCCCCGACCACCACCACCCTCCTCCTCCTCTTGGGAGTGGTGGTCGTGGAACCCCCATCCCTAGGACAGTGCATCTTTTGCCTTCCAATCGGTGGAGTCTCCTTCTGCTCCCTTCCCTCAGATGGGTCATCTAGTCCACTCTCCGCATTAGTACCTGTAGAGAGAACATGGAAACGATTGCTCACCTGTATCTCCATTGCTGGTACATGGACGCTCCTCTTTCTCCTTCTGGAGGTCACATGCTGCCAAACTTCTTCACCATCCTGTCCCTGCTGCGCCTGCTCTGAATCTTCAGAACATTGTGGCCGTAGAAGCATCTCCTGACGTCTGTCCAGGAAATCTTCATTTTCCCTTATGCAACGCAGAGTCGATACTCGTTTCTCCAGACCTCGAACCTTCTCTTCCAATATGGAGACCAGCTTGCACTTTGTACAGACAAAGTTGCTTCTGTCTTGTGGAAGAAAGACAAACATGGCACAACCTGTGCAGGTTACAACAGCTGATCGCTCACCTTCCATATCACCTTCCTTGTAAGAGCTTCCTCAGCTGTTGCAGTAACTAGTCAGAGAAACCCACAGATGAAAGCCTCAGTGAGCTCCCCCCGGGCGAACTCCCAGGCGAACTCCCTCTGTTAGCCTCTGCTGTTCGCCGCTCCGCTGGTTCGCTGCTGACTGCCCTTATATACCAGTCAGGCCCACCTGGAACAAAGCACTCCCAATTCACACTTTTCAAACAAACAAACAAGCAAGCAATCAAGCACACGGTCAAACTGACAAACTGTCCCAGCAACAGACACTCAGATACTCACCAACACAGCCCCCCTAATGCAGCATTTAGCGTACCTCCTCTCGGACAGCTCCCAGGCAAACTCCCTCTGTTAGCCTCTGCTGTTCGCCGCTCAGCTGGTTCGCTGTTTGTGAGAGGCGTTGATGAAAACTTTGCAGTAACTGAAGAATTGCTCAGCTTGTCAACAATGTGCGGTAGAACAACGGCCAGTGAAATTTTTCACTGCCTCACAGAAGCACTGGAACAATGTGTTCTGCCATGGCACTTGTTAGCAGGCTTAACCACTGACGGGGCCCCAGCAATGATTGGTCAAAAAAACGGACTGGTAGCACTAGCACAAAGAAAGATGGCCGAGCAAAACGCTGAGCAACCAACAGCGTTACACTGCATCATTCAACAACAAGCACTGTGCAGTAAATCTTTGAAATCTGACAATGTCATGTCCGTTGTTGTGAAATGTGTGAATTACATTTGCTCCAGGGGCTTGCAGCATAGACAGTTTCGTGCTTTCTTGGAGGAAATTGAATCTAAATACGGTGACTTGCTCTACTTCACTGAGGTGCGCTGGCTAAGCCGGGGTTCTACTTTAAAGAGATTCTTTGAATTGAAAACAGAGGTGAAAAGATTCATGGAAGAAATTAAAATGCTTGTACCACAATTTGAAGATCACAAATGGATGACAGATCTTGCTTTCCTTGTTGATGTAACACAAGAGCTGAATATCCTAAACCTGAAGCTGCAAGGTCCAGGCCAGGTGGTGACAAGTAGGATGACCAGATGTCCCGATTTTATAGGGACAGTCCCGATTTTTGGGTCTTTTTCTTATATAGGCTCCTATTACCCCCCCACCCCTTGTCCCGATTTTTCACATTTGCTGTCTGGTCACCCTAGGTGACAGCAGTGTATGATAATGTGAGAGCATTCACAACTAAACTAAAATTGTGGACAAATCAAATTTCTCAGGGGAATCTCACTCATTTCCCAGCATGCAAGTCACTTGTGGAAGAGCTCGGCTCTGAAATACAGTTCAGTGGTTCTGAATGCACTACTAAGCTTGACCTGCTTTTGCAATAATTTGATCAGCAGGTTGCAGATTTCAAAAAGCACAAAGAAAGCTTCATATGTTTGCTAAGCCATTTTCTGGTGATGTGGCAACAGCACCATGTGATTTACAAGTGGAACTCATTGATATGCAGTGCAACACATCTTTAAAGACTAAATTCAGAAAAACTGAGGATGTCACAGAGTTCTTCAGACAGCTACCACCATCTTTCCCAACTCTTTGCAAAACCTTTAGAAAAATCATGTGCTTGTTTGGCAGTACTTAGATTTGTGAGAAACTTTTTTCCACAATGAATATAAACAAGTCAAAATACCGAACACAACTATCTGATGCACACCTTGCTGCAATCCTGAAGGTTTCAACTGCTCAGTCACTGAGGCCAAACATCAACAAACTGACAGAACTGAAACGTTGCCAGGTGTCTGGCAAACACTAAAAACTCTCTGGCAGGCAGAGAATTGTATAAAGTTGTATAACAGTTTTATTATTTCTAAGAAATTCAAAATAAAAAATAAAATATAAAAGTTTTCTTTTCTGAACACCATCTTCAGTGACATTATTGGCTCGCTGGGAGGATTTGAGGTCTGTCACTGGCCCTAAGGTAAATTGAGTTTGAGACCCCTGGTCTAGATAATACTTAGTTTTGCCTTGAGTGCAGGGGACTAGACTAGAAGACCTCTGGAGTCCTATGATTCTATGATTTTCTAGTCCTACGATTCTATGATTTTCTAATCTAGCTTTTCCCAGAATGACTCTGAATCTCTGATCACACACTTCACCACAGAACCCCCTAGCCTGTAAGCAGGACCAGGATGAAATGCCCTTCCCTCCTCCCTGCCCCCACTCTTAAAGTGACAGCTTACAGTCCCAACAGAGTCCTCATTGCATAGAGCTACCTTAATATGCTCTGTAGCCAATGGTAGTGGCTTCTCATCTTCCACAGAAATGCCGGGGTGTGGCTGGAAAAAGGTGGCATGGCTCAGGTGTCCCTCTGTCCCCGCCTATCCCAGCTGCCAGAACAGCCCCCTGGGGACTATGGGGAGCCAGTATAAAATAGAGCTGCCCCGAGGCTGCTCTAACTTGTGTCAGAGGGTCGAGGATCTGGGGGGGGGGGGGTTGCATAGAGCTACCTTAATATGCTCTGTAGCTAATGGTAGTGGCTTCTCATCTTCCAAAGAAATGCAGGGGATGTGGCTGGAAAAAAGGGGCATGGCTCAGGTGTCCCTCTGTCCCAGCCTATCCCAGATGCCAGAACAGCCCCCTGGGGGCCGTGGGTAGTCAGTATAAAATACAGCTGCCCTGAGGCTGCTCTCACTTGTGTCAGAGGGTCGAGGATCTGGGAGGGGTTGCAAAAATAATTTAATGCAATCCAAATCTTTCAACAAGCACAGCATGGTCTGGGCTCTCCTTCTCCTAGCCCACTGGCTACAAATGGATGCAAGAGAGACATACAAGAAAGGAAATACATTTGGTTGATCTGCTGATTTAGCCACACCCCGTTGACTGCACACGGCCAACGCCCCTTAATCCAGAGGACTATCCTACACTATTTCCCTGTTTTCTGTTTTGCCTCTCATACCCATCAGAGGTCGCTAGAGTTCTCCCATCCACAACTGCAGAGGAGTGGCTCATTAGGGCTTGCTTGGACCAGAGTCAATGCAATGAACTGAAATGCCCATAGTTGTTCTAAGCACATCTCAGCCTCACTTCCACAAACACTGGAGATCATGGGCTGTGACCAGCATTGCCACCTCTGAGATACAGGAAAAGCAGACACTGGAACCGCTGAGAGGCAGGAAAGCCAGCCACTGGCCAGCCCTCACCCACCAGCAGAAAGGGGCCTTGTGCTGATGCAGCTAATTATTACTAAAGTGTTTTAGAGAATGATTGTACACATACACACATTTGTGTGTTATTTTATCATTTGTCTTACCTTATCCTAACCTGGTGCCGCAGTCTGGACCATGGGGTGTGAACCTGATGCCTGGTGCCACAGTCTGGACCTTGGTCTGGACCAAGGCTATGTTTTAGTCACAGATATTTTTAGTAAAAGTCATGGACAGGTCACAGGCAGTAAACAAAAATTCACAGCCCGTGACCTTCCATGACTTGTACTATATACCCCTAACTAAAACTTGGGCCGTGGGTACTCGGGGGGGGGGGGGTGATCCAGGGGTGCTGCGGGTACTGGTGGGGGCGGGCGGCAGCGCGTGTACCAGGACCCCTGCTGGTGTTGGTGGGGGCGGGCGGCAGCGCGCTGCCTAGGACCCCTGCTGGTGCTGGGGGAGGGGTGATGGTCAGCGGCACATGGCCCGGGACCCATGCTGATGCTGGGGGGGGAGAGTTGGCGGGGCTGGCAGGCTCCCTACTGGGCTCTGCGTGTCCCTGAAGCTCCTAGGGGAAGGGAAGGCCAGGGGAGTACCCTGCAATGCCCCCGCCATGAGCTCCAGCTAAGCAACTCCCATTGGCTGGGAATCGCAATCAATGGGAGCTGCGGGGCCGGTGCCTGGGAGGGGAAGTGCCCGGCCGGTATTTTTCCCGGACATGTTCGGCTTTTTGGCAATTTCCCCCGGACGGGGGTTTGATTACCAAAAAGCCGGACATGTCCGGGAAAAACCGGACGTATGGTAACCCTACGATTTGTTCTAAGTGACTAGCGCGATCTATTACCTCATTGGTGTCGTCAGGTATGAACACACAACATTCTTTTCCAATGAGAGCACAGGTCCCTCCTTTGGCCGCCAGCACAATGTCCAATGCCTGACGGTTTTGGAGGGCCATCTGTCAGATCGCCCCTGTTTCTTTGGCCAGGGTTTTTTAAACTCTCTCCGATTTCATTTGCCATTATTTCAACTACTGCTTGTAACCTCAGGAGCCTT
Organism: Emys orbicularis; assembly: GCF_028017835.1. Lineage (NCBI taxonomy): Eukaryota > Metazoa > Chordata > Testudines > Emydidae > Emys > Emys orbicularis. The sequence continues at coordinate 46,642,315 of NC_088691.1, forward strand.
TTTGCATGGTGTTGAAAGATTGTATTGTTTTCACTAAGGTTACTGTAGGGGGAACATGAAATTGATTTTTTTCTGTTTGATCCTCAGGTCAAGAAAAAATTCATATCCCCATACCCAGCCCGCCACTTTTTAGTTTTATTCGAATAATCCCATACACCAATGGCCACAATATGCTGAAGGCAACGGCTTTTTCCCAGATCCAGCTCTGTCCATTACACACCCAACACCAATGACCTTTTCCCTCCACCACACTTATCCATTTAGATACATTTATTCCCACTGTTTCCCAAGTGTCATTATTGTTCCATGTTTTGTTAAATGGACGAGGTCCTCCAGTGAGGTCTGGAGAATTGAGTGGGATTGCCAGGACAGGAACACCAGCTTGAGAGTGGGCTGGGATGTGGCTGCAGACCCAGCAATTAGAAATATTAAGGGTCTGAGCTATCCACACTTGCTGCTGGATAAAAGAATTGTCATTGTGGACTCCCCAGACCTTAAGACACCAGCAGCGGAGGAACAGGCGCCACCAGAGGCGCATGTTGGAGGCAAGGCCCTTCTGGTTCTGACAACCTCAACTGAGGGAACCGCAGTCACGGTTTTACATCCACCAGGCAGCAGGCGCTAGGCTCACTACTGCTTCTTTTTGGGCCTTGCTTTAGGTCCTCGTCTGCTTCTGGCAACCCTTACGAGAGCTTAGATGGTAAGGTATTGCAGGCTGTTCCTCTACATCTTCTTCTGGAGTCAAAATTAACTCTGCGTGGTCCTGAGGTGATGATTGGTTTGCTGGGAGTGGTGCCTTCTTACACTGCGAAGCATGTATCCACGCTGTGATGCCAGACAGTTTAACAGCCATCTGGGTAGTAAGCAGTACCTGATGATTCTTTGATGTCCTTTAAGTCTCTTTACTTCTTCTTCCTTGACTCTGGCTATAACCATGGCCTTCACACCTTATCTTTTCCTGATGCATACATTCCTTATTCACACAGATTGAGAATACAAACAGTAGTATTTTATATCGAGCAAAAAGGCATTGCAAATTAAACCTTGCTAAGTTTTACAATCAATAACCAAGACAATTTACATTGAGACCCAGACCTTCAATGTTCCTCTAATCTACTTAACATAGACACAATAGAGAATCCTGTTTCTTACTTACTAAACCTTAAAACAAAGAAATGTATATTTAACTAGAGGCCTACTTTGTAATACATATAGGAAACCATAGTAGACATAACTTATTCTAAAACAAAAGGGTGACCAGAATCAGTCATAAGGATTGTTCTGGTCTGTCATTCCTTTCTGATATTCAAAAAGGGTGGCTGACAGGATGAAATCAAATCATACATTAATTCTTATGGGACATTATAAAATGCTGCTCCTACATATCCCCCTTTTGACACTAAGATTATTAATTGCCAGTGTCACTTCTTATTTAGTCCACGTAATAGAAAATACTGGGAGGTGATTTGGGCCTGTGGCTCTAGCTTTGCATACATTTGTTTTATCCAACAGCACATTTTAAACATTCCAATTAAACCCACATACAATTTAAAACCAAAAACAATTAGGGTTAGTAACATTAGTATGCCAGTAGTTGTGGGAGACCATTCAGAAAATATGTTATACCAATGGTAAGCTGTTATGTCTTTCTGCAGTGGCAATTTTTAACATGTTCCCATTTGCGTGTATAATATGAATGGGTCGGTTTCCCACATTGCCTTTTTGTTTGTTTTAGGAACTATGTTACCTTTTTACCTTTTGTAAACACAGTACTTACATTACATTTACATTTGTCTATTGGAAGGTTGCTAACACTTCCATTCTTTTAAAACACTTTCCCCCCAAGAATTAACACATACACATAGCCCATTATATAGTACTTTGGTTTCATTATTCATTTTATCCCACATACAGGATCCTAGTGAGATGTCTTTACTACAGGGCTTTGGAGCAACAGGCATGGATAATTATACCCACTTTTATTTGTTTCTTATTAGGTTGTCCTGTAGCTGGTATCAGCTTTTTCTGAAAGACAAAAATAACATTTTTCTACCCCTTTTGGGGTGGCATTTATTATTGCTTAAAATATTTCTTTCTTTTACAAATACCCTTGCTGATTGCAGGCAAAACAAGAGGAATTACCTCCATATTTTCCTGTGTTTTTGTTCTATAGGCAGGCCAGGTTTCAATGGCTTCTATCTTTTAAGAGTTATGGGGAAATTATCCCACTGTTCAGTCATTAAATCCATGAGGTGGTGTACCGCAGTTTTCCCTTTACAGCAGACCAAGTTTACAATGTCTTTCCTGCTGTGTTAAGCTTTAAGTTTGTTCACAGGTAACAGCTGAAAAGCATCATTACCATAAAGGATTTTTCCAAAAATCATACACACTATACATTGTTACAGGGGTACTTATTAACATTAAATTTATTTTAATTAAAGGTATCTTGTTATACCGTGCCTTTTATTTAGACAATTTGTTTGCTGACCAGGTATGTTCTTTATCTGCAACTTCTTGTGCTGGCAGATCTCTCACTTCCTTTATCAGCTAGGTTTCAGAGTAGCAGCCGTGTTAGTCTGTATCCTCAAAAATAACAGGAGTACTTGTGGCACCTTAGAGACTAACAAATTTATTAGAGCATATGCTCTAATAAATTTGTTAGTCTCTAAGGTGCCACAAGTACTCCTGTTATTTTTATCAGCTAGGTAATTTGCATCAACACAGGCTTGGCTTTTGGATTCAAAGCCATCAGCAGAGCTCAGAGAATCTGTCTTAAAAGGAACACAATTAACTTTTACCAGAATTTTGATTACTTTTAACTCTTGCTTCCAAAACACACAGAGAGCTGAAAAAGAAAATACAGTCTATTGTGGCTCCTTTGGAGCCCTAATAGGATTTTAATTAAGCAGCATGTTTCGTTTGCATTTCTTTTACCCCCTCTATAATATACACTGCACATGTCTGCACATTCCTTCTATACTTTAACTTTTAAAACATTAGTCATATTAATTTTTACATAAGGTGTAACTGTTTCTTTTGTTCTTACAGAGTTTTATGTACTCTTATCAAAGTGACAGTCTGATTACACAGAGCCATTTTAAGGCTCAGTGTTTCTAACATTGCTTCTTTTTGTTTTGTGCACCTCACCCCTGCTGTTGCTTCAGAGGGGCACTGTCTTTATTCTTTTACTACAGCTCTCATCTGCTATTTTGTTACAAAAACAAACAAACAAAAAAGAATCCAGAATCTCTCCCTATTCTTCTGATTTTGACTGCCCTGCTGCAGTCATGACTTGGTCTTTATTTGAAAACATTTAAATTTTGTAAAGAATCAAGTTACCCCTTAAGGGTTAAATACCAAATCTCAAAGCCAACCAACACTGATTACCTGTGTCTGGCAAAAAGTTCTGTCAGTTTTGCAACTTTGAATTAAAGAGTCAAATGGATTTTTAATGGCATTATAAACAAAACAAAACCAATTTATCTTAAACCTACAAAACAGGAGTTTTACAAACCTCACATATTCCCACAGACAGACGGGTACATACACATTTTCTTTTACTTAATATCCCTTTTACACTGCTTTGTTTTTACATAGCTGTACATAGATTACATTACCTTTATACATTTGGGGCAGTTAAGTTCCAATAGAACCCCCCCTATGTTCTTTTAGCAAATTTGACTCAATTGTCCATAGTCAAATGATTTTAATTAGATAGTCTCTTTACCTGGATTATTTACAGACATTCTTTTGGAAAAGGGCCCATTTTTCCTTCAGAATGGCTGCAAAGAAACCAAGAATTCTTTTAACAAGGTCCTTTTAAACATTTTTACAAGATTTAACTGCTTAATTCTTTTCAGCCTCTGTAGAGTTAACTTTTCACTCTCTTTCCTTAAATCACTTGTTTATTTCCCAAAATGACACCTTTATCAACTCAGATTTCACCATTTTAAGTATTGTTCCAGGGGTTCATGCTTTTACTTACTCCTGACACTATGCCCTTAGGGCTTCCAACCTGTTTTTCAGTTTCTTTATCTGTTGCTTGCCTGCTTGTCTGGGCCCGATCCTGCTTTTTCCAATGAACCGTTTTTGTGAGTGATATTGTGGTCATTTCACAATTTTGAAAGAAATGTTTAAGGAAAGGGATCAGGAAGGGGAGTTGAGGAGCCCACCCTCCTTGCTGAATTGGTAGTGGAACACTAAAGAATCAGTTTCTGAGGCAGACAATGAAGGGGACCAGAACAAGGGGCTTTTTGTCCTTTTTACAATGAAATGGGAGTATGGAGGGGGTTGGGATCAATCCGGGGTTGTTGGGTTTTTTTCCGGAGAACGGGGTAAAGGGTAGCGCTCGGTCTGGTGGTGGGAGAGGAGGCTTTTAATAAAGCTTTTAACTTATTATTTGAATATTTGAGAGAGGCGAGTTTTGATTTTGTCCACCTACGATTTGCCTCTTCCCACCACTGCATGAAACAATTAACCTCTCCTTTTCCAATTTAGTTTTAGATTGGCCGAGTTTGTCTTTTAAGATGTCCACTCGGTCCTTGTTCCAAGATTTTAACAGTGGCCACTGAGTTTTGGGATCTCCCTGAGTTAGCCTAGACCATTTTTCCAGAAATTTACAGGAGTCCGGACCCTTCCTAAAACTGAGCCGGCGTTCCTTTAGGGAATTGTCCCGACTTAGACGTCTGGTTACCAATACAGGAGGACTATACACACACCAATCACACAAGAAGGAAATCTGGGTTCGTCAGAGCGATGCCCGGTGCAACACACAAAAGGAGCCCACAGGCTACTGCCTCAATCGCCCTTGCTTTCACACCAAGGGTTTTACCCAAGGTGCGGTGCGGCTGCGATTGTGCAGATTTCACTCACTCAGACCGCGGGGACAGGAACCCCTTGGTCGCCCGATCCCCGGACAGAGATGGCACCCAGACTCAAACACTCCACAGGAGGACGGCTAGACACAGAGACAGGACAGTCCTCAGTCCGGACAAAACACAGAAATAATTACCTGACCAGATTCCTGATGTCAGATCCCGGGATCCCTACCAGAACAGAGTGGGAACCAACAGGTTCAATGGTGTAGACCTCACTGTGGTCGTGCGCCCTTCCGTTCAGGAGGAGGACCGCTCGGGCCAAATGCCCAGGTGCCAGCTGCCACGGTCATCCTACAAAAATGGTCAGGAATCACACAGCCCCAGTGAAGACGGTTGCCATCTCGGTGGGACCTCCAAATTGTCAAAGTTAGACTCAGGACTCATAGTTTGTCAGATCACTCTGTTTTATTAGCACAGCGCTCTGCTAATACATTCAGATAATGTGAGCCCCCATGCAAGATTCAAACAGTCTTATTTATACAGATAAAAGGGTGCGAACTAAACAAAGGGACAGAGAGAGCAAAATTGTAAAATTTGCATAGGGCACAATATGCATATCCTGCTTCCTTATTAACTCTTATCGATCTAAGGCTAATGCTTCACCAATTGCCCTTAAGTGGGGCAATTCATTAAGCAGTTAATGTCTGCTTTCCTGCCCCCTGGCTTGCAGCATTTCTCATTTCTACTTAAAGGTACATACAGCATTCTTTAATTCATTCTATTTCTTTAATATAATTCATTTCACTTTCACAGAGGTCACGGAAAGTCACGGAATCCATGACTTCCATGACCTCCATGACAGACACGCAGCCTTAGGTGTGAGTTGTAGCACTCTAATGTGAAAAAAACACAGTACATTAAAGCTTTTAACCAGCAAGGCAGTAAAAACCTGGCCATGTGGCCAACTTAGCTGTGACCAGGGGGAATATTGTATTTAAATCTTCAGTGGGGACATTTGCAGTGGGGGCTGTATCACAGTTAGCTGGAGACTTTCCATTGTCCTCATGAAAAAACCCTTTGCCAGGCTGGCAAGCCAGGAACTTCAGAAATGGAAACATTATGAAACAGCATCTGTGAAAGATTTGTTGTAGCTACTGCCCCACTGAGCTGCAAAAGCCCAACAGGTCAGGGATTTATTCTATTAATCTATCTATTGTGCTGATGTATCTGAGTGCTTCACAATCTGTAATGTATTAACCCTCACAAAACCCCCGGGAGCTAGGGAAACATTGTCTTCATTGTACGGGGGGAGGCACAGAGTGGCTAAGTGACTCGCCCAAGGTCACAGGCAGTCTGGGGCAGAGTAGCGACTTGAACACAGGTTTTCTAACTCCTAGACCAGTTCCCGCCCCACTGGACAACCCTTCCTACCAATCAGTACTAAGCAGAGTGATACCGACATGCTACAGCTCTGTGGCTCAGGCTGCCAGCAGCTGGTATTACAGCTGCTGCCTGCACAGCCCAGGGAAGGAGTGGGAGTCGGTTGGGCTATTTTAGACCATGATGGCTTCATATTTGTTTACAAAGCATCTGAGAACCAGCCTAAGGAGAAGACTATCCTCTCAAGCGTCTACACCAGCGTGCTCCCCAGCAGATGATTCGATGCAGATACAAAGCATGGGGGTACGTGGGGGTGGCATCAAGGCTGTAGCAGACTGGGGTTAGGATGGCTGCATTACTGATGCATGCTGAAACCTTCATGTGAATTATGCAGGTCTTCCCAGAAGTGCAGCATGGACAGTACTCAGGCCTGGGTGAATGACAGGGCTAATGAAACACAAGGTCTCAGGACTAGAAATGGCGCTAACGGAGAGTGACTAGGGGCTCCCATTCTAATGAGTGAAGGCGTTTGTTCTAACTGTCGGAGAAAAACTGAGTTCTCACTTTTTGTTTGGGTACAGCAAGTCAGAAGCTTTATTCACTCTCACAATTGTGCAGAGGGAGAGAGCCAAGCAGGTCTCTCTCACTGATACCTAATTACAACAAGCATTTATACCTTTCATTACAGAAAATAATGAGGGACAGCTGCATTTTGTTATACATAAGCCATCTTGATATCTTATTTCTTAATTGTTTTGACTCTTGCCAACATACAATATTTCCTATACCTTATCTACACAAGGTCTTCTACACCTTATCTATACAAGGTCACAATAACTTCTCACACAGTACTTTCTCACCCGCCTCACACAATCCTCGCTTCTACAAATCTCGCGTTATCAGGGCTACAGTTAGCCTGACTCTTGCTAACAAACTGTCATGCATTGCAGTTCTTTTCTGACAGTTCTTTTTCTGCTTCCACAACCCCCCCTTTTGTACTTCTAGTACAACAAACATTCTCAAACCTCTATTTGCATCAAGTCCTGGACTTCAGATTCTATATCAGATGTTTCAATGTTAGCGGTTCTGATTGGATGTAATGACAATGCATGATTAGCATGAACATGAAAGGTATTACTATTATTACGTCTTTTACAACAACAATAACATAATCCTAAGCTAACTAATAACAATACAAGCAATAACATTCCCATAGCAAAACTATAATGGGGTTGTTGTACAGCCTTAGTTACAAAGCACAATACATTATACTTAGTACATAAAGTGGATACTCTATAAGCAGTCTGAAAGGCATACTTTTCAACTTGATATATGTTTTGAAGCATGTGAATTTGCCCTTGTACTTCAGAGATTTTCTGAATCTCTGGTAACAGTGAAAACAAATTCTGAAATCTATCAGGTACTAAACTAGTCCAATTAAAGGGTATCTGGAACCTAAGGGCTACTTGGAAAGCTCTATCTGCAGGCCAGTAAATAATATGATTGCCTGCAGTGGTAGTGAGATTAAAATGTATGTCTTGTAATGTGGTGTCATTAACATACACACAGCTATCGTTAGCTTGAAAAAGTAAGTGTCCTGTCAGGGTAGTTCCTTGTCCCCTACCCTCCCAGCAAACGTAGTCATAAACAGTGACAACTTCTCCTGGCTCCAGTTTACGGTTACACTGAAGCTGTGGGGTTCTAATGGCCAAAATGTCCACTGACTTCCTAACCCCATCCAAATGTGAGGTGTAATCCCAGGAGCACTGACTAAAAATCGATTGGGCATATCAGGTGGTCTAATTTCCCAGATGTCTCGGTGAATTATCCAATCCCACATGCATCCTCCCCATGGACCCGGCAGGATACGGTATGTAGGAGCCCACACCCCCTTTACCGGTCCATATGCTTGGAAGGAGCACTGAGAACGTCCGCACTTCCATCCAGAAAGTTTCCAAGTAAGTCTCCATGGCCACAGATCAGATGGTACTCCTGATGTGTCTGTAAGGGCAGTGGGCCAAGCCTGATGTTCTAGATCATTCCGAATGGACATCAGCTGGTCATTCAGGAAATCCTGAGTCTCTGAACATGCTAGATCCCACTGCAATGCCTTCCCAGCCTCAGTGATATTCAGTACCATCTCTCTTAGCAACTTCTGGGTCATAGAACTAAGGGCGGAAATAACATGTAACTCACCAACTCCAGCCTGTACCTGGGTTAGTTGTGCTCCAGAAACAAGGCCAATGGCCTTCTCTAGTTGGCCCAATTTCTCATCATGTTCCTGGTTCTTAAAAATATTCCACACTGCTGCTGCACTATTGGCCCCATCCCACAGGGATCCGGTCAAGTCTCTCTTCTTTCTAGAGGAAATAACCCAAGCCCTCTGTTGTGCTAATCTAATGGCAGCCCCCTGTGAACAATTTGGGTATTTGTCTGATTATTCACTAATTGGGTGACCAAATAACAATAAGGGCCTCTCTCATTTAACACAGTACAAGTTCCAGGAACAACCATCATATCTACTTCACTATAGAACCCATCAATTGCAATTATTAATTCTTGGGGTTCGCTGGTAGTGATATCATGTATTTCTATCTCTACTGATCCATTTGTTTTCCATTCAATTGTTTGCTCATATACATTATCCTGAACTTTAAAGAATAATTTCTCTGAACAAAATTTCAGTAAATCACTAAGATGTGAAAGCCTTGGCCAATGGGTTTCATTGGAATATACAGTACGGTTTGTATCTGGGTAAGTTACAGTGGTGGTGGCAGGGGTCAAGGGACTAGTGGGTGTAGTCCTAGTGGTGGCAAGGCGGTTTTGATATTCATCTTCTGAAAGCCAATTAGGAAGGGCAGTGCATCCTGAAGGTACCTGTCCATAAGCACAAAGTCCTGCCCCTGGAAAGAATCCACCCCACCACTGGACCCCGCATTCCCAGGAACGGTCCCCACAGTTCCCTCCTTGCCAATAAACGATGCTCCGTCTTCTCCACCAGGGCCAGTTCTTAATGTCTTTTGTAGTCAGGAATTCCTGGACTTTGGTGGTTTCAGCAGAGCGAGTGTTTCTTCTTTTCTTCTTCAAAAGCAGTTGTGATTCACCATAGTGCAGGGGAGAGGTTACTAGCACTTCACCCTGTACTGGTGTGATTCCTGTAAAAGAATTCAAAGGCATTGTAGATCTGTCAGAGGACAAAGGAGAGGTTACTAGCACTTCACCTTGTCCTCCTTCCCTGCTGTCCAGGAGGCACAGCAGAGCTAGCAGGAGAAATAGGCTGATCAGCAGCTGGAGAATCCTCTCCAGGTGGAGGGGTCTTTTTGCAGTAAGAAGCATGGTTCCAGGTGGGCAGTCCTTGGCACTTCACAGCGGTGTTGGTGGTTAACAGGACTTGGAAAGGGCCTTTCCAGCATGGAGCCAAAGCAGTCTTTCGTTGATGGACTTTACATAGACTCAGTCTCCTTGTTTCAATGAATGGCAGGGCTGCTAGGGTCTTTGGGTAGCACTTCTTTTATCTGTGAGAAAAGAAACCTAACACATTTCATTAATGCCTGGCAGTGTTTTGCAGATATCATAGTTGTTGGGCACATTCAGGCCCCCCCTTTTCTTGGCTGTCAGCCAAGTCTTAGCTGTGGGTAGTATCCTTGGATGGGGCCAACGTCTTATCTTTGGACTGAGCTTGCTAGCTATTTTTTTCCTCAGTTAACTCATTCTGTTCTTTTTCCTTCTCCCCTTCTTGGCTTCTTTTAACCTACAAAGGAAACGTCCACTCTTCACTCATACACCTTTTCCCAACAATGAACACATACACATTGCCATTATACAGTACATTAGTCGTCTTATTCAATGTATGCCATGTACACCCTTCCAGTAAAATAACTTTATTACAGAGCTTTGGAGCAACAAACCAGGACAAGCACACCCACTTTTGAGGAGTTCACTCGGTACAACCTCAGGTGTCCAATAGCTTTCCTCCCTCCCCAGCCCTCTGGCTAGAAATCTGAGGTAGCCAGAAGGATCCCATGGGCAATATGGGGAGTGGGTTAACCTTCCATGTCCTTGCTTCCAAAGACTGTTGGTATGCAAATTTTAACAACAATTTTTTCAATTAAAAATCTGGCCAATGAAGTTTCTTTTTCTTACTTAAGCAACTGTATTAGACTTTAGTATATCACATTTTCCTGATTTATCCAAACACTTTTTGTATTCCAAGTTGAATAAAACAAGTATCTGCTTTTTTTGATTTAACCCTTCTATTTAATTTTGAACTAGACTGTCTTATGAAATTATTAAACCCAACAATTCTGGCCACAAGACAAACACCACAAGACAGGACAAAGAACACAAAAATAATTCCTATTGTACCAGTAAATGCATGGTACATTGAATGCTGTTCAGCTGGCATCCGTTTTCTCTGATGATCTGAAAGACAAAAGAACAGAGGTCTACCCCTTCTGGGTAGTCAGTCATTGCTTAAAATATTTCCTTTATATACACATACTCTTGTTGATTTTAGACAAAACAGAGGAATTACCCCATATTTCCTTGTATTTGTTTCATAGGCAGCCCAGGTTTCAGTGGCTTCTACCTTATTAGTTAGAAAATTGCATTAATACAGATGCTTTCTGGCTTGCTTCCAGATCCAAAGCTATCCACAGCTTAAAGATTCTTACTTTAAAAGGGACACAATTAACTTTCCCAGACTTTTGATTGCCTTTTACTTCTAGCTCCTGCTTTCAAACACCCAGTGATCTGAAAAAGACAACACAACCTATACTGGTAGGTTTGCATTTCTTTTACCTCTGCTACAATATACACTGCACATGTTCTGGGGAAAATGCACATCCTCTCCACAATTCAATTTCCATAACACTAGCCACATCAATTTCTACACAAGGTGTAACTGTTTCTTTTGTGCTTACAAAATCTCCATGCACCCCTAGTAAAGTGACAGCTCGACCACACAGAGCCAGGGGCACTGTCCTTCTCTATCTTTTTACCAGATCTTTTATCTGCTATTTTGTTACCCAAAAACAAATTCAAATCTTTTATTCTCCTGGCTTTGACTACCCTGCTGCAGCCACAACCTTTGGTCTTTAGTTAAAACATTTTAAATCTTGTAAAGCATTAAGTCACCTTAAGGATTAAATGCTAAACACCGTATTAAACAACACTAGTTTCCTGTGTCTGGCAAAAGTATTTTCGGTTTTTGCAACTTTAAACAATACCAATTCATCTCAAACTTATAAAACACAGATTGTATACAGCAGGAGTGTTCTTCAGCAAATTAGACTAACGTATTCATAGTCGAATAATTCCACTTAAATAACCTCTTGCCTGAATTACTTACAGACATTCCTACCAAGTTTCACTGCTTGATTCCCTCTAGCAACTACAGAGTTAACTTTTCACTCTCTTTTCTTAAATCACTTGCTTGTCTCCCAAAACGACACCCAACTCAACTCAGATTTTACCATTCCAATTATTATCCTGGGGATTTGAAATCCCCATGCTTATAATTACTTACTCCTTTCCTTCCACTATGCCCTCAAAGTTTCCAACCTGTTTTCCAATCTCTCTATCTATTGCCTGCCCGCTTGGGCCCAATCCTGCTTTTCTCGCTGAACCGTCCCTTCCATGGGCACCGGCTTTTTCCCTACCAATTTAGATAGGAGGGTGGGCTTCTCAACTAGCCCCCACCCTTCCTGGTCTCTTCTCTTAAACATTCTTACTCACAAGGCTACCCGAGTCCTCCCTCGTGAGGCTTGCCACTTGGGCAAAACGCAGGGCCCATTGGCGTTTAACTATTCAATTTTCTCTTGTGGCAAACACACTGCTGTTACAGCATATGCAAACACAAATGGTTAAATTCTGACAAGTCCCTGAAGGACCGGTACTTGCTTAGCCAGTGCTTCCTTTTCTGCCTGGAAGTCCTGTCTCAAGGCTTGCAACTTGCCCTGGGCATAGGTTTGAGTTGCTGCCTGGTTCATGATCTATGCTTTTAATTGCTCAATTCTAGTTATCAAGTACACAACTCTTCCTATTACTCCAACTTCTCTATTGCCCAGTCCTGCTACGACTGGGGTAGATCCACCTGACACCCTTCCCGGTCAACCGGGGTGGAGAGAGGAATGCTAAATCCCTCTCCGGTTCTCAGACTTACTGCGGCTGAGAGTAGGCACACTTTCATACTCACACACGTATGTCCAGACTGGCCACGTCTGTGTATAACGTTGAGAGAAGGTGCTGTGCAATCTCCAACTTGCTTCCTCTCTTGGGAGGGCAGTTCTTTTACACCCTGAAGTCTCCTGGGGCGTCTTTTCAGTGATTCCAGTCCAGGCCGGCTGCCTGTGGCTTCTTCAGCGTCCCCAAACCACGCCAGCTCCAGGGTCGCAAAGGCAGACTGTTGGATCTCACTGGACAGTTAAGCTTTGCAAATGTAATCTCAGCACTGTAACTTGTATTGCCTTTGGTTTGACTATGTCTATATTTTTTCACAGCCAGCTGGGGCCGAAAGTAGTTTTTCTTTGTACTTAGCCTGGTCTGCATTGATTCTTGACCTTGAACGCAGATTAACTTTCTCTTTATCTCTGGACCAAGCTGAATTTCAAATTAACCCGTTCCTTTCCTCAATAGACAAATTGCTCCCATTGTGTGTCAGAGGCTTTCTTTTTTGGTGATTAAAAACTCCTCTGAGATGTATGATCTTATCTAGATTGAAGGTACCTTCTAGTGGGCATTGTTTAGATGAATTTTCACGCGTGTAATGATTCCAATTCTCTAAATACCTGCAGGTTTTAGTACCATAATGTACGTACATAAAATAAGCTGTGGTACCCTTAGGGGGTGAGAGGGAATCCTTAGACTGTCCCCCACCCATTTTCCAATCACACACACAGGGAGGAGGATGCCCTGTCCGCGCTAGCGGCATATAAACTAAGGATCTCTCCCTACAGGGTACTCACACAGGAGAGACTAACGAGGATAGCCATGACCTCCTACACCTCCCTTCAGCAAAGAGCGTCGGCTAATCTCAGAGAGACGGCGCCGCTTACTCTGTTGCATCCAGTGAGATGGTCCGACTGTCAGTGGCTCACACGGAGAGGAAAAGGGGAGGGAAGATGGGTTCACACACTCCTAGACCCAGGCAGCCTCCTCGCCGGACGATGCCAGGCCGAGTTAGCGTACCGTGGGTCGGATCTCCTAAAAGATCCTCTAGTTACCGGGCTTGCGTTAGAGTAGTTCTGGTCACGAGCCAAAAGACTTCGCAGAGTACTCTGGGCGTCTTCCGGTAACACTCAATTCACACTGGTGTGTACACACACACACACACACACACACACACACACATACACACACACACACACACACACACACACACACACACACACACACACCAAGGCCTTACTCCAGGTACTATTCCCAAGTACCTCAGGTACTATTCCCAAGTACCTCGATGCATCACTCGAGGCGGTAAAAACCCCTCTTGAGGCGGTAAACAACCCCTCTGTCCGGACTATGAGGCAGTAAAAACCCCTCCTGCTGAGGCGGTAACAACCCCTCAACACAGGTGCAATCCTATGCACCTCGCATATGCATACAGGGGGCGGCAAACAATTCCCCTACGCCGCTCAGCATCTGACCTTGCTGCACAGTCAATAAGTTCGGATGGCGTGAGCCCAACAGGGACAGACGGCCCCACGGACAGTCCTCCTCCGACACCCCAATAGAGATTTCAAAAGGTCTCCTACCTCTATTGTGGCGCCATGGGGTTCGAAGGGGAACGATCCGTAGTAACTGCCGGTGCCTCTGAGGGCGTTGCCATCCCGGACGAGCCCCCAAATTGTCGGAGAAAAACTGAGTTCTCACTTTTTGTTTGGGTACAGCAAGTCAGAAGCTTTATTCACTCTCACAATTGTGCAGAGGGAGAGAGCCAAGCAGGTCTCTCTCACTGATACCTAATTACAACAAGCATTTATACCTTTCATTACAGAAAATAATGAGGGACAGCTGCATTTTGTTATACATAAGCCATCTTGATATCTTATTTCTTAATTGTTTTGACTCTTGCCAACATACAATATTTCCTATACCTTATCTACACAAGGTCTTCTACACCTTATCTATACAAGGTCACAATAACTTCTCACACAGTACTTTCTCACCCGCCTCACACAATCCTCGCTTCTACAAATCTCGCGTTATCAGGGCTACAGTTAGCCTGACTCTTGCTAACAAACTGTCATGCATTGCAGTTCTTTTCTGACAGTTCTTTTTCTGCTTCCACATAACCCTGCCAGGTCGTGAGATAGCAGGACTTAATTCTGCAGCATCGTGATTTATAGACAAGCTCGTTTAGAGCCTTTCTAGAAATTTAAATACTGATTAACTATTTCCTAGTCAGTCACTGCTAGTAAAGCCGCCCCCTGCCTTCCTGGGCGTTTTTCTCTTTTCTCTGAGGCCAGTACAATTAGCTTCTTGGCACTCAGGCAATTCGGTTTTATCAGAATTAGTATTAGTAACAAAAATACCCTGTACAATATTTCTGAGCTAGCTTTTCTGAGTAGGGCTCGCTTCAGCTGCTTTTTCCTATGTTCTTTGATCTAGCAACTGCAGGAGTCAACATGCAGATCACTGAGTAGACAGCAATGGAGAGCCAGACCAAGGGGTTTAAGATGAGTCAGAGCACACACAAGCCTGATTTGTCTCCTTACATAGGTGTTTCAGGAGCTGTGGTCAGAATGAATCAAACCCACCCCAGGGCTGGCTCAAGCCCTCTAGGGACCCCACTTGTCAGGTCTGAGGCCAGGCTGCAACCCAAAGGTCTACACTGCTATTTTCAGCCCTGCAGCACAAGCCCCAGTCAGTTGACCTGGACGCTGAGACTCGCTGCTGGGGGAGGTTTTGCTGTGTAGATGTCCCCTGGGCCTACAGTACTGCAAGCTTAAAGGGACCAAAAATCCAGAGTCAGACCCTCAAAAATCATGAGCTTGCCCCAAAAATCATGAGGACTTTTTATTTTATTTTACTATTAAACCAAATCAGGTTTTTGCAGGCTGGCTTTTTAACTCCCTGCTACTCCTCTGCCTGTGTGTGTGTGAGAGGGGAGGGAGGATTTCAGGGTGAAACATCAATCTGTAGTGCGCATCTCTCCCTGACTGCTCAGCTGGAGACTTCACTTACCCTGCCCTCACCCCTAAGCTAGGAGAACTGCTGGCTAGTCCCCATTATTCCGCACACAGCAGCAATACTCCTCTGCCTTCTCCTGCCCTCGGATTCTCTACTTGGCACCCAGCAACACCACTTCCCCGACTCCCTGTTCCCCTGCCACCCATGGTCCCAGGACCCTCTCTGTGCTAGGACATACATGAAGGCAGGGCAGGTCTCTGCCCTCAGCCCCAAGGCTTTCTTCCCGCGTGCCCAGCCCTGAAAATCGCAGGGTCCCATCATTGCGACAGCTTCTCCAGCAGGCACTAAAATCCCATGATGTATGATCAGTTCACAGGAGCTGACAATACTGCCCCTCCAGCTGCTCAGAAGGGACCCCCTTCCTCACCACTGCCTCCCTCAGCCTACCTCCTACCCCCTCATTCCCCTGCACCCCTCTGCCTTCCCCTAATCCCTATATATCCCTGTACCCCCACTCAGCCTACCTCCTGCCCCCAACATCCCTCCAAACCCGATTTCCCTCTTTGCTCTTGTCTTTCTATATAGGTTTTTAGACCATGCTAATTCCCGTAGTAATGAGTGCCTGCCAGTAGTGCATTAAGCAATGTGACCACACATCTGTCATGTGCTGTTTGTTCTCTCATGCTCTCCGCAGAGGGAGAAGCGTGTGCAGTGGAATGTGTCATTTTGGGTATGTTTGGGATGGGGTGTTTTTGTTACATACACCATTACCATGTGTTTCTGTTAGAGAGGACGGTCAAAGAAATGCACCTTGCCCTGAGAGCAGAAGGCAAGGAGGTTTGCAATGGTCCTTAGCCCCTAGGGAAGTAAATTCAACAGTCTTGGACCAGCCCCCAGAGAAAGTTGTGTCTAACACAGAGACAAGATTCATGCCTATTGCTGGGAGTTCCATCGGAACAGAGGAGCCAAGCTGTCGACCATAGTCTTCGTTCTGGAGCTTTAGATGGTCTTTAGGTAGCCATGGAGCACTTTGAAGATAACGAGCAAGACCTTACACTTGATATTTAGCATGTGTTCAACTCTGTTGTTTTTATTAGGTTTTCTCTGTAATGCTTTTACCTTAAGAATAAATGTGCTTGCTTAGAAAGTGCTGAGTGGCAACTTGTAACTGCAGGCAATACACTGTCTGTAGCCCTTGGAGAGAAAGCAGCACACAGACTGGCTTGCTGGGGATATCACAGCATAAGGCCAGGAGCTGTGCACCCTTAAAGCACCCTGTCAGAAGGGAAGGGGGAAAGGGTCCCTGCCCAGAGACAGGTGATGGCTGGAGACCCAAGACCTGATGGAGCACTCCTGGAGTGGACCATAGACAGGTGCAGTTCCTCTGAAACTGCGACAACTGGAAACTAATGGGCAGGATCCCCTGGGAGGCTAATATGAGGGGCAAAGGAGTCCAGGAGAACTTTTATATAAAGCCTTATTGAGGGCGCAGGAACAAATCATCCCGATGTGCAGAAAGAATAGCAAATATGGCAGGCGACAAGCTTGGCTTAACAGAGAAATCTTCGGTGAGCTTAAACACAAAAAGGAAGCTTACAAGAAGTGGAAACTTGGACAGATGACTAGGGAGGAGTATAAAAATATTGCTCGAGCATGCAGGGATGTAATCAGGAAGGCCAAAGAACAATTGGAGTTGCAGTTAGCAAGGGATGTGAAGGGTAACAAGAAGGGTTTCTACAGGTATGTTAGCAACAAGAAGAAGGTCAGGAAAATTGTGGGACCCTTACTGAATGGGGGAGGCAACCTAGTGACAGATGATATGGAAAAAGCTGAAGTACTCAATGCTTTTTTTGCCTCGGTCTTCACAAACAAGGTCAGCTCCCAGACTGCTGCACTGGGCAGCACAGTATGGGGAGGAGGTGAGCAGCCTTCAGGGGTGAAAGAACAGTTTAAGGACTATTTAGAAAACCTGGACATGGACAAGTCCATGGGGCCGGATGCAATGCATCCGAGGGTGCTGAGGGAGTTGGCTGATGTGATTGCAGAGCCATTGGCCATTATCTTTGAAAACTCATCGCAATCAGGGGAGGTCCCGGACGACTGGTAAAAGGCAAATATAGTGCCCATCTTTAAAAAGGGGAAGAAGGAGAACCCGGGGAACTACAGCCTCACCTCAGTCCCTGGAAAAATTATGGAGCTGATCCTCAAGGAATCCATTTTGAAGCACATGGAGGAGAGGAAGGTGATCAGTAACAGTCAACATGTATTCACCAAGGGGAAGTAATGCCTGACCAACCTGATTGCCTTCTATGGGTATGTCTACACTACGAGGGTAGTTCGATTTCACTTAAATCGAATATGTGGAATCGATATTGCAAAGTCGAACGTGTGTGTCCACACTAAGGACAGTAATTCGACTTTGTGAGTCCACACTAACGGGGAAAGCGTCGACATTGGAAGCGGTGCACTGTGGGCAGCTATCCCACAGTTCCCACAGTCCCCGCTGCCCATTGGAATTCTGGGTCGAGCCGCCAATGCCTTCTGGGTAAAAAAAATGTGTCGAGGGTGCTTTTGGGTAATTGTCGTCATCCGTCTGTCACTACCGCCCTCCCTCCCTCCCTGAAAGCGCCGGCGGGAAATCAGTTCGCGCACTTTTCTGGTCAGTGACAGCGCGGACGCCACAGCACTGCGAGCATGGATCCCGCTGCGACCATCGCTGCAGTTGTGGCCGTTGTCAACGCCTCGCAGCTTATCATCCACCTTTACCAGAGGCAGATGCAGATAAACCAGGCGAGGAGGCTACGGCACCGCGGTGAGGGCCTGAAGTCTGAGAGTAGCACAGGCCTGTCAGAAAGCACGGGACCCAGCGCCGAGGACATCACGGTGACAATGGGTCATGTGGATGTTGTGGAACGGCGATTCTGGGCCCGGGAAACAAGCACGGACTGGTGGGACCGCATAGTGCTGCAGGTCTGGGATGAATCCCAGTGGCTGCGAAACTTTCGCATGCGGAAGGGGACTTTCCTTGAACTTTGTGAGTTGCTGTCCCCTGCCCTGAAGCGCAATGACACCCGGATGCGAGCAGCCCTCACTGTCCAGAAGCGAGTGGCCATAGCCCTCTGGAAGCTTGCAACGCCAGACAGCTACCGGTCAGTCGCGAACCACTTTAGCGTGGGCAAATCTACCATGGGGGTTGTTGTGATGCAAGTAGCCAACGCAATCGTTGAGGTACTGCTCTCAAAGGTAGTGACCCTGGGAAACGCGCAGGCCATCATAGATGGCTTCGCCGCGATGGGATTCCCAAACTGCGGTGGGGCTATAGATGGAACTCACATCCCTATCCTGGGACCGGAGCACCAGGCCAGCCAGTACATCAACCGAAAGGGCTACTTTTCAATGGTGCTGCAAGCACTGGTGGACCACAGGGGACGTTTTACCAGCATCAACGTCGGATGGCCGGGCAAGGTTCATGACGCTCGCGTCTTCAGGAACTCTGGTCTGTTTAGACGTCTGCAGGAAGGTATTTACTTCCCGGACCACAAAATAACTCTTGGGGATGTGGAGATGCCTACAGGGATCCTCGGGGACCCAGCCTACCCGCTAATGCCCTGGCTCATGAAGCCCTATACTGGCGCCCTGGACACTGAAAAAGAACTGTTCAACTACCGGCTGAGCAAGTGCAGAATGGTGGTGGAGTGTGCTTTTGGCCGTCTCAAAGGGAGATGGAGAAGCTTACTGACTCGCTGTGATCTCAGCGAAACCAATATCCCCATTGTTATAGCAGCTTGCTGTGTGCTCCACAATCTCTGTGAGAGCAAGGGGGAGACCTTTATGGCGGGGTGGGAGGTTGAGGCAAATAGCCTGGCTTCTGATTACGCCCAGCCAGACAGCCGGGCGATTAGAAGAGCCCAGCGGGACGCGCTGTGCATCCGGGAGGCTTTGAAAGCTAGGTTCCAGAGTGAGCACGGTTACCAGTGACTTTTCAGTTTGTGTACAGAGAAGCTGAACCTGCCCCCGTTTCTTTACCCAGTTAATGTTGACTATCCTCTCCAGTTACATACCCCCTTCACCCCCTTCCAAAAAAATAAAATCAGTTTTATTTTGTTAATGAACACCGTTGTCTTTATTACTGTTTTCGCGGGAATGTTTTAAACCTGGGAAGCAGACTGTGGTGGGGAGCGGGTGTAGTGTACTGATGCAAATGATGCTTCTAAACTCCAGGAATGACAGGATTCGCAGTGGTGGACTGGTTGTTTCAACGGAGCCTGCCAGCCCTCCTGAGCGGGACTGCGTGTATGTGGGGGCTATGTGAGTTTATGGCAGGGGGAGGAGGGTTACAGATCCCCTGCTGCGTGGCTCTGTGATCCAGGAAAAGGACCGCTGCATAAGTTCTGTAACTGCCCTCCCCCGCCACAAAGTCACAGAGCAAACCCCCCCCCCACCCCCAGAACATGAAAACCACCTCCCAGACTGACCAGGGTAACTAGTCACTGCACTGTGTATGTGCCCTGCTGCTGGACCTGCCCCCGCCTCTGTACCCTGCTAAAGGTGACTGTCCTGTCCAATTACCAAGCCCCTTCCCCCCCTTCAGACAGACTCTCCTCCAAAAGAACATGATGGAAACAGTAATGAACAGAAACGTATTTTTTATTAACAACCACACATGAAACTGGGGGGTGAAACTTGGACGGGGGCTTGGGTGAGGCGGGAAGGAAAGGACTTGTCAAATTTTGGGGAATGACAGCCTTCTGGTGCTTGAGCAGTCTGCAGGGGTGGAGTGAGAGTTTTCACGGACTCTGCCGCCCCTCCTTCTTTGGACTTTGGGCGAGGGGGGTATGGGACTTGGTGGCGGGGGAGGGCGGTTACTGATAGACTGCAGCGGGGCTCTGTCCTCCTGCCTCCGTTCCTGCAGAACATCAACAAGGCGCCGGAGCGTGTCCGTTTGCTCCCTCATAAGTCCAAGCAGCATTTGAGTCGCCTGCTGGTCTTCCTGCCGCCACCTCTCCTCACGTTCCATGTGTGTCCGGTGCATTTGGGACAAATTCTCCCTCCACTGGTTCTGCTGTGCTGCCTGGGCTCAGGAGCAGCCCATTAGTTCTGAGAACATGTCCTCTCGCGTCTTCTTCTTCCTCCGCCTAATCTGCGCTAGCCTCTGGGAGTGTGATGCCAGGCTGGGTTGGGAGACAGTCGCAGATGTGGCTGTGGGAATGAGAAAAAGGTAGTGAATTCCTCCGAAAGATAAATGTAGTTGTGAACAAAGAACATAGTCTTTCTCTGTGAACAAGACCATGCACTGCACCTATCACATGCGCACTCAGGACAAGGTCGAATTTTCGGACCTCGCCTTCAGTGCCTGGGGTCTTGCACTGCCGATCTGGGAAGCGGGGCAGGACACCGGAATTTCTGTAGCAGGCAGACATGGTAAGCCGTAGACTTGTGGCTGCTTAAAACTTTAATAGTAGCACTGGCCTCCTTTCACATTGAAAGCAATGCCAGTCTCTGCTGCCAGCAATCGGCCAAGCATGAACTCTGCCCCTGTCCCACCCCCTCGCGGCTGTCCCAGGGAAAGATCCCTGTATGCTGCCCCTCTCCCGCCTCCACCGCGTGGCTGTAAACCGGCGGTTACAGTTCTGTAAAGGAACGGGCAAGCAGTCCCAATACTAACAGTCCCCTACCTAATTCAAAGCAGGTCATCATGAGCGACATCACAATCATGAGGATCTCAGACAGCGATAAAGAACGAATGCTTCGGGAAAGCCTGCAAAGACCAGGGCCGTATGCCGCCATGCTGTGCAAGGCTATGATCCCGGAGTACTTGTTGATCTCCTGGCGCGGAAACGTCTCCTACTTCGGAGGACCCAATAAGGCCGCTCTCCCCAGGAACCTGATGCACAGGCTTTCCAATTACCTCCAGGAGAGCTTCCTCGAGATGTCCCTGGAGGATTGCAGCTCTATCCCCGGACATATAGACCGCATTTTAATATAGCTGCACTGGCAGGGACTAAAGAGTGGAGCGGCTTGGGCAGCAGAATCATGCAAAACCGGACATTGTTAGATTTTTTAAAAATAGTTGGGACTGAATAGTTAAGCGCCTAGGGCAAACAAATCATGAAAAACACATTGTTGTTATTGTTAATATTCCAGTTCTGTTAAAAATAAATGTTTAGATGTTTAAAACACTTACTGCTTGATCCTTCCCCTGAATCTGTGTCTGGGTTAACGGCTGGGGACGGTTGGTAGGGGATCTCTGTAAGGGTGATGAAGAGATCCTGGCTGTCGGGGAAATCAGCTTGGTAAGCGCTGTCGACTGCCTCGTCCTCCTCATCTCCTTCCTCATCTTCCCCGTCTGCTAACATGTCCGAGGAACCGGCCGTGGACAATATCCCATCCTCAGAGTCCACGGTCAGTGGTGGGGTAGTGGTGGCGGCCGCACCTAGGATGGAATGCAGTGCCTCGTAGAAACGGGATGTGTGGGGCTGGGATCCGGATCGTCCGTTTGCCTCTTTGGTCTTCTGGTAGCCTTGTCTCAGCTCCTTGATTTTCACGCGGCACTGCGTTGCATCCCGGCTGTATCCTCTCTCTGCCATGGCTTTAGAGATCTTCTCATAGATCTTTGCATTCCGTCTTTTGGAGCGCAGCTCGGAAAGCACGGACTCATCGCCCCACACAGCGATCAGATCCAAGACTTCCCGATCAGTCCATGCTGGGGCCCTCTTTCTATTCTGGGATTGCACGGCCATCTCTGCTGGAGAGCTCTGCATCGTTGCCAGTGCTGCTGAGCTCGCCACGATGTCCAAACAGGAAATGAGATTCAAACTGCCCAGACAGGAAAAGGAATTCAAATTTTCCCGGGGCTTTTCCTGTGTGGCTGGTCAGAGCATCCGAGCTCGGACTGCTGTCCAGAGCGTCAACAGAGTGGTGCACTGTGGGATAGCTCCCGGAGCTATTAGCGTCGATTTCCATCCACACCAAGCCTAATTCGATATGGCCATGTCGAATTTAGCGCTACTCCCCTCGTTGGGGAGGAGTACAGAAGTCGAATTTAAGACACCTCTATGTCGAACTAAATAGCCTCGTGGTGTGGACAGGTGCAGGGTTAATTTGACGTAACGGCGCTAAATTCGACATAAACGCCTAGTGTAGACCAGGCCTATGATGAGATAACTGGCTCTGTGGATATGGGGAAAGCAGTGGACGTGATATACCTTGACTTTAGCAAAGCTTTTGATACGGTCTCCCACAGTATTCTTCCCAGCAAGTTAAAGTAGTATGGATTGGATGAATGGACTATAATGTGGATAGAAAGCTGGCTAGATTGTCGGTCTCAATGGGTAGTGATCAATGGCTCGATGTCTAGTTGGCAGCCGGTATCAAGCGGAGTGCCCCAAGGATTGGTCCTGGGGCTGGTTTTGTTCAACGTCTTCATTAATGATCTGGATGTGGGATGCATTGCACCCTCAGCAAGTTCACAGATAACACTAAGCTGGGGGGAGATATAAATATGCTGGAGGGTAGGGACAGGGTCCAAAGTGACCTAGACAAATTGGAGGATTGGGCCAAAAGAAATCTGATGAGGTTCGACAAGTGCAGAGTCCTGCACTTAGGATGGAAGAATCCCATGCACTGCTACAGGCTGGGGACTGACTGGCTAAGCGGCAGTTCTGCAGAAAAGGACCTGGGGATTACAGTGGACGAGAAGCTGGATCTGAGTCAGCAGTGTGCCCTTGTTGCCAAGAAGGCTAAGAGCATATTGGGCTGCATTAGTAGGAGCATTGCCAGCAGAACGAGGGAAGTGATTATTCCCCTCTATTCGGCACTGGTGAGGCCACATCTGGAGTATTGTGTCCAGTTTTGCCCCCCCCTCCCCCACAGAAAGGATGTGGACAGTAGAGGGCAACAAAAATGATTAGGGGTCTGGGACACATGACTTATAAGGAGAGGCTGAGGGAATTGGGCTTATTTAGACTCAGAAGAGAAGAGTGAGGGAGGATTTGATAGCAGCCTTCAACTGCCTGAAGGGGGATTCCAAAGAGGATGGAGCTAGGCTGTTCTCAGTGATGGCAGATGACAGAACAAGGAGTAATGGTCTCAAGATGCAGTGGGGGAGGTCTAGGTTGGATATTAGGAAAAACTATTTCACTAGGAGGGTGGTGAAGCACTGGACTGGGTTATCTAGGGAGGTGGTGGAATCTCCATCCTTAGAGGCTTTTAAGTCCCCGCTTGACAAAGCTCCGGCTGGGGTGATCTAGTTGAGGTTGGTCCTGCTTTGAGCAGGAGGTTGGACTAGATGACCTCCTGAGGTCTCTTCCAACTCTAATCTTCTATGATTCTATGATTCTAATATGGTGGTAGTGTTTGTGGGATCTGTGACAGTGTGAATAAGTGCCAACAGCAGTGAGAGCAAGTACTGTGGAAGGAAAAGCACAGAGACAAGTGTCTCAAATCTTTTCAGGAAAAAGAATAGCAAAAAGAGAAATAGGAGCAGGAATTAGGAACCGCTGTAGAAAGAACAGCCATTGAAGTTTTGTGAGCAGCAAAATTTGTCTGCTGCTGATCCGAAGCAATCGGAGGTGGTGGCTATGCTGCGCTCATCTGATCTGAGGCAGGATGAGGTAGCCCCTCCAGACAAGGAGTGAGGAAAGATCCCTTTTCCTCATACACGGTGTGCTGGGGGCTGAGGAGACAGTGCCATACAGACAGTCCAGCAGAGGTAGCAACTGTGGTCACTGGTTAGAGGTCCAGAGACTTGAAGGCTATGTGGAGAAGGCTGCTTGTGCAGGAGGCAGGCCTGGAGCCATAGAACCTTGGTCCCCAGGACAAAGGCCTCTGGTTCACCCAGGAGAAGAAGGTCAAGGCATACCTCTGGGAGCCAGGAGGAAGGACATGGAGACGGTACCTTATCAGGGCTAGCAGGCAAACGGATGTGGGTGTGGTGAACCCCAGCACTCTGCCTGTGGCCTGAGTCAATATGGCCACCACAGACGGCTCTGGGATCCTGACTGCGGGCAGCGGCGGCTCCAGGCACCAGCGCTCCAAGCGCGTGTCTGGGGCGGCAAGCCACGGGGGGCGCCCTGCCGGTCCCTGCGAGGGCGGCAGTCAGGCAGCCTTCGGCAGCATGCCTGCGGGAGGTCCGCCGGTCCCGCAGATTTGGTGGCAATTCGGCGGCGGGTACGCCGAAGCCGCGGGACCGGCAGACCACCCGCAGGCATGCCGCCAAATCCGTGTTACCAGCGGACCTCCCGCAGGCAAGCCGCCGAAGGCAGCCTGCCTGCCGTGCTTGGGGTGGCAAAAAAGCTAGAGCCGCCCCTGACTGCAGGAATGTGCAAGCCTGTGTTTTGGGATGTGTTACTTTAAACCAAATCCAGCTTTTTCTCTGGGAAGGGCAGAGCAGGTGAATCAAACTCCCCCAGTGGTTCCAAACATGCAGAGGGAGATGTCAGCCAAAATGCAAACAGAGAAGGGCAGGAGGGGAGTTGAATTTCCCACTACGGGTAACACAGGAACCGAGCCCTGAGACAGCTGGGAAGGAGGGGGAAGGATGTGGGGTGAGAGCTCCTTCAGCAAGGGTCAAATCATCCAACCAATAAATGTGGGAGAGTGGGCAGCACGGATCGTCACGCATGCACGCACGCGCACACGGATGCTCACATGCACGGGGGATAGGCAGAACAAGTTCAGACATCAAACAACAGATCCCAAAAAATCACAATATAATCAGTTTTTTTTAAATTTCCTGATTTTGGGCCAATCTCTTGATTTTTGAACTTTTGGGGTTGGCAATACTGTTAAAGTGGCTTGAAAAATGTGGGAGACCTGTCATGATCCCAGCCAAAATACATTTTTATGCACTTGATACAGACAATTCACAATTGTATGTATACATTTATTACATAATAATCACATTCAATTTCTACTGCATGAAAAAAATCATACCTATTTATTGTTATTGATTTTAAATGTGGAGAGAGATGGGCATCAGAATTTCCACTGAGGCAGGGTGAGCAGAAAATTCCCTAGCTATAGATAATATTTTGTTTAATAAATCAGTTAGTTTTAAATGCAAAACATGTTTTGATAAATGTTTTTTTTCTTTTGTATCCAATACATTTAAGAGTTTTATTTAACATTTCTAATTGAATTTCAGTTTCCATCCAAATAGATTTTGATACAAAACACAAGTAAAAAATTAATCATCATCTAGTAAATAAGAAATGCATCACATTTTGTAACATTATAAAAAATGTGAAAAATAAGAATCTGAGTAAGTGTAAGTTAAGTTATATAATTCCTTAAATCAATGTGTATAGCTACAGTGTATACTCCTGGTTAGCAAAAGAAGCATCAAATTTAGTGTTAAGGCTATATTTAGTTGCAAATCATTATATTTTAATGCTTACCAACCAATGAGAATTAACCTTTCTTTAGAAAAATAACTAAAAAGTACAAATACAAAATAAGATTAAAATACTTATTTAAATCAAGGTTTCCTACTTTTCTTCAATTTAAATCAATCCACCCTGCAATGAGGTGATAACTAGTTTAAAGTTTTAAATTTTAACCTACTGTCCTTGGCTAACAGTGGCGATTGTCCAACATAACCTAACAAAACAACTTCCAAAGTCCTTCATGAGTAGGATTATTGTCTGATGTATTCTTCCATTTCATACAGTTCTTCCGAGCTGCAGAATGTCTTCCTTTTGCCAGAATATGGTTGAAATCATGCTACAGAAGGACTATTAAGCTTGAGTCACCTGCAGGATGTCAGTATGTGAACATGAATGGATGATCTTGAAGAAGTAGTTGTTCATAGCACTAAATCCACGTTCAGTGATGGCAGGCAGTAATTTCACACAAATTAAAAGGCTTTTCAGAGCATCAAGACATAGTTTCACTCCAAAATCTTTGTAAATTCAGGAGGCTTGCAAAATCTCATGAACATACAGCTGAAACTGACAGCAGATTTCCTTTATTTCCTTTTCTCCATGCAAAGCACTTTGTTCTCCAGTTGGCCAGAATACTGGATCGAGAACGTTTATACTGGCTATGAGCTCTGTGTCCGTCTCTGGGGCAAATAGTTTCTTTATGTTGATGGAAAAGCTTTGGTAATATTGCATGGCATTTATTGATACATATCTTGTGGCTCCTCCTTCCACAATGGAAACAGTCTGAAACACACCATCCTCTGCTGCTTTCTGTGCTTTGAATAAATAATCACCTGGTTGTTCTTTCACTGCTTTAAAAAGGTCTACTTGCTTAAGTAACAACTTGTTTGCAGTCACATTACTTAAGTCATTCTTCTGTAAACCTCTGCTAGTTCCGTGCATTCTAGATGAGCATCATTCATCATTCCCAAGTCTTTCAAAACTGCATTAGATGTTATCTTTGTCTTAAGGCCATCATACTTGCTTCTCTCTCTATTGTCTTGAGACGTGTCTTGGGGGGCTTCTTCAAAGTGCCTATGTGAAGCTGAGTAGGAGTTCCAAGCGGCATTTGTGGTTTTAAAACTTGATGCCACCCAATGGGTGTCAAGAATTTTGCCAATCTTTGGCAATTTAGATCCAGTTTCACTGACATATCTTTCAAGGGCTCCCTTGTCTTTTGGTGACAGGCTGTAAAGTAAATACAGAGATCCTACCAAAAATATGAAGTGGTTGACACCAGAAGTTTCATTAACTGTATCTTCAACAGCCACTCAAGTCAGTGAGCCAAACAATGCCAGGTAATAACCAAGATGGTTAATTCTAGCTTCACCAGACTGCTATTTATCCCCAACATTTTGGAAGCTTCATCAAAACACATTCTTACCCAGATTTCTTGAAGAAGAGATTTCTCCATACCACAACTTTCAAAATATGCCAGGAGGTCCCCTTTGATATCCTCAGCTGTCATTTCACTATGCTCAATCAAACCAAATAATATAGTAATTGGATTATCTTCATTTCCAAATAGGCCACATAGATAAATAATCAGCGTAGAAGAAACATTACTGATGGCCATGTTTTTGTCATAAAAATAGATAGTTTTAGTTCCCTTTCCTTATGTAGCTAACAAGTTTCTTTTTTATTTCTAGAGCAATATGACCAATAATGTCTGCAGCATCATGTTGCTTTGCAGAACTCTACCTATTTCAATTCCATTAGCCTCTTGAAGACTATTAGCTTTGGATGATCAACAAAAGTCAATTTTTTTTTAAATATAATACGCAGTCCTAAACACTTGGGTAGTAGTTTCTGCATGGCTGGAATTACTAATATTTACTGAGGTTTCTAACTTACCATCCTGTCTTTTATCATAATTTCTTCTGCTGCAAGGTGTGTTGTGCTACTGGATTTTTTTCAAAGCTGTTTCTGTCTAAAATTCCTACCATTTCAGAAGATGTTATGTGTGTGTCAATCCACTTAACCAAAAGTAATCCCTGAGGGAGCAGAGGCAGAGACTGGGCGCAGCATGACCCCATGCGCCAGGTCCAATACCACTCAAATTTGGCCCGGCTACTCCTCTGTCATGCCAGCAGGGATGGGGCTCCACCATTATACTACCAGCTCTGGTTACTGCCTCCCCATTGGCAGAGGTGCACCCTGACCCACCCCACCATAAGTAATGGAGAGGTGGTGGGGCCAATGAGTGGTGTTGTGACCTGGTGCGTGGGCTCCTGTGTTGTTCCTCATCAACACAGATTCTGGCTCCATCCCAAGCCGCCCAGCTCTGATTACTCCCTCCCCATTGGTGGAGGGGTGCCACTGGGGCCTCACCAGAACCTGGAGTACTCCCAGCCCCCTGTCAGACAGTGGGGAGACAGTACCTGGGGCTGGGTGGCGTGGGGCGTGTTGATGGGGAAGCAGAACTGACTCACTGAGTGGAGCAGAACAAGGCAGCATCCATCCAGCTCAAACGTAAAAAAAACAACCCACAGTCTGGGTCTGCGATCCCCTGTGAGAGCCCTCAGTTTAATCACTGCCCGTGTCTGGGTGAGAATCGGTAGGTCTGAGAGGTGTGAACCCAGAGCTGGTAGCTCTGTGAGGCATGAACCCTGACCCAATAGCTCAGAGAGGTGTGAACCCAAAGCTGGTAGCTCTGAGAGGCGTGAATCCAAAGTCAGTAGCTCTGAGAGGCATGAACCAAGAACCGGTAGCTTTGAGGGGTGTGAACTGAGACCCGGTAGCTCTGAGAGGCATGAACCGAGAGCCAGTAGCTTGGAGAGGCGTGAATCTAGAGCCGGTAGCTCTGAGAGGCATGAAGCAAGAGCCGGTAGCTCTGAAGGGCATGAACCCAAAGCTGATAGCTTGGAGAGGTGTGAACTGAGAGCTCTTAGAGGTGTGAGCTCTGAGGGGTGTGAACAGCCGTAGCCTCTCAAAGGGATATTAAAGACACTCAGACATGGTGATGGGACCGCAAACAGCAGCCCAAGAGAGGACTGTGTGTGTGGCTGGGCCTGGAGAAGCACTCCAGCTGCTGGGCTAAGTAATGGGTGCCTGCCTCTCTGTGAGGGGCAGGTGACCCTGCTGATGTTCCTAGGGGGAGAAGAGAGCTCTGGCGGGAGGGAGGAAGGCCACTGCCCCTGCAGATGAGGGGCAGGGCAATGGCATAGGGTGGCACAGTGAAGCCACGGGACCCCCCGTGTCATGGTGCAGCAAGGGCCCTGAATTGCCTTACCCCAGCCCTGAGCCCAAGTGCCAGCAGAGCTGCTGCCATGTTACAGCAGGACTAGTATTGATGCTCCTTTTCAACATCTCAGACCCTGAATCAGCAGTCACATGTGATGATCCCATTCAAACTTGCATATATGATGCCTTCTGTAATACAGACAGCATCCCTCCAGCACAGACACAGAGCTCTGAGGCAGTTGGACAAGCCTCCTCAGACAGACCCCTGGCCTACGCGCAAATTCGCTGCACACTGACATGCTAAGTCCTGGAAACACACGGCTACTGAGACTGGATATAAAGAAGCCTCCCCCACATCCTCACCACCCCATCTAAATAAAACCACAGGAGCCTTGGCAGCTGCTCTCTGTCTCACAGTGCCAGGCATGACTGTTATTAATCACCGGTACCAGGCATGCCTCATTTTACTGTTGTCTTTAATCTTACAACTGCTGGAAAATTCTGTGCAGCATGCTTCTAACTGAGCACAACATGGATATAGCTCGAGAAAGTGAGAAACCCTATGTCTCCTCGGAAACTTTGGCTGTTCAAAGGTTACACTGAAATGTCATCAGCCTTTTGTCTTTTTTCCATTGTTAATGCTTCTGTTGAATAAAGCACAGACACCATTAGCTACCTCATCTATACTGAGCATAGGGCTCGGGTAATTCCCCAGCTCTTGTGAGTAATCCATCCAAATTCCAAGAGATCCATGCATCAGCGAGAGATCCATGCATGTGCCAGCTTCCCAGATGAGACACATTAGTTGTTAAAGCCCAGAACTGAGTGTCAAGGTGTCTGGGGTCTATACCCAGTTCTGCTACTGAAACACTTTAAGAGCTTGGGCAGGTCATGTAAATGATCTGTGCCTCAGTTTCCCTAGCTGCAAAATGGGGATAATAAAATGGATTTAGCTCACAGGTAACAGGCTATGGGGATTAATTCTTTAATGATTGTAAATTGCGTTGAGATCCTCAGACAGAAGGTGCTAGAGAAATAGATCACATTAGCAAATTCGGTATCTCACCTAGCTCTCTTTGCAATAGCTGCTCTGCAAACAGATTATACAGGGAGAAAGAGAGAGTGCCTCTTTCTTGCTCTGCTCATCTCTCTCGGTCCCCATCTTTCTAATATTATTTTTTTCTAACATTCAGCTGGGCACTTAAGTAACCCGCCAAAAGGCAATGATAAACATGGACTCAAGAGTGCAACACAGAGTCAGTGGAGCTGGTGGAAAATTTCTGCATTCTACTTTGTGAATGAAAAATATCGTCAACATTTCAAATTTTAATTTTAAAAAACCCACAGGGAAAAAAATTCAGAAACATTGGGAAATGTCTTTACCCCCATTTTTCACACACCTCTATTAACTACCAAATCTGTGTGTTAACGTCTTTTTTTTTTTGCTTATAGACCAGTCGTTCTGTATCCTTCCAAGATGCCAAGAGTCGACTTTTTTTGTTTTAGTTTTGCTTGTTTGCAACCAGCTATTCTTGCTGCACCTGAATTCAGTTTTAATTCTTAATCTGAGTTGATATCAAGGGTTAGGCATGGTTAGGCAGGGCAGAGACCTGATTGGCTAGATGCTTTAAGTCTGAATTTTATATAGTACACCTCTATCCCGATATAATGCTGTCCTCGGGAGCCAAAAAATCTTACCGTGTTATAGGTGAAACTGCGTTATATCGAACTTGCTTTGATCCACCGGAGCGTGCAGCCCCGCCCCCCCGGAGCGCTGCTTTACCGCATTATATCCGAATTCGTGTTATATTGGGTCGTGTTATATCAGGGTAGGGGTGTATTTTCACCTTGACTTCTAAAGTTGTTGAGTTGGGTCCTGTATTGGTCATATGTTTAGCAGTCATTCCCTAATGGGCGATGGAAATTTCCCTATCAGACTCTAAACTTGCAGCATAAAGTATGACAATCCTTGCTGGCTGGTCTCTGTTATGCCATTCATTTTTCTTTCAATTAGCCTGTCTTCCTCTTCAAGTGAAGATAAATGTCTGGAGACAGCAGCCACCATACCTATTTTTTTTCTTTCTACTTCAGGACTGAAAATACATCTGGTGACAGACTGGGAGATTTAAATCCACTGAGTAACAGTTGCAAACACACACAAGTGATTTAGAAGCCTGACGTCTTGCCTACTCTAGAAGGTAGTCTCACTTTAATTAGTTATATAGTTAAAGTGGTACAGCCCCCTGGTGTGGATGCAGCTGCACTGGTGAAAAGGTGCTTTACACTTATAGAGCTA
Organism: Emys orbicularis; assembly: GCF_028017835.1. Classification (NCBI taxonomy): domain Eukaryota; kingdom Metazoa; phylum Chordata; order Testudines; family Emydidae; genus Emys; species Emys orbicularis. Next base: position 46,673,541 of record NC_088691.1, read on the forward strand.
CTCCCATCAAGGCAGGGGAATGAGCTGTGCCAAGATAAGGCACCCACACTACAGCTTGTATCAGTATAACTATTTCATTAGAAAAATGATACCCTAACTGACACAGGAAGGACGCTCCAGTGATTAGCTATTCTGGGCTGGGTTCAATTCCCAGCTCCGCCACACATATCCTGTGTGACCATGTTCAAATCACTTAGCCTCTCTGTGCCTCAGCTGCCCATCTGTACAATGGGGATGAGAGCCCTGCCCTGCCTCACCGGGGTTGTGAGGCTGTTGGAGATTGTGAGGCATGCCGATACTATCCTGATGGGGCAACATGTAAGAACCTCAGATCAGTAGTTATACTGGCAGAACATTGAAGTGCCTAAGTCCCAGTGACTCTCATCTCACAGATAAATGATTGTACAATTGTCAAACATAAAGGCCCAGATTCTGATCTCCCTGACACCAGAAGTGCATTGACTTCAGCATTTCTCCCACAGTATTCTTGCCGCCAAGTTAAAGAAGTATGGGCTGGATGAATGGACTGTAAAGTGGATAGAAAGCTGGCTAGATCATCGGGCTCAACGGGTAGTGATCAATGGCTCCATGTCTAGTTGGCAGCCGGTTTCAAGCGGAGTGCCCCAAGGGTTGGTCCTGGGGCCGGTTTTGTTTAATATCTTTATTAATTAATGGAGGATGGTATGGACTGCACTCTCAGCAAGTTTGCAGATGACACTAAACTGGGAGGCGTGGTAGATACACTGGAGGGTAGGGATCGGATACAGAGGGACCTAGACAAATTAGAGGATTGGGCCAAAAAAAACCTGATGAGGTTCAACAAGGACAAGTGCAGAGCCCTGCACTTAGGACGGAAGAATCCTATGCACTGCTACAGACTAGGGACCGAATGGCTAGGTAGCAGTTCTGCAGAAAAGGACCTAGGGGTCACAGTGGACGAGAAGCTGGATATGAGTCAACAGTGTGCTCTTGTTGCCAAGAAGGCTAACGGCATTTTGGGCTGTATAAGTAGGGGCATTGCCAGCAGATCGAGGAACGTGATCGTTCCCCTTTATTCGACATTGGTGAGGCCTCACCTGGAGTACTGTGTCCAGTTTTGGGCCCCACACTACAAGAAGGATGTGGAAAAATTGGAAAGAGTCCAGCGGAGGGCAACAAAAATGATTAGGGGTCTGGAGCACATGACTTATGAGGAGAGGCTGAGGGAACTGGGATTGTTTAGTCTCCAGAAGAGAAGAATGAGGGGGGATTTGATAGCTGCTTTCAACTACCTGAAGTGGGGTTCCAAAGAGGATGGAGCTCGGCTGTTCTCAGTGGTGGCAGATGACAGAACAAGGAGCAATGGTCTCAAGTTGCAGTGGGGGAGGTCTAGGTTGGATATTAGGAAACACTATTTCACTAGGAGGGTGGTGAAGCACTGGAATGCGTTACCTAGGGAGATGGTGGAATCTCCTTCCTTGGAGATTTTTAAGGCCCGGCTTGACAAAGCCCTGGCTGGGATGATTTAGTTGGGAATTGGTCCTGCTTTGAGCAGGGGGTTGGACTAGGTGACCTCCTGAGGTCCCTTCCAACCCTGATATTCTATGATTCTATGATTCTCCTCGTTTTCACTGGTACAAGTGAGACCAGAATCAGGTACATCTCACACACATCCACCACTTGAAAGAAACCCACAGGTCCGATCAGCCATTTGATAACCCAGCCAGTCACATTCCACCCTGCTGCAGTTTTACAGGTAACCTCAGAAAGTGCCTGTGCACACTGGCAGGAGTCTGGCACATTGCTAACAGCGCCCAGTGTTGTACCTGGTGGTTTCCCCTGGAACCAACCAATCTGAAATTGGAAGATGAAGGGGCAGGACTGGAAATCTGGGTGTAGGGACAAGGCTGCCTGAGTAGCTGTCAGGAGCTCCAGTGGGCATGTAGCACATAAAGGCAACTACTAGGTCTCTGCTGAAGAGGAGCCAGAGAATTGTGGTGTGTGGTGCACACTCCATGCTGCAACTATAGCCACTTGGGATGGACTCCATCTCCAGGACCTGCTGACCATTCTAATACTTCACACTCATATTGAACCCTTCCTTGGAGGATCTCAGAATGCTGCCCTCAGGATTAATCAAGCCTCAGAATAAGCCTGTGAGCTGGGTCTATATGCAGGCATAGAGAGGTTACACCTCTTGCATAGGCTCACACAGCAAGTCAGTAGCTGAGCCAGACATTGAACTCACGAGTCCTGATTTGCAATTGCTTGCTCTCCAGCTATGTAGCCCACACTCCCTGCCTTACACTGACTCTTTAATGAGAATAGTTTAGATTCAGCTAGCACTCCTCAGGGCAAAGCACTTTACAAATCATACCCTGACAGCACCGCTCTATACCGCCAGCCTCTGGGTGCTCGGGGAGATCCAGCCAAGGCACAGCCTGCAGCAAAACACAGTCAGCAGCAGGGCCGGCTCCAGGCACCAGCCCACTAAGCATGTGCTTGGGGCGGCACCTGGAGGGGGGCAGCGCAGCGCTGCGGCCCGAGAGCGGGGCCGCGACTGGGCTTGCCGCCCTCCCCGCGGCACTCCGGCCACCGGGGAGAGCGGAGCCCCGGCTGGGCTCTCCGCCCTCCTCCCAGCGTTCTGGCCGCCGGGGAGAGCGGAGCCCCGGCTGGGCTCTCCGCCCTCCTCCCGGCGCTCCGGCCGCCAGCGGAGCCGCAGCGGGCTTGCAGCCCTCCCCCCGGCGTTCTGGCCGCCAGGGAGAGCGGAGCCCCGGCCGGGCTCTCCGCCCTCCTCCCGGCGCTCCGGCCGCCAGCGGAGCCGCGGCGGGCTTGCAGCCCTCCCCCCGGCGCTCCGGCCGGTCGGGGAGAGCGGGCCCGCGGCCGGGCTCGGCGCCCTCTCCGCAGGGGGGAGGGGGGGGCGGCGGGAGGCTTTTTTGCCTGGGGCGGCAAAAAAGCCAGAGCCAGCCCTGGTCAGCAGAGCAAATTCCAAGTAGAACACTCAAGTATCTCTTACAAATCTTGCCCAGGGATCCTCAGTGACTAGGCTTGTTTTTTAAAGTCTCTTCTAAAAGACCTGCCCATGGTAAATTATGTCCAACAACCTGCCTGAGAAGAATAATAGGCTAAGCCGGGGTGACCTGAGCCTTGGGTGCAAACGCACCCCCAGAAATCAAGCCTGGAGCAGAGCTGAGCCTGCCCAGATTTCAATCTCTTTTTCCAGGGCAACTAGACGTTTCAGACCTGATGCTTGCTCCACTAAGCCATCCCTGTGACATTATTGACATATTTCAGTGAACTGCAGAGAGGTGTGGCCCAACCTCGGGGTCTGTGCTGAAGCTGACTGGAGTGTCAAACTCAGCAAGCCGGGAGTAGAGGGAAGCCTTCTCTGGCAGGGGGGTTTGTTCTCAGTGGTATTCCAGCACATCTAGTGACAGTCTTGAGGGAGTTTCTGTGACCAAACCCATCACAATCCCCTCTGATGACTGAACAAAAACCAATGATATTTTACAAATAGCTTTTTAATCACTGTCTCACCCAGCACAAGACATACAGCTGGCTTCAGCCCAGGCTGATTTCTAGAAAAGCATGATTAATTCCTAGCAAACTATTTTTCAGAGGATTTGAGCCTCTCTGATTTCAGCGGGACTAGTGTAAATCATACTGAGCTCAGTAGAGTTACTCCAAATTTACATGGGTGTAACCAAGACCAGAACCTGGCTTCTTTCCTGCTCGTCGACTGTCTGTGGGCAGCTTGTGATTTTCATCAAATGCATTGGTTCTTCCCAGGTTTCTAATGGGCATTTTTGGTGAGTTTAATCATCTCTGAGCAGTTCAAAAAGGTCTTTCCACCATCAGAATGACACTCACAACACTGACACTGCCTTGCATCCTCTCAGCCCATACCCACACCAAGAGAAAAATAATAAATTCTAAAAAACAAGCAGAGGTTTTACCCCAAAGGTAGAAGTACCAGAGACTGCATGAAGTCCACTAGGGACTGCACTATTGCTATTGATTTTACATGGAAGGTGCCCAGATACTGCGGTGATGGGCAGCAGTCTAAAACCCTTAGATAGGATGGAGAGATTAGATAGGAGTTTGCTGTGAGAATTCAATAGTTGATAGTTAGAGGAAAAAACCCATAACCACATTTTGTTAAGATGTGATCAACTGCCACCTTGAGCACTCTAGTTAGAGGTCCTACTCCTTCCTTCTAAACACTATCCCTGCATCTGTCTGTCATACGCTCCTAGGGGAAAGCATTATTTATGCCTTCTTTTCAGTTTGGAAAGGATATAGTACATTGGGTGCCCTACTAAAAACAAACAAGAAACAAAATAAGTGTGAGCTGGAGGTGACTGGGCAAATAAGCACATGGTATTGTTTCTGTTTCCTGTCTGGCTACATGTTCAGTGCACATTAAAATCCAGTTTCCATTAATACTACAACATGCAGCTTCAACATTTGCTGTCTGTGAACAATCATGCCAGTAACACTTGACGGCACGATTGCTGGCAGAGTCAACACAAATGGGGCATGTACACAGCCAAAGCAAACTCACTGACACATGTGAGCAAATGCTGCCCAGTTTTTTCAGAAGAGCTCTGCATGTCAGGAACAGGTTTTCAGCAGAGCTCAGCATGTCAGGTGGCTGTTGGGTGCAGAGCTCTTTAGAAAATCTGGCCTCAACTGTGGGTGCTGAGCACTTGAAAAACTGGCTCTTCATTCTTGAAAATTTGACCCATTGGGCTGCAATGGTGCATCTGTACGTGGTGCAAAGGGCGTACGCTGGTGTGTTCTGCAGTACTCATCCAGCTGTAATGATTTCATTCTAATGAGACAAGAGAAGATGAGATCCGCCGAAAGTTTTTCTTGCCCTTGGTTTTTTTGGGGGGTTTTTTTTGGAATAAAATTATTTTAGATCCCAAGTCTCTTGCCATCAAAGTTCATAGGAATTTTGTCATTGACTTCAATGGGAGTAAAATGTGGCCCTTAGTTGCCAATCCATAATGGAAGAAAACAGACATTTACAGGAGAAGGATGAGTATTGTTTGCAGCACAGCCTCCAAAAAGAGTTTCAGAATGACAGCCACAGACAGAGCCCTGGCCACCCCCAAATCACAGAACGGAGCTGTTGAGTGAGAATAACTCTCGCCAGATTTAGAAGCTCAGAAATGCCTGTGCTCATGAGGGGAAATGGAACTCAGGGTTTCAGTTTGCTGCTGGAAATGTGGCTTTTCTCAGAGCACAGAGAACCGGGGGCTCCCTTTGCCAGCACGCACATCAGAACGGCTTCCTACACATCAGTCCTGGAGTGGATCCCAGCCAACAGCCCCAGTGCTCTCGCCCTACTCAGCCCTGAGCAAAGACATTGGAGCTGTGGCTACACAGCATGCTCTAAGTGGTGTGTATGGTAGATCTGTATTCCCAGGCAGAAATAGAACAGTCACCTGCAACATGTTTATTATTTCCCTGGCATCCATTGTGACCTGCAGCCCCCCTACTCTTCCTGCCCTGGGCCTCACACAGTTCTCTAATGCACCTCAGTCCTGACTTTCAGCACCTTGTTTTCTTGTCATCTCAGGGCAGGGCAGATATGGCCAATCATGCTCTCCTGGATGGTGACTTTGTGATGTGGAGAAATACTGATTGTAATCTCCCCGGGGCAAGGACTACCTTTTTGTTCTGTATTTGTGCAGTGCCTAGCATAATGGGGCCCTGATATCAGCCTGGGTTCCTCCAGACTCTCCAGCAATACAAAAAAACAAATAATAACAGACACTAGATCAGCTAGATCAAACGCCCTTCTGTTTGAGAGAGTTAGAGCAGGCAGGGCCGGCTTTAGGCCAATTCAACCAATTCCCCTGAATCGGGCCCCGCCCCTAAGAGGGCCCCGCACCCAAGCCCCAGTACGGCGTACCAGCAAGAGCCAGTGTGCTGTACCCAGGCGGCCCAGCTTCCCCAGGGGGCAATTTAAAGGGCCTGGGGCTCCCAGCAGGGGCTGAAGCCCCAGGCCCTTTAAATTGTCACCATAGCCCCACTGCTGGAGCCCTGGGGTAGGGCTGCGAGGCTCTGGGGGCTATTTAAAAAGTCCAGGGCTCCCGTTGCTTCTACCGCCCCGGCCCTTTAAATAGCTGCTGGAGCGCCGCCGCTTCCCCAGGGCTCCTGCGGCTATTTAAAGGGCCGGGGCAGTGGAAGCAGAGGAGCCCCAGGCCCTTTAAATAGCCCCCGAGCCCCGGGCTGCTGCTGCTACCCCGGTGGGGGAGGGAGGAGGAGGGGGCACTTACCGTACAGGGTGGGCTGTACCCGCACCCTCTGCCCGCACCAGCCCCGCGCCCCCCTGCCCTGCCCGCACCAGCCCCTGTCTCCAGCCACCCCCACACCTCTTGCCCTGCCTGCAGCCAGACCCTACCTCCAGTCAGCCCCTGCCCTGCCTCCAGCCAGCCCCATGTCCACTGGTGCCCTGCAGTACCCAGGGCAGTAACCCTGCACACCTGCTTCAATGAGGGGGGCAGGGAGCAGCTGGGACCCACACATGTGCACACCGGGTGACCAGACAGCAAGTGTGAAAAATCGGGATGGGGATGGGGGTAATAGGATCCTATATAAGAAAAAGACCCCAAAATCAGGACTGTCCCTATAAAATCGGGACATCTGGTCACCCTAACACACCCCCAGGGAGTGGTGGGGACCCACACATGTGAAACGGAGCTCATTTCTAGTTCAGGCCCATCTTTTTAGAAAAGAACTTTAGGTAGGGTTAACATACATCCTTATTTTCCCGGACATGTCAGGCTTTTTGGTTCTTAAATCGCCATCCGGGAAAATACAGACGTATGGTAACCCCATTGGTACAAAAAATACATACTGTGGCACATCTCTTAAATCAGAACTTTTTATAGGGAATCGGTTGCTAAGAAATGAAAGGCTTTTTTTTACATTTTTTTTTTAAGTCATCCCTGCCGGGGCCCCGCCGAAAATGTTCGAATTGGGCCCTGCACTTCCTAGAGCCGGCCCTGAGAGCAGGCGCATGTCTGCGCACACCCAAGCACTTAGTGTGTGTGTTTTAAACTAGCCTCTGTCAGTTCATACAGAAATTCTGGTAAGGGACAGGAAAGAAACCTTGTTAAATTGCCATCTCATAACTGCAGCTAATAAACCACAACCTGGGGCCTCTGGGAAGGTGCCTCCATCAGCTTTTCGTTGTGATTTGTAGACTAGTTCAGGGCTGGGCATTTCCAGATATGAAGAAATCTTGCTGGGCAAAGGGGATAGAGGCATTTTGTCTCATCTTAGCAAAACTGAGGAGTCCCATCCCCCCAAGAAAGATGTTTCTAGGGACACAAAATTGGCTTCCTGCCTGTTAGAAAAAGCTAAAGGATGATATAACACAGCTCAATAGAGATCACATAGGGCCAGTTTCCTTCCTGGTGTGGATCCACTAACTTTGATAGAGTAGCACCCAGGGTGAATTTGGCTTGTAGATTCTAATAAGGCCGTTGCTGGATCATTATATCTTAATGTTTAAATCCTGCTCTTTGTTTTGCTGTAACACATTCTTAGGTGCCACTGTATGCGCTTGACTTCTGTAGAGATTGACTGGAAATGATGAGCTAAAAGGAAAGTGTTTCTCTCCTTCCAAGCTATCTCTGTTTTTCTTCTTACCTCATTTTAAGTTCTGTGCCCTGGCAATCTTACTCTGGCAGCGTGGGCTGGGGAAATTTAATTAGATGGGGAAAATATAATGAGCTGGAACGGGGGATAGGCTTCAGGCAGCATGATAGGCAGTGTAGGCTAGTGGATAAGGCACTGCCAGGCGAATTGGGTTCCATTCCTGACTTGGTCTCTGACCTGTTATATGGCCTTGAATGAGTCTGGCCTGTGTCTCCCTTATTATCCCATGTTGATCTTGTCTATTTAGAGTGCAGGCTCCTTGGGTCATGGACTGTCTGCTATCATAACAAGAGAAAGCCTGGAGCACGGGGCCTGCCTGAACCACAGTCAGCAAAGCCAGGCCATGCTAGGAGCCAAAGTCAGGCCCTGTCATAGAGCAGACACTTGCTCACAAGTTCACTGACCGGTACATGAACATGGCAAAAAAGGATTAAGCGTTGCTAAAACACAGGCACTCCTAAGAGGTGCTAGGCACTGGGTATTCATGTAAACACATTCCAGAGGGCTAGCACAGGCACACCCCAACCTAGAGTTCTCAAGTAACAGCATAAACACAATCCTGGGCGATGGTACAGGAACACACCGACCCTGAGCCAGACAAGGATGGGAGGACAGGATAATGACGGGGATGTTTTGTTCGAACCAGCATGTTCAAGGTGTAGGGTAGGTAACTAACCACACGTAACTTGTTTGTATCATTGTATAAAAGAGAAATCACAGGAGGGGCATGTTTGTCCAGCTGAGGGAGCAGCAGAAAGTCCTGCTGCTGACTGAGCTGGTCCATTGATCGTGGGCACACGTGTTTGCACTTACGGGGCACCAGGACCGTGCCTCAATGACAATAAATCTGGCTGAGCACCTTCACCAATGAACCGAGTCTGTGGTCTTTCTGGGTAGTACTATCGGTGTCTACAGAGCAGGCTATCTGCAGGGCTGGTACAGCACACGGCGAGAGCATACACGCAAGCCAACTGAACATCTGCTACTATGTGTTTGGACAGCACCTAGCACAACCAGGCTTCCGCTCACTAGTGTCTCTAGGCTCTGCTATAATAACAATTGTTAATATTACTTGGGGCTGGGTTTCCTTAGATCTATGGCACACAGAGCCCTGACTGTGTTCATTGGAGAAATGCCCTTTTTCTGCTTTATGTCTGCATTTAGACCATTTGCCACGTCTTTATCTTAAGGTTATTATTACTTGTTATTGGTATTATTGTAGTACCCAGGAGCCGCAGTGATGGACCAGGACCCTGTTGTGCTAGGCGCTGTACAAACACTGTATGAAAAGACAGCCTCTGCCCCCAAAGAATTGACAATCTAAGCATAAGACAAGAGACAACAGATGGATGCAGACACCCCGCCGGAGGCCTGGAAGGAAACAATGACAATATTGGTCAGCATTCAGGGCAATGGTCTCAGCAAAACAGAACTTCAGTGATCTGGGCCCAAGACCTCTCCCACTCTGAGACGAGGCTCATTGCCTACTACTGCACTCTTCCGCATGACAGAGTTGTCTTTCACAAGGGTAAAGCCTATGTGAGCTTTCTCAGGGTCTAGCCCAAAGGTATGGAGCTTGCTGTGAGGGGAATCTGACAACCATCACAGACATTGCCAGGTCCCGTTCCACCTGCAAAGAGCATGTCTCCAGCCAGCCTCACTCATAAAAGCACAGGAGCACATCAGGCATAATTCAACATTTCAAAAGTCCTCACATAGCTTTTCCCCGGGGGGAGAGAGAGAGAACCACACAACAGCTACTAAGCACCCCTTTAATGTATCTCAGCAAGATGTTCCAATACCACAGTGATGGACGAGATAAGAACCTGAATAAAGTTTCTCTGTTTTGAAAACTGCTCTGTAATGACTTCACAGTCCATTATGCATCCGTTGATGTTATCTGGTTAAGGTCAGATATACATATATTTAATTATGTAGCTTTTTAGTATAATTTAAATAAAAAAGCTAACAAGCTTGTTGCAGGCACAGAATGCCCGAGGCAAAGCAACAGCGAAGGTTCGTGGCCCGGTGTGCTTCGCGCCAATAAACACACCAGGTGGAGAAGCAAACAAAGTTTATTAATAAACTTTGTTTGCTTCTCCACCTGGTGTGTTTATTGGCGCGAAGCACACCGGGCCACGAACCTTCGCTGTTGCTTTGCCTCGGGCATTCTGTGCCTGCAACAGTTTTGGCGTCCCTGGGTGGGCTCGAGGCTGAAATTTAGCCTTGCCCGGATCCCTCCTGGTGGCCGACGGATTACGACGACGACCGACGCCCAGAGCGCTCACCGGTGACTTCATCGGGGGGCCTCGGCAGAGACGTAGTTTGGTCGGCCCCGGAGGGCACAACGGTGCAACGCGCTAGAGTAGTGGAGAAGCAGCTGTGGCCGCGGGCGACGGTGGGGAACCGGTCCCGTCGATAGGGCGACGGACCGTCGATAGGGCGACGGTGCAGAACCGGTCCTGTGGATAAGGTAGGAACAGTCCAGTGGGGACTTTATCTGTCTTGACCTGGGGACGCCCAGTGTCTACCTGTTTTGACTTGGGGACGCCCAGAGTCTCCCTAATATGGGGCAGGGACAGAGTACGGCAGGCAGGGTAAGGTGTACACCCTTGGAATGCATTCTGGTGAACTGGAAAGTGTTTGGATCGGATCCGTTGATTAAAAGTAAACTGAAAAGGTTCTGTACAGTAGACTGGCCTCAATATCAGCTAGAGGACCAGGAAAGGTGGCCACCGGAGGGATCACTTAATTATAATACGATCCTTCAATTGCTTTTGTTTTGTCAGCGTACGGGTAAATGGAATGAACATATGTATGTACAGTTGTTTATGTTGTTAAGAGATAGGTCAGATCTTTTGCAAAGGTGTAATTTGACTCCGACAGGTTCAGTAGTAACTACTGTTAGTCCCCAGAACCCTCCTCCGGTTGTGATGGCAGAGTCGGTGTCCCCTTCGGCTCCTCCACCCCCACAGGCTTTAGAGAGTACCCCCCCCCCCCGTGGGATTGTATCCGTTGATTACTGAGAGTGTGGTAGCCCGGCCAGGAACACAGGAACGGCCAGCACAGATAGTGTCTGTATATTCGTCCATCTGGCTGCTTTTAAGGCAGAGGCTGGAGAATTCTCAACGAATCCAAGCAAGTTTATTTCTATCTTTGAAGGTTGTCTAGCTAGTCATAAGTCTGACTGGGATGACTGTAATATACTTATGAGAACCCTGTTGTCTGAAGTGGAGTGGATTCAGGTTATAGCCAAGGCTAAGGAGAAGGCACAGAGAAGGCATTTAAGGTTTAAAAGGGAAAGCTATTGGATACCAGAGGTTGTACAGAGGGATTCCTCAGAAGTGAGTGTGCTCGTCCTGGATTGTTGCTTCAAAGCTCTGTACAGAAGTTATGTTACTGGAAAGGTGTATGATGGCAATGTGTATGTGATAATGGTTGGAGGAAAGGTGTATGAGTGAAGAGTGGAAGGTTCCTTTGGAAGTTAGAAGAAGCTGAGAAAGGGAGAAGAGGAAAAAGCACAGAATGAGTTAACTGAGAGGAAAATACAGCTGGCCTCAGTCCAAGGTCAGTGTTCACAGCCAAGACTTTGCTGACAACCAAGAGAAAGGGGGGCTTGAATGTGCCCAAGCAACTACAGGCTTTGGCCAGAGCCCTCCTGCTGCAATATGTGGATGACTTGTTGATTGCTGCTGTGGGTCTAATCCCTTGTCTTAAAGCCACTGTGAGCCTCCTGAACTTTGTTGGACTCAGAGGATATCGAGTAGCACAGAGTAAGGCTCAGATTGCTCTCCCAGAAGTACGGTATTTAGGATTTTACATCAGGCAGGGGGAACGTCAGCTTTCAAGTGAAAAAAAGGAAGCTATCTGTCAAATTCCTATTCCAAGCAATCGTAAACAACTCAGGGCGTTTCTGGGCATGGCAGGCTTCTGTAGAATATAGATCCCAGAGTTTGGACTGTGGGCTAAACCCTTGTATGAATGCGTTAAGGGAGCGGATCATGATCCCTTTCACTGGTCCCCAGAAGCGGACAGGGCATTTAAAATCTTAAAAAGGAAACTGATGGAAGCTCCAGCTCTAGGCCTGCCGGACCTAGTTAAGCCATTCCAACTGTATGTGCATGAACGAAGAGGGGTGGCCCTGGGAGTGCTTACCCAGCTATTAGGTGCCTGGAAGCGTCCTGTGGCATACTTTTCTAAACAACTGGATCAAGTTTCAAAGGGATGGCCAGCCTGTTTGAGGGCGGTCGCAGCAACTGCACTAGTGCTTGGGGAAGCTGAGAAATTGACACTGGGGGGAATTGTGCAAGTGTATACTCCCCATATGGTTCAAGCCCTGCTGGATACTAAGGGTGGTCTCTGGCTTACACAGGCACGGGTTGCTCGGTATCAAGCAAAACTGTTAGAAAATCCTGAAGTTACCCTACAGACCTGTCCCTCCCTTAACCCAGCCACCCTGTTACCGGAAACAGAAAAGCAGGAACATGACTGTCTGGAAATCATAGATGTCCAATACTCCAGCCGCCCAGACTTAAAAGATCAGCCCCTCCCTAATGCTGATGATGAGTGGTACACTGACGGCAGCAGTACAGTTGTAAACGGACAGAGGAGGGCAGGCTATGCTGTTGTATCTCTCCAGGAGACTGTGGAAGCAGAGGGTTTGCCTGCTGGGACATCAGCCCAGCTGGCTGAATTGGTAGCCTTAACCCGTGCACTTGAACTGTCAAAAGGAAAAAGAGTGAACATTGTTACTGATTCCAGATATGCCTTTGGAGTACTACACGCCCAGGCCGGTCTGTGGAAGGAAAGAGGAATGTTAACAGCCCAAGGTTCTCCGGTTAAACATGGGCCTCAAATTCTCCGGCTTTTAGAAGCGGTACAGCTCCCCTCAGAAGTAGCAGTGATACACTGCAAGGCTCATCAAAGAGAAGATCAAGATGTGGCTAAGGGTAATGCCAGGGCGGACAGAGAGGCCAAGCGAGCTGCTACCCTGGAACCACAGGAAGCTAAAGATGCCCATATGCATGCCCTCATCCCATCAGTGGGGGAGCTCCCGACCCCTCAGTACTCTCACGAAGAGACGAACCTAGCCAACACACTTAGGCTCCGGGAAAGGGAGGGATGGCTCCACTCCACAGAAGGAAAAATCCTCCTACCAAGGAATCTAATACGGCCGGTACTACAGAAACTACATCAGTCTACCCACGCGGGAAGAGAGGCTCTTTCCCAGCTTATGAATAAATACTTTCTAACCTCTGGACTTAGGCCTCTGGCCTCCCAGGTGCAGGCTGAATGTCTAGTCTGCCAAAAGAACAACCCTCGACCAGGAGTGTCAGTGCCACCAGCCACTCTGGAACCTACCCCAGGCCCAGGACTAGTTTGGCAAATAGATTTTACTGAGTTCCCCCGGACCCAAGGATTCAGATACCTTCTCGTCTTAGTGGATCGATTCAGCGGATGGCCTGAAGCCTTCCCATGTCGTAACAACACTGCCAAAACGGTGGCTCTTAAATTTGTCAAGGAAATCATTCCTCGCTTCGGACTCCCCCAGTGGATGGAATCTGATAATGGAACACACTTCACATCCCAAGTTGTTCAGAAGATATCGGAAGCCCTGCAAATCCCCTGGAAGCTCCACACTCCATGGCGACCGCAGGCCAGTGGGGTAGTGGAACGCACAAATCAGACACTTAAGCGGCACCTCTCAAAGGTCTGCCAAGAGGCTTCCCTTAAGTGGCCTGATGCTCTACCCCTTGTTTTGCTCCGCATTCGCGCTCTCCCAAAGGGCAGGTTAGGGCTCAGTCCCTTCGAGATTATGTTTGGAAGGGCATGGCCTATGAACGGTACACCGGTTCTGGCAGGGGAGTGGGAGGTAGGCTGTGGTTTCTTATCTCAGTACATGTGCTCTCTGTCTGCTGTTCTTTGTTCTCTCCACAGGTACACCAAAGATTTGCAGCCTCTCCCGCTGGATGCCCCGATCCACTCCTTGCAGCCAGGTGACTCCGTACTCGTTCGGACCTGGAAGGACGAGCCTCTCCAAGAGAAGTGGAAGGGACCCCACACCGTCCTGCTGGTCTCCCATACAGCAGCAAAGGTCGAAGGACACAAGAACTGGATTCATCACTTTCGCCTGAAAGCAGTGCCTGCTCCTGAACGGTGAACCGTCCAGCCTGCAAAGAAGACTGCCAGCGACGACCTGGGACTTAAGCTGTTATTCAAAAGACAATAAGGCCTGCTGGGAATGCCCTGTGATCTCTTTGGACAGTCACAGCGCACTCCCCGCGAGAACTCTGAGCGTTGGTTGTGTTTGTTTTCCCAGGGCCGGCCTAACCTGGTGGCCTGGTCCCTTTTGCTTTTAATCTGCCTACTATTGGTAATTGTTATTTTGTGGGTATTTGGGGAATTGTAATTGTCAGGCCCTAGGGTCACCTGCTCAGCATGAGTTCAGGTCCAGGGTCTGCCACAGTGGTACTCTTTGCCATAGGGACAACCCTTGGGAGCCGCAGGCCAACTCAACGCAGATCCCTTCCCCTATTAGGCTGCGGTCAGTGGCCCCCGGGTTGGTGTGCTATCAACAGTTTAAGTCCAGCAATCACACCTGGTCCGCTGGGAATAGCACCTGTCAGTATTATGTATCCCCTGACAGTGATGCTTCTGTCCCTGTCTATGTTAATGGCAAATCCGACTCTACCGCCCGGCTAGCAACGTTTAATGACAAAGAAACAAATAGATGGCGCCGCGGTTATAATGGCTTGGTAGGAAATGGCCACTCCTTTTATATTTGCGGAATTTCTGCCTATAAGTGGCTACCGCATCGGTGGTATGGAAGCTGCTATGTAGGCTATCTTGCCCCTCCCCTTCGTGTCCTCCCTAAACTGCCCCCTGGCCGCCCCAGACAGCGTAGATCTTTGTATGCCACCCCAGCGCCCATTACAGAAGGAGACAGGTTGGGTATGATCCTCCTCCCATCCTATGGGGTAGGACGGCTAACCCAATTTTATCGCAGGCTCTCTGTGTTTCTCACCAAGTTCGCCAATGAAACCTTGGCCATAGAGAAAAGCCTTAACTCAGAGCTTTACCAGCTCCGGTTGCTGTCCCTGCAAAATAGACAGGCCTTAGATTATGTTTTAGCCTCCCAGGGCGGGGTGTGTGCCCTTATTGGAAGTGAATGTTGTACTTATGTTCCGGAAAACTCACAGGACATTAACAAGCACGTCCTGTCAGCCGAACAGGCTTTTGAGCAGTGGAAGGCCCAGGAAAGGGAACCCACAGGTTTCGATTCCCTTTGGAGTTGGCTGCCCAACCTAGGAGGATTGGGAAATAGCCTTGTGCGTCTCTTCCTCACAGGTGTGGTACTGTGCTTGGTCACCCTCCTCCTGATTGCCTGTTTTAAGATGCTCCTCCGTAAGCTTTGTGCCACCTGTTCCCCAGAAGTCCCGGCATACCCTCTCATTGAGAACCCCAGCTTCATAGCACTCAATCATATCTTGTCCACAGAATATGAGAAAACTCAGCCAAAAGCTTGTTGAGTATTCTCAAAGGAGGGAGTTGTTGACGTCACCAGGCATCACCATCACCCTAGGTAACTCAGGAGGGTGGAAAATCACAAGTGTCAATGAAGCCTTCCTGCACTAGGCCTGAACCAAACTCCTTCCATGTTTAAACTCTAATCGACCTCAAAAGCCAGGTGCAAGTGAAATGTGTAAGCAGCCTGATATCAGTGGTAAACCCCCCTTTGCAGTACCAAGCGGTAATAATGAGGCCTGAATACCTCTGGCCGAAGAAAAGATAATAAATCAAAGGAACGGGACAAGATAGTAGTTCAAGAAGTGTTACTAACGAGCTGAACCTATAGCTGCCAACATAAACTAACTGCTTAAATGTAATTGCTATTTGCTTAGTAATTGTTACCAGGGACGGGAGGGGTAGAGAGAGAGGAATGGGGGGAGAAAGGGAGGGGTAGCGGGGGAAGGGGGGGGATGAGGCTTGACTGCAAAAGGTATAAAGGAAGAAAGTTTTTTTCTGTTAGTGTGCTGGATTTGAGACGTGCCTGTCTCCTAGCACCGCTTTGAGATCTCAGATAAACTTTGTTTGCTTCTCCACCTGGTGTGTTTATTGGCGCGAAGCACACCGGGCCACGAACCTTCGCTGTTGCTTTGCCTCGGGCATTCTGTGCCTGCAACAAGCTTCTGTACAAATAAATCTCCCCCCTCACTCACCCCATTCCACACCATGCTATGGACTTGCATAATTAAAGATGTTCAGAGGTTTCCAGTACCTTTGTCTGACAAGTTTTCAATCAAGATGGGCTGTTTTTCTAAAAGCTCTGCCCTAGGAATTACCGTGGGGCAGGTCTCTAGCCTGTTTCACACAGGAGGTCAGACTAGATGATCCCAGTGGGCCCTTCTGGCCTTGGACTTGCTGAATCTATGAAGCATCCAGCATTGGCGACTGTTGGAAAAAGGATACTTGAGTAGAGGGACCATAGGTCTGGCCAATGTGGCTTTTCCTATGCACTTCTATTCTTCGTAATGTACTATATTTCACAGGTAATCCACTCTGCACACAGGGACAGAACCCCTCAACAGAGGCATCACCAGCTACCAAACCAAAGGCATTCTTATGTGTGGCTCAGTGCTTATTAATCACTTAAGGTTCATCTACACTGCGAAAACCCCCCACCAAAAAACATACTCTGCAGCAGCAAGTTTCAGAGCCTGGGATGACAGGCTTACGCTATGGGGCTAAAAAAAGCAGGGTAGATGTTCCCGCGTGGGCTGGAGCCAGGGCTTTGAGATCCTCCTCCCTCACTGGGTCTCAGAGCCCAAGCAGGAATGTCTACACGCTACTCTTTTTAACCCCACAGTGCAAACCTGAGTCAGTTGATCCGTACTTACAGACTCAAGAACATAAAAACGGACATACTGGGTCAGATCAATGGTCCATCTAGCCCAGTAGCCTGTCTCTGACAGTGGCCAATGCCAGGTGCTTCAGAGGGATTTAACAGGGCAATTATCGAGTGATCCACTTCATCCTCCAGTCCCAGCTTCTAGCAGTCAGAGGCTTAGTGCAGGGATAGTCAATTATTTTTCGTCAAGGTCCAAATTTCTTGGTCAAAGTATAATCAAGATCCAGGCTCCAGAGAAAATAATTTAAAAAAATAACAACGACAATAAGTAATTAAAAAGATTTTGGGGTCCATTCTGGGGTCCATTCTGGTTCGGATTTGGCCCGCAGTCCGTCTATTGACTATTGCTGGCTTAGAGACACCCAGAGCATGGGGTTACATCCCTGACTATCTTGGCTAACAGGCAGTGATAGACATATCCTCCACAAACTTATCTAATTCTTTTTTGAATCCCATTACAGTTTTGGACTTCCCAACACCCCCCAGCAATGAGTCCCACAGGTTGAGGGAAGAAGTATTTCCTTATGTTTGTTTTAAACCTGCTGCCTATTAAATTTCATTAGGTGAGCTCTGGCTCTTGTGTTATGTGAAGGGGTAAATAACACTTCCTTATTCACTTTCTCCACACCAGTCATGATTTCATAGACCTCTATCATATCCTTAGTTGCCTCTTTTTCAAACTGAAAAGTCCCAGGCTTTTTAATCTCTCCTTATATGGAAGCTGTTCTATACCCCTAAACATTTTTATTGCCCTTCTCTGTACCTTTTCCAAATTCTAATAAATCTTTTTTGAGATGGGGCTACCAGAACTGCACACAGTATTCAAGATGTGGGCATATTATGGATTTATATAGTGGCATTTAGATATTTTCTGTCTTATTTTCTACCCCTTTCCTAATGGTTACTACCATTCTGTTAGCTTTTTTGACTGCTGCTGCACACTGAGTGGATGTTTTCAGAGAACTATCCATGATGACACCAAAGTCTCCTTCTTGAGTGGTAACAGCTAATTTAGAGCCCATCATTTTGTATGTATAGTTGGGATTATGTTTTCCAAAGGCCTGGTCTACACTACGAGTTTAGGTCGACTTTAGCTGCGTTAAGTCGACTTAAGCCTGGACACGTTTACACGACGAAGCCCTTTCTTTCGACTTAAAGGGCCCTTTAAACCGGTTTCTTTACACCACCTCGACGAGGGGATTAGCGATAAAATCGGCCTTATGGGGGTCGGAATTGGGTAGTGAGGACGGAATTCGACATTAGTGGCCTCCGGGAGCTATCCCACAGTGCTTCATTGTGACCGCTCTGGACAGCACTCTCATCTCAGATGCACTGGCCAGGTAGACAGGAAAAGCCCCGCGAACGTTTGAATTTCATTTCCTGTTTGCTCAGCGTGGAGAGCACAGGTGACCATGCAGAGCTCATCAGCACAGGTAACCATGATGGAGTCCCAGTCCCAGTCTCAGGATCGCAAAAGAGCTCCAGCCTGGACCGAACGGGAGGTACGGGATCTGATCGCCATCTGGGGAGATGAAGCAGTGCTGGCCGAACTCCGAAACAGTAAAAGAAATGGCAAAACATTAGAAAAGATCTCCAAGGCCATGAAGGACAGAGGCCATAACAGGGACGCACAGCAGTGCCGCGTGAAAATTAAGGAGCTAAGGCAAGCCTACCACAAAGCCAGAGACGCAAACGGAAGGTCCGGGGCTGAGCCGCAAACATGCCGCTACTACGAGGAGCTGCATGCCATTCTAGGGGGTGCAGCCACCAGTAGCCCAAGCGTGTGCTATCAGTCCCTCTCTGGAGACAGGGAAGCGGGTTCGGCGGACGAGGAAGATGAGGATGGAGAGAACATCATAGATAGCTCACAGCAGCAAGGAAGCGGAGAAACCAGTTTCCCCAACAGCCAGGATATGTTTGTCACCCTGGACCTGGAACCAGTAACCCCCGAACTCACCCAAGACCCTGTGGGCACACAGGGGACCTCTGGTGAGTGTACCTTTGTAAATATTACACATGGTTTAAAAACAAGCGTGTTTAATGATTAATGATTAATTTGCCCTGGCAATCGCGGCCAGTACAGCTACTGGAAAAGTCTGTTAACGTGTATGGGGATGGAGCGGAAATCCTCCAGGGACATCTCCAGAAAGCTCTCCTTCATGTACTCCCAAAGCCTTTGCAAAAGGTTTCTGGGGAGGGCTGCCTTATCCCGTCCGCCATGGTAGGACACTTTACCACGCCAGGCCAGTAGCACGTAGTCTGGAATCATTGCATAACAAAGCATGGCAGCGTATGGTCCATGTTTGCTGGCATGCAGACAACATCCATTCCTTATCGCTCTTTGTTATCCTCAGGAGAGTGATATCATTCACGGTCACCTGGTTGAAATGGGGCGATTTTATTAAGGGGACATTCAGAGGTGCCCCTTCCTGCTCTGCTGAACAGAAATATTCCCCGCTGTTAACCACGCGGTGGGGGGGAGGGGTGAAGTGACCAACCCAGAGAATTGGGTGTGTGGGGGAGGGGAGTTAGTTGGGTTTGTGCTGCATGTTAAACCTTAAACCTCAGCCCCTCCTTTTACATTGCAAACCCATTTTAAATGGCCAACCCAACGGGTGCTTGGTATGGTTAATGAGAGCAGTACTGTTTTAAACCATCCCCACTTGTTAACAAGGTTAAAAAAGCCCAAAGACTGTGTCTTACCATGGCTGCCTGCAAGCTGAAATCTGTGGCCTGGCACTGCGTGAGTGATCTCTCACACCAAACCGGCAGTCCCTCAATATAAGAGGAAAAATGCGACCTTGTAACGAAAGCACATGTGCTGTGTGATGTGAACAGCAAAATCTAACGTGAAAGAGTGTACCCATTGTTCTCAAAAATGTATCTTTTTTAAACAACTCTCCCTTCTCCTCCACCAGCTGCAAATGTTTCACCTTCACAGAGGCTAGTGAATATTCGAAGAAGGAAGCGAAGGACACGTGACGAAATGTTCACTGAACTACAGACTGCCTCCCACGCTGACAGAGCACAGCAGAATGCGTGGAGGCAGTCAATGACTGATTTTAAAAAAGCCCAATATGAGCGAGAGGAGAGGTGGCGGGCTGAAACGCGGGCTGAAGAGGAGAAGTGGCGTGAGCTTGTACTCAGAAAGCAAGAGTCGATGCTCCGGCTGCTGGAGCATCAAAGTGATATGCTCATGCGTATGGTTGAGCTGCAGGAAAGGCAGCAGGAGCAGAGACCGCCGCTACAGCCCCTCTGTAACCAACAGCAGGAGCAGAGACCGCCGCTACAGCCCCTCTGTCAGCAGGAGCAGAGACCGCCGCTACAGCCCCTCTGTAACCAACAGCAGGAGCAGAGACCGCCGCTACAGCCCCTCTGTAACCACCAGCCCTCCTCCCCAAGTCCCATTGCCTCCTCACCCAGACGCCCAAGAACACGGTGGGGGGGCCTCCGGCCACCCAATCTCTCCACCCTAGATGATTTCCACAGCAATAAGTTTTAAAGTTTTAAAGTGCAGTGTGTCCTTTTCCTTCCCTCCTCCCCCACCCATCCCGGGCTACCTTTGCAATTATCCCCCTAGTTGTGTGCTCAATTAATAAAGAATGCATGAATGTGAAGTAACAATGACTTTATTGCCTCTGCAAGTGGTGCTTGAAGAGGGGAGGGTAGGGGAGGTTGGGGTGCTTGGTTTACAGGGTAGTAGAGTTAACCGGGTGCGTGGGGGGGGCTGCGATTTCATCAAGGAGAAACAAACAGAAGTTTCACACCAAATCCTGCCCAGTCACAAAACTAGTTTTCAAAGCCTCTCTGATGCGCACCACGCCCTGCTGTGCTGCTCTAACCGACCTGGTGTCTGGCTGCGCGTAATCAGCGGCCAGGCGATTTGCCTCTACCTCCCACCCCGCCATAAATGTCTCCCCCTTACTCTCACAGATATTGTGGAGCGCACAGCAAGTAGCAATAACAATGGGGATATTCTTTTCGCTGAGGTCACAGCGAGTCAGTAAGCTGCGCCAGCGCGCTTTTAAACGCCCAAATGCACATTCCACCACCATTCGGCACTTGCTCAGCCTGTAGTTGAACAGGTCCTGACTCCTGTCCAGGCTGCCTGTGTATGGCTTCATGAGCCATGGCATTAAGGGGTAGGCTGGGTCCCCAAGGATCACGATAGGCATTTCAACATCCCCAATGGTTATTTTCTGGTCCGGGAAGAAAGTCCCTTCCTCCAGCTTTCGAAACAGAAGAGAGTGCCTGAAGACGCGAGCATCATGTACCCTTCCCGGCCAGCCCACGTTGATGTCGGTGAAACGTCCCTTGTGATCCACCAGGGCTTGCAGCAGCATTGAAAAGTACCCCTTGTGGTTTATGTACTCGGTGGCTTGGTGCGCCGGTGCCAAGATAGGGATATGGGTTCCGTCTATCGCCCCACCACAGTTTGGGAATCCCATTGCAGCAAAGCCATCCACTATGTCCTGCACGTTTCCCAGAGTCACTACCCTTGATATCACCAGGCCTCTCATTGCCCTGGCAACTTGGATCACAGCAGCCCCCACAGTAGATTTGCCCACTCCAAATTGATTCCCGACTGACCGGTAGCTGTCTGGCGTTGCAAGCTTCCACAGGGCTATTGCCACTCGCTTCTCAACTGTGAGGGCTGCTCTCATCTTGGTATTCTGGCGCTTCAGGGCAGGGGAAAGCAAGTCACAAAGTTCCATGAAAGTGCCCTTACGCATGCGAAAGTTTCGCAGCCACTGGGAATCGTCCCAGACCTGCAACACGATGCGGTCCCACCAGTCTGTGCTTGTTTCCCGGGCCCAGAATCGGCGTTCCATGGCATGAACCTGCCCCAGTAACACCATGATTTCCACATTGCTGGGGCCTGTGCCTTGTGAGAGGTCCATGTCAATTTCCTCATCACTATCGTCGCCGCGCTGCAATCGCCTCCTCCTCCTCAGCTGGTCCTCCTGGTTTTGCTTTGGCATGTCCAGGCTCTGCATATACTCCAGGACAATGCGCGTGGTGTTCATAGTGCTCATAATTGCCGCGGTGATCTGAGCGGGCTCCATGATCCCAGTGCTAGCTATGGCGTCTGGTCTGAAAAAAGGCGCGAAACTAGTATCTAAAGACCAGGGGAAGAAGGGAGGGAGGGAGGGAGGGAGGGGCGGGCGACTGACGACATGGCGTACAGGTACAGGGAATTAAAATCAAGAAAGGTGGCTGTGCATCAGGGAGAAATACAAACAACTGTCACACAGAATGCCCCCCCCCCCCAGAGATTGAACTCCTAAGCCTGGGTTTAGCGGGCCGTTGATTTGACGGAGGGAGGGGGGAAGGAAATGAATAAAACACAAATCTATTTTTTACATCTTAAGACGACAGTGCAGCATGACTGATAGCCCTCGGCATTTTCTGGGTGCTTGGCAGCCAATACTTGGCAGCAAATAGTATACTACGACTGGTAACCATCATTGTCCAACGAGGACGGTTAAAGGCAAGGGGTTGCTGCTGTGTAGCAATGTAGCCCCACGTGTGCCAGCCACATGTCTGCCAGCACCCAGATCGCCCTCGGCCTTTTCTGGGTGCTTAGCAGACAATACTTGGCAGCAAATAGTATACTACGACTGGTAACCATCATTGTCCAACGAGGACGGTTAAAGGCAAGGGGTTGCTGCTGTACAGTAGCCAGAAGGATCGGTAAAGGCGCTCAGGCTACAATAATCTATGAGCATTTCAGGCAACCTCTAAATTTACTTGCTTTCAGACCTGAGGAAAGCTCTTCTTGCAGATCTGCTGAGCACCCAGATCGCCCTCGGCCTCTTCTGGATGCTCAGCAGACAATACTGACAGGACGGTTACCAGTCGTAATAAACCATCTACTGCCAAAAGGCAAGGGGCTGGTGCAATGCAGCCCTACGGCTGCCAGCCCCACAGCTACCAGCATCCCGAGCGCCGATGAAGGCTACTACTCATGCTGCACCGTCTACCGCCAAAAGGCAGTAATCTGCTGCTGCTGTTTAGCAATGCAGTCCCACGTTTGCCGGCACCCGGAAGACATATGGTGACGGTGAGCTGAGCTGAGCGGGCTCCATGCTTGGCGTGGTATGTTGTCTGCACAGGTAACCCAGGTAAAAAGGCGCGAATCTATTGTCTGCCGTTGCTGTGACGGCGGGGGAGGGGCGTGACGCAACGTACCCAGAACCCCCCGCGGCACTGCTTTGCATCATTCGGGCATTGCGATCTCAACCCATAATTCCAATGGGCGCCGGAGACTCCGGGAACTGTGGGATAGGTACCCATAGGCACCCATAGTGCAATGCGCCGGAAGTCGACGCTAGCCTCGGTACTGTGGACGCGGTCCGCCGACTTCATGCACTTAGAGCATTTTATGTGGGGACACACACAGTCGGCTGCATAAAACCGGTTTCTATAAAACCGGCTTCTATAAATCCGACCTAATTTTGTAGTGTAGACAAGCCCAAAGTGCATTACTTCACATTTATTAACACTAAATTTCATCTGCCATATGCTTGTCCAGTCACCCAGTTCTGTAAGATTCCTTTTTAACTCTTCACAGTCTGCTTTGGATTTAACTATCTTGATTAATTTAATATCCTCTGCAAACTTCACCATATCAATGTTTAGCCCTTTTTCCACATCATTTATGAATCTGTTGAACAGCACTAGTTCCTGTACAGATACTTGGGGAACCCCGTTATTTACCTCTTTCCATTCTGAAAACTGACCATTTATTACTACCCTTTGTTTCTTATCTTTTAACCAGTTACTGATCAATGAGAGGTCCTCCCGTCTTATCCCATGACTGCTTACTTTGCTTCAGAGCCTTTGGTGAGGACCTTGTCAAAGGCTTTCTGAAAATTCAAGTTCACTATATTCACTTGTCCACATGCTTGCTGATCCCCTCAAGGAATTCAAATAGATTGATGAGGCATGATTTTCCTTTACAAAGGCCATGTTGACTCTTTCCCAACAAATTATGTTAATCTGTGTGTCTGATGATTCTGTTGTTTACTATAATTTCAATTCATTTGCCTGGTAATGAAGTTAGGCTTATCAGCCTGTAGTTGCCAGGATTGCCTCTGAAGCATTTTTTTAAAAATCGGCATCACATTAGCTTCTGCCAGTAATCTGGTATGGAGGCTGATTTAAACAATAGGTTACATACCACAGTTACTAGTTCTACAATTTCACATTTGAATTCCTTCAGAACTCGGGTGAATCCCATCTGGTCCTGGTGACTTAGTACTGTTTAATTTATTAATTTGTTCCAAAACCTCCTCTACTGACACTTCAATCTGTGACAGTTCCTCTGATTTGTCGCATAAAAAGAATAGCTCAGATATGGAAATCTCCCTCACCTTCTCTGCAGTGAGGACCGATGCAAAGAATTCATTTAGCTTCTTGGCAACAGGCTTGTCTTCCTCAAGTGATCCTTTAGCATCTCAGTTGTCCAGTGGCCCTACTGATTGTCTGGCAAGCTTCCTGCTTCTGATGTACTAAAAAAAAATGCTGTTAGTTTTTGTTTCTTTTGCTAGTTGCTCTTTGAATATTTTTTGGCCTGACTAATTATAGTTTTAAACTTGACTTGCCAGAATTTATGCTGCTTTCTCTTTTTCTCAGTAGGATTTGACTTCCAATTTTTAACCGCTCTTTTACTCTATTGTTTAGCCATGGTGGCATTTTTTTTTTATTCTCATACTTTTTTGTTTATTTGAGGTATACATTTACTTTGAACTTCTATTATGGTGTTTTTAAAGTTTCCATGCAGCTTGCAAGCATTTCACTCTTGTGACTGTTCCTTTTATTTTCCATTTAACTAGCTTCCTCACTGTTTTGTAGTTCCCCTTTTTGAAGTTAAATGCTATTGTGGTAGGTTTCCTTGGTATTTTCCCCCCTATGTGGATGACTCCTTCTTGCATCCCCCTACTCGCTGCTGCCGGAGTGAGGGGTTTTAGTGCAGATGTAGCCTTAGGAAACCATGACACCATGGGGGTGGGATTTTCAAGGGGGTCTAAAGGAAATGGGTGCCTGATTCCTTTAGGTCTCTTTGAGACTCTCACCTGAGGAGATCATGCCTAGCACATGTCCCAAACACAATTCACTTCCAGAAGATGGGCCCCATGTCTCATACTTGCTGATGGAAGTGCTGTGAAAACCTGGCAGGGGAAGGTAAAGTGCTTGATGATTTCATCTCCTGTTTCTGATGTGAGTCAGGAAGGACCCCTTTGGGTAGCCCCCTTTCCCTACCTTCAAGATTTCATATGCCAGAAAAATTACACTGTGGTGCGATATGTTCTTCAGATGAATCAGCTAACCCCAGATTTCAGAACGAAATGAGGCCTGGTATCAATGCATGTGGAGATCAGTGGAAAAGGGCATTCCAACCACATAGCCAGGTGCCATTTGTACATCTGTGAACAAAGGGCTTTCAGAGAGAAAGGGGCAGACAGAGCAGAAGAGAAAGCCAGAGAGCAGGATGATGAATCAATTAATATAGCATCTTGGGAATGCCCCTGTGCCTAAGGCTAAGATGGTGTTTTCACCCAAAGCCCCTACAGAGAGTTACAGAGAAGGAATGCGCTTTTGTCACCTCAAATATTGGGGAAGAGTCATGCATCAGTCAGCAAACTCTCATCAAAACAAGGGCATCAACAAAACGCAGGACAGCCAGGATTTTTCTTTCTCCCCTGTTCTCTGATACCATTTCTACCCTGCCCCCTTCTTCCACAGGGCCTTCTTGGATTTTCCCCCACCAGCCTTGTGTTGACAGGTATCTCCTTACTATGCTCCAGGGCTCCAGGGTATCTCCTTACTATGCTCCAGGGCTTACAATCTATCAAAGTTCATATTGCATATAGCATGGGTGAAATCTGACATCAGTGGAACAAGGATTTCATCCCATGTATCTAATCTGGAGTGCAACCTCAGAAGCAGATCAGATAGTTAGCAAAAGATGATAATAGAACCCATTACTCTAACCCCAAAATAACCGCAAAATTCTGGAGCAGGGAAGGGAATAAAAACCAACCAACTGTTGTTATAAAACAGTTATTGAAACAACTATCTTTTCACAGGTGATGGCAACACATAACGCAGGTTCTGAAAAGCAAGTGGCTCCCTTTCCCCATAGGGAAACCCCCAATTTTCCTAGTATATTTCTCATACATTTGCTGCAGCATATTATAGCTTTGTGTAATGTATGCAAAACTGGACTGATCTTGCGTGACGCAGAAGACAGAGCATGAAAGAGAGACGTTTCCATAATAAATTAGTGTTCTAAGAAAGAGATACTTACAATGTACATTCAATGTTTCCAGCTTCATGTCAGATATATACATATACTAGAGAGAAAGTCACCCCCTCAGTTTGTCTGTCACTAAAGCTGTATGAGAAATGTGAGTCGATCAGGTCTCAGGAACCACTCAGAGACTTTCCCTTGTTTTTGCTTTGTGTGGGTTTCACATACCTTATGTTTTCCTTAAGTTTCAGGTTCAGATGGACCCACAAACTCACACTAAAACTCAGTCAAAACCATAAGCCTCCACTGGTTTCTATTGCAGGTGGGCCTGAACCAAAAGGCTGTATCTAAATTCACAGGTCAAACTATCTCTATTGGCCACATGGCCAAGTCCAATCACCCGGGGCAGTGAACTTCCAACTGAGGGGCTGCTGTTCAGAGGTGAAGGGTCATGGATTTGGAGCTAGGGTTTTGGTTTCAGCCCAATTCCAGAGTCTGATCTTACTGGTTTTATGTATATAACACTTCAGTGGAGTCAATCTTGATTCACACCACTACAAGTGAGTCCAGAATCAGACCCCCTGCACGTGGATAAACATATGGGAAATCTCCCTGTACACTAATGTCTTCTTCCCAGCTCCAGCATCATTAGCTACAGGACAAGCACTTGAGGGCGTAATTCATAGCTATAGAAAGTCGTGATCTTAGTGTCATCAGTCTTTGGGTACGGCTCCCCACTGGGGTCATCGCTAAACTCTGTGTGCTCTGGAAGGCCATGCTGCTCTCGGCTCACAGGTAGGTACTCATGCTGTTCTACATCACTCTGACCCAACCTTGACAAGTCTGCTTTGCTGTCCTTCATTGTCTTATCGGCAGTGTGACTGTACAAGTGCCTGGGAAAAGGAGCAAGGTAGTTTTGTCTTTCTTCATTGACCTGCAGTTTCACAGAGCTGAGAGGAATATCAACCCAGTCCATGGGTGGCCACCCTCTACTCTTGCCATCAGTGTTCTTTTTAAGGTCCCTGAGGCTGCAGGTTGGTGGTGAAACACTGCAGGTTTCTGATACTGGAGATGAGCACTTGCAATAAACCTGGAGGTGCAGAGGAATCTGAATCTCTGAGCAAGTCCGGTAGCCCCTGTCACTCATATAACCATCTCTGGCCAGTGCTGCTGACACTGGAGATAGCTGCTCAGAAAACACCAACTGGCCCACGGGAAGCTGGGCCTCCAGAGCTGTCCTGTAGTTCCCTTCACCTGCATATCCATCCTTCATCTGTCCTGCTGATGACAAGGGGGCTTCAGAGTCTACAGTTCCAGCAAACTCCAGCTGGCCCGGGGAACTGGAAGAGACCATGTTTTCACAGTAGCCTGGACCAAACCCATTGGCACAGTAACCTTCCTCCTTCCAGGCCTGGCAGCCTTCCGGAAGTAGCTGGATTTGGAGTCTTTCTTGCTCCACTGGGGAGTTACCATTGGAGGCAAGCCCAGCCACCGAGATCAGCGTGATAGAGGCACCCTCGAGGTCATGGGCAAGTGATTTGTTCCAGAGGTTCACATTTAGCTCTTCATTCAGAATAGCCTGCCAAAAATGAACAACAAATCAATACAAAGCAATAACAGAGACTCACATATGATGGCAATGAGCACCACAGACATGCACTTCAACACATGAATAAACTACAGTATCTCCAACTGTGGAGAAGGGAATAATCCCGTGAGGAACTGCCCAGTGAAATCATAAACCACAAGAGAAACCTTCTGGAGTGGTTTGTTTGCTAAAGTGATTCTCTCATGGTTGACACCAGTAATGGCCACAGCAATTCATTCCCATTCCCCTGTTCCTAGTTACTACACATGTATCAGTTTCAGCTGAAAAGACTCTACTTTCCAGCATAAACTTATGACTGCAACAATAACTTCCAGTACATAAACTGGCAGGGAATAGGAAAACAATCTGACACTACCCTGTGTAAGGGACTGTCTCAAAATGAGGCACGGGTGAAACTGTCTTCCTGCCTAGTCATTTATACCACTCTCGTCACTAACATAACGTAAGAACGGCCATACTGGGTCAGACCAATGGTCCATCTAGCCCTGTGTCCTGTCTTCTGACAGTGGCCAGTGCCAGGTGCTTCAGAGGGAATGTTCAGAACAGGGCAATTATCGAGTGATCCATCCCTGTCATCCAGCATGGGTGCAGTTTGAGGAGGGGGTTGGGGGGGTATTGCCCCCCCCAACTGCAAGCCTCGGGGCAGAATTTGCCCCTCACGCCAGGCCCTGTTGTCTTGGCTGGAGCTGCCCCCTCCCCCGCAATATAGACATCAAACTACACCTATGTCCAGTAGTCAGAGACTAAGACACACCAAGAGCATGGGTTTTTTTTAAAAACAATTTTTTAAATTTAATTATATATGGAAATATACCTATCTCCTAGAACTGGAAGGGACCCTGAAAGGTCATCAAGTCCAGCCCCCTGCCTTCACTAGCAGGACCAAGTACTGATTTTGCCCCAGATCCCTAAGTGGCCCCCTCAAGGACTGAACTCACAACCCTGGGTTTAGCAGGCCAATGCTCAAACCACTGAGCTATCCCTCCCTCTATCATCCCTACCCATCCTGGCTAATAGCCACTGATGAATCTATCCTCCATGAACTTACTAATTCTTTTTTTGAACCCCATTATAATCTTGGCCTTCACAATATCCCCTGGCAATAAGTTCCACAGGTTGACTGTGCGTTGTGAAGAAGTACTTCCTTTTGTTTGTTATAAACCTGCTGCCTATTAGTTTCGTTGGGTGACCCCTGGTTCTTGTGTTATGTGAAGGGGTGAATAACACTTCCTTATTCACTTTCTCCACACCAGTCATGATTTTATAGACCTCTATCATATCCCCCCTTAGTCATCTCTTCTCTGAGCTGAAAAGTCCCAGTCTTACTAATCTCTCCTCATATGGAAGCTGTTCCATACCCCTAATCATTTTTGTTGCCATTCTCTCTACCTTTTCCAATTCTAATTTTTTTTTTTTAGAAGGGGCAACCAGAACTGCATACAGTATTCAAGGTATGGGCGTACCATGGATTTATATAGAGGCATTATAATAGTTTCTGTCTTATTATCTACCCCTTTCTTAATGGTTCCTAACATTCTGTTTGCTTTTTTGACTGCCGCTGCACATTGGGCAGATGTTTTCAGAGAACTATCCAAAATGACTCCAAGATCTCCTTCTTGAGTGGTAACAGCTAATTTAGAGTCTATCATTTTGTATGTATAGTTGGGATTATGTTTTCCAATGTGGATGTTTTCCAATGAACAAATGGATATAAACTGGCCATCAGGAAGTTTAGACTTGAAATTTGACAAAGATTTCTAACCATCAGAGGAGTGAAGTTCTGGAACAGCCTTCTAAGGGGAGCAGTGGGGGTAAAAGACATACAGTAACTCCTCACTTAACGTTGTAGTTATGTTCCTGAAAAATGCAACTTTAAGCGAAACGATGTTAAGCAAATCCAATTTCCCCATAAGAATTAATGTAAATGAGGGGGTTAGGTTCCAGGGAAAAAATTTTCACCAGACAAAAGACTATATTATATATATATACACACACACAGTATAAGTTTTAAACAAACAATTTAATACTGATACACAGTGATGATGATTGTGATGCTTGGTTGAGGTGGAGGAGTCAGAGGGTGGGATATTTCCCTTACTGCTAAATGATGAACTAATAATTGGCTGAGCCCTCAAGGGTTAACTCTCTCACTCTATAAGGCAGCAGGAATAGAGGGAGGGGGTATGTGTGAGAGAGAGAGATGCGCATTTCCCCTTTAAGTACACTGCCTTGTTAATTAGATCAGCTTGCTGAGACCAGCTGCTGCAAGCTCCCTCTGTCCTGAGCCCTGGTGTGTCCCCCCGTGCTCTATGGAAGATGGGGTAAGCGGGGTGCAGGAGCAGGGGGAGGGGGAAACCCTGACATTAGCCCCCCACTTCCTTCCCTCCCCCCTGCACAGGAGTCTCGGGGAGCAGCTCCAAGGCAGAGGGCAGGAGCAGCACATGGCAGTGGGGGGAGGGCAGCTGCAATTGCTAGCCTGCTGGGTGGCTGCAGCAGAGGGAACTTAGGGGAGTGGGGAGCTGATATGGGGGTTGCCGGTCCACCCTGGTTCCAAGCCCCCACCAGCTAGCTGCAACGTGCTGCTCTTCCTGCAAGCAGTAGACAAAGCAGGCGGCTGCCAAACGATGTTAGAAGGGAGCATTGCACAACTTTATACGAGCATGTTCCCTAATTGATCAGCAACATAACAACGAAACAACGTTAACTGGGACAACTTTAAGTGAGGAGTTACTGTATCTGGCTTCAAGACTAACCTTGATAAGTTTATGGAGGGGATGGTATGATGGGATAGCCTAATTTTGGCAATTAATTGATCTGACTATTAGCGGTAAATATGCCCAATGGCCTGTGATGGGATGTTAGATGGGGTGGGATCTGAGTTACTTCAGAGAATTCTTTCCTGGGTGTCTGGCTGGTGAGTCTTGCCCACATGCTCAGGGTTTAGCTGATCGCCATATTTGGGGTCGGGAAGGAATTTTCCTCCAGGGTAGATTGGCAGAGGCCCTGGGGGTTTTTTGCCTTCCTCTGCAGCGTGGGGCACGGGTCACTTGCTGGAGGATTCACACCTTGAAATCTTTAAACCATGATTTGAGACTTCAATGGCTCAGACATAGGTTAGGGGTTTGTTGTGGGAGTGGGTGGGTGAGATTCTGCGGCCTGCATTGTGCAGGAGGTCAGACTAGATGATCATAATGGTCCCTTCTGACCTTAAAGTCTATGACTCTATGACTCTATGATTACTTTGCATTTATCAACATTGAATGTCATCTGCCATTTTGTTGGCCATGGTGAGTGATAAACAAAAGCAATAGTATTTTTCAATTCACTTCATACAAGTACTGTAGTGCAATCTCTACCATGCAATTTACAAATATTTAACGTAAGTAGTTAGCACTAGGGCTGTCAACTAATCACAGATAATTCAAGCAATTAACTCAGAACAAATTAATTCAATTAAAAATTAATTGTGATTAATCACAATTTTAATCACACTGTTAAACAATAATAGAATACCAATTGAAATTTAGTATAAATATTTTTGGATGGTTTTCTACATTTTGAAATATATTGATTTCAATTACAGCACAGAATACAGTTCTCACTTTATATAATTATTTTTATTACAAATTTTTGCACTGTAAAAAAACCAAAAGATAGTGCAATCTTCAAACCAAAGCATGAAGAGGCATACAAATGTTTAGCATATCTGGCACGTAAATACCTTGCAATGCCAGCTGCAACAGTGCCATGCGAACACCTGTTTTCACTTTCAGGTGACATTGTAAATAAGTATCAGGCAGCATTACCTCCTGTAAATGTAAACAAACTTGTTTGTTTTAGCGATTGTCTGAACAAGAAGTAGGACTGAGTGGACTTGTAGGCTTTAAAGTTTTACACTGTTTTGTTTTTGAGTGCAGTTATGTAACAAAAAAATCTAGATTTGTAAATTGCACTTTCATGATAAAGAGATTGCACTACAGTACTTGCATGAGGTGAATTGAAAAAATAGTATTTCTTTTGTTTATCTTTTTACAGTGAAAATATTTGTAATCAAGAATAATAATATAAAGTGAGCACTGTACACTTCGTATTCTGTGTTGCAATTGAAATCAATATATATTTGAAAATGTAGAAAAAACATCCAAAATATTTATAATACATTTCAGTTGGTATTTTATTATTATTTAACAGTGTGATTAAAACTGTGATTAATCGCGATTAACTTTTTTATATGAGTTAATTTGTTTTGAGTTAATCGCTTGAGTTAACTGCGATTAATTGACAGCCCTACTTAGAAAACATCTCAGCTCCACCCTCTTTGTTATTCTCCATTCTTCCCCTGTTGTCTCATTCCCGAAACTCCCTCCAGTGCTCTCCGTTAGGTATTTCATTCACTCAACGATTCTGTAGTCAATCACTGTTCATCCCTACCAAATGTATCTGTGTGAACTCACAGCCCAGCAGAGCGACCCAAGAGCTGCCAGTTCCAGAACAGGAGGCATGCTCTGTAAGAATTAGAGGGCTTGGGATGTCCAGCCAGTGCACAGCCTAACTGCTGCATGGCCTCGGCAGTGTAACAATACAGTGCCATTTACTGACGCTTGACAGGAGTTGTTGCTCACTCACCAGTGTTTTGGGGAAGGGCATTTTCGAGATGCTTGAATACATGTAGAGCTTGAGGAAATAGAAGCAAACGGTGCTCAGCAGAAGCAGCATGAGGAGGGCAACCAGAACAAGAACAAGGTCCCAGAGGAAATCTGAAAAGAATTAAGAACAGTTCAAGCGGGGGGAGGGAGAAATGCTCACACTGAGCCACCTTTCGGGGCCTGATCACTCGGACTGCTACACGCCACATGGGTGTCTTACCAAGCAGTGTGAGTTACCCCCGTCACTTACACCAAAGGAGGTGCTACTCTGCGCCCCCTCGTTAGCCAGCTGGGGCGTGGTCACTGACTGAAAGGGTGCCCTTGCTGCACCACGGGCTGTAGAGAATGAGGGGAGAGGGAGAACTGCACTCCCCCTGTTCCTCATTATTTTAACGCTGGACTTGTACTAGTCCACTGATGTCCAGGTTCTCTGAGCAGATGTAGCAAAGTGTGCCTCCTACCCCATCTCCAACAAGGGCCACTGGTCCGAAGCAGCTCTAGTGGCTGAGCCACTGGCAAATCCTTCATGATAGCTGTGCTCCTCTTGGAGCCTGCAAGTCACTCTTGCATCATGCAGACTTTGCTCTCCTTTGCTAGAGGATGGCGTGGACTGCACCCTCAGCAAGTTTGCAGATGACACTAAACTGGGAGGAGTGGTAGATATGCTGGAGGGTAGGGATAGGATACAGAGACACCTAGACAAATTAGAGGATTGGGCCAAAAGAAATCTGATGAGGTTCAACAAGGACAAGTGCAGAGTCCTACATTTAGGACGGAAGAATCCCATGCACTGCTACAGACTAGGGACAGAATGGCTAGGCAGCAGTTCTGCAGAGAAGGACCTAGGGGTTACAGTGGACCAGAAGCTGGATATGAGTCGACAGTGTGCACTTGTTGCCAAGAAGGCTAATGGCATTTTGGGCTGTATAAGTAGGGGCATTGCCAGCAGATCGAGGGACATGATCATTCCCCTCTATTCGACATTGGTGAGGCCTCATCTGGAGTACTGTGTCCAGTTTTGGGCCCCACACTACAAGAAGGATGTGGAAAAATTGGAAAGAGTCCAGTGGAGGGCAACAAAAATGATTAGGGGCCTGGAGCACATGTCTTATGAGGAGAGGCTGAGGGAACTGGGATTGTTTAGTCTGCAGAAGAGAAGAATGAGGCGGGATTTGATAGCTGCTTTCAACTACCTGAAAGGGGATGGATCTAGACTGTTCTCAGTGGTACCAGATGACAGAACAAGGAGTAATGGTCTCAAGTTGTAGTGGGGGAGGTTTAGGTTGGATATTAGGAAAAACTTTTTCACTAGGAGGGTGGTGAAGCACTGGAATGGGTTACCTAGGGAGGTGGTGGAATCTCCTTCCTCAGAGGTTTTTAAGGTCAGGCTTGACAAAATCCTGGCTGGGATGATTTAGTTGGGGATTGCTCCTGCTTTGAGCAGAGGGTTGGACTAGATGACCTCCTGAGGTCCCTTCCAACCCTGATATTCTATGATTCTATTTGTTCTCCTACCGGAACACGCCCACAGCTGGGTCTTGTTCAATGGCCAGACATGCTACAGGGTGGGTGGGAGGACATTAGCACCTGAGTGCTATTTGCAATCCAGGTAAGAGGGGCACAACATGCCATCTGTAGTTAACTCCTTATCATCTCTAAATGGCTACCCTCAGAAACAACAGGGTTTGAAATGCTTAGCAAACCTCCAGGCATGTTACACCGTGGGAGCATAGGCGTGCGCACGGGGTGTGCTGGGTGTGCCCAGGCACACCCTAATGCAGAGGTGGGAAATGGCCCCACTCTCCCAGCACGGCAAGCTGCGGGGTCTGCGCTCCCGGGCCGCAGCGTGTGGCCGAGCACAGCAAGTCGCCGGCCCCTCCCCCGCCTTTCCCCCTCCCCTGGAGCCATGCCGCCGCACGCGCAGTGCTCTGGGGGCTGGGGCTGCACGTTCCTGCGGGACAGTGTTTGGCTCCGCGGGGAGGCAGACACGCTCCCCGCTCATCCGGAGCCATGCCACCACGCGCGCAGCATTCTGAGGGGCAGGGCTGCCCGCTCCTGCGGGGCAGCGTGTCTGGCTCTGCGCGAAGCCAAACATGCTGCTAGGAGCCTCATGGAAAGGGGTCTGGGGCCGGGGGGTGGGGTTTGGATAAGGGGAGGCAGTCAGGGGACAGGGAGCAGGGTGGGTTGGATAGCGGGTGGGATCCCGCGGGGGGTGGTTAGGGGTGAGGGGTCTCTGGAGGGGGCAGTCAGGGAGCAGGGGGGGTTGGATGGGGCATGGGAGTCCCGGGGTTTGTCAGGGGGTGGGGGGTGGATAGAGGTCAGGGCAGTCAGGGGACAGGGAGCAAGGAGGGTCCTGGGGGGACAGTTAGAGTGGGAGGTCTCTGGAGGGGGTGGTCAGGGGACAAGGAGCTGGGGGGGGTTGGATGAGTCGGGAGTTCTGGGGGGGGCTGTCAGGAGGCAGGGGTGTGGAGAGGGGTTGGGGCAGGCAGGGAGCAGGGTGGGTTGTATGGGTCGGGAGTTCTGGGGGTCCTGTCAGGGGGCAGGGAGTGGTTGGATGGGGCGAGGGAGTCCCGGGGGTCTGTCTGGGGGCGGGGGTGTGGATAAGGGTCATGGCAGTCAGGGGACAGATAGGGGATAGAGTCCTAGGGGGGCACTCAGGGGACAAGGAGCAGGGAGGCTTAGATAGGGGGTGGGGTCCTGGGGGGCAGTTAGGGGCAGGGGTCCCAGGAGGGGGTAGTCAGGGGACAAGGAGCAGGGGGACAGTCAGGGGGTGGGAAGTAGGAGGGAGTGGATGGGGGCAGGGTGGGGGCGGGGCTCCCTGGGTGCACACCCTAATGAAAGAGATATTTAAGAGTAGGTTAGATAAATGTCTATCAGGGATGGTCTAGACAGTATTTGGTCCTGCCATGCGGGCAGGTGACTGGACTCGATGACCTCTTGAGGTCCCTTCCAGTCCTAGAATCTATGAATCTATGAATCTATGAAATGTGCTGCGCATGCCTATGCGTGGGAGCAATGACTCTCTATGCTCATTGGGCTCTGCAGATTCGACAAATTCAATCACACAGCCTATCAGGTCACCCTCCTCTCACAGACGGGGCCGGCTCCAGGCACCAGCCGAGCAAGCTGGTGCTTGGGGCGGCAGATTGAACGAGGTGGCATTCGGCCCAATCCTAGGGCGGCACGGCCGCTTTTTTTTTTGTTGTTGTTCCGCTCCGGCTGCCCTGTAGGGGCGGCTGCGCGGAGGACGGGAGCGCCCTGCAGCAAGCCCGGCAGGGCAGTCCTCGACCTTCCCTCCCCGCCGGCCGGAGCAGAGCCCTCCCGGCAGGCGGCAGGCGGTGCAGTGCGGCAGGAGGGGCTGCGTGGCAGCGCCCTGCTGTAACCCTGGCCGCCCCCCTTCTCTCTCTCTCCCGCCCGCTCCCTCCCCCTCCCCTCCGCTAGCCGGTTCCCCTGCACCTGCGCTTCGGCCGCGCCGCAGGTTTTTTTTTTTTTTTTTGCTTGGGGCGGCCAAAAAGCCAGAGCCGGCCCTGCTCACAGACTCAACTTTCTGTCTCTGTTGTACTTGATGGCCATGGCCCTGACCAATCAATCCATCCCCAGATCTAAACCAGAAGTCTGAACAGGGAATACAGCAGTGGCACTGCCCTGGAACTGTCTTACCTGCTGGACTGTCTGGAGTCTTGATACATTGCACAGATACCTTGCTTTGCTGTCTGACCACACGGGCTGTGACACAATAATCGGTATTTGGTTTCAGATACTCAAATGTGTGCGAAGTTATCTTGCCCTCTGGCTGAAAGGACACCTTAAGGAAAGACAGAGACATTGCCATGATAGCACCTGCCTAACAACTGCACCATGGAGCAAAAATTTACTCATGTCACCTTCATGACATAGGAGCTGGAGAAGGGATATGCCACTGCTTCCGGGAGCCACTTGAGGTAAGTGCCACTCGGACCCTGCACCCCCCTGAGCCTCTCCCCATGCCCCAACCCCCTGCCCCAGCCCTGATCCCCCTCCCGCTCTCCAAACCCTTTGATCCCAGCCTGTAGCACCCTCCTGCACCCCAAACCCCTCATTCCCAGCCCCACCCCAGAGCTCACAACCCCATCCAGAACCTGCACCCCTTCCCGCACCCCTGCCCCAGCCCTAATCCCCCTTCCGCCCTCCGAACCCCTCGGTCCCAGCCCAGAGCACCCTCTTACACTCCAAACCCCTCACCCCCAGCCGCACCCCAGAGCCCGCACCACCTCCCACACCCCAACCCCAATTTTGTGAGCATTCAAAGCCCGCCATACAATTTCTAGTCCCTGATGTGGCCCTCAGGCCAAAAAGTTTGCCCAGCCCTGGTCTAAAACCTCCCCAATGGACAATTCCGCAATAACATGGCTGTGGGATCAGTTTCTTCCTTTGAAGAAATAGGTAGTGGCTGATTTATGCAGGTTAATATCCCATGTGCATTTTTATCTTAGCTAATGTAATTTCAGTCATTTTTCTTGTCGATGAACACAGTAGCCCAATGTCTAATGCTTTCTGGAACGTTGTTGAGCTGTTAGTTTCAGTATCTTGTAGCAAGGAATCCGACGTGTTCATTATGCAAAAAAAAACATTTCTTTATGTCAGTTTGAAACTTGCTGCCTTTTCATTCCACTTAGTGTCCCCTTTGCATTAGGAGAAAGAGAAAATAGAAGTGTCTGATTTACCAGTCCCTCACATTCACAACTCTTCTCTGACTTAACTACTCTTGCTCTGTCAGTCTCTCTTCATTGCCTTTCTCTGGATCTTTCCTGCCTTTGCATTTTGCTCTCTGCAGCTACCTGTCAGCTAGTTCCAGTGCAGATTATGTTACCCCATCACTCAGGGGTCTTTAATCACCTCTAATAAGTACTTTCCATACCTAATCCATAGTGCTGTCCACATTTCTGTTCTTGATGTCTTCCCCCTTTACACATGCCATTTAATGGCTTCTGAGTTATTCCAGTCTCTCTGCCCTTCACTTACAAGAGTTCCCTCTCCATCTCCTGATTAGGGATGGGTGAACTAGTTTGGAAAAATAAGAAACCACCCCTATCCTCAAGCCTTTGCTAGAACCCAGTTCTAGAAACAAACTCAATCCCTTTTGAAATGTCCACAGGAGTAGTTTCTTGCTCATCTCCAAACATCTGCGTCCCAGAACCAGAGGTACCAAACCACCACCAGGAAGGGTGCCAGCTGGGATCAGAAGTTGAAGGACCAGTAATCCTGATCCCATAAGATTTCCAACCCAATGTTGCTGACTCAGGAAGCTCAAATAAGCATCCAAACTTTGACATTCTTCTATCCAAACCAAACCCAACCCCTGCCCCGTGTGAGGTTCATCCAGCACAATATCTGATATCACCCACCACTCTGCCCATCCTCACATCACACAGAAGTGTGTAATCTCCTCTTCTCCTCCCAACACACTGTGAATGTTGTTGCTTACATTGTTGATGTGAACACCCTTTTCGGAAAGGCTGATCCGGTACTTCCAGTTCAGTAGCACTTTCTGGACTGACTTGTAAGTGCCATTTCTCCTGCGATAAGGGGTGAGTGGCATAGACAGAATTACGGTCAGATTCTCATTCACCAGCATAAGAGTCAGGATCGGGGGACCCACAATTGCTGTGAAAATCAAAGAGAAAAGGCACAACTGTCAGGCTACTTATTTTCTTAGAACTAATCACCTTCTTTTTTTGTAGATTCCTGTCTAGAGTTTGGTAACTTCATCCTCTTTCATGGTAGGTCTGGCAGTAGTGCTGTCTGGTGGTGACATATGCCATGTCTGGAAGCTACAGAAACTATTGCAAATTTTCAGTTGACTACCACCCATTAAAACAACAAGGAGTCCGGTGGCACCTTAAAGACTAACAGATTTATTTGGGCATAAGCTTTCGTGGGTAAAAAACCTCACTTCTTCCCATTAGCACCTGTTTCCTGCCAATCTGCTCTGTGCTTCTCAGATTACACTCATCTCAGGCCTCATTAAGCCTACTGCTGCCTCTAGGCAGCCTGAAAGTCCAAGGCATTTAAGTGTCCAAGGAATTTTTGAATATTCCACTGG
The DNA here is from genome assembly GCF_028017835.1 of Emys orbicularis. NCBI lineage: Eukaryota > Metazoa > Chordata > Testudines > Emydidae > Emys > Emys orbicularis. The sequence goes on from NC_088691.1 coordinate 46,711,698, forward strand.
AACTCTGTAGCTCAGTGGTCACCAAGTGGTCCTAGAGGATCTCCCAGTCGATCACGATCTCCGGCAGTGCAGTGGGGCTGCCACTAAGGCAGACTCCCTGCCTATCCCGGCCCTGTGCTGCTCCCAGAAGTGGCCGCACCCCAACCCCCAGCCCTGAGCCCCCTCCCAGAGCCAGCACCCTGTACCCCCTCCTTCACCCCAACACTGTGCCCCAGCCCTGAACCCCCTCCCAGAGCCAGCACCCTGTACCCCCTCCTGCATCCCAACCTCCAGCATTGAGCCCCCTCCCGGAGCCAGCACCCCATATCCCCTTCTGCACCCCAAACCCCCTCCTGCACCCCAAGCACCAGCCCTGAACCCCCTCCCAGAGCCAGCACCCTGTACCCCCTCCTGCATCCCAACCTCCAGCATTGAGCCCCCTCCCGGAGCCAGCACCCCATATCCCCTTCTGCACCCCAAACCCCCTCCTGCACCCCAAGCACCAGCCCTGATCCCCCTCCCAGGGCCAGCACCCCATACCCCCTCCTGCACCCCAACATTCTGCAACAGCCCGGATCCCCTCCTGCACCCAAACTCCCTCCTAGAGCTTGCACCCCTCACCCCCTCCTGTACCCCAGCCCCCTGCCCAGGCTCAGCCCAGAGCCCCCTCCCACACTGCAAACCCCTCGGCCCCTGCCCAGAGCCCACACCCCCTCCCGAACCGCAACCCCTTACCCCAGCCCGGTGAAAGTGTGTGAGGGTGGGGGAGAGCAAGCGACAGAGTGAGGGGGGGATGGAGTGAGCAAGGCGGGGCTTTGGGGAAGGGGAAGGGCCTTGGGAAAGGGGTGGGTAGATTCTGGGTTGCCCTTAGATTCAAAAAGTGATCTTGGGTGTAAAAAGGTTGGAGACCACTGCTGTAACTCATAGCCTTGTTGGGCAGAAGGGTTGAGCGCATTTTATCTCAAGAGCCAGATGGGCTGGCTTTTCCCAGCAGGACTCTACAACTCAGACTTGGAGTTATAGTATAATATAAATCTTCAAGTAGAGCTAAGGCTCAAGCTCTGGCTGCACATAGAGACCTGAGATGGGACTTGGTCTTCAGGACTGCTCAATCCTAAAGAGACACCCAGCTCCTGGGATGATGGGATTTCAGTAGAGTTGCTTAGGAAATTATTTTCCCCCAGTGTATCATTTCAATGAAATTGATTCCCCCCCCCCCCACACACACACACACTTTCATTGAAATTTTTCTACATTTTTTTCAGGTTTTGGTCAAAAAACTGATAATCCCAAACTCGAGATGTCTGCAAAAAACTGTCAGTTCATCAAAAAGCTATTTTCAGTTGGACTAACCCTAACCCTAGCCTTTTGCAACAGAAAAATTTCAATTGTCTCTAGCATTCCATCTTTGTGTTCATTCACTGTGTCAGTCACAAATCCTCAGCCTGGGAGCAAGAGGAGAATGTATTCAGTCAGGGTGATTATTCAGTACCTCCATTGCTCCACCAATGAACCCCAGCCTTGTCCTGAGCAAACGCTCCTATGGGGGAAATCCAATCCCTGACTATTCTGTGCTATTCTGTTCCATCCTACCTAGGACTTAATACTGTTATTCTATCCTGGGCTATTCCACACATCACCTGGAAGGACTGCGTGGCCAGCGGAAGATCCAGGCTCTATGGCTCCCTCACTGCTCTTAGCTTTGGTTTGATCTGGCTGGTTCAACCCAGCACCATTGAAAGGGGAGTGAATCTAGCTCTCCATCTCACACTCCCTTGCATCACTGTCAAAGCTCAGTAGGAGTTTCAGTCAGTAACAGAATCCTTTAACTGGGTTATTTTCAGACAGTGTGTTTCAGTCCATTTATTCCAGCTCTTTTTCCCCATTAAATCATGAGTTTTACAATGAAACAAGAAGTTCCCAAAGCGACTATGCTTTTGTTTCACTTGAACATCAGAGACACTCAGAGTACAATAGCAGAAAGCTTGGAACAAAGGAAAGAGGCATTAACCCAGTTAATAGTGGCACCAACCACTTTTAATCCCCATCCCCTTTGCCATTCCTTCCCAAACAGTGATGCACCTGTCCTCAGTTAATCAGCCCTATTCAATATGCAGCCTTTACACACACACTACACATACCAACCAACATGCAACAGTGTGAGCATGCTCAGTGCAAATATACAGCAAGAGTGGCAACTGCAGTGCTAACCACTGTGTTTCAGCTTTTTCTAATGTCTTAACCAAAACCAACCGATGGGCACATAATGCGGGACATGGAAACTGCACACTCAAAAGCCACTGGAGAGATTAAAAACACAGGAATTTTTTTTAAATGCTAAGAAATGTCTCTAGTCCAGAGATGTCCCTAATTCTGCTTGGCAGTGTTCTCTGGAACATTTTCTGCTAAGTATCATAACACTTCCTTTTCACTGAGATTCACAAGTTCACAATTTTTATAGGGATTTGTGCCCAGGATTTATTAATTACTATTGGTATTACTATAGTGCTCAGATGCTCTATTCTGGGACTGGGGCCTCATTGTGCTAGGCGCTGTTGTAACATCGACAGACCCCGGTGGGTGGGATCAAACCTGGGACCTCTAGAGCTTAGTGCATGAGCTTCTACCGCATGAGCTAAAAGCCAACTGGCTCTTAGCTAAGGCTGTAGAGCAGACTTTATATATCTCTATCTCTATCTCTCTCAGTGGTCTTGGTGCCATTAGAGGGGACAGAACACCACACCCTGGAGGTATCTCGGTTACACTGCACATAATGGAAAGTTGGTCTGGGCCCCGAAGAGGTTACAATCTAAATCAGTCAAGGATTTTCAGGAAGACTGGCCATATCTAATTCTGTCTAGACTGGACACAGAAAAGACATTGCCCAATCTTCTTCTCCAGCTAGACTCCAAGGGTATCATCCTCTATTGCTGGGATTCCTACGCCCTTTCCTTTAAAGATAGTTGAAGCGATAAATTCCAACCTTATGCTCTTCAAGAGCTCCTTTTACCTCCCCAGATAGTTTCCTGTTCCAACTCTGTCTAGAAAATAGAGGCACTTCTCCACACAAACATGGCACCTGGCACCAAAGGGTGACACCCGCTTCTGCATTTCTTCAAAGATCCTTCTGGATGACCTGCCAGCATTCACAAATCCTGAAGTCATTTTTGAGGCCCTTGAAAGGCTGGATGACATTCTCCCTGCATCCAGCCATGACAATGTCAACATGACGATACAACAAACCATCATATTTCACTGCAATGTGCCTTACTACGTCATGACAGCAGCTGAGCTTTTCTACTGTCAGACAAAATCCCTCAAGTGGCAACTGTAGACTCTCACTCCCATGTTAAATTTACTCAGATCAAAGGGTAAAAATTAGAGTATTACATCTACATCTTCACCTAGTATCTGAAAACCAAGGTGTCTCCATCTATTTGATATACTATCACCTACAAAGCCTCTGGAATCAGAATTTACCTGTCCGGGATTACAGGCTTGGCAATTTGTTTGTTATTGTAGCTGTACTGATCCCAGGATATTAGAGAGACAAAGTGGGTGAGGTAATATCTCTTATTGGACCAACTTCTGTTGGCAAAAGAGACAAGCTTTCAAGCTACACAGAGCTCATCTTCTTCAGGACCTGAACACAAGCTCTACAGAGCTCAAAAAGCTTGTCTCTCACCAACAGAAGTTGGTCCAATAAAAGATGTCACCTATCCCACCTTGTCTCTCTAGGATTGGAAATGGCTTGCGCCCTGTCTCATCCAGGTTGCTGTTTTCAAATCAGGATCAGGTTGACAGTGAGTGACAGGGGTTATCATTTGACAGTTGATGAACAGCCCATGTGATATGAGGAGGTGGTCTCAGTCTAGTTCCTAGTGGTGGGACATACGTCAACCATGTAAATCCATCATTACAAACAGCAATATCAGCAAATGGCCAAGGAATGAATGGGCATGGAACTGAACTAACCTTTCACCCTTCAATGGGTCCCTACAGGTTACAGTGAAGGCATATTGGCTGGGCAGTTCTCTACCTCTAATTTACTTCTCTGCAGTCAGAGAATGAAGCCATGCCAGCTGAATCCATGTTCAAAAATACCCCGATTCACCTCTGGCTGGCCCTAAAACGCACCTAAAGGAACACCTGAGATACGTTGCCTTCCCTGAGAGAGCAGCACAGCAGAATGGCTACAAACAGGAAAGTGCCTGGGGAGACTGGCCGGAGTAACCAGCTCTCCTAGATCTGACAATGAGATATGAGCAGGTTGTGACCTCAGAAAAGATTACAAACAACACAAGGCAGTTACAAGGAAGAATGAGAAAAAAACCTCCTCCCCCAGCCTCCCCTGCTGTGACTCAGGCAACCTGCTATGCACAAACCCTCCTCATTCACTTCTCCACAGGGACATCCTTGTGGGGTTGGGGGAAGGCTCTGGGACACATAAGTATGGCTTGGAAGACACTTGGTCCTTCTCTCTGTCTGGGACTCTGCATGAATCTGCTAGCAGCTGGCTCCTTTCTGGCAGGATGACTCTGCACGGACTCCTAGGTCTACCCCTGCCCAGCAGCTGTTCTTTGTGTCCCTGTCTGTCTAGCTGTCTGCTCTGGTCACCACCGGGGCATCTCAGCACCTTCAGTCACATTCAAAATGTGAATCTGCATTAGCTCAGAGAGAGGCACCCCCATCTTTCCAGAGAAAATGTTCCCTGCCTTGGACTCTCACCCCTCCCCTCACCAGGATCTCATGGGATTCATCAAGGACAAGACACCCATCCAGCAAGAACCTTCTCCCAGCCAGCCTCCTCCTCCACCCCATCTCTGACTCAGAGGGGTATTTTTCACTATCCACCTTTAATCTGTAAACCTGCCCCCTTGACTCCATCTCCTCCTCACTTCTCAAGCTGCCGCTCTCAGCCCTTCTCTCTCCCTCTATTTTCAATCTCTCACTCCCAGGGCTTCAACATGTCCTCATTTCACCTGCCCTCCTCTGACCACTCTATCCACTCTCACTACTGCCTCATGATCCCCTTGCATAACTTCATACAGTGTAAGGCCATCTGGGACCATTACACCATCCAATCTGATCTCCTGAACAGCACAGGCCACTAAATTCCACCCAAACACACTGTGTTGAGTCCAACAACTTCAGTCAAACCCAAGCATTTCAGTCCTCAGGAGACTAAACTGTTGTGAGGCCAGGCACCAGGAGAGACCGAGATGTCACCAGTGCCTGAGGCCCTTCCATGGCAGGGAGTTGATCAGGTGAGACATGGCCCCATGCTGCAGAGGAAGACAAAAAGCTCCAAGGTCCTTGCCAGTATGACCAGGGGCAAAATTCTTTCCTGACCCCTAGTCTGATAATAAGTTAGATCTTGAGTATGTGAGCAAGACACACCAGCCAGGCGTCTAAGACAGAGGATTCTCTGTACCAGCTCGGAGCACTGGTCCACCCCAACCAGTATCCTGTCTCTAGCCATGGCTGATCTCTGATGCTTCAGAGGAAGGTGGAAAAAAACCAACAACCATACAATTGTGCATCAAGGAAAAAAATTCCTTCCCAACCCCATATCCTGTTCTCTGCATGGCCCATGAAAGAACGGGATGAACAGGGAGACTCAACAGATTCCAAGGCCAGGTGTGATTGTGACCACCACGACCATCCAACCCAAAACTTCCCACCCCCGACACACACACAGAATTTCTCCCAGAAGTTGGATTTCATCTTTCCTGTACTCCCCAGGCCTATTCAAAACATTGTGACCTAAATCACTATCCTCTTCTACCCTGGTAGATCATTCCTACCTTCTCGGAACCCCGTTGCCTTCCCCATCAGTGTCAACCATCCCATAAACCCCTCCCATCTTGCTCCCCCAGCAAGCACAGGAAACCACCTCCAGGAACTCAAACCCCTGGGGAATCTCCCTGCACACACTCACTGCTATGCCCCTCCTCCTGCCCTTGGGCTCCCAAAGGTCCTTACTGTCTCTGTACGGTTGTAGTTCATTGGAAATGGCCCATTCGGACATCTGGGCTCCATCCATGGCTCTCACCCTGGCCCAGTACATTTTGTGTATGTCTTCGAAGTACAGTTTGCATGTGTGCGATGATCTGGTGCTGTTTCTCCAACAGGTGTCCACTTTGGTCCAGTTAGAAGAGCTGCATGTGGAAGCAGCCACAGTAACGCAACAAGAAGAAGCCATCTGCAACCCTTACCCACCACCTCCTCCCAGCTCCACTTAATCCCCCCTCAGACAGGGAGACTCCAGAAGGAAAGACCTTGCTCAGATGAGTCAGATGGGAATCTTGTGGACTGAAGAGGGAATAGCCAAGACTGATCCTCTGCTCCACCTCAACCCCATCCACTACCATCTTGGCCAGTGGAAAGGGTCAGAAAATATGCATATATTTTTACTTAATTAAAAAACAACCCTCTGGCTGCCATAGTGCCCTCACTTCCTGCTCAGTTCCTCCCTTTCTGGTGGGAGGTTCACATGTCTGCTGTTGGTTGGGCTGCTTGGGCCAGATTAGACTTGACCAAAATGTTTCAGACAAATAGTTCATTCTCTGAAAAATGCAGTTTCAGTCAACCTGAAATTATTCACAAATTGGACACAAACTGTCTGAATGGTTTCTGCCCAAAGTTTGTTATTCAGGACTCAGACACCATTCATAAAATGGCTGCCGGTGGTGCCCTCCTTATAACCTTCAGCCCCGTGGTTAGGCCACTCACCTGGGAGATGGGAGACCCAGGTTTAATTCCTCCTTCTCTGCCTCAGGCAGTGCTCTAACCACTGGGCTTTGGGATAATCTGGAGCAAGTCTCTCCTGTTGAAACTGTTCCACTTTGTATAAATAATTAGCCATTGGAGGATGGACTTGAACCTGGGGACATCTCAGGTGCATACCCTACACATTATAAGAAGGGCACCACCACCACCACCTCCTGCTCTACCCTCCAGGTTGTGAATCTAGCCCTTTAAAAAAGTTTGACCTAAAATGGATTTTTTTCGATTTGTAGAAAATGATCGCAATCCAGGATTCGGCTTGGATTGAACTGAATTTTTGTTTGATTTTTCAAAACTGCCGTGGAACCTAACAATCAATTATTCACCCAGCTCTAGGTAGAAGAGGGAAGCCAGGCAAGGGTCCAGAACGGTGGATAACCTGACCGTTAAGAAACTAGGACCCTAGAATGCAGAGAGATTAAAGATGGGCCTAGGAATACACAAAACTTGCTGAAGAAGAGTCAGTCTGCTCACGGCTGTAACATACCGCTGGCAACTTTGAACCTCGTATTGGGTGCCATTGCCTGAGCCGGAACCGGGCTCCCACACCAAGAGAATATGGAAATTTTCAGATGTTAGCGTCACATTCTGTGGAGGAGACAGCATCCCTTGAAATGAAAACAAAGGAAAGCAGATCAATAGCATTATAAACCTAAGGGAAGAGAGTGCTGCTTTCCTATTGGTCAGCTGTCAGGCAGAGACCTGCAGCATATTAAGGATACCCAAAGTATAACATTTCAGTATCTAAGGAGGTCACTGCAGCATGTGGATTTATCCTGCACAATTGTCTTATTTCCTCAGCAACAACAGTACTTAGCATTAGTTCTGCTCTTGGTTACACCCATGGAATCTGAGGTTCAAGCAACCTGATATTCCATTGTGCCCAAGCGCACACAGAGTGATTATACAAACCTGCAGAGTGCAGACCAGTCTTAGGCTATGGCTACACTACGCAACTTTTAGCGACATGGCTGTGCTGCTACAGCCGTGCCACTAAAAGGTGCGTCGTGTAGCTGCTGTTTGTCGGTAGGAGAGGGCTCTCCTGCCGACAAAAAACTTCCACCCACCACGAGCGGCAGTGGTTTTGTTGGCAGTAGAGTGCTCCTGCTGACAAAGCGCTGTTCACAGTGGCACTTTTCGTCAGTAAAACTTTTGTCGTTCGGGGTGTGTGTTTTTTTAACACCCCTGAACAACAAAAGTTTTGCCGATGAAGTGCCAGTGTAAACAAAGCCTCAGTCTAGTGCAGTGTCCCTGCTTCCTGGCCTCGCTTTGCTGGCCTGCACAGATGAACTAGAAGTGCGTGGGTGGGGGAAGCTAGTGCACAGTCTGCCTAGAATTAGAGCTGTTTGAAAAACACTATATGTTTTGTGTTAAAAAAATAGATCAAAGTATAAAACATGCATTTCATTTGAATTTTTTTGCTGAATTTTTAATTTTTCCCAACAAAATTAAAACCTGAACACCAAAAAAAGTTGTAGGTTTTCTTTTTCTTCTCCTTTTTAAAAAAACCTCCTTTATCTTTCTCTTTTTCTACCACTGGAAAAAAGTGGAAAAATAGGAGACAAAGGAAAGTAAAACCCTCCCCAAAATGAAAACATGATTTTTTTATTTGGTTTTGGTTTTGTGGCCAAAATTTCAATCCAAAGGAAAACGTGTGTTGGTCAAAAAGTTATTTTGCATAAGAAAAACCCCAATGTGATAAAAAAAATTCTGTCATCTCTTTATGGAGGTGGGAAAAGATTTCACTGCGTACATATCATGCATGTATGCACACCCTATAACATATATAATCCATATGTACACAGAGGACTCTATTGTTATTCAGTTTCTCCTTTCTGCGTTCCACACAGATGCTCAATTATAGTTTCAAACTGCCCAGGGATCTTGCTGTTTTGGTTCTTTATCCCATCAGCCACACGCTTTCACTAAAGCATTTTTTTCCTAATAAACTGTCAATAGCTTATCAGTAACAAGGCTCTAAGCTATGCAGAGTTTTGAACGACTTGTCCTGTTAGGATATTAACAAGGCAGGCTGTCAGAAATCTTTTCTTTTGCTTATAGCAAAGGTCAGCCTTTACTTGGACTCTTCAGTAGCAAAGCCACTGCACCGTTCACTGAGCTTGTACATTTAGGTATTCCAGGTATTTGACAGAGAGAGATCCTATGGGTCCAACACTGCACAGCTGTCCTGAGGCTGCGTAACCATTTTTGCCTAGGATTGTGAATCCTTTAGTACCCCCATAGCCACCCTCTCCTTGCCAGGTCACAGTGTCACAAGGGAGCTTACCCAGTAGGAGGGTCTGATGAAAGAGGAGGAGAAGCACACTCAATACAACAGGCATGGTCCTGCACTGCTACCGGCACAGCCACTTCCATCTGTCCCTGTGTCCTACATGTGCGTCTTGGAGCCAGTCACCTGCAGGGAGGAATGGAGAGAGAAGGGCACAACCCTCACTGGGTTACTCATGCCAAATGCAAATATCTGAGAGGACTGGAAACCAGGACTAGTGAAACACAGCCAGAAAAGAGCGAGACAGCTGGGGAAGGCATGCCCATGTCACGTGAGTCTGTGTCTTGTGGTTGCCACCTACCCCCTGCAGGCACAGGGCTCACAAACCAGCACACCACTGTCTCCATGGCAACCACTGGTGTGAGTGACTCACCGACTGGCTTGTCTTTGGCCATGAGTCACACACACAGATCTGCAGGGAGCACCCTTGCTGCTGTATGTCACCCAGGGCAGGCTAGTCTTCACGCCATGCCACGCCACGCCTTGATGTGAGGCCAGACACATTCCAGCCCTCACTGTTGTGATTTGCTACACAGAGCCTGCTCCTGTCTGACTAGAGCTGCCCATAGGACAGAAAGTGCATCCTAGGGAAGGGACGGGCAGTGTTGAGTCTGGGCTGCTGCTGAGTCAGGTGTGAGATAGCGTGACAACCCTGGACAAACTTCTCCAGGTGGCCTGCAAATGGTTACAGCAGATGGGGAATTCCCAAGCAGCTCAGGATTGGGCAGAGCTAAGGGAATCCCTCATGATTAGGGCCCTACCAAATTCACGGCCACGAAAAACATGTCACAAACCATGAAATCTGGTCTCCCCCCTGTGAAATCTGGTCTTTTGTGTGCTTTTACCCTATACTATACAGATTTCATGGGGGAGACCAGAGTTTCTCAAATTGGGAGTCCTGACCCAAAAGGGAGTTGCCGGGGGGTTTGCAAGGTTATTTTTAGGAGCATTGCAGTATTGCCACCCTCAAAGGCGGCGAGTTATATGGGCCTGTGGTGCCCGTGCTCCACCAATATTCAAGAAGTTGGGCCCGGCTCCACCAATGTTTGGGCTTATATTTTCAGAGCCATTCCATCCATAGGAAGGATCAGGGCAACCACCCCGGGCCCCATGCTTTGGGGGGCCCCACGCTTTGGGGAGACGCGGGGTCCAGGGTGGCCTTGGGGGTTAGCAGGGGGCCTGGTCCTGGCAGCAACGAGTGACCTGGCCCCAGCCCGCCCCGTTCTGCTCCGCTCTGCCCCGCCCCGTGTCTTCCCACCCCTGCTCCGCCCATGCCCCGCCCCGCCCATGCCCCCACTCCACTCCTTCCCCCAAGTCCCTGCACCACATCTTTCTGGCTTTCACTCCCTCCCCTGAGCGACGCCGGGAGATGGCGGGGTGGAGCAGGGTGGGCTGGGACCCGTTCTGGGCACCACCAAAAATTATACAAACCTGGCGCCATGGCCACCCTTACTTATGCGCTGCCTTCAGAGCTGGGTGGCTGGAGAGCAGCGGCTGATGGCCGGGCACCCAGCTCTGAAGGCAGCAGCAGTGCAGCTGTAAGGTGGTAATACCATACCATATCATACCATACTATGCCACCCTTCTGTGCTGGTTGCCTTCAGAGTTGGGTGGCGGGAGAGTGGCAGCTGTTGACTGAGGGACCAGCTCTGCAGGCAGCAGTGCTAAAGTAAAGATGGCAATACCATACTATGCCATCCTTACTTCTGCGCTGCTGCTGGTGGCTCTGCCTTCAGAGCTGGGATCCTGGCCAGCAGCTGCCGCTCTTCAGCTGCCCAGCTCTGAAGGCAGTGCCACTGCCAGCAGCAGTGCAGAAGTAAGGGTACCAGTACCGCAAACACCCTCTACAATAACCTTGCAAACTCTCTCCCCCCCACGCCACTGCTCCTTTTTGGGTCAGGACCCCTACAATTACAACACTGTGAAATTTCAGATTTAAATAGTTGAAATCATGAAATTTATGATTTTTTAAATCCTATGACCGTGAAATTGACCAGAATGGACTGTGAATTGGGTAGGGTCCTACTCGTAATGTGTATGTCTGGGGGGGAAAGTGGGAGGGATGAACAAGGGTCTCTATTCCTCACCACATCAGGTCTGGTGCAAGGAGCACAGCTACATGTAGTATTTCTGAGTGAACACGGAGCCTGCTTGATAGCTTTGGAGCCTGAATCCTCCATTTATCTACAGAACAGGGGCATGGCAAGCTTTCACACTGCTCTCTTATCATAGAATCATAGAATAGAATCATAGAATATCAGGGTTGGGAGGGACCTCAGGAGGTCATCTAGTCCAACCCCCTGCTCAACCTCACCCCTTTCCTGAAGGTGAACCAGATGTCATGGCCCTTTCCACCCTTTCTTCAAAAGTTACCCTGCTGGAGTCAGTGGGAGTTTTGCCATTGACTTGAGTGGGGCCAAGATTTTACCCCAAAACATTGTCCTAGCAAGCACTGTCCTCTGCAGAAAGACCAGGGCTGGGTACTTGAGCTGTGTGGGGAGGGACAGGGAGCTAGTCATTGCTTTGATTATTCCAAAGTGGAATCCAGAAGGGGATCTCCTCAGGGCATCACAGTGCAGTGTGGTACGAAGTTGTTATCAGCATCTTACCCATGAGCAGTGATTAACAAGTGAGTTGTGCAGGCCAGCCAAAGCATTGCCAATACCTCTGTAGCACACACATTTCTCCTTTGGTCCTTAAACTTTTTTAGAAATACTATAGATAGTTTTAAGATTGTGCTGGGGAAATTGCTTCCTCCTTGCTGAAGTGATGGTTCAAAGGCAGAGCAGAGCTTTGTTCTGAGGGACGTGTGCGCTAAGTGTGGGCAGGCAGGAACTCCCCCTTCCCTTTGCAGCATGGGAAGAATTGGGATTTTGGGGAGGTGAATCTGCCTGCAGGGGAGAAGGAGCATTTGAACACCCAGTCTCAAGGCGACAGCACTGGGGAGGGCAAGCCCAATCTGGATGGAAGGCTACTAGATGAGGGAGTCCACTGGCATCAGCTCAGCCGGTGCAGCAGATACTCTCAAGAATGCCATGGTGTGTTAGTGAAACACAGACGGCCCTGACTGGGCTATTAGAATCATGGTTTCTTTGCTTTGTCAATCAGTGGCCATTTCTGCAGCATCCCAGACTTTGAGTTTATTTAACCACAAGGAAGACACATTGTCCCTCAGCTCAAACCAGCATCCTGTCTCCAACAGGGGACAATACTAGTTGCTTCAGCATGTAGTTATGAAGTATCCCGCCTCTAGGGAAAGTTTCTGCCTAAACATGGCAATTAATAGTTACCTGATCCCCTGGAGCTTGAGCGTTTCTATCCCTTTTGAGTTTTTATCCTAGCTAGAGTAAAAAACGGTTACTCACTTTCTCGGAACTGTTGTTCTTTGAGATGTGTTGTTCATGTCCATTCCAAGCAGGAGTATGCGTGCCGTGTGCACGCCAGCCGGAAGTTTTTCCCCTAGCAGCGTCCGTAGGGTCGGCCTGGGCGCCCCCTGGAGTGGTGCCTTCATGGCGCCTAATATAGGGCCCCGCCGACCCTCCACCCCCTCAGTTCCTTCTTGCCGGCTATTCCAACAGAGGGGCAGGAGGGCGGGTAATGGAATGGACATGAACAACACATCTCGAAGAACAACAGTTACGAGAAAATGAGTAACCATTTTTTCTTCTTCGAGTGATTGTTCATGTCCATTCCAAGCAGGTGACTCACAAGCCAAAGCTCAGGAGGTGGGGTCGGAGTCATGCACAGATTGGAGCACGGCCCGTCTCTGGCCTGTTGTGTAATTGCATAGTGCGTCGTAAATGTATGTATCGAGGACAACGTAGCTGCCCTGCAAATTTCCTGAGTGGGGACTTGCGCCAGGAACCGCCGAGGAGGCCTGTGCCCTGGTGGAATGGGCAATAATCGGCGGGGCGGGCACCTTCGCCAGGCCATAACACTCCCGAATGCAGGATGTGATCCACAATGAGATACGTTGAGAAGACACAGGGAGATCTTTCATTCTTTCCGCCACGGCCACGAAAAGTTGATTTACAGTGTTATAGTTCATATGTATGTAATAATTACATTAAAATTTTCCACAAGAAGTGTTACTAGTGGGCCACAGGGCCTATTGCAGCTGCAGAGATGGGCCTCAGGGAAAAAAAATTGTTTCACACATGCAGCCATGCCATAGGGGTGCTGGAACAATATTTATAGTCGGGGTGCTGAGAGCCCTTGAACCAAAGTGTAAACCCTGAATATAATGGAAACTACTTCAAGCCAGGGGGTGTGGCAGCACCTATGTTCCTAGTTCCAGCACCTATGCCCCTGCCGTATGCGCTACACACATTTCCCCAGGTCTTTGGAGAACAAAAACAGCTCTGTCAAAGCAGGACCTGGGTTACTGGCAGGACAGTCCTTTACATCTGACTCCCTCCCTCTCCTCACATACCTGATCCTTCTCTGTCTCATCTGTCTCTCTTCCAAGCGAGCAGTCCCCGCAGCTGGGCTCTGAGAGGCTTTGGGCGACAACTTACCAACTTACCAACAACTGCACTCTGAATGACTTCTGTGGTTCATATCCTTTTCCTGGTTTCGTCTCCTTTTCTTCCTTCCTTGTTGATGGTTTCATGCATGGCTCAGGCGGACAGCGTGCTAATTCTATCCGCACCATTGCCTCCCTCTCCTGAGCCAGCAGTGCCCTCAGCAGGTGGTGAAACAATACAGCCTAGCCTAACATTCTTTGTTGTATTTGTCAAATCCAATGGTGGCTGCCAGTTTCACTTGCTAATCTGACACACCTCTGAATAGCATTGTAAGGTCAAAGCAAATATTTATGACACATGCAGAAGCCTAGAGCACAGCAAATCCTCAGTCTATTAACTCTTTAATACTGCCTATCACTCGAGCATGCTTGAATGTTTCCAAGCAGGCATTCACTGGAAACGCATCTTCATTCTAAGGGTCCAACAACATTTTTTTAAATTTTATTAAATTTGAGTGTTTGACAAGATAGAGAGTTTTCAGTTGGACCAGTGAAAGGTTTACAATGCCTTGCTCGTGTTTCCTGGCCAAAACCATTCTAAGTGCTGTCCAACATTTTTTAGTCTTAAAGTTTGCTGTATAGTGTTGCTGCCCTGTTCCACCCCAGAGATGGCTGTGTCACAGACTCACAGGTCGTGCCCACTCTTGACCCCGTACAGTCCCTGGGGGGAACCCCATTCAGTGTGACAGCCCCTCTCGGGGGTCCACTCTCTCTTGGGGGTTAAGCCCCTCCACCTCCTGGAACCACACCTCTCTGAGCCTTAGCACACCTGTCTCTCGCCATGGGCCCCCTCAGGGAGTCCACTTGCTCTGGACCCCCAGGGCCTCCACTCCCAGAGGGAATAATGCAACCCTGTTCTCTATAACAGAGTGACTCTCAACCAACTTAAAACAGGAGGGTTTATTGAGCATCTGAACATAGCATAGGAAACTCTCAGGGCCCTCAGGCCTGGCTCCCTCAGCACAGTACATCTGAGTCTCCCCTGCATCCAGGTAGGTTCTGCCTGCTCTCTCTCTCCAGTCCCGAGACCCTGCACTTTCCAGATGGGCATCCTATATCAGGGGCCCCAACAGCTCCTCCCCTGTCCTTTGTCTTCCGTCCCAGGTAAACAGGTCACTGGGGCCCCAACTTCGTCACAGTCTGCATTTCAGCAATACTGATGAATCCCTATACATTCACAGGGCTCAGCTATCCCTCTGTGAGGCTGAACCATGCTGTGGAGGGGAGGAGGTGGTCTAACAGCCCAGTGGAGGTGGTCAGCAGGCATTATAGCTTAGCAAGGCATAACACTGTCTGATCACTGAGGGCAGTGTGCTGGGACGTGCCTATTGCTACACTTGACCAACAGGCCTGGCCAGCACTATCCATGGAGAAAGGATCCTATCTGCACCCATATCCCACCCAGGCATGGACCGTCCACTCCCTCCCCCCTTTAGACAGAACCAAAGGTCTGAGAAAGCTTCCTACACCCTCCCCACTATAGGACACCTCTAAAGGTGGGACATCATTTGGCCAACTGCCTCTGAATTTCAGAGGACTCCTTCAGTACGAGACCCCATTATTAGCACAGTGATACCCACTCATCTCTGCTCTTATTCAAAGAATTCAAAGAGCTTCCCAGAGTAGTATTCATAGATTCATAGATTCATAGATTCTAGGACTGGAAGGGACCTCGAGAGGTCATCGAGTCCAGTCCCCTGCCCGCATGGCAGGACCAAATACTGTCTAGATCATCCCTGATAGACATTTATCTAACCTACTCTTAAATATCTCCAGAGATGGAGATTCCACAACCTCCCTAGGCAATTTATTCCATTGTTTAACCACCCTGACAGTTAGGAACTTTTTCCTAATGTCCAACCTAGACCTCCCTTGCTGCAGTTTAAGCCCATTGCTTCTTGTTCTATCCTCAGAGGCTAAGGTGAACAAGTTTTCTCCCTCCTCCTTATGACACCCTTTTAGATACCTGAAAACTGCTATCATGTCCCCTCTCAGTCTTCTCTTTTCCAAACTAAACAAACCCAATTCTTTCAGCCTTCCTTCATAGGTCATGTTCTCAAGACCTTTAATCATTCTTGTTGCTCTTCTCTGGACCCTTTCCAATTTCTCCACATCTTTCTTGAAATGTGGTGCCCAGAACTGGACACAATACTCCAGCTGAGGCCTAACCAGAGCAGAGTAGAGCGGAAGAATGACTTCTCGTGTCTTGCTCACAACACACCTGTTAATACATCCCAGAATCATGTTTGCTTTTTTGGCAACAGCATCACACTGTTGACTCATATTTAGCTTGTGGTCCACTATAACCCCTAGATCCCTTTCTGCCGTACTCCTTCCTAGACAGTCTCTTCCCATTCTGTATGTGTGAAACTGATTTTTTCTTCCTAAGTGGAGCACTTTGCATTTGTCTTTGTTAAACTTCATCCTGTTTAACTCAGACCATTTCTCCAATTTGTCCAGATCATTTTGAATTATGACCCTGTCCTCCAAAGCAGTTGCAATCCCTCCCAGTTTGGTATCATCCGCAAACTTAATAAGCGTACTTTCTATGCCAATATCTAAGTCGTTGATGAAGATATTGAACAGAGCCGGTCCCAAAACAGACCCCTGCGGAACCCCACTCGTTATGCCTTTCCAGCAGGATTGGGAACCATTAACAACTCTCTGAGTACGGTTATCCAGCCAGTTATGCACCCACCTTATAGTAACCCCATCTAAATTGTATTTGCCTAGTTTATCGATAAGAATATCATGCGAGACCGTATCAAATGCCTTACTAAAGTCTAGGTATACCACATCCACAGCTTCTCCCTTATCCACAAGACTCGTTATCCTATCGAAGAAAGCTATCAGATTGGTTTGACATGATTTGTTCTTTACAAATCCATGCTGGCTGTTCCCTATCACCTTACCACCTTCCAAGTGTTTGCAGATGATTTCCTTAATTACTTGCTCCATTATCTTCCCTGGCACAGAAGTTAAACTAACTGGTCTGTAGTTTCCTGGGTTGTTTTTATTTCCCTTTTTATAGATGGGCACTATATGTGCCCTTTTCCAGTCTTCTGGAATCTCTCCCATCTCCCATGATTTTCCAAAGATAATAGCTAGAGGCTCAGATACCTCCTCTATTAGCTCCTTGAGTATTCTAGGATGCATTTCATCAGGCCCTGGTGACTTGCAGGCATCTAACTTTTCTAAGTGATTTTTAACTTGTTCTTTTTTTATTTTATCTGCTAAACCTACCCCCTTCCCATTAGCATTCACTATGTTAGGCATTCCTTCAGACTTCTCGGTGAAGACTGAAACAAAGAAGTCATTAAGCATCTCTGCCATTTCCAAGTTTCCTGTTACTGTTTCTCCCTCTTCACTAAGCAGTGGGCCTACCCTGTCTTTGGTCTTCCTCTTGCTTCTAATGTATTGATAAAAAGTCTTCTTGTTCCCCTTTATTCCCGTAGCTAGTTTGAGTTCATTTTGTGCCTTTGCCTTTCTAATCTTGCCTCTGCATTCCTGTTGTTTGCCTATATTCATCCTTTGTAATCTGTCCTAGTTTCCATTTTTTATATGACTCCTTTTTATTTTTTAGATCATGCAAGATCTCGTGATTAAGCCAAGGTGGTCTTTTGCCACATTTTCTATCTTTCCTAACCAGCGGAATAGCTTGCTTTTGGGCCCTTAATAGTGTCCCTTTGAAAAACTGCCAACTCTCCTCAGTTGTTTTTCCCCTCAGTCTTGATTCCCATGGGACCTTACCTATCAGCTCTCTGAGCTTACCAATATCCGCCTTCCTGAAATCCATTGTCTCTATTTTGCTATTCTCCCTTCTACCTTTCCTTAGAATTGCAAACTCTATGATTTCATGATCACTTTCACCCAAGCTGCCTTCTACTTTCAAATTCTCAGGTATTAATGGTACCTGATTTATTGGCATCGTTACAGGACCATAAATCATAGCTTGATTACTGTACCCTGAGGACAAGCAGCCTCCTCAGTTTGTATCCAAAAACCTTGCCAGTTTCACACATGAGAATTTGCACCAATGCTTTGGTGCAAATTCCTTTTGTATATTCCTGACTTTCAAACCAATAAGCATGATTTTTTTTAAAATGGAGTTACTATAGCCTTGAAAACTTGTCATGAAAACTTATGAGCCCAAACATTTAATATGATGGCTTGTATGGAGAAAAAAAACCTGTTTCACTGGCCCTGGGGTAGAATTTTGCAGAGGTATCACAATATCTGCTTTGTCTAGGGGTTTTCCTTTGAGGTCATTAAACAATGGCATTATTTTTCTACAATAGGTTGAACAAGCAGAACCCAGGAAGTTTCTATTGTGAGACTCTGTGCCCCAAAGCAATACCCTGGCACCCCCATATTCACCACTGTCATGTAATTAAGATATGTGTTGTACAAAGTATGCCTTGTGGGGTATCATTCTAAAAGTCTTGAACTGCTAAACATTAGTATCTCATTGGCTTGTATGTGTTATCATTGTATGTGAAGTTATGAAGTTTTGCTATGTGTGTGTGACGGGTTCAGTCACAGAGATCCCCTTGGGACTGTCACTTGATGTGCTGAAATTACTTCTGAGCCCGTTTTCCATGCCAGCTTGGGACTCCAGGACCCTGCCTTGTTGAGCCAGACGTGCTACTCCACTGCAACACAGACCTAGGGTCTGGTCCACGCCCCCAAAGCAGCCTTTAACCAAAAACAGCTCATCAGGTTATCTCTCCAGCACCCAAACACCCAATTCCCAATGGGATCCAAATCCCACATAAATCCATTTTACTCTGTATAAAGCTTATACAGGGTAAACTCATAAATTGTCCGTCCTCTAGAACACTGATAGAGAAAGATGCACAGCTGTTTGCTCCCCCAGATGTTAATCACTTACTCTGGGTTCATTAATAAACAGAAGAGATTTTATTAAGTATAAAAAGTAGGATTTAAGTGGTTTCAAGTAATAACAGCCAGAACAAAGTAAGTCACCAAGCAAAATAAAACAAAAACACACAAGTCTAAGCCTAATACATTAAGGAACTGATTACAGGTAATATCTCACCCTCAGAGATGTTCCAATAAGCTTCTTTCACAGACTAGACTCCTTCCTAGTCTGGGCCCAATCCTTTCCCTTGGTACAGTCCTTGTTAGTTCCAGCAGACATCTTGGGTGGTAAGCAGGGGTTTTCTCATGACTGGCAGCCTCTTTGTCCTGTTCCACCCCCTTACATAGCTTTGGCACAAGGCAGGGATCTTTTGTCTGTGCTTGGCCCCCACCCCTCCTTCTAAATGGAAAAGTACAAGATTTAAGATGGATTTCAGTATCAGGTGACATGGTCATGTCCCTGTGAGACCTCATTCTTCATTAGCCATGCGCTGGCCCACATGTACGCAGGAAGGCTTGCAGGTAAATAAAGTTCATTGATTCTGACGCACCCTTAATGGCTTCCACTTAAAATGTTTACATCAGTAATACAAGTTTATATCTTATTTTTCTAACTCCAGACATAGAAATAATACATGCAAACAAATAGGATGAACACACTCAGTAGATTACAAGCTTTCTAATGATACCATACAATGGGTATTTAGCGTAAAGCATATTCCAGTTGTCATATTCACCTTCATAAGCATATTTTCATAAAGCGTATGGAGTGCAACGTCAGTGTGTGTTACTGAAAGATGTTGTGAAATTGGAAACATCCACAACAAGCCTTTCAGGTACAACAATGAAGAAGCTAGACCAGGGGTTGGCAACCTATGGCACGCATGCCGAAGGCAGCACGCAAGCTGATTTTCAGTGGTGCTCACACTGCCTGGGTCCTGGCTACCGGTCCGGGGAGCTCTGCATTTTAATTTAATTTTAAGTGAAGCTTCTTAAACATTTTTAAAAACTTATTTACTTTACATACAACAATAGTTTAGTTATATATTATAGACTTATAGAAAGAGACCTTCTAAAAATGTTAAAATGTATTACTGGCACACAAAACCTTAAATTAGAGTGAATAAATGAAGACTCGGCACACCACTTCTGAAAGGTTGCCGACCCCTGAGCTAGACAGTGCTAATAGCCATCAGCAAAGACAATGGACCATGGAAAAGGTTTGTCCTCGCCTGGGTACCCTTCAGCCAGCCTATGAATAATGGCTGCTATGATTTAGCAAGACATGCAAGGGCATGTGACCAGACTACATGACACTGAACTCCATTTTGGTACCTGTATTTTTCCACAAACGGGGCTGGGAACTTAGCTTGGACAAAGGGTTCCCACCATAGGGAGTGTCTATATAAGGTGGGGAGTGACGACATGATTTGTCTTGACTCCCCCGCAACTCAACACCTGGAAGAACCTCTAAAAGACAAAAGACTTGGAATGGGCCAGGGGAACCCAGGCTGCACAGCAAAGGCAGCCTATGCCTCAAGAATTTGCAAGCCTGCTTGTATCGTCAGTCAGGGTGAGATATTGCTAATTCAAATCCTATCTGTCTAGTATATTAGGCTTAGTTTGCGGTTTTGTTTATTTGCTAGGTAACCTGCTTTGATCTGTTTGCTATCACTTATAATAACTTAAAATCTATCTTTCTGTAGTTAATAAACTTGTTTTATGTTTTATCTTAACCAGTGTGTTTTTGAAGTGTTTGGGAAAATCTCAGCTTGTTCCCCACATCAAGGGAAGCGGATTAATTTAATGAGCTTGCACCATACATATCCCTGTGCAGTGCAAGGCAGTATAATTCTGGGTTTATAATAAGTGTGCAAGGCTGGGGAGCTGGTGCTTCCATAGTTGATCCTTAAATGGCTTCGGTAAAGCACCCAGGTAACTCAGTTGGATGTGTGGCGCCACCTGCTGTTGTGTTGGGTGACAACAGGGCCTGGAGAGGCTGGCTATTAGCAGCAGCAGAGCAGTGTGAGAGAGGCCAACCCAGGTGAATTGTTAGGGGGCACAGCAGTTCCAACGGCTCCCAGACTGCACCCATCACATCACATCTACTTGTAGCTAAGGAACTGGGTATGACCAAAATTAGGGCATTGGGTTAAATAAAAAGTGAAGAGTATGTGCACAGAGTACATGATCTGCAACATTTAGCAATTTGGCCTCTCAAACAAATAGATGCTGCTGACTTGTGACTGAATCTAAACATGGTAACCATCAAATACCAGAAGCAAGATGTTAAAATGTTCTGTTCAATAACAAGGGGAATAACTAAAGGAGACACTCATCAGGCAGTGCTGGCTGATTTTAGTTTGTTTTTTCACAACTTAGAAATATAACCAATTTTTTTTCTACCACTGAAATGCAGCCACCTCTGGAGTGGTGGGTGATAACTATACTCCACATACACCACAACAGAACAAGGGTTAGGAAGATGACAAAGAAAAACATGGACTAAGTTCACACGCTAATGTGATTGTATGTGCTGGAATTTGGATAAGCTAGCCCTCGACAGGAGTGCGTGCACACCATGGGACCTTTTAACGACCACAATTGGAAACAGCTTCAAATGACATCTCATGTGAAATACAGCAAACCACCACGATACTGGGACATGGTTCAGGGGAACAGCGCCCTTGGAGTCTCATGTGCAGGAACATACTCAGCCCAAGCCACTTAGTTGGTGGCATCCAGTGAAACCACAAAGCCTGGGACCATATGGCAACAATTGCAAGCTTTCAAAGAGGACACAGTTATGCCATGAACTGGAGGGATGCAATCTCTTTAATACCAGCTGAGTTATTTACATTTGATAAACATACACCATTGCTCAAAAGAAACAGCTGGTAGCCCATAGTGCTTGTGCACGCCCACTTGGGGGCTACATGGAATTAGGGCCCAGAGCCAAAGGAGGACAAAATTCCACATCTAGCAGTACCGTTTCTTTTCCCTCATCTCCTTCAGAAAAGTGTCTTAGGCAGCTTAGCCACAATCTACTGTCCCAATGGAGTGGAAGAGAAAGGAAGAGCTGGGGAAGCCATCTCATGACACTGGGAGAAATGTCTTCTCCCTTTTTCTGATGCAATAATGATCCCAGCAGAGCAGGTCTCTCACAGCAAGAGTTCACTCTGAGCCCAAACGGTTTCAGCTCCATGGCTGTCAGTGTGCAGGTCAAAGACCAGTGCTTCCTTTGCCCCTGAATGAGCAGCTGTGCATGGAGGACAGGAGGTGGTGCTACCAGGCTGGGCGCACTGCCTTTAGCGTTAAATGCTTTAAAGCAGAAACACACCACATGCAACCCCTTTCCATTCTACAGTTAGTGGGGGAAATACAAAAACCTGTTCACTTCGACTCAGCTCAGCTGGGCTGCAGGTAACCAGTGACTCGGTTGTGCATGGACAGTTAAGTTAGGCAGGAGATGAGAAAGTAGAGCATCCCAGCTGCACAGCAAGCAAGTTTACACATTCATGGGAGTTTTGAACATTGCTCTCCAGCAGGCACCATGCTGGAAGATTATTCCCTAAATAATCCTTTAGTACCCACGGTCCAGCCCGCCCCTTCTCCCTGTCCCTTTCCTTTGTCTTTAAGAGGCGAACATAACAGAGAAAGAAAATAACTGAAAATAAAGAGTAGTGGTCTCACAATGGCAGCCCACCTAATCTGGGCACATGCTACCATCTCCCCCAGCAAGGGCATGAGCCTTCCATTCAGAATCCATGAGAACTCAGGTTCCTACAGAAAGAAGCTGGCTGGGGATACTCACTCGCTCGCTCCCTCCTTCCCTTTCCCATCGTCGTCTGCAGGAAGAGGAGAAAATGCCAGTTGAAAACATGAGCTTGAGCAGTAGCACTTGGCCATTGATTGGAGGAGAATGAGCACTTGGTCCTGGCTGAGTTAGCCTGCCCACGCTGCTCCAGAAAGGAGCTTGGGTTGTGTGGGAGGGAGTGTTACTGTTCGGATCCAAACAGGCACTGATGCCCATTGCTAGCTTTTGGGAAAAGGATTGTCTCCGTCTTCCTGCCATGAGGGGGTCCTAGGAATCAGTGTTATGATTTTCCAGGGCAAACCCAGCCTCCAAAAGCCTTCTCCAGATATCGAGCCATAGCCAGTGTCAGATGGTCATTGTGCGGGCCTGCCACCACCTGAATTCCCAAGGGAAGTCCCTCACTGCTCAAGCCCAGTGGGCACTGGGTGACAGGCAAGCCCAGGACATTGAAAACAGCTGAAAGAAAGAGAAGGGCAGATCAGAATAGACACAAAGTGCTCCATCCTTGGTCATGTGAGTAATCCATTCTCACCCAAGTCACTTGCTGTGGCCTCTGGAGAGTTCACAGGGCAAGCAGTGAGTTTGACCCAGTACAGACTGCAAGGACAGTTCGAAAATGTTTAATCAAGATGGATGTTTTTCTAGAAGATCTGATTTAGTTCAAACGGGAATTAATTTAGGGAAGTTCTCTGGCCTGTGTTATACAGTAGGTCAGACTAGATGATCACAATGGTCCCTTCTGGCCTTAGAATCTAGGAATCTGCCAATTTTAATGATAAATCTGCATATTGGAGCCTCCAACCAGCAGGGGATCTCCAAGTGCCACTAAACTGTTTGTCTCACAAGGTCAAACTACTGCATCACATGAGATGACAACAGTCATGCAACATCACCACAGTGCATCAAAAGGTCATGACCTCGAGAGGCCCTTTTTCACGATGATGTTCTATACAGTGTTAAGTTGTTCCAAAACCACACTGCATCATAGTGCAACACAGACAAAGGGACTCAAGACTTGAGAAAGCCATGTAAAGCATATCAATGGGGCAAATCCTGGAAATCTCAGGATGGGTGGTAACCCTTGGATGTTCGCTAGAAAGGGGCATACGTGATACAGCTTTAACACCCATCCTGTAAAGAGGATGAAGGCGACCAGTTAGGTTCCCTGATATGAGGGTTCCCATGCTACTGCAGTCACACTTTAGTCAAATGGACATCACCAATAGGAGGCCCAGAAATGCCATATGGATTTAAAGCGTGGTTGTAGACACTGCCCATCACTTACAGGGTGGGGAGTAGCACCTGCCACAGGCTACGACTCCATTAGCAAGGTAACTGCCCCAATTAAAATGTCTTGGGGAGGGTCATCCACGCCACTATCTCCACCCATGTGAACCTGGATATAGTGTTGTGTTCAGATAGCACTTATGTGGCTCCTTCAACACAGAAGCAAGAACTCAAGTGTTCATCCCAAAGATAAGTGGGTTTCTGCTCCCACTCTTTTAAAGGTTTACTCTTCAATTAATGGGCAGGTGCAAGGGAAATGCCCCTGCAGAGTATCTGCACAAGTCTCCTGATGTGCAACCAGAAAAATCACATCTCAGAATGAGCTCTGCAGTAGCATCTATACTACTGTAGCCCCTAGAGGTTCTGAGCAGGCCCTAAGAGGCATACAAAGGAGTAAAACAAAAATAGGCCTGCTCCAGAGAGCTCCCCATCTAGGATTATGGGCCAAGGGACCACCAACACAACCACTGCTTGGTACCAACTGCTTTGCGGCACAAGTGAGAGGCGCAGTGCATCCCGGGTGAGAAAGCTCTCCAGGGTGAGACAGCACATGGCTAGACTGCTCTCTCGAACCTGTGAATACATTTCCCCGATTTTTAAAAGGAAAGATTCTCATGATCCCCCCTCCACCCCCCGCTTTTTTGATTGCCCTCACTACTGGGAACAGGCCTTTTGAGATAGTGCAATGCTATCCAATTACTTCTGGCACAGCTGAGATTGCCAGCTTTTCTCCCACCACTCAAGGGCTGCTCACCTGTATACGCAAAGTTGAAAGGCATCCCCAAGGGAGAGTAGTGCTTAGGTGCCACTATGGGGTGGGAAGGGTACAAAAGTATCCCATCAGTCCCCAGCAAGTTCATCATCTCAGTCCGCAGGCTGTGTCCCATGCTCACCAGCTTGGCATTCCCACCAGGGTTGAGTTTCATCAGCTTCTCTGTCAGTGCCAGGGCTATAGGGCAACAGCACACACACATGCAGCATTACAGGGAGGCAAACAAGAGACAGCACATCACAAAGTGTAGTCTCCTTTACAAAGCACCGTGGGCAAATATCCCCTTCTCAGCAAGACTAGACACGGGAGCATGGGAATTGCTCCAGGAGCAGGTGGGAGGAGACTGTCTCCCTCCTGGCTTGCATGTGGCTAGAGCAGGTGCTGCCTGTACATGCAGGATGACTGAATGTGACATTCCTCTCCATATTGACCAAAGAATCTGGGAAGATTATTATTAACTCCTTAATGTCTAAGAGCCACATTTGTTACATGTAATGGCAAAGAATTCAAGGTTGAAAGGGTTCAAACAGCTCTATGTGAAGCACTTGGAGAGTTTTTGTGTTTTAAAGAGACCCATTCTAAGTCTGAGTCAGAAAGAAAATACTCCGGTCTTCTCACAGTGTCATCAGGAGCATGTCATCCCCTGCCCATTGAGATGTTCCCAGAAGCATGGACTGACCCAGATGAGAATCTAGAACAACCAGAACTTTTCATTCCATAATTTCTAGAAGGTTATTGGGTCTACTCTTCCCCTGTGCTTCCCACAAAATCTGCCAGTATGAGACCACACCCTACAATACACTGTCCAATGTTTTATCTGATATAGTTTTAAATGACTCAAGCAATGAGGTCTGCTGCCACCACTGCGAATAGGAAACGTAGGGTAGTGGTGGTCGGAGACTCTCTGCTGAGGGGGACGGAGGCGCCCATCTGTCGCCCTGACATTTCATCTCGGGAAGTATGCTGCCTGCCGGGAGCCCGTATCCGAGACGTTACGGAGGCATTGTCGAGGATTATCCAGCCCTCTGACTACTACCCCATGCTACTCATCCATGTGGGCACAAATGATACTGCGCGGTGTGACACTGAGCGGATCAAGAGTGACTACAGGGCTCTGGGAGTACTGGTGAAGGAGTTTGGAGCGCAGGTGGTATTCTCTTCGATTCTTCCTGTCAAAGGTAGGGGCCCGGGCAGAGACAGATGCATCATGGAGGTGAATGCCTGGCTGCGAAGATGGTATCACCGGGAGGGCTTTGGCTTCCTAGACCACGGGATGCTATTCGAGGAAGGACTGCTAGGCAGAGATGGCGTTCACCTTTCGAGGAGGGGAAAGACCCTATTTGGACACAGACTGGCTTTAAACTAGGTTCGACGGGGACAGGTGAGCAAAGCCCACAGGTAAGTGGGGAACATGGAGACCTGGGAGATGGGTCGGAAACAAGAGGGAGTGTGGGCTATATTGGCAGAGAGAAAGGAGGGTCAGGACAAAACTGGGAGGAAAGATCAAACCAGTATCTTAGATGCCTATATACAAATGCGAGAAGTATGGGTAATAAGCAGGAAGAACTGGAAGTGCTAATAAATAAATACAACTATGACATTGTTGGCATCACTGAAACTTGGTGGGATAATACACATGATTGGAATGTTGGTGTGGATGGGTACAGCTTGCTCAGGAAGGATAGACAGGGGAAAAAGGGAGGAGGTGTTGCCTTACATAATAAAAATGTACACACTTGGACTGAGGTAGAGATGGACATAGGAGATGGAAGTGTTGAGAGTCTCTGGGTTAGGCTAAAAGGGGTAAAAAACAAGGGAGATGTCATGCTAGGAGTCTACTACAGGTCACCTAACCAGGTGGAAGAGGTGGATGAGGCTATTTTTAAGCAACTAACAAAATCATCCAAAGCCCAAGATTTGGTGGTGATGGGGGACTTCAACTATCCGGATATATGTTGGGAAAATAACACAGCGGGGCACAGACTATCCAACAAATTCTTGGACTGCATTGCAGACAACTTATTATTTCAGAAGGTTGAAAAAGCTACTAGGGGGGAAGCTGTTCTAGACTTGATTTTAACAAATAGGGAGGAACTCGTTGAGAATTTGAAAGTAGAGGCAGCTTGGGTGAAAGTGATCATGAAATCATAGAGTTTGCAATTCTAAGGAAGGGTAGAAGGGAGAACAGCAAAATAGAGACAATGGATTTCAGGAAGGCAGATTTTGGTAAGCTCAGAGAGCTGATAGGTAAGGTCCCATGGGAATCAAGACTGAGGGGAAAAACAACTGAGGAGAGTTGGCAGTTTTTCAAAGGGACACTATTAAGGGCCCAAAAGCAAGCTATTCCGCTGGTTAGGAAAGATAGAAAATGTGGCAAAAGACCACCTTGACTTAACCACGAGATCCTGCATGATCTAAAAAATAAAAAGGAGTCATATAAAAAATGGAAACTAGGACAGATTACAAAGGATGAATATAGGCAAACAACACAGGAATGCAGGGGCAAAATTAGAAAGGCAAAGGCACAAAATGAGCTCAAACTAGCTACAGGAATAAAGGGAAACAAGAAGACTTTTTATCAATACATTAGAAGCAAGAGGAAGACCAAAGACAGGGTAGGCCCACTGCTTAGTGAAGAGGGAGAAACAGTAACAGGAAACTTGGAAATGGTAGAGATGCTTAATGACTTCTTTGTTTCGGTCTTCACCGAGAAGTCTGAAGGAATGCCTAACATAGTGAATGCTAATGGGAAGGGGGTAGGTTTACCAGATAAAATAAAAAAAGAACAAGTTAAAAATCACTTAGAAAAGTTAGATGCCTGCAAGTCACCAGGGCCTGATGAAATGCATCCTAGAATACTCAAGGAGCTAATAGAGGAGGTATCTGAGCCTCTAGCTATTATCTTTGGAAAATCATGGGAGACGGGAGAGATTCCAGAAGACTAGAAAAGGGCAAATATAGTGCCCATCTATAAAAAGGGAAATAAAAACAACCCAGGAAACTACAGACCAGTTAGTTTAACTTCTGTGCCAGGGAAGATAATGGAGCAAGTAATTAAGGAAATCATCTGCAAACACTTGGAAGGTGGTAAGGTGATAGGGAACAGCCAGCATGGATTTGTAAAGAACAAATCATGTCAAACCAATCTGATAGCTTTCTTTGATAGGATAACGAGCCTTGTGGATAAGGGTGAAGCTGTGGATGTGGTATACCTAGACTTTAGTAAGGCATTTGATACGGTCTCGCACGATATTCTTATCGATAAACTAGGCAAATACAATTTAGATGGGGCTACTATAAGGTGGGTGCATAACTGGCTGGATAACCGTACTCAGAGAGTTGTTATTAATGGTTCCCAATCCTGCTGGAAAGGCATAACGAGTGGGGTACCGCAGGGGTCTGTTTTGGGACCGGCTCTGTTCAATATCTTCATCAACGACTTAGATATTGGCATAGAAAGTACGCTTATTAAGTTTGCGGATGATACCAAACTGGGAGGGATTGCAACTGCTTTGGAGGACAGGGTCATAATTCAAAATGATCTGGACAAATTGGAGAAATGGTCTGAGTTAAACAGGATGAAGTTTAACAAAGACAAATGCAAAGTGCTCCACTTAGGAAGAAAAAATCAGTTTCACACATACAGAATGGGAAGAGACTGTCTAGGAAGGAGTACGGCAGAAAGGGATCTAGGGGTTATAGTGGACCACAAGCTAAATATGAGTCAACAGTGTGATGCTGTTGCAAAAAAAGCAAACATGATTCTGGGATGTATTAACAGGTGTGTTGTGAGCAAGACACGAGAAGTCATTCTTCCGCTCTACTCTGCTCTGGTTAGGCCTCAGCTGGAGTATTGTGTCCAGTTCTGGGCACCGCATTTCAAAAAAGATGTGGAGAAATTGGAAAGGGTCCAGAGAAGAGCAACAAGAATGATTAAAGGTCTTGAGAACATGACCTATGAAGGAAGGCTGAAAGAATTGGGTTTGTTTAGTTTGGAAAAGAGAAGACTGAGAGGGGACATGATAGCAGTTTTCAGGTATTTAAAAGGGTGTCATAAGGAGGAGGGAGAAAACTTGTTCACCTTAGCCTCTAAGGATAGAACAAGAAGCAATGGGTTTAAACTGCAGCAAGGGAGGTCTAGGTTGGACATTAGGAAAAAGTTCCTAACTGTCAGGGTGGTTAAACACTGGAATAAATTGCCTAGGGAGGTTGTGGAATCTCAATCTCTGGAGATATTTAAGAGTAGGTTAGATAAATGTCTATCAGGGATGGTCTAGACAGTATTTGGTCCTGCCATGCGGGCAGGGGACTGGACTCGATGACCTCTCGAGGTCCCTTCCAGTCCTAGAATCTATGAATCTATGAGGTTTCTGCCATTTCCCTCAGGAGATTATGCCATAGCCAGATAAACCTCATGACCTCAGCATTCAGAAGTTTTTCCTAATATTCCACTTACATTTTCCTTTGCAAAGAATCATCCTAAATAATTCTTCTTCATCCTTGGCATTTGCATACTTCAAATATTTGCAGACGCTTACTATACATTATTAGAAATAATTTGTACCTGCCTTGAGCCCAGAGAAAATCCAATCCAAAACTGGAACGAAGAGGCAACATTCCAGTAAAAAACTCAATAGCCAGAAAACAGAACTCCCATCCAACTCCATACC
The DNA here is from genome assembly GCF_028017835.1 of Emys orbicularis. Classification (NCBI taxonomy): domain Eukaryota; kingdom Metazoa; phylum Chordata; order Testudines; family Emydidae; genus Emys; species Emys orbicularis. The sequence goes on from NC_088691.1 coordinate 46,740,708, forward strand.
ATAGCTACCAATATTTTCTATTCAGTCATATGCCACAAACATACATATCCTTTACCTCCTCCAAGTGCTACATCACTTATGGCACTGTATACGCTATACTATTTATACAATCACTCATGCCCTGTTAAATGCAGCGATCTTTTGGGTGGAATGTGGCAACTGTGTATAACAGCACATCGCTATTGTCTAGGATAGGATGTGAAGGATACCTTTTCCAACTGGAAGAGCTGGAGAGGAATTTAAGGAGGCAGAATGTATTTACCCAAGTTGGAATCTGGCCAAACAATCATAATCTTACAAAGAGAGCTTGTTTCATAGCTGCAGGCTGTAAATTAGGATTATAAACAACTGCAAATTCATTTTAACTTGGGTTTATTTATTTTTTAAATGGAAAGCCACATTAAATGAGATGGCTTGACTTTACCAATGGCAGGGATGGTGTGCAAAGACATCCCCAGGAACCATTTCATCAGCTCCCACAGCGGCCATACGGGCTTCCCGTGATCTCCAAGCAGGTCTGTGAACAGCTGTGCTTCCTGCAATTAACACACACATCACATCAATGCTGGCAGGGGGTTGTAGTTAATATGCAGTGAGTGGTGGGATAAGAGAAAGCTCTGAACCCCTCATTACCAGCAGCATTATCACAGTCATCAGATTATCTGCATTCTCTGTGGAGCAGGGTGGGGAGACCACATACTGCACCAAAAGTGACCAATCCCCATCTATAGCTGAACAGAAAAGTATTGTTAAATACAAGACTCACATGGGGCGTGGACAGGTTTCCTACACACTGCTAAACCAACTGACAGGGCCCACCACAGAAAGAAGAAAGGAGGAATTGAGGTGGTATATTTTTAGCTGGCAGGGAGATTTTGTATTGGCTGTGGGGAAATCCTCATCAGCAAGGAGAGTGCTCAACCACTGGCACTGTCTACTGATGGTGTACCCCGGATGATGCAATAAGAGGGGCAGAAGTAAATATTTTTTATGGATGTTCACCATTTTTACATGAAAGTTAGTGCTTTTCTCTCTTGATCTTGGGAAGAGGAAGATTGATGGAATGGGGACATGGCAGAGCTGCTTGGGATTGTGTCTTTCAAGGAGATGAGCCTTTTTGCTATTTGCATATGTAGCCCATTAAGTATGCTATGGGATTTTGACATGAAATACTGTTGTACAGTGCTTGGAGCTCAGGACAAACACTAAGAAGAATCAGAAGTAATAAATAAAATGAGTGAGAGAGAAGATGGACACCAGCAATTTAAGCGAAGCACAGAGCAGGTAGGTATTATAATACAAAAGCTGTATCATACAGACCTGCCAATGAAAATTAACACTAACTTGCAGCACTGTTGACCTCTATATGCTGGCTATTACATACATCATCCATATATAAACACACACACACACTAAGCAAAAATAGCGTTAAGAACAAATATCATAGCAGTTATATAACCTAACTTAGCTTATACCTATACTATAATCCTATTCACTTATGGTAAGTATCCCATAACACCTGGCATTACCTGAAGTAAACCTGGCTTAAGTAGATAGGAAAGCTATCAGGATCTATGAGTATTTTACCATAGCAACAGGAAGAGTGTTATTCTCATGGACCAGTACTGGAATGTGCCAAAGGAAGAGGACAAGACGTATGATTGTTCTACCCTGGTGCAAACCAAGAAGGAACCTTCACGGACCAGAACCTGGAATGCTAGTATCCAAAACAAAGATAACGAAAGGAACAGAACAAGTTAAGGAACTGCGACAAACTGATGGATTGAATTTTAGTGACATGTAAAGGAATATGTAACTTGTAAAATCATCCTATAGATACTAACCAGCTGAAACATGTAACTCTGGGAGCAGACTTTCTGCTTAAGGTGACTGTAACAACGCTACATGGATCTGCTCCTGGAGACCAGTATCGCATAGAACCTTTTCCCTGTACTGTATTATTATTGGCTCATAGTAATAAACCTGACTGACATTGGTTATTTGGTCTCGAGTGTATTTCATAACAAACAAGTGTTGTCAAGCAATTGCCTATAGAATTTATAAACAGCATCTTTAGTTTCAGTCCTGCCTGTCTCCACTTCCCAGCAGTGTTAATGCACTTCAGTCCTGACCTGCATCACCCCTCTGCTGCTGACAGCGAAAACAGTGAAAAGAAAGCAAGGTAGCTAGTTAGAAAACTACCTGCTTAGCTGCGCCTGTAAGGACTTGCACAGAAAAGGCCAAAGCAAGAATGCTAAAAGGTGTCCCTCACCTGCTAGATCACTGGATTTACAGTCACCTCACGAGTGGCTGACGCAAGAGGATAATACTTAAAGTTACACGAAGATAGAGATGGAAGTGGGGAGCGAGACAGTGGAAGAAGAGAGGAGACATGCAGCTGGGTCCAAAACCTATCAAGCATGTACACGTCCCTCTCTCTCTACTGACAAATGACAGATTCCTCTCCGCTGCAGTATGCTTGTGTCCTGGTCAGAATCAGACGCACCTGCCCATCACTGTCCCGGGAAGACATCATAGCAGACCAGATCTGGAAAGCGTACTTCATCTTGTGGATTGTTACATGCTGAACTTGGACCCCACACTGAGTCTCCAGGTGCTCCACCACCTTATGGAAATACAAGGGGAAGAGCGTATCCATCATGTTATGTGGTATTTCACTACTCGCAGAAGCAATGAGAGATTGGTGGGTCTAGGTAAAGCTAAGGTAGCTAAGGCCAGTGGGCCAAACAGCCCACAGAGTTGTCACACAGAATGTGGAACCACCCCTATTTTTATTATTTAGCTGGGTACTACAAGTCCAAGGCGTGTAAGTCTCCATATTCAAGGCCAACAGGTAGAGTCTGCTCCATTTGATGAAGATCTGATGTTCCCTAGAAAATTCCCATTGCAACTGTCAATTGAACAAAGTCAGGGTACCCCAAAGCTAGCATCAAGGGGACCACAATAGAACAGGACTTTTTTAATATAGCATCTTTCATCATCAGGTACAGTGGTAGAACACTCTACTGGGCAATGACTGTGCAGGCAAAAGGGGTAAGGCATTCTACACACAACTGTGGCTCAAGACCCACCCTTGGATTTTATAAACATTACATTTTTATGACTAGTATTATGGCTCTTTCCCTTCTAAAAAAATCCCAAATATAAACAAGGAGACTTTTATGCAGGTAAAATATAATTATCCAAACTGGAATTTGGCAAGAACATTGGACAGCCTATTCTTGTGTAAAGAATTCATGGCTTACTCTGCATGTATGACTTGTCCAAAAGCTGGACATTAGAACTGTTAGATCTTTAAGATTCAACATAAACTGGTACTAGAAATAAGTAAAAAGACCTCAGTTTAACATCTCATCTGAAGGACAGGACCTAAGCAGCAGTGTCCTAGCTCTGTGCTGCTGGCTCAGCATTACGTCAGATCCCATCTCTTAATGATGTATACAATAAGTGCCAAGTTTCCCGAATACAACTCTGACAATGCACTACAATCTCAATTTGTAATATGCCCTGGCTATTTCAGTCCTGGTCTCCTCTGTGCAGAGATTGACAGTGATGCAAATTATTTGGTAGTTTTATAATTTAATTAACTCCTGGGTGAAATCTGTGCCAAAAATTAAAAATTCTGCACACAATATTTTAAAAAATTCTGCAAAATTCTGCATATTTAATTTGTCAAAATAACATAATATAATCATACCAGTATCAATTATTTTGGTAATTTATTTCAAAATACCTGTCAGCAAGTATGTCTGTAACAATACAGACAAAAAAAAAAAAAAAAAGATTCTTGTCATTTTTTTGACAAATAGATTCCTTACTAGGCATATTAATACAGAACTTCGAGTAATTCATTTAAATTACAATACAGAACTGTATTTCCTGCACCTGTCAGAAGCAGTACAAAGGCTTGGGAGTGTCAGGGGTAACGGAGGAGCTGAGGGAGATGGAAAGAGCCTGGAGTAAACCTGGAGAGTTGTTGGGTGTGGTTGGGAGAAGTATGGAATGGGTATTTTTTGCGGGGGAGGGGGGAGCAGGATTGTTAGGGAGTTGGGGAGCCTCCTCCATGCAGACCCTGGCTAATCCCAAGCCTCTCCCATTCTGTCAGGCACATCTGCCCCTGTCCCCACACCCCCCATCCCGATGGGTCTCTGCAGTCCCCCACTCCCATTCAGCTCCTGGCTCAACACTGTCACCCCACTAGCTCCTAAGCCCATGCCCCAGTCTGTCCCCCCCACTAGCCATTCTGAACTCCAGTCTGTGATTCCCCCCCCCCCAGCAGCCCTGTGTGCCCCACTCTGTCCTAACAGGCCAGGTGCTGTGATGAACTTGTACTCCTGGAGGTATTTTGTGCCACTGCGCACACAGAATTTTTTTTCTTCACAGAAAGTGCTGTAGTTCCACCTTTTTCCCCACCAGAGGCCACTGTGGCACCAGAACAGCCCACTGCATTCATACTGTTGGCTGTTCTGGTGCCACAGTTGCCTCTGGTGGGCGAAAGGCAGAACTGCAGCATTTCTGGGGCAGAATGTATTTTCTACGGAAAAAAATAAAATTCTGCTGGACACATGAATTCTGCGCATGTGCAATGGTGCAGAATTCCCCCAGGAGTATATAATGTGAACAAACTTCCACTGCAGATTAGACAGTCAACCAAACTCATTTGGTTTATGACTTGCATCATATCTAAGGTTGCTAGTTGGTCACGGAAGTCACAGATTCCGTGACAGTCCAGGACCTCCGGGACTTCTGCAGTGGCTGGTGCAGCTGGCTCAGGGGCCGTTTGAGCAGCTTGGGCAGCCCCTGGACCAGCTGTACAAGCCATTGCTGGGGCAGTCTCGAGCCACCACGCCACTGCCCCCCCCAGCAGCAGCAGGAATTTGGGTGTGAGAGGTGGCTCAGGGCTAGGGCAGGGGCGTGGGAGGGGGTGAGGGCTCTGGGCGGCACTTACCTCAGGGGGCTCCCTGGAAGCAGCGACATGTCCCTCCCTCAGCTCCTAGGTTCCCAGCCAATGGGAGCTGTGGAGCCGGCGCTTGGGGCAGAGGCAGCGCGCAAAGCCCCCTGACCGCACCTCCATCTAGGAGCCAAGGGACAAGTCACCGCTTCCAGCGAAGCGCACGGAGCCAGGTAGGGAGCCTGCCATCCCCAACCCCTCACCCCCCCAGCACCAGTGGGGGTCCTGCGGTGCCCCCGAGCACCCGCAGTACCTTCCCCCAAGAGCACTCAAGATTTAGTCATGGGTATAAGTCATGGACAGGTCACCAGCTGTGAACTTTTGTTTACCACCCATGACCAGTCCATGACTTTTACTAAAAATACCCATGACTAAAATGTAGCCTTAATCATAGCTAACTTCAGGTCTCCTGCCAGCATGCTCTTGATTCAACTGATTAGCATCCCATTCAAAAGTACTAGCATATAAGGGCCACAATAAACAAGAGATGGAACAGACATAGGTAGAGCAGGTCATCTCTTATCCAACTGACTCTCTGAACCTCTCCCTCCAGGTTTGTCTACCATGCGTCTCACCATGGTATCCGAACGTCTGAATAACCAAGTCCCTCTTACCTTTCTCTGAGCCTGAAGAATTTCCCTGTCCACAGGGGACACGAAAACTGAACCACCATCATGCTCCATGCAGTAGAATTTTACTTTCTCCAGTGACACCTTTTCATCCAGCTTCAGCCTGCGGTGGAAGGAACAATACCTGAGTCACAAGTCTCCATCTCCTGCTATTCCCTAGATGGAAACACTGCTCACACACTTGCTAAAGGTCCTCGGGATGTTATACTACCTCTGTCATGTTAGAAAGGAGACAGTTGCTACTGACATACAAATACCTAGGTGTCGGCATTAAATACATCTGACTGCTTGCCTCAGTGTCACACACAATCACTGGGTCAGCAGTTTCCACATTTATTTTTTAAGTAAATCTTGGTCTCCCAAGATGCCTCTCCACATTAGATCGCTCAGCCAACAGCAAGCGTTAGGAACAGCATTCAGAATGTGCATTGGACAGCTAGTGAGGAGGTAGACACAAAGCTGAACACGGACATGTAAAGGACACATATGCAGCAATGAGCCAGTACAGGGGCAGAAGCAGGGTAGAAGAACCTACAAGGTTTTCCCCTGTTCTCACCACTGGTGCCTCTGCAGAAATAACTGTGGTCCGTTGGAAGTCTGTGCTTGTCTGCTGTCAGACTTTCAGTCTCTTCTCTTCCATGCAGGATAGGGAGGCCTCAGGGAGCAAAAGCACAGGCCCCCAACTGGCTAGTGTGCTTTTGTCTGCTGGAATGAAAGGACTACACCTGAATGTGCTGAGGTAAGAGCAGGGAGAGGGATCCAAGAGCAGCCAGTAAGGGTCATGGTGGCTGGGATGAGGTGAATTGGCTGTAAGAATCTGGCCAGGAAGGAGGGAGAAGTAACCTATAAGATACTGTACAGTGACTGCAATTATTTTAAGCCATTTCCCACGTTCTGAGCCCTGTGCGGAGAGCTATTCAAGCAGTATATTTCACTCCCACCAAAACTCTGCAGCAGAGGACTCCCTGTGTGAAGCTTCAAATAGACAGAATGTATACCACTCACAAGGGGGAGGGATGACTGCCTGTGAGGAGTCAATGCCTATGGCACTGGCACACAGGAGATCCAATACAGAGACTAATCCCAGGTGTCAGGTGCCAAGCTGGCACCGCTGCTGAAGGAGCAACTCTGTCGTGCAAGATGCTGAACGTTTGTGTCCCTGAGTTTTGCTATGAAGACTTAAAGATTTCTGCAACCTGAATTCTAAGACATCCCCTCTTGATAGACTAGTATAGGGTCATCCACCAGTTTGGACCAGTTACTTAACATATGGCACGTGAAAGGAGTAATCAGAAATAATCAGATATATGCCTTACTGGCCAGAAAGGGTTGAGATCAACGATGAGTTTCACAAAGTGATAAGAGCAACCTACTTTCTGACTCCAGGCCCAGCCATGACCCTCAACATGGGCTCCAGGTCCTCAGCATAGCGACACATGGGACCCGTGCACAGGAACTCCGTCCGCACCCCCAGAGCATTGGGGAACTGACCATCATTGGGGACCACTCCTAGAAGCGCAGAGGCACATGAGTTAGTCATCACATGGCAGAGTGCATCCTTGCAAACACAACTTCAGCCAAGGTGATTGTCACAGGAGAGCTGCCCTTGGGATTCCTCCATGTGAGAGCACCATTCACATGCTCATATGATTCACATGCCACTTGGGGGGAAAAGTCAGAAACAGACTGAAACAGACCAGAGCTGAAACAGACCAGAGCTGCATGCCGCTTGGCTGCTTACAGTCCAGCCACACTAGATCATCCAGCCACTAAGTTACTTGACAGAACCTCATGGTAATGAGAGGCTCACAGAATAATGAGAGGCTGTAGCTACAAGAACACCCAGCCATTTTGTTGCTGAGTCAGAAACACTGACCCTGTCAATGTCCTACTGCAAGGATTTGGTATCTAGTGCGTCAGGTCTGATGTCACCACACTTTCCCTGAGTTTGACTCATAAGAACGGCCACACTGGGTCAAACCAATGGTCCATCTAGCCCAGTGTCCTGTCTTCCTACAGTGGCCAATGCCAGATACGTCAGAGTGAATGAACAGAACAGGGCAGTCATTGAGTGACCCATCCCCTGTTGGCCAGTCTCAGCTTCTGGTTCCTAAAATATAGGAGACAGGGTCTCTAACTTCTCAGGCCAAATTCATCTCTGGTGTAACTCCACTAGTTTCCAGGGGCTTACACTGGGGAGGAATTTGACTTCCAGCATCCAACAATAAGCTAGTACTGAAAATCCTCTCTCAAAAAGATACACATACACCACAAGGGGGCACACGGAACACCTCCCCCCACACACCCACACTGATGCCTGTGGTTACCCTGCCAGTGGGAAAACATCCAGTGTCATTGGGGGGAGAGAAGATGCAAATTTTCAATCCTGGACACTTGGTACCTGTGGTAGGTTTATGTCCAAAGACTCCATTGAAAAAAGCAGGCATCCGAATGCTGCCGCCGATATCTGAGCCCACCCCGATTACGGAGCAGGCAGCTCCCAGGACGCAGCCTTCACCACCTGCATGACAACAAAAACCAGAGACATCACTTTTCCCTATGCCCACTGCGTAATGCTGCCTTCATGTTCGCCGCTGTGGCAGCCAGCTAGCCTGTGGCAGAACAAAGGAGCTCTGCTTGCTCTCCCTGCAGGAAGTCACAGAGTTTAAGGCCACAAGGGACGATCAGATCTGGCCTCCTGCTTATCATAGGCTGCTAACTTTCACCCAGAAACCTCCAAGCTGAGCCCTATTACTTTTCCTATTTCAGTCCTCAGGAGACTAAACTGTTGGTGCCACAGGCAGAGACCAGGAGAGACCAAGGTGCCACCAATGCCCGAGGCCATGTGAGGGCAGGGAATTGATTAAGTGAGATACTCTCAGATGAGCCTAACAAGTGATCCACACCTCATGCTGCAGCAGCAGGAAAAACCTCCCATGGTCCCTGCCAATCTGACCTGGGGGAAAAATTCTCCATGACCCCAAATCTGCTGATCGGTATGACCCTGAGCATGTGGGCAAGACACTCCAACCAGGCATCTAAAAAAGCTGATTCTCTAAACTTCAGGGCACTGACCCACTGGCATTGCAGCAACGAGCTGGTACAGAGGCAGAAGCAATGTAAGAGAACCTGCAAGATTCACACACACACACACACACACACACACACACACACACAAAAACCTGTTCCATCCCCTGATGCCTCTGCAAAAATAACTGGTCAGTTGAAAGTCTGTGCTTGTATGCTGTCAGACTTTCAGCCTCTTCTCCTCCATGAAGGATAGAGAATCCACCCAGTCCAGGTGGTCCATTTCCACCTAGGAAGAATCTCTGTTGCTTCAGAAGAAGGCAAAAAAAAAAAACCCAAACAAAACCAGAATGCACCAATTGCGCATAGGGGGAAAAAGTCCCTCCTGATCCCTGCAGGCAACTGGCTGAAGCCCTGAAGCTTGAGACTGGATTACAGTTATTTAAATGCAGAACTGCGAGTCTTATGAGTATGCTGAGGGCAATGCAGGCAATCCTGTTCTCCCCAGGGTCCAGGAAGAAGGGAATTAACATGGAGACCCAGATTACCAAGCCAGAAGGGACCACAACTGTCCACCACAAATCCCATGAACCTAGCTGCAGAACATCTCCCAGCAGCTGAATTAAAACATATCTTTTAGAAAGACAGCTAATATTGTTTTAAAGACTCTAAGCAATGAAGAGTCCACCACTCCCACCAGTCAGCTGTTCCAGGCACCCTCACTGCCATAGGAAATTGCATCCTATTTCAAGGTTGAATTTGTCTAACTTCATCTTCCAGATGCTGGGTCTTGTTATGCCTTTGTCAGCACGGTTGAAAAGCCCCCCATTTTCAGACCTCTTTTCCATGTGTAAGTACCTATACACAGTGACCAAGCCACCCCACTCACTACATTGTCTTCGAGAAACAGAACAGACTGAGCTTCTTAAGCCTCATATCATAAGGTTTGTTTTCCAGCCCTGGATCACTTTTGTGCCCTCCTTTGAACTCTCTCCAGTATTTCCACAGCCTTCTTGCAGTGAGGATCCTAGAACACTGTTCTATTCTATTCTAGCAGTAGTCTTACCAATGCCGCATACAGAGGCAAGATCTTTACTTTTACTTGATGTTTGCCTTTTTATACATCCCTAGATCACATCGGTCCTTTCTGCTCAGCACTGCACTGAGAGCTCATGTTGAGGTGATTATCTACAATGACCCCTAAGTCATTCTCTGAGTCACTGCTTCCAAGACCGTCTCCCATCCTGTAGATGTAACTCGCATTCTTGGAAGCCAGATGTATTATGGTGCATGTGGCTGTTCTGCATCCCCATCTTCTCCCATAAATCAGCCACACCAGATGCATTCATCCTTGGCTCCTCCACTCTGACAAGCCTTACGCAGGATTTTTCTGCCCCAGCCCCACCTCCAAAAGAACCCTGATGACAAGAATTTCTGGGGTTATAATTACCATTGTTTACATACATTACAGCAGTGCGTACCTGCCCCAACCGAGGACAGGCTCTATTGTGCTAGGAGCTGTACATACACAGAGTAAGAGAGACTGCTTCTGCTCATAACAGTCACTGAGTGGAAGAGAGAAGGAGAAGCTTTCTCTTCACTCTTTGCTGACATCTCCTTCCTGCCAGCCAGCAATCCCCCATCTTCCATCTTAATTCACTGCACTCAAAACCAGACACTAGCTTCATGCCCTAAGCTGTTGAAGGCTAGAAGTACTTTCTGTTGAGGCAGCATATCCTGCCCCCAGAGACATGAGGAGCGCCCCTGAAAGCCATTGAGTCACTCAACAGCAACCCCTCTGGTCAGTTCTGAACACCCTCCAAATACAGTCTTGTCTACACCTGCTCAGCCAGAAGGAGGGGGGCCCAAGTGTGGGCCAGAGGAGTGAAAGATAATGTGATCTCTCGGGACTCTGCTAGAACCACTCTGGCAGTGATAACCAACCATCTGAGTGGGGAGCAATCGCGCACACAGATGGAACAGGAGCCTCCAGCTACACACGCACAAGGGGACCAGTGGGAGAAGAGCAGCTTCTTGCTCATGTGATTTGCCCAATTTGTATAAACATGTCAGAACTACTCATTGATGCCAGCATGAAGCTACTCCAGCAAGGAAGCCCTGAAGTGACGCCAGATGGGAAGTAGAGGAGATATCCGTCACTGTTCAGTGCAACTGCATCTCCCCTCAGTCATGTAGAAGGACACACACTCTCAGGCTTTCAGCTCCCCGTTTCCTTACATAACCCTTAATTTGAGGTGAAACCTCAGCACAGGTCATGTCCCCTTTTTTCTGAACTTCCTGAAACCTTCTCCTATACACTGCAGGGGTCAGCTCAAACCTTGGCAACAAAGCTTGCTTACAACGATCATAATCTTTATAGTCCTTCCTTCACAGAAGGGTAAAAGTGTCCAAGACCTTTGTCCCAGACAGCAGAGGAGCCAGGTGCCATGTCCACCTTCCCCACCTTATTCAATTCACACCCCTTTTCAAAAGGATGTAGGATCCACGTCATCACACTCCCTATGTCAAGCAAGTAATTTGGAGATTACACCACCCATGGGGACAGGTAACTGGGGACTGGCTACACCTACTTGGCTATGGTTCTGCTGGTGCAATTTCTCCAACTCGATCTGATATTGGTGATCCTTGTCCTCTTCTCTCACCTCATACTGACGCTGCTTCTCCCTCTTTTCTCTCTCACACTGACATTGCTGCTCCCAGTCTGCAAGCTGCTGGTTTCCACACACACTTGATCCCTCTCTAGCTGGAGCTTGCCTGGCTCCAGATGTTGGGCTGTCCACCATTCCTGTTGCAGTGGTGTTCTTGGTCTGGACAGAACACAGTTGCTGTATCTGTCAGTCTCATCCCTGCTTCTCTCCAAGGTGTTGGCTCCAAGACTCTCCTCATCTGCTAGGCCCTCTGCCAGCAGGCTGGAGGTTCTCTTCAAACTTGGCATTGTTTCTTGACTGGTCATTAGAATAGAGCAAATCAACTCACTATGAGTTTGTTCTGTCTTCAAGCTGATCTCCCTTTCTCTGCATAGCTCAATCAGCCCATTTGTCTGCAGCTGTTGTAAATCCATTTTCCCATCTCTCTTTTCACTATTCCTTTTCCCAAAAAGACTTTTTTCTCCTCTGTGCTTTTCCTTCTATAGAACTTGCTTTTACTGCACTTATGCAAGTCACACTGTTACAGTTTCCATCACTGCCACCACAGATGTCACAGGTCAGTGCAACTGCCCCTGTATTTCCCCCCTGGGGTCCAACGAGGGCATCCACTCTCAAGCTTCCAGCTCCCTAGAAGTTGCCTCTCTTCAGTGGAGACACGTATCTCTCTCCCTCCAGACTGGGGCATCCAGGGTGAACAGTTCCCTGCCTCCACTGTGTATTTCCCAGCACAGACAGTCGACCTAAAAAGACCTGCTTGCTTTCTCTTCAGAGACTGATAACTGAGGGACTATTACAGATATAAGTTACGACACAGCACTTCCGATGCAAATCTACTTTATTCTTAAGGCAAAAAGCATTACAGAGAAAACATTACAATCAATAAAAGAACCTTCATGCCTACTAATAAGCTTACCAGTGATCACCTCACCCTCGGGGTTTCTTTGTGGTTACAAGTTCACCAGAGCTTCAGCACAGAACAAGCACACGGTCTTATGAGGCCTCAAAGAACCAAGTCCTTCCAATCCTCCCCTAAGGATCCTGGCCATTTGCTGGATCAGGTAGAAGGTCCTGAGTCATTTAAAAATCAGGCTTTTATCCAGAAGTCTTTTCTTTGTCTGTTCATCACTGAAGAATCCAGTTTGAACCACTATACAGGGAGTCCTCAGACTTATGACACAATTTGTTCCTCAGAATTGTGTTGTAAGTCGAAACGTTGTAAGCTGAAACCGCTTTTCCCATAGGAATCAATAGTATAAAGGGGGATTGGTTCCTGAACCAAGGCTTGATACACTATTTTCACCACAATAACCCAGATTTTTGTACTAAATGAATTATAGATGACTAATGTAGCAATATCAATGTTTGGTAAACAGCATTCAAATAAATGTATAAAATCACATATGCTTTGACTTTCCAGAACTTTTTGAAGGGCTCTTGGCTGGGGGCTTGTCTGAAGTCTGGGCTGCAGGTTTCTCTGGAGTCTTCTCTGGTAACTTAAAGAAAGTGTCTAAGGTTTGGACAGATGTTCTCCTCTTCTCCTTGTAAATTTCTCTGTAGCAGCTGTACATGTTGGATATGCCCCTATTCACAGATGCACTGCGTTCAATAATGGGAGACAGGCTGGGCAGACAGCCAGGGAGGCAGGCAGCAAGACAGGCAGCTGCTCAGAATGCCGGCAACATACTATGCAGAATTGGGCTTGCTTTTTACAGAGTTGCTTGTAAATAACTTTGTGGTTGCATTATAATGAATGGTTTCAGAGTACCAGCCGTGTTAGTCTGTATCCGCAAAAAGAACAGGAGTACTTGTGGCACCTTAGAGACTAACAAATTTATTAGAGCATAAGCTTTCGTGGGCTACAGCCCACTTCTTCGGATGCATATAGAGTGGAACATATATTGAGGAGATATATATACACACATACAGAGAGCATGAACAGGTGGGAGTTGTCTTACCAACTCTGAGAGGCCAATTAAGTAAGAGAAAAAAACTTTTGAAGTGATAATCAAGATAGCTCAGTACAGACAGTTTGATAAGAAGTGTGAGAATACTTACAAGGGGAGATAGATTCAATGTTTGTAATGGCTCAGCCATTCCCAGTCCTTATTCAATCCTGAGTTGATTGTATCTAGTTTGCATATCAATTCCAGCTCAGCAGTCTCTCGTTGGAGTCTGTTTTTGAAGTTTTTCTGTTGTAAGATAGCCACCCGCAGGTCTGTCATTGAATGGCCAGACAGGTTAAAGTGTTCTCCCACTGGTTTTTGAGTATTATGATTCCTGATGTCAGATTTGTGTCCATTAATTCTTGTGTCCACACATCACTGAACAAAAACACTGACCCAGGAACCTATCCTTGTAACAAAGCCCGATGCCAACTCTGTCCACATATCTATTCAAGTGACATCATCATAGGACCTAATCACATCAGCCATACCATCAGGGGCTCGTTCACCTGCACATCTACCAATGTGATATATGCCATCATGTGCCAGCAATGCCCCTCTGCCATGTACATTGGCCAAACCGGACGGTCTCTACGCAAAAGAATTAATGGACAAAAACCATCTGCAGAGCTTTTAAAGTACAAAGTGATCAACAATAGGAATTTGGCAAACTCATCTGTGCACTACCGTATTGGCTTCCTGGATCCTCACCTGAGCTGCCACCCACGATCCTTTGCAGGTCATATGGGTTGTTTGTTCTGCCGTAGACATTGTTGCTAGACTCATACCACATACACAGCTCACTGCAATTGGTCACACCCAGTGGAATTGCACCAGCTTGCTTTAACCGTGACACCACCAGAGCGTCTGACGTGGAGATCAAGTTGCGACGGCTAACCAGGCCAGAGGTGTTGGGCATCCCTATGGTGACAAGATAAAAACCAGATATAGTGGGTCAGAGATGCAATAACAATCCCCTTGAGATTACAAGCTATGCCAGTGTGAGATCCTATGGATGGGCGATCATTCCATATGCTACCAAGATCCAGAAGGTCGTCTCATCCCCATGAAATAACAAGGGCCTCATCCTGCTTCCATCCCCAACAGACCAATACTGATTTCTAGGAGAGATCGCCAATTCCCCAAACCCCGAGAGAGCATGCCTGATATCCCCAAATCCCCTAACAGTGATGCTTGGATCCACATCCTCCCGCCCCAGGGAGAGGAAACCTTTCAAAAATCCCTATCTTGGCGCTCCGCTGGGAATAAGACTGCTATGCAATCTGTGTCACAATCCTGATGCAATTTGGAGAACACATAGAAGTACATCTCCTTCCTATGAAGAACCCATCAGCAATAAGATAACCTTTCAGAACACTATCAGGACACCAGATAGTAACATGCAGGGAATATTTTTGCTATTTATTTTGATTAGTAAAAGGGCACCTAACCCTGAGCGCTCACATTTCAAACAAAACAACTGTAAAAATATGAAAAGATCAGAATGAAAAACAAAATCTAACTAATCGGCGCCTACAGAATGTAAACAAGACAGCTAAGCACACTTAACAAAAATATGCCACCCCCGCACCATAACACTGCTGCTTCTATCTAGTGAAGAAACTAGTTAATAATCCCTTAGCCAATCTGCACTTCAAAGGGGTTCTGATTTCCTTACATATAATTGGGGTGCTCTGTGCACTCCCAGGTTCCACACATGGAAGGAGAGCAGAATGGCCTGGAAGACATCTACTGTGCACACTGGGGAGGATAAATGCAATAACTCTTAGGGGAGCAAGTGAGTTCATTTGTGAAGTTCAGCTACATGGGTATTTTACAGTTATTTACAGAACACCTGTAAAACCAAAGTGCTGGGCAAGGGATACTATCCACTGATCTCAAGTATTTTAATGTGCCTATTGTGACAGCGTACCCCATAAGGCTTTATGGGGGGGAGGGTGTGCTTATAAATGTATGACATAACTGGAATATGTTTTGTGCTGCCTGTGCCATGTAATATATCTCCGTAAAGGTTATGGTCTACTACAGGGGTAGGCAACCTTTCAGAAGTGGTGTGCCGAGTCTTCATTTATTCACTTTAATTTAAGGTTTCGCGTGCCGGTAATACATTTTAATGTTTTTTTAGAAGGGGTCTCTCTCTAAGTGTATATTATATAACTAAACTATTGTATGTAAAGTAGACAAGGTTTTCAAAATGTTTAAGAAGCTTCATTTAAAATTAAATTAAAATGCTGATCTTACGTCGCCAGCCTGCTCAGCCCGCTGGGTGGGGGGTTCAGGGCAGAGGGCTGGGTGTTGGGGGGGGGGACTCGAGGTCAGGGCAGAAGGCTGGGTGTGGGGGGGTTCAGGGCAGAGGGCTGGGTGTTGGGGGGGACTCGAGGTCAGGGCAGAGGGCTGGGGTGTGTGTGGAGGTGCAGGGCACAAGGCTGGGTGTGGGGGGGGGTTCAGGGCAGAGGGCTGGGTGTTGGGGGGGGACTCGAGGTCAGGGCAAAGGGCTGGGGTGTGTGTGGAGGTGCAGGGCACAAGGCTGGGGGGAGGGTTCAGGGCAGAGGCCTGGGCGTGAGGGGGGACTCGAGGTCAGGGCAGAGGGCTGGGGTGTGGGGGGGTTCAGGGCAGAGAGCTGGGGTGTGTGTGGAGGTGCAGGGCAGAAGGCTGGGTGTTAGGGGGGGCCTCGAGGTCAGGGCAGAGGGCTGGGGGTGTGGAGGTGCAGGGCAGAAGGCTGGGTGTGGGGGGGGTTCAGGGCAGAGGGCTGGGGTGTGTGTGGAGATGCAGGGCAGAAGGCTGGGTGTTGGGGGCAACTTGAGGTCAGGGCAGAGGGCTGGGGGGATGTGGGGGGTGCAGGGCAGAAGGATGGGTGTGTGTTGGGGTGGGGAGGTGCAGGGCAGAAAGCTGGGGTGCTCGGCTCATGGGAGTGCTCCCAGCCCCCTGCCCTGAGCGGCTCATGGCAGGGGGCTGGAAGGGATATGCCCTGTTCCACCCCCTTCCCCCAGGCCTGTCCCTACCTCTCTCTGCCTGCTCTACGGAGCAGCGAGCACGCTGCCGCTCAGCTCTGCTCCTCTGGGGGGAGGAGGAGGAGGGGCCAGAATGCACCACGTTGTGCGAAGAAGCGGGGGAGGAGGGAAGCTTGGCTGCCGCAGGACCAAGCTTCTGTCTCCTGCCCCCGCAGGGGAGAGCGGTGGGCGGGGGGGCTGAGTGGGGCGGGGGGCCGGGACCCCCCCACCGCTCTCCCCTGCGGGGGCAGGAGGCAGAAGCTTGATCCTGCGGCAGCCAAGCTTCCCCCTCCCCCGTTTCTTCCCACAGCGTGGTGCATTCCGGCTCCTCCACCCCTCCTCCTCCTCCTCTCAGTGGGCAGCAGCATGCCACTCAGAATCGGCTCGCGTGCCGTGTTTGGCACACGTGCCGTAGGTTGCCGACCCCTGGTCTACTATATCTCTTCATCCTATTTGTACATATATATAATTTTCTACTTGAGGTTAAGAATATGGGCGGTATGCTTGCTTGGTTTCTAAGTAAGCTTTGTGAGGCATTTGGTCAGCTTCTTTAGGAAGGAATTCGCCAGGTTAAGTACCTGATCAGGAAACACTTGGAGAACAATGCATCTTGGAATGCTCCAATACACATAAGTAGTCTTCCTGGAGACATGCGAGATACCATGTGGACAATGGCTTCGGCCTGTAAAGACTGAGTCATGCAGGGACATGTGACTTGCCCAGGTGACTCCAAAACTCCATCTTGGACCTGGACTTTGCATAGGAGGGAGGTCTCCACCCACAAGAGAGAGTCTATTTAAACCCGTGGGAGACCCCTCCATTTTGTCTTCAGCTGGCTAAGGAAGGAGCCTCTCCACCCCCACAGGATACTTGAAGGGAACTGGAACAAACGACAGTAACTACAGGGGGTGTGAGTGATTGCTGGACCCAGGCTAAAAGGAGATTAGCCTGTAAAAGGGAGCATTCTGGAACTGGTGAGGAACTTATCTGTATTTAGTTTGATTAGACATAGATTTGCGCATTTTATTTTATTTTGCTTGGTGACTTACTTTGTTCTGTCTGTTACTACTTGGAACCACTTAAATCCTATTTTCTGTATTTAATAAAATCACTTTTTTCCTTATTAATTAACTCAGAGTATGTATTAATACCTGGGGGAGCAAACAACTGTGCATATCTCTCTATCAGTGTTATAGAGGGCGAACAATTTATGAGTTTGCCCTGCATAAGCTTTATACAGGGTAAAACGGATTTATTTGGGTTCAGACCCCATTGGGAGTTGGGCATCTGAGTGCCAAAGACAAGCACACTTCTGTGAGCTGTTTTCAGGTAAACTTGCAGCTTTGGGACAAGTGATTCAGACCCTGGGTCTGTGTTGGAGCAGACGGGAGTGTCTGGCTCAGCAAGACAGGGTGCTGGAGTCCTGAGCTGGCAGGGAAAACAGGAGCAGCTCCCAAGGGGGTTTCTGTGATCCAACCCGTCACACCTATCTAGTATTTAAAAAAAAACAAAGTAACAGAACAATGATCAACAAAAAAGACACAGACCTGACCTGAGTGACCAATGACTAGCAAATGAGAAATTAGGCTACAAAAGGAGAGAACCTCAATGCAGTTGAGCAGGAGGTATTGAGATGGCACTGAAAGCGATGGAATAAGAGGAAATGAAGAGTGTTCCGGGAAGTGGTCCAGGGAAGCTCATGCTAGGAGGGAGAAAGCAAATATTTAGGGAGCAATGGCTGAACTTCAATGGGCCAGTTAACATTCCCACACAGTGGGTCTAATACAGTGCCATGCAAAGGGGAGAGGAAAGAGACTGACGGGAAGAAGCTGTTTGCAGTGCTGTTGTAGCCATGCGAGTCCCAGGATATCAGAGAGACAAGGTGGGTGAGGTAATATCTCTTATTGGACCAACTTCGGTGTAAGCTCAAACACAACAGAAGTGGGTCTAACAAGAGATATTACCTCCCCCACCCTGTCTCTCTCAAGAGGCAGTTGGATTCAGTTTAGCAGGCTCCACCACTTTGGCCTCCATGCCAAAGCCACGACCCTCATGAGAAAGGAGCAAACTGACAACAGGCTGCAGAGTAAATCCAAACAGCAGCTTGTAAAGCCTGTGTGTAAACGCACCATGCAACGCGAAAGCCTCCTTGACGGTGAAAGGAACCCCCAGGAAGGGAAATTTTTCCTGCAGGGAATCTTCATCTCCATGACCTTCCAAGAGCAGTTTGTCAACATGGTGGGCCTCTTGAAGGGCTGCATCGAACCTGAGGGGAATGGTTGGTAAGGAGAGGGAGGGGAGAGAAAACTGGTCAGTCTCTGACTGGACTCAGATGAACCCCCAGTCCATCTCTAACCAAATCCCAACCAACATCTGAGTGGGCTAATCAGCCCTTTAGATGGGGGTGGTCAAAGAAAGAGAAGGACTTAGTGAAAAATAGGTAGGTTAATGTGTTAAAAGCAGATAGGTTGTAAAGGAAACAACATGAAGCAACCCATTACTCATTTCCCTACCCCCATCACTATCCCTTCACCATGGTGAGCCTTTCTCTGGCCAGCTCCTGAACAAGGGAGGGGGTGGGGAGTGAAGACAAAGGACCAGGAATCAGGAAATCTGGGCTCCATTCCCAGCTCTGCCACACACTCACTGTGTGAGCTTGGCTGAATCCCTCATCTGTAAGACAGGGGATTTGGGGCAGTAAGTTTATTAATATTGGTATAATGCCTTGCTATTCTCAGAAGAAAAGAGGTATATGAAGTACAAGGCAGATTGCCACCTTATTTCAATACTTTTACAGTTATAGATCAGGCTGCTCCCACACAATGAATGACAGACACACACCAGAAATTGGTAACCTAACCAGTTCTACTTTTTTCAGAAAATAATTGAACACTGTATATGTCCTATCTATGCAACATCTTTAGGGTAGACAGACCTGCAATTAAATGCATTCACCACTAGGTGTGATTGGTCCCCAAATATCAGAACATCCATTCATCAATAGCTAGAGATGGACTACCCCAAATTTCTGTGTTTCTTCTGCATGTGAGTCTGAAAAAGGGATGAATGAACTAGTCCCAACAAAGTAAGAACCAACTTGAACATAGATGCAAACCCTGAAATGAATCAGCTGCCTCTGTTTCCTAGAACCACTCGGAAGCAGCAGAATACCTGGGAGACACGCCATGCTCATGGCATTTCCAGCCTCACTGGAATTAGAAAGTACAGTATTCTCACCTGGAAGCTTGTGTTTGCAGGACTTCTGTGACTCAAGTGACACAGAAAAGTTCTGTCCATCAATACTGTAAGTAATTATTCAATTAGAATAGAGAATTAAGATAATTTACACACACACACACACACACACACACACACACACACACACACACGTATGTCACAAATTTTAAAATGATTTGACTGATTTAAAACTATCCTGGATTCTGCCTGTGAAAGGCAAGAAAAAAAATCATTCATATTTTTAGCCTCTTCCTTGTTGCAAAGGAGTACAGGGAGGGTAAAGAAAAATGGAGCAAATATAAATAGCTGCAAGAGGCTCAGTGAATTCAGGGCTGGTATAAAAAGGTATAAGGTTGATAGCCCTGAATCCTCTATTTATCCATGGAAACAGTGAGAACATGCTGTGAATGTTAATTGTTTAAACAGTTCTCACTGTGTTTTATGAACAGAATGGCCTCTGTCTTGTATTCCAACACTTCTGATCTGGAGAATGATCATTGATAGTTACATATTACTGGAATATGTATGATCCATTAAGGCCACAGTCACTTGGTCAAGTTTAATTACTTGCTAGTGTATATTGCTTATAGTTACAGAAAATGCCAGCAAAGAAAGTATGTACTATGAGCAAGAAGAACAGATTAACAGGTGTGTTGTGAGCAAGACACGAGAAGTCATTCTTCCGCTCTACTCTGCTCTGGTTAGGCCTCAGCTGGAGTATTGTGTCCAGTTCTGGGCACCGCATTTCAAAAAAGATGTGGAGAAATTGGAAAGGGTCCAGAGAAGAGCAACAAGAATGATTAAAGGTCTTGAGAACATGACCTATGAAGGAAGGCTGAAAGAACTGGGTTTGTTTAGTTTGGAAAAGAGAAGACTGAGAGGGGACATGATAGCAGTTTTCAGGTATCTAAAAGGGTGTCATAAGGAGGAGGTAGAAAACTTGTTCACCTTAGCCTCTAAGGATAGAACAAGAAGCAATGGGTTTAAACTGCAGCAAGGGAGGTCTAGGTTGGACATTAGGAAAAAGTTCCTAACTGTCAGGGTGGTTAAACACTGGAATAAATTGCCTAGGGAGGTTGTGGAATCTCCACCTCTGGAGATATTTAAGAGTAGGTTAGATAAATGTCTATCAGGGATGGTCTAGACAGTATTTGGTCCTGCCATGCGGGCAGGGGACTGGACTCGATGACCTCTCGAGGTCCCTTCCAGTCCTAGAATCTATGAATCTATAAAGCTCCTCCACCTATCACAACCTCCCCAGGAGTCAGTGACAATTACTTTCACCTAAACTACGGGTTAATCTTGCAATTCTAACAGATGGTTGAGGCATTCAGCACTGATTCGTTGCATAAGTCATGTCTGGTTGACAACTCATTCAGTCCTAACATACCCCCTCCCCCAGCAAGCATGACATGGGGGGGGGAGAGGGGTGATCACATTTGGAAAGGTGAAGAACCTCACATGGAGGCTGGTTATCTTGCCCTGTTGCCAATCATGGCTTGTAACAGCTGCTAAACTGGACTCTAGAAAAGTCCATTTCCCACCTTTCCCCTGGCTCACCTGGCCTTGACAACTGCATTGACAAGCGGGTTTATCTCCTCAATCCTCTTGATATAAGCCTGAACAACAACAGTGCATTTCACCTGCAAAAGACGATAATAACAGATACAACTAGGACCAGGTGGCTGGACAGAGGGTGAGAGGGAGGCTGCTGGTCACCAGGATGTTCGGGCAATTAGAGATTTGAGAAAAAGAAAAGAGGGAACTAAATTACTGCTCTCCTGGGACTGCCTTTTGGCTCCCTTGAGCCCCTATATCACAGTTCACTGGGTGGTGGTCACTTACCTCCTTGACCGCTTCACTTCCCCCAAAACACCCATGCACCCCAGTAGCCATTTCCCTGGAATTCCCATTCAAATGAATGGAAAGTCAGGATCTCTTCATTGCAAATTCAATACATAGGGATCAGCTAGCCATTATAGAAATGCAGCCACCACAGCCCCTCGATACAGATCATTTAGGAACCCTACACCACAGATCAGAATAAGAAGCGTATCCAGCTTAAAATGGCATGGGGAATCGGTGGAATGCAGTGACAAGAGATGGAATTTAGCCAAGACACTGAGGTTTACACTGCAGTCTCTAGATGTTGCACTGCTCTTGTTAGGGTGAACCTGTCACTTCTGCATTGTATGTGGACACATTCCCCCATCAAGGCATGCCTCCATTGACATATGACAGGTACACTTCCTCTACATAGAATTCCCAAAAGTCCCTCGTCTCTCAGAACTGCCTGTATTTCAAGGATTATTCTGCCCAAGTGGGACTATGTAGTGTCCTGACCAGGAGAAAGGGATGGCTTGTTTTGCCAAGGCCAATCAGCTCATTACTAGAGGAAAGAAGAGGTCTAGCTGGGAGTTTATGGAATTCATATGTTCCACACGATCAGCTCTCCAGACAGCCCCTCCTCCCACATAGTATTGAGTCAACAGACTGATCATGTCAGCCAGGACTCTCTCTCCCCAGCAGATGTTCAGGATGATCTATCAGACAAGAGGAAGAAGAGAGAACTAGTCCTTTCCCATAGGAGAGTGCACCAAGATGGCTCCTGGCCAAGGCAGCCTGATCTGGGACCTGGTGCCCCTTTTGTCTGTATTCTCTCCTGGTGCTGAGAGAAGCCCAGCAAAGGGATGAAATGGGGCTGCCCTCACCCCGCACACATATACCCCATCCCACAGCACACACCTGGCACTGGGACTCCCACCTGCTACCCACAAAGTGCAACGCCAAGTATATAGAGGGTGCCCCCCACCCCAGGCAGGCACGATGCCAAGCTATAGAGAGGATCTCCCCCACCTCAGCGGGGCAGGAGGGTGAAGCAAGTGTATGTAGCGGGTCCCCCCCCACACCCAGGGGGGCAAGAGAGGGCGGGGAGCGCAGCGGGTCCCCTCTACCCCGGGGGTGCCAGAAGGGAGCGGAGCGCACAGCGGCCACTTCACTGCGGCGCACGGGGCGGAAAGCTAGGCAGGGAACCCAGGAGTCCTGCACTAAGGGCGCACCTCCCGGGAGGCGAACTACAAATCCCAGCAGCCCCCGTCCCCCCGCTCTCACCTCCCGGCGGCGGATGCGCCGAGCCAGCTGCCTTGCCGACAGCAGCAGCAGCGGCTGGCCCGGCGGTGGCACACAGCGCGCGGGGGGCGCCCCGGCCGGCGGGGGCAGCGCGGGTGGCCTGGGGGCGAGCGCCGCGGAGGCGCGCGCCGCCAGGCTCAGCAGCACGAGGAAGGCGCGCGACAGGAGCCGCAGCAGCAACACAAGGCAGCGCTCCGCGCGTGACAGCGCCATAGCGAGGCAGGGGCAGGAGAGGGACCCACAATGCAGCGCGCGGAGCCGCCGCCTCCACAATCCGCAGGCTCGGGGCGGGGGAGCCGGGAATGGCACCGCCCCGCGGGGCGGGGCACTAGGAAGCACACCCCCTAGGGAGGGGCGAGTGCTGGGGCACTGCGGGGAGGGAAGGTCACAGTCGAGCGGGGAGGGGTGTGTTAGAGGCTTATCAAGGGGGGAATCCCCAGCGCTGGGCAGCACCCACCGACTATCCCGTGGTCAGCGACACCTCCCCACCCCGCAGCCAGGGACAGTGCTGCCAGGGCAACCCACACACACACACCAGGGACAGCACTGCGGTGGCAATCCCCCAGCCAGGTCTGGCACTGCTGGAGTCACTGCCCACCCCCACCCATGTGTAAAAATTCTGTCCAAGGCCTCAAGTCACGCTAGTAACTGAGAGACAGTATTGCCAATGCTCAGATACTACAGCGAGGAATGCATTATAAGAACCTAGACCAGGGGTCTCAAACAATTTACCTTAGGGCCAGAGACAGACCTCAAATCCTCCCAGCGAGCCAATAATGTCACTGAAGATGGTGATCAGAAAAGAAAATGTTTATATTGTATTTTTTATTTTGAATTTCTTAGAAATAATAAAACTGTTATACAACTTTATACAATTCTCTGCCTGCCAGAGAGTTTTTAGTGTTTGCCAGACACCTGGCAACGTTTCAGTTCGGTCAGTTTGTTGATGTTTGGCCTCAGTGACTGAGCAGTTGAAAACTTCAGGATTGCAGCAAGGTGTGCATCATCAGATAGTTGTGTTCGGTATTTTGACTTGTTTATATTCATTGTGGAAAAAAGTTTCTCACAAATCTAAGTACTGCCAAACAAGGACATGATTTTTCTAAAGGTTTTGCAAAGAGTTGGGAAAGATGGTGGTAGCTGTCTGAAGAACTCTGTGACATCCTCAGTTTTTTCTGAATTTAGTCTTTAAAGATGTGTTGCACTGCATATCAATGAGTTCCACTTGTAAATCACATGGTGCTGTTGCCACATCACCAGAAAATGGATTAGCAAACATATGAAGCTTTCTTTGTGCTTTCTGAAATCTGCAACCCGCTGATCAAATTCTTGCAAAAGCAGGTCAAGCTTAGTAGTGTATTCAGAACCACTGAACTGTATTTCAGAGCTGAGCTCTTCCACAAGTGACTTGCATGCTGGGAAATGAGTGAGATTCCCCTGAGAAATCTGATTTGTCCACAATTTTAGTTTAGTTGTGAATGCTCTCACATTATCATACACTGCTGTCACCTAGAGTGACCAGACAGCAAATGTGAAAAATTGGGACAAGGGGTGGGGGGCAATAGGAGCCTATATAAGAAAAAGACCCAAAAATCGGGACTGTCCCTATAAAATCGGGACATCTGGTCACCCTACTGTCACCACCTGGCCTGGACCTTGCAGCTTCAGGTTTAGGATATTCAGCTCTTGTGCTACATCAACAAGGAAAGCAAGATCTGTCATCCATTTGTGATCTTCAAATTGTGGTACAGGCATTTTAATTTCTTCCATGAATCTTTTCACCTCTGTTTTCAATTCAATGAATCTCTTTAAAGTAGAACCCCTGCTTAGCCAGCGCACCTCAGTGAAGTAGAGCAAGTCACCGTATTTAGATTCAGTTTCCTCCAAGAAAGCACGAAACTGTCTATGCTGCAAGCCCCTGGAGCAAATGTAATTCACACATTTCACAACAACAGACATGACATTGTCATATTTCAAAGATTTACTGCACAGTGCTTGTTGTTGAATGATGCAGTGTAACGCTATTGATTGCTCAGCGTTTTTCTCGGCCATCTTTCTTTGTGCTAGTGCTACCAGTCCGTTTTTTTGCCAATTATTGCTGGGGCCCCGTCAGTGGTTAAGCCTGCTAACAAGTGCCATGGCAGAACGCGTTGTTCCAGTGCTTCTGTGAGGCAGTGAAAAATTTCACTGGCCGTTGTTCTACCGCACATTGTTGACAAGCTGAGCAATTCTTCAGTTACTGCAAAGTTTTCATCAACGCCTCTCACAAATATGGCAAGCTGCGAACTGTCGGTCAAATTGGTACTCTCATCAAGTGCGATTGAATATGCGTGGAAAGCTGTGCTTTTCTCGATGAGCTGCCCATCGATATCTTTAGAGAGCTCAAGAATATGCTCTGCTACTGTATTTGGAGATAGGAGAGATGACTTTAATAAAGCATTGTTTAATAAATTCACCATCCGTAATTGGCTTCCCACACTTAGCAATCATTTAACTCATGACATAACTTGCCAAAACTGCTGATTCTGACTCTTTTCTCGCTTTCTGAAAAAGCTGCTGCTGCTTCGCTAATTCTTTTTTCAATTGTAAGACCATCTTCTCTCTCTCTTCTCCCTGATATTTATCATATTGCTGTGCATGTTTCACTGTGTAATGTCGTTTGATATTGTAGTCTTTTAAAACAGCAATTTTGTCTTTGCAGATCAAGCATGAGGCAGTCTGTTTGTACTCAATGACAAAATAATCAACAGTCCACTGGAGCCTCACGAGTCACACCATCTCCCAGTCCGTTTCCCACCCTTTTCCCTCACTCCCTTGGCCTCATGCCGCCCTAGCTGACTCTGCCCAGCGACTAGTGACGCTGCCTCCATGGCTGACTCTGTCCAGCAACTAATGATGCTGCCTCCATGGCTGATTATGCCTGGCGACTAGTGATGGTATCTCCCTCTCCCACAGCCAATGGGAGCTGCAGGGGCGGCGCCTGCAGCAGACAGAGCTTGGCTCTATATCTAGATTTCAAATGTTTGCTCCTGGAGTAAGGTCCACAAGATATTTAGCAAATTATGTGGCTCATCAAGGAACACTTAACTCACAATAGACTATGGGAGACGCCTATCTACAGATAATAGACTTTCCTGCTATGACTAAGCGAAGTCAAGCATGGACATGTGATTTGCTCATGTGACTCCAAACTCCATCTTTTACCATAATTTTCCACTAGCTGTGCTGAGGGTTTTGTTTGAAACAATGGGTTTCCCTCCACATTACAGAAGCTATAAAAGGCCCTGGAAACATCTCCATTTTGCCTCTTTCCTGCTCAAGCCTCTGGACTATGGACTTATACTAATGGGCGCATATAGTGTATATATTTGATTCCTTTAACCAATTTTAACTCTCATAGAATCATAGCATCATAGAAGATTAGGGTTGGAAGAGACCTTAGGAGGTCATCTAGTCCAACCCCCTGCTCAAAGCAGGACCTACCGCAACTACATCATCCCAGCCAGGGCTTTGTCAAGGCTTTAAAAACCTGTAAGGTTGGAGATTCCACCATCTCCCTAGGTAACCTAGTCCAGTGCTTCACCACCCTCCTAGTGAAATAGTTTTTATTAATATCCAACCTAGACCTCCCCCACTGCAACTTGAGACCATTGCTCCTTAATTTGTCATCTGCTACCACTGAGAACAGCCTAGCTCCATCCTCTTTGGAACCCCCCCCCCCCCCCTTCAGGTAGTTGTAGGCTGCTATCAAATCTCCTCTCACTCTTTTCTTCTGCAGACTAAATAAGCCCAGTTCCCTCAGCCTCTCCTCATAAGTCATGTGCCCCAGCCCCCTAATCATTTTTGTTGCCCTCCACTGTAGTCTCTCCAATTTGTCCACATCTTTTCTGTAGTGGGGGGCCCAAAACTGGACGCAATATTCCAGATGTGGCCTCACCAGTGCCGAATAGAGGGGAATAATCACTTCCCTTGATCTGCTGGTAATGCTCCTACTAATACAGCCCAATATGCTGTTAGCCTTCTTGGCAATAAGGGCACATTGTTGACTCATATCCAGCTTCTCATCCACTGTAATCCCCCCAGGTACTTTTCTGCAGAACTGCTGCTTAGCCAGTCAGTACCCAGCCTGTAGCAGTGAATGGGATTCTTCCGTCCTAAGTGCAGGACTCTGCTCTTGTCCTTATTGAACCTCATCAGATTTCTTTAGGACCAATCCTCCAATTTGTCTAGGTCACTCTGGACCCTATCTCTACCCTCCAGAGTATCTACATCTCCCCCCAGCTTAGTGTCATCCGCAAACTTGCTGAGGGTGCAATCCATCCCACATCCAGATCATTAATGAAGATGTTGAACAAATCCGGCCCCAGGACCAACCCCGGGGCACTCCGTTTGATACCAGTCGCCAACTAGATATCGAGCCGTTGATCACTACCCGTTGAGCCCGACGATCTAGCCAGCTTCCTATCCACTTTATAGCATAGGCGCCAACTTCCACTGTTCCCGGTGGGTGCTCAACCCCACCCCTGCCCCTGGCTCCACCCCTGCACCACCCCCATACCACCCCTTCCCCCAAGTCCCCGCCCCCTGCCCCGCCTCTTCTCTGCCTCCTCCCCTGAGTGCGCCATGTCTCCACTCCTCCCCTCTCCCTTCTGGAAAGTCCTAAGCACCGGGAAGCGCTGGGAGGTAGGCGGAGCAGTGGGGACACGACACACTCGGGGGGGGGAGGAAGTAAGGTGGGGTGGGGGAGAGGGGAGCTTGGCTGCCGGTGGGTGCAGAGCACCCACTAATTTTTCCCTGTGGGTGCTCCAGCCCCAGAGCACCCACGGAGTTGGCATCTATGCTTTATAGTCCATTCATCCAGTCCATATTTCTTTAACTTGCTGGCAAGAATACTGTGGGAGACCATATCAAAAGCTTTGCTAAAGTCAAGGCATATCAGGTCTGCAGCTTTCCCCATATCCACAGAGCCAGTTATCTCATCATAGAAGGCAATCAGGTTGGTAAGGCATGACTTCCCCTTGGTGAAACCATGTTGACTGTCCTCTCCTCCAACTGCTTCAAAATGGATTCCTTGAGGACCTGCTCCATATTTTTTCCAGGGACAGAGGTGAGGCTGACCAGCCTGTAGTTGTCCTTCTTCTCCTTTTTAAAGATGGGCACTATATTTGCCTTTTTCCAATTGTCTGGGACCTCCCCCGATCACCACGAGTTTTCAAAGATAATGGCCAATGGCTCTGCAATCACATCAGCCAGCTCCCTCAGCACCCTTGGATGCATTGCACGCAGCCCCATGGATTTGTGCATGTCCAGCTTTTTAAAATAGTCCTTCACCTGTTCTTTCACCACTGAGAGCTGCTCACCTCCTCCCCATACTGTGTTGCCCAGTGCAGCAGTCTGGGAGCTGACTTTGTCTGTGAAGACCAAGGCAAAAAAACATTGAGTACTTCAGCATTTTCCACGTCACGGAGTCCCCGGGCGATGCTCTGGAACTGCTCCCCACAAAGCCAGTCAGGACTTTGGGGAGCCTCCTCTCCCTTGGAGCAGACTGTCTTCAGGGCAAGAAGCTCACACGGCTTCACCTTCCTGGGTCTGACCTTGGAACATTCAGCATATGCCCCTCCGTGCGCTTCCCACAGTGAGTCCGCCCAGGCAGGGTCCTGGGGAAGCCAGAGGGTCCTGCACGCACCCCCACTTCGCAGTCAGACGTGACTCTTAGCCAGCCAGTAAAACAGAGGTTTATTAGATGACAGGAACATGGTCAAAAACAGAGCTTGTAGGTCCAGAGAACGGGACCCCTCAGCCGGGTCCATTCTGGGGCCCAGCAAGCCAGACAACCCCGTCTGCCCTCACTTCCCGTCCCCAGCCAGCTCTAAACTGAAACCCCCTCCAGCCCCTCCTTTCTGGCCTTTGTCTCTTTCCCGGGCCAGGAGGTCACCTAATCTCTTTGTTCACCTTTAGCTATTCCCTTGCAGGGGGGAAGGGACCCAGCCATTTGTTGCCAGGATACAGAGTGTCGGCCATTTATGCACACTGGAGACTTAAGAAATGCATAGGGGAAACTGAGGCACCCACACAGTATTCAGAGGAAACATTAGGAACAGTCCCACTTCGTCACACCACATCATCTGTCACTAGATTGCCTCCCCCATTCAGTAAGGGTCCCACACTTTCCCTGACCTTCTTCTTGTTGCTAACATACCTGTAACATACTTCTCACCTTTCTTTCTTTCTTTTTATAAATAAACCTTTAGATTTTAGATATTAAAGGATTGGCAACAATGTGATTATTGAGTAAGATCTGAGTTATATATTGACCTGGGTGTGTGGCTGATCCTTTGGGATCAGAAGAACTTTTCATTTGATGAACTGAATTTGGTATTGTGGAAGAATAACACAGTCTTTGCTCTTAGGTTGGTTGCAACATGTCAGAGGCAGTTTATTTTCATTAACACTTGCAAGGAGAGAGTACTCATGGGCAGGGGTTCCCCTCCGGAGGCAGGTCTCCATTAAATAAACAAAGGTAATCAGGGTGTAAAGTGCACCCAGCAGTACTCCAAGAACATTTCTCAGCTTTGCGCAGCCTCTGTCACATATATTAAAACCTTAGTATTTCCTGATAGTATCCAAACCACTTTGTATTCCAAGTTGGATAAACAAGTATCTGCAATTAGCTCTAACCCTTCCATTTGGTTTTAAACTAGGCTGTCCTGTAGAAAATTAAACACAACAATTCTAGCCACAAGACAAAACACCACAAGGACATAGGACACAGAACACATTTTCTATTGTGCCAGTAAATGCATGGTATGTTGGATTGCTCTTTAGCTGACATTAGCTTTCTCTAATTTTCTAAAAGACAAAAACATATTTCTACCCCTTCTGGGGTGATCAGTCATTGTTTAAAATATTTCTTTCTTATACAAATACCCTTGCTGATTGCAGGCAAGACAGAGGAATTACCCCCATATTTTTCTGTGTTTGTTTCATAGGCAGGCCAGGTTTCAGTGGCTTCTACCTTATCAATTAGGCAATTTGCATTAGCACACAGATGCTCTGGCTCCTTTTAGATCCAGAGCCATTCACAGATTAAAACTTTCATTAGCTTTTACCAGAGTTCTGATTGCCTGTTACCTTTAACTCCTGTATTCAAAAACACACAGTAATCCAAAAAGGAAAACACCGCCTATTGTAGCCCCTTGAAGCCTAAAAAGATTTTAATTAAGTTGCATTGCATATTTGCATTTTCCTCACCCCTTTTACAATATACACTACACATGTTCTTTTTCTTGACATTCCTTTCATACATGTTGGGTTGTTAAATTCCAATAGACACCCCGTATGTTTTCTCTAATCCAACTAAAATGTTCATAGCCAAACGATTTTAATTAAATAGTCTCTTTGCCTGGATTTATTTACAGACATTTCTTTGGAAAAGGGCCCATTTTTCCTTCAGAATGGCTGCAAAGAAACCAAGAATTCTTTTTCTTTAACACTGTTACAACGTTAAACTGATAATTCCCTCCAGCAACTACAGAGTTAACTTCTCACTCTCTTTCCTTAAATCACTTGCTTATTTTCCCAAAACGACACCCCCAATCAACTCAGATTTTACCATTCAAATTATTGTTCCAGGGGTTTAAATTCCCCATGCCTATATTTACTGCTTTCGCTTAGTCCTGCCACCATGCCTTCAAGGTTTCCAACCCATTTCCCCTTTTTTTTTCTTTCTGCTCCCTGCCTGCTTGTCTGGGCCCGATCCTTTTTCCCTCGCTGCATCATTCTTTTTCCCTCGCTGCATCATTCTTTTCCATCATTCTTTTCCCTCGCTGCATCATTCTTTTCCATTCTTTTCCAGGCTTTGTTTCACTACCAATTCAGCAAGGAGGGTGGGCTTCTCAACTAACCCTCACCCCTCCTGGTCCTGTTCTTAAACATTATCACTCACAAGGCTACCTGAGTCCTCCCCCGTGAGGCTTACCACCTGGACAGAACGCACAGCCAATTGGTGTTTTAACTGTTCAATTTTCTCTCTAGCTGTCAGGTACTCATCTCTTCCCTTTTCCCCAACTCCTCTTATTGCCCGGTCCTGCTACGACCGAGGGTAGACCCACCTGCAACCTTCTTTTTTCATACTCACAAACACGGCGTCCGGGCTGGCCAGGCCCGGGGGTAGGAGAGAGAGAGAGAGGTAGACGGGAGGTTATCCTGTGCACAGGTTGTCCAGAGGTACGCTGCAAAAAATCTCCAATTTGCTTCCACTCTTGGGTTTTTTTCCACCCTGGGGTCTCTTGGAGCGTCCCTTTCAGAGACCTTTGCTCAGTATTCCAGTCCAGACTGGCTGCCTGTGGCTTCTTCAGCATCCCCAAACCACACCGGCTCCAGGGTCGCAAAGGCAGACTGTTGGGTCTCACTGGGCGGCCAACCTTTGCAAATGTAGGCTTGGTCTACACTTACCCCCCAATTCGAACTAAGGTATGCAACTTCAGCTACGTGAATAACGTAGCTGAAGTTCGAAGTACCTTAGTTCGAACTTACCTCGGTCCACACGCGGCAGGCAGGCTCCCCCGTCGACGCCGCGGTTCCCCCGTCGACGCCGCGGTACTCCTCTCGTCTAGCTGGAGTACCGCAGTCGACGGCGATCACTTCCTGGTTCGATATATCGCGTCCAGACCAGACGCGATAAATCGAACCCGGAACTTCGATTCCCAGCCGCCGAACTAGCGGCTGGGTGTAGACATACCCTTAATCTCAGTCCTGTAACTTGTGTTGCCTTTGTTTGCCTCTGTCTATATTTTTCACAGCCAGCTGGTTTTTTTGGTGCTTGGCATGCAGAGCAAGGCAGACTGTGTTGATTCTTGACCTTGAACGCAGAGCAGCTTTCTCTTTATCTCTAGGCCAAGCTAAATTTTCAAATTAACCCGTTCCTTTTTCCTCCTCCCTTTCAGCCTTAACTAATTGGGTATATAAAGGAGCCAAGGGGGTTGATGAAGTGGTTTGGGTAGGGAGGCATCTGGATGCTTTACATTTCATTATCAAATCCTGTACTTGGGTTTTTAATTTTTCCTGGGAGTCCTTCAGACTCCACACTCGAGACTCATGGAGTCTCATTGTAGCTTCCTCCCACCAATAGACAAATTGCTCCCACTGTGTATCAGAGGCTTTTGATGATGTAAGGGTTCCTCTGAGGTATATGATTTTATCTAGATCGAAGGTACCTTCTAGTGGGAATTGTTTGGATGGATCACGCGTGTAAAAATTCCAATTTTCTAAATACCTGCAGGTCCTTGGGCCATAGCGCACATACATGTAATACGCAGGGGTGTCCTTTGGTGGTGAGGGGGAATTCTTAAACTGTCCCCCACCCATTTTCCAATCACACAGGGTGTCCTGTCCGCTAGCGGCTCATAAGCTAAAGAAAGGTCTCACACTCTCCGGGGATGGCACCCTGTCCGCTAAGTCAGCGGTTCATAAGCTAGAAAGGATTTCCCACACACTCCTGTCCGCTCAGCAGCTCATGAACTAAAGAAAATTCTCACTCTCTCACCTCCCCGGGAAAGGGTCCACTGGGGTCAGTGGCTCATAAGTAAGGTGCAAATTCCTATCTGCTGGGTCAAAAGGTTCGGCTGACCCCCCTTGCTTTCAGAACTCCCACATGGGGTAGCTGGAGTCAGCTTAGTTTTAGACCTGGTCAGCAGCTCATACCCCCCATTTTTCATTCATTCACACACACACATTCATTCCCCATATCTCGATGCATCTCATTTAACAATAATCTTAATTCATTATGTCCGGACTCAATACAACATTTCCCTTATTTTTGAGGCGGTAAAAACCCCTCAGCACCGGTGCATTAACCTTAACCTTATTGGGGGTGGCAAACTAAGTCCCCAGCACCACATCAAACTAACCTACTTGAGGGCAGCAAAAAAACTATTCCTCAGAACCGCAATGACTAACCTTACTTGAGGGCCACAACAAATTCCTCAGAACCACTCTGCATCTGGTCTTGTTGCAAAACAATACGTTCGGATGGCGTGAGCCCCAAAGGGACAGACGGCTCCACGGGCAGTCCTCCCACGATAGAGTAACCCCAACAGAGATTTCAAAAGGTCTCTTACCTCTATTATGGCACCATGGGGTTCACAGGGGAACAGTCCGCAGTAGTTGTCGCTGTCTCAAAGGGCGTTGCCATCTGAGTCACGGCACCAAATTGTGGAAGAATAATACAGTCTTCGCTCTTAGGTTGGTTGCAACATGTCAGAGGCAGTTTATTTTCATTAACACTTGCAAAGGGAGAGTACTCACTGGTAGGGGTTCCCCTCCCGAGGCAGGTCTCTGTTAGATAAACAATTAGGGCAAGCATTTATACCCTTTGTTACATACAGTAATGATCAACAACTGCATTTTATTTATACATATCCTGATATCTTACTTTTCTCAGCAATTTTCTGCTACAGTCTGCGTTCCATTCTTATCTAACACAAGGTCAAAATAACCTCTCACAGTTTTTCCCCCTCGCCCAGACCCTGCATGAAATCTCACGTTATTAGAGCTAGTGTTAGCCTGACTCTTGCTCTTCCTGGAAGGCTAAGATGTCTGCGCTTTTCCCAACTTTCACGGTATTCTCAATTGTGACCCACGAATGTACAGTGACACAGGGTTTCCTGCATGAACTAACAACCCAAATCCTCAAAGGGAATCAGTGGAAGTTAGGTAGCTAAATACCTTTGAGGATCCTGCTCTAAAGTCACTGGGGCATATTCAAGCATATCCCTTCTACAGGTAACAAGTTCCACCTCCTGGAGAAATACCAGAGACTGGTTTGATCTTTTTCAACAAAGCTAAGAACACAAAGGATTTGAGACTGCATAAAGTAACCGTCTTGTATAAGGACACTCACACTCAGTACATGATAAGACTATGACCAAGAGGGACAGGCCCTGCACAAATGGCCTGACGTACTTTAGTTCTTTCAGGGTCTCCACATGGAGGATGGGTGGCTGCCTGGTAAAATAAACCTGCCTAGAAGCTGTTTATTGTTTTATGGATGTAATTAGGGTGACCAGACAGCAAGTGATCCTAGAATCACTCTGATGTTCTTATGAGGAGAAATATTAATTTAGGGTAGATTAGACAACATGATTTTGATTTTGGACTAAAACAAAATATAGGTATCATTCACTTTTGGAAAACTCTTTACCCTCATGGCCTAGGAACTTCACATTTGTTTCATTCAAGAGCCTTTTATGAGATCTGTTGCACAGGATTATTTCTGAGGAGTCAGGATGCTGACTTTTGGCATTAATTTCCTTAGCCATTGGAATGGATGCAAGCTTCATCAGCTGCTAGCAAGCTTTAAGGCACTCACAAGAACATCTGGCAGAATTTAGGAAATTCATTAAAGTGATCCAGGTGCAAAGGCTAGGCTTTACAAAGGTTTCTCATTCCCGTCAGAGTGCAGGGAAACTTCCATGGTCTATTGATTTTCCCAGCCCAGCTTCCGAGTTAGGAGCTCTCTTTCCTCCCCCTACCCTTTTTAGTGCACTTCTAAATGGCACTGGAATCATTTCACTGGAGAGAGTAGGCAAGCTAAACAGTCAGGCCTTGAAAAATTCTCCCTGCAGGTAGTTCACATGAGCCAATACATCCTAGAATCATGCCTTGGCACAGGTTACAAGGTTTCTTAGATTTGTAGCCCCAGATTTGGGGTGTGGCTGGTGCAGAGTGCAGGTCCTGGGGTTGGTGGTGCAAAGGTGGCTTAAAGCTCACCTTTGCACTCTTCTAACTCTGCTACAGCATCTGTGCTGGCCACTCTTTCCTAGGTTCTTATGTGCCCACCCCCACTCAGTAATATCCAAGCAGCAATGCAACCCTTAGGTTGCTCCAGCTTGCCGCAACGGTAAACAGTTCCAAGGGGCTAAAAACACAGCTGAGGACTGATGTGGAATATGAGGATCCTGGCCCTGCCACCTTACCTATAGCCACATTCCCTTTTCCCTGCCACACTGGCATCTGGGGTAGGAAAAAGTAGCTGGAGCCCCCACTGTTAGCTGTACACTACAGGGGATCATCCCACATGGGTGATCCTCCTCGGGCCAGTCAATTCTAGGGCCAAAGCAGGCCACCTGCCTAGCACAAATCAGCCATACAGTGGGGAACTCGGCTTACTAAATCCTCCAGCAGATCTGATACCCCTTTGAGCTCTGCTAGATCCACAACTCCAACTGGGAACATTCAGATATTAGATAGAAGCTTACAGAGTGTTGTATATATGAATTAGAAACCACTTTGTTCACCTGGTGTTAAGGGCTAAGATCGTAAGTAACTTGAAGGGAAAATAAAATGTTCTCAATATAGCTGTTGTTGTGAAGAGCCAGTTTCACTATTTTACAGTTTCTAGAACTTATGTTCCACTTGTCCCTCCCCCATACTGCCAGGCCTTGTGCAGAGAGGGATTCAGGTGGTGGGCTCCTCCGTGCAGCACAGTGCTGCAGTAAGAAGTTTTCATGGAAAGTGTCAGCACCTATATTAAGACAGCTTCTCCCTTAGTCTTTGTTTGGCAACTTCAGCTTTAAAGAGCAGAGTTTTGCAATTCATACCAGATTACATGCCACTTCCTTAGTCCTAGTGAAATGCAGTTCCATTAAGCAAGATGTATGCT
Source organism: Emys orbicularis (assembly GCF_028017835.1). NCBI lineage: Eukaryota > Metazoa > Chordata > Testudines > Emydidae > Emys > Emys orbicularis. The sequence continues at coordinate 46,775,986 of NC_088691.1, forward strand.
AATACTGTCCCAGTTAACATCTATTACTACTCCGTCAGACTAATTCAATGAATGATCTGGAGTCATCCCAATAAAGCAGCCATTCCAGTTCACTGCATCCCAGTAAAACAAAGTACATTGGGATATTTTTCATTAATTAGCACCTTTTATCCCACAGCATTTTACATCTTCTGTAAGTAAGTGTCAATACTGAGGGGAAAACAACTGCATTTTATTTATTTTTTTAAAACATTAGAAAGACAGGTAAACAGGAAGCAGTATGTGGGGAGATGATTTTACCTTGGTGAGACCACTACTAGAATACTGCGTACAGTTTTGGTGTCCACATTTTAAGGAGTATGTTGAAAAATCAGGGAGGATGCAAAAAAGAACCACAAAATTTAATTGAGGGCTGAAAAAAATGCCTTACAGTGAGACACGGAGGAACAAAATCTGTTAAGTTTATCAAACAGATCAAGAGGTGACCTGATTACAGTGTCTAAGTACCTTCATAGGGAGAAAATACACAGTATTAAAGGGCTCATTAATCTAGCTGAGAAAGGCATAACAAGAACCAATAGCTGGAAACTGAAGCCAGGCAAATTCAAGTTAGAAATAAAGGCACCCATTAATGATGAAGGTTAATTGGCATCAACTACAAAGGGAGGTGATGGATTTTTCATTTTGGCTGGAGACTTTGAATGAAGACTGGGGCCCAAATCCTCAAAGATGTTGATGTTCCTGACTTCCATTGACTTCAATGGAACCCTCCCTCACCTCTCTACAGCACCAAGTCCTTTTCTAAGCATTGATTTCAATGGAAGTTAGGGGCCTAAATACCTTTGAAAAGCTGGGCTTGGGTGCCTGTCTGGAAGATGATTTAGCCAAACAAGTTATTGGGCTCCATACAGAGGTAACTAGGTGAAATGTAACTGCTTGATATACCAGAGGTCAGACTAGATAATCAAATGGTCCCTTCCAGCTTTAAACTCTATGCATCTATAAATATAGAGTGTGGGTTAAGTGATAAAGCGGCAACTGTGGAAAGTGCATGTGATGTTTCACTCCATATTCTTTATGAAAATATGCTTATGATATGAATATGACATAACTGAGATATACTTTATGCAAGATGGGTCTTGTAAGGTATCATTGGGAAGGTTATGATTTACTGAATGTGTTTATCCAATTTGTATGCATGTATCATTTCTGTATCTAAAATTAGAAATATGGACTATGTAACAATTACAACTGGGTGTGTACTGGGAAGACACCCACCAGATAACAGGCCATCAAATTCAATGAGCCCTCAGGAAGGAACAACAAAACCATGAAGATACTAATCCTAGGAGGCATTCGGGGACGTAACTGTGACACTACTAGATCAGGTGGTCTTGTCACCTGATACTAAACATAGAATCATAGAATCATAGAATATCAGGGTTGGAAGGGACCTCAGGAGGTCATCTAGTCCAACCCCCTGCTAAAAGCAGGACCAATCCCCAACTAAATCATCCCAGCCAGGACTTTGTCAAGCCTGACCTTAAAAACCTCTAAGGAAGGAGATTCCACCACCTCCCTAGGTAACCCATTCCAGTGCTTCACCACGCTCCTAGTGAAAAAGTTTTTCCTAATATCCAACCTAAACCTCCCCCACTGCAACTTGAGACCATTACTCCTTATTCTGTCATCAGTACCACTGAGAACAGTCTAGATCCATCCTCTTTGAAACCCCCTTTCAGGTAGTTGAAAGCATTTATCAAATCCCCCCTCATTCGTCTCTTCTGCAGACTAAACAATCCCAGTTCCCTCAGCCTCACCTCATAAGTCATGTGCTCCAGCCCCCTAATCATTTTTGTTGCCCTCCACTGGATTCTTTCCAATTTTTCCACATCCTTCTTGTAGTGTGGGGCCCAAAACTGGACACAGTACTCTAGATGAGGCCTCACCAATGTTGAATAGAGGGGAATGATCACGTCCCTCGATCTGCTGGCAATCCCCCTACTTATACAGCCCAAAATGCCGTTAGCTTTCTTGGCAACAAGGGCACACTCTTGATTCATATCCAGCTTCTTGTCCACTGTAACCCCTAGGTCCTTTTCTGCAGAACTGCTTCCTAGCCATTTGGTCCCTAGTCTGTAACAGTGAATGGGATTCTTCCATCCTAAGTGCAGGACTCTGCACTTGTCCTTGTTGAACCTCATCAGGTTTCTTTTGGCCCAATCCTCTAATTTGTCTAGGTCCCTCTGTTTCCTATCCCTACCCTCCAGGGTATCTACCACTCCTCCCAGTTTAGTGTCATCTGCAAACTTGCTGAGAGTGCAGTCCACGCCATCCTCCAGATAATTAATGAAGCTATTGAACAAAACTGGCCCCAGGATCGACCCTTGGGGCACTCCGCTTGATACCAGCTGCCAACTAGACATGGAGCCATTGATCACTACCCGTTGAGCCCGACGATCTAGCCAGCTTTCTATCCACCTTATAGTCCATTCTGGAAATGGAAACATTACCTGGGTCTTCTTGTAACTTTCCACTGGAAGGGAAGGGGGAGGGGGGGGTCAAGTTTGGGAAACAAAGAATTCCCGCCTTATGTAAATCCTATTTAAGGGTGGGGAGGAAGGCAAATGGGACTTCTCCTCTCCATTGCCTGTCTGCCTAAGAAGAGAGACCGCTAAAGTCACCTGAAGGCAGTGATGAGCTGCCAAAATCTTAGGAACCAGTTCTCTACCGGGTCTTCAGCAGCACGGCGGCGGCGGGTCCTTCAGTGCCACAGCGAGTGAAGGACCCGCTGCCCAAGTGCCGCCGAAGACCCAGTAGGGAACCGCCCAGTGAGTACAAGCCCCACCCGCCTCCCAAAACAGCCTATCCCCCCCACCCGACCCCCACCCATGTCCTGCCCCCAACTGCCCCTCTCAGAACCCGCAACCCATCAACCCCCCCCGCTCCTTGTCCCCTGACCACTCCTTCCCGAGACCCCCCACCCTAACTGCCCCCCAGAACCCCACCCCCTACCCAACTCGCCCTGCTCCCTGTCCCCTGACTGCCCCAACCCCATCCACCACCACCCCGACAGACCCCCAGAGCTCCCATGCCTACCCAACCCCCCCCCATTCCCCGTCCCCTGACCGCCCCCCCCCCGCAGAGCCTCTGCCCCCTCCAAACCCCCAGTCACCGGGACTCCCTGCCCCTTATCCAACCCCCCCGGCCCCGGCCTCTTACCATGCCGCTTACCCCCGCCTCCCCCGTCTCCCGGAGCCTCAGCGCGCGGTGTCCAGGAGTGACCCTGGACAGCGCTGCAGCGGCGTGGCTCCAGCAGGGCCTGAGCTCCCGCTGGTCGGCCGCAGCTCGCAGCCCCGCCCCGGCCTTACCACGTGGCTCTGAGCAGGGTAAGTGGCATGGTAAGAGGCTGGGGCCGGGGGGGTTGGATAAGGGGCAGGGAGTCCCGGAGACAGGGAGCAAGGGGGGGGGTTGGATGGGGCAGAGGTTCTGGGGGGTGGTCAGGGGATGGGGAACAGGGAGGGTTGGGTAGGGGGGAAGGCGGAGGCGGGGCCGGGGGAGCCTCAGATTCTCGTGGGGGCCCCTGTGGGGCCCGGGGCAAATTGCCCCACTTGCCCCCCCCCCGGGCGGCCCTGGAGCTCGCAGCCCCCCCCTTACCTTGCCGGCAGCTGCTCAAAAGCGGCAGGTCTGGGGAGCTGAGCTGCCGGCGGCTTGGAATGCTGCGGCTCTGGGGGGGGGGGGGCAAAGGGCGGGAGTCCAGACTGAGACAGGGGTCCAGTCTGAAAAGGAATATAACTGGAATGCTGAACCACAGAAACTTTGCAACCTGCCTAAAATAACATTTAGGGTGAGAATTTACATTTTGTAACCCATTTCTTAAGTATATTGAGCTTAGCTTGTGTATTTTGCTTTATTTGGTCAGTAATCTCCTTTGTTCTGTCTGTTATCTCTTATATTCACTTAAAATTCACCTTTTAGTAGTTAATAAACTTATTTCTTGTTTATAATACAACCCAGTTTCTGTAATTTCTAACTGGGGGAGGGGAGACGGGAGAAGTTGTCCATATCTCCCTCCACATTGAGGGAGGGGGCAAATTTCATAAAACCTTTGGGTTTGTACCCCATAAAGGGAGTGGGCACCAGGGTGTTGGGGCAAGCCCCTAAGGCTGAATCTTTCCAGAGTGGATCTCTGTATCTCTGGCCTGGTCTACACTACACCTTTAATTCGGATTTAGTGGCTTTAATTCGAATTAACTCTGGAACCGTCCACACAACGAAGCCATTTAATTCGAATTAAAGGGCCCTTTAATTCGATTTCTGTACTCCACCCCGACGAGCGGAGTAGCGCCAAAATCGAATTTGTCAATTCGAATTAGCGTTAGTGTGGCCGCAATTCGATGTTATTGGCCTCCAGGAGCTATCCCACAGTGCACCATTGTGACCGCTCTGGCCAGCAATCTGAACTCGCATGCACTGGCCAGGTGGACAGGAAAAGCCCCGGGAACATTTGAATTTCATTTCCTGTTTGCACAGCGTGGAGAGCACAGGTGACCACAGAGAGCTCATCAGCACAGGTAACCATGCAGGCTGATAATCGAAAAAGAGCACCAGCATGGACCGTACAGGAGGTACTGGATTTGATCTCTATATGGGGAGAGGATTCAGTGCTAGCTGAACTGCGTTCGAAAAGACGAAATGCCAAAACTTATGAAAAAATTTCCAAGGGCATGATGGAGAGAGGCCACAATAGGGACACAGATCAGTGCCGCGTGAAAGTCAAGGAGCTCAGACAAGCCTATCAAAAAGCAAAGGAGGCAAACGGTCGCTCCGGGTCAGAGCCGCGGACATGCCGCTTCTACGCTGAGCTAAATGCATTTCTAGGGGGGGCCGCCACCACTACCCCACCTCTGACTGTGGATTCCGAGCTGGGGATAATCTCATCAGGGACACCTGATGATTCCGCGGAAGGGGAAGAGGAGGAGGAGGAGGACGAGCTGGCAGAGAGCACCCAGCTCTCCGTTCTCCCCAACAGCCAGGAACTGTTTCTCACCCTGACTGAAGTACCCTCCCAAGCCTCCCAAGCCAGCACCCAAGACCATGACCCCATGGAAGGGACCTCAGGTGAGTTTACCTTTTAAAATATAAAACATGGTTTAAAAGCAAGCATTTTTAATGATTAATTTGCCCTGAGCACTTGGGATGCATTCGCAGCCAGTACAGCTACTGGAAAAGTCTGTTAACATGTCTGGGGATGGAGCGGAAATCCTCCAGGGACATCTCCATGAAGCTCTCCTGGAGGTACTCCAAAAGCCTTGCCACAAGGTTTCTGGGCAGTGCAGCCTTATTCCGTCCTCCATGGTAGGACACTTGACCACGCCATGCTAGTAGCAAGTAATCTGGTATCATTGCCTGACAGAGCCTGGCAGCGTATGGTCCCGGTGTTTGCTGGCATTCAAGCAACATCCGTTCTTTATCTTGCTGTGTAATCCTCAGGAGAGTGATATCGCTTAGGGTAACCTGGTTGAAATAAGGGAATTTAATTAAGGGGACTGAGGTGGCCGTTCCTACTGGGCTGTTTGCCTGTGGCTGAAAAGAAATCCTTCCCTGCATTTAGCCAAGTGCATGTGGGGGGGGGAGGATTGGCCCAGAGCTTTTCGCGTTTTGCTAGCAGGGATCTTCCCTGATACCAGCCAGGCGGTGGGGGGAGGGATAAAGCACTCATTCCTCAGAATTCATGGCGGGTGGGGGGGGGGTGTTAGTTTGGTTCCTGCAGGGATCTTCCCTGATACCAGCCACGCGGTGGGGGGAGGGAGAAAGCACTCATCCCAGAGAATTCATGGCGGGTGGGGGGGGGGGGTGTTAGTTTGGTTCCTGCAGGGATCTTCCCTGATACCAGCCACGCGGTGGGGGGAGGGAGAAAGCACTCATCCCAGAGAATTCATGGCGGGTGGGGGGGGGGGGGTGTTAGTTTGGTTCCTGCTGGGATCTTCCCTGATACCAGCCAGGCGGTGGGGGGAGGGATAAAGCACTCATCCCAGAGAATTGGATGGTGGGGGGGGGTGTTAACCTTCAGCAGCAGAAAACAAGCTAACAGGAAAACTGCAGCACAACGGGCTTTGCTTGGTATGTGGGAAAGCAGGGCGCAGAAGCCTAAAGACAGTGGCTTACCATGGCAGCATGCAAGGTGAATTCTGTTGCCCCGACCTGCGTCTGTGATCTCTAGCAGCAAAGCCACAGGCACTCAATATTAAGAGGCAAAATGCGACCTTGCACAGAAATCACATGTGCTATGTAATGTGAATAGTATACACCGTGAAAGAGTATAAGCATTGTTCTGAAAAATGTATCTTTTTAAAAAATTCTCTCCTTTTTTCACTCCCTCCAGCAGGTGCAAATGTTTCAAGCCTCCCTCCTCCTTCCCGAAGGCTATCCCAGATAAGGCGTCGTAAAAAAAAAACGAGAGAAGAGATGTTTTCCGAAATCATGCAATCCACCAGGAATGAAAGAGCTCATCTGAATGAGTGGAAGGAGACGGTTTGCAAGTATAGGAAAGAAGCCAGTGACCGTGAGGACAGGAGGGACCAACGTGAGGACATGAGGGACCAACGTGAGGACATGAGGGACCAACGTGAGGACAGAAGGGACCAACGTGAGGAGAGGAGAGACGCTCGAGATGAGAGGTGGCGGCAGGAAGATCAGAGGAGTCGGGAAGCAACGCTGGGGCTGCTGCGTGAGCAAACAGACATGCTCCGGCGTCTGGTGGAGCTTCAGGAACGGCTGCTGGAGAACCGAGTGCCGCTACAGCCCCTGTATAACCCCCCTACCTCCTCACCATGTTCCATAGCCTCCACACCCAGACGTGTAAGAACACGGGGGGGGAGGCTCCGTACACCCTCCCATTCCACCCCAGTGGACAGCCCAAGCAAAAGGCTGCCATTTTTTTAACCTTTTTTTACTGGGCTTTTCCTTCCCGCAGATCCTCCTCCCAAACCCCACTCAGGTTCTGTGCCGCTACAGCCCCTGTATAACCCCCCTACCTCCTCACCATTTTCCATAGCCTCCCCACCCAGATGTGTAAGAACACGGGGGGGGAGGCTCCGTACACCCTCCCATTCCACCCCAGTGGACAGCCCAAGCAAAAGGCTGCCATTTTCTTAACCTTTTTTTACTGGGCTTTTCCTTCCCGCTGATCCTCCTCCCAAACCCCACTCAGGTTCTCTCCCTCTTTTTATAATCAATTCATAAAGAATAAATGATTTTTAAACAATGGTGACTTTATTTCCTTTGAAAGCAAGCTGGGGGAAGGGGGAGGGTGGGTTCCTTACAGAGAATGAGTCAATAAAGGGGGCGGGTTTTCAGGAAGGATAAACAAACATAAATTTCACACTGTAGCCTGGCCAGTCATGAAACTGGTTTTCAAAGCTTCCCTAATGCGCAGCGCTTCATCGTGTGCTCTTCTAATCGCCCTGGTGTCTGGCTGCGAGTAATCAGCAGCCAGGCGATTTGCCTCAGCCTCCCACCCTGCCATAAAGGTCTCCCCCTTGCTCTCACAGAGATTGTGAAGCACACAGCAAGCAGTAATAACAATGGGGATATTGGTTTGGCTGAGGTCTGAGCGAGTCAATAAGGATCGCCAGCGACCTTTTAAACGGCCAAATGCACATTCTACCACCATTCTGCACTTGCTCAGCCTGTAGTTGAACAACTCCTGACTCCTGTCCAGGCTGCCTGTGTATGGCTTCATGAGCCATGGCATTAAGGGGTAGGCTGGGTCCCCAAGAATAACAATTGGCATTTCAACATCCCCCACGGTTATTTTCTGGTCCGGAAAGTAAGTCCCTTGCTGCAGCCGTTTAAACAGATTGGTGTTCCTGAAGACGCGAGCGTCATGAACCCTTCCCGGCCAGCCCACATGGATGTTGGTGAAACGTCCCTTGTGATCCACAAGTGCTTGCAGCACCATTGAGAAGTACCCCTTGCGGTTTATGTACTGGGTACCCTGGTGCTCCGGTGCCAAGATAGGAATATGGGTTCCATCTATTGCCCCACCACAGTTAGGGAATCCCATTGCAGCAAAGCCATCCACTATGACCTGCACATTTCCCAGAGTCACTACCTTTCGTAGCAGCACCTCCGTGATTGCTTTGGCTACTTGCATCACAGCAGCCCCCACAGTAGATTTGCCCACTCCAAATTGATTCCCGACTGACCGGTAGCTGTCTGGCGTTGCAAGCTTCCACAGGGCTATCGCCACTCGCTTCTCAACTGTGAGGGCTGCTCTCATCTTGGTATTCTGGCGCTTCAGGGCAGGGGAAAGCAAGTCACAAAGTTCCATGAAAGTGCCCTTACGCATGCGAAAGTTTCTCAGCCACTGGGAATCGTCCCACACCTGCAACACTATGCGGTCCCACCAGTCTGTGCTTGTTTCCCGGGCCCAGAATCGGCGTTCAAAGCCTATAACCTGGCCCATTAACATCATAATCTCCAAAGCACCGGGGCCCGCGGTCTCAGAGAATTCTGTGTCCGTGTCCATGTCCTCATCACGCTGGTCGCTGCGCTGCAATCGCCGCCTCCTCCTCCTCCTCGCCTCTTTTTTCTGGTCCTGTGTAAGCATAAACTCCACGAGAAAGCGCGAGGTGTTTATAATGTTCAAGACTGCGTTCTGGAGCACAACGGGATCCATGCTTGATGCAGAATGGAGTCTGCAGAGTTCACTCAGGAAAAAAGGCGCGAAATGGTTGTCTGCCGTTGCTTTCAGGGAGGGAGGGGGAGGCTGTACCCAGAACTACCTGCGACAATGTTTTTTGCCCCATCATGCACTGGGGTCTCAACCCAGAATTCCAAGGGGGGTGGAGACTGCGGGAACTATGGGATAGCTATGTAAAAGCTACCCACAATGCAACGCTCTGGAAATCGATGCTACTATGGTAGCTTGGACGCACACCACCGAATTAATGGTGCCTAGTGTGGCCGAATACATTCGAATTTATAAAATCGGTTTCCTAAATTCGAATTATATAAATTCGAATTAATCCTGTAGTGTAGACATACCCTCTGTGCAGCTGGGTGTGGCCCTGCCTGTATGTTTGACTGGGAAGAGGCTTGTGAGCCTATCCCAGCAAGGCCAGGTAAAGGGGACAGTGCAGAAGAGTGCAATAAAGATCACCCATACAACTCCCTCCCGATATCGCATTAGCACACAGCAAACCAGGTGTGGAGACATATCCATGGTTTTGAATGGGAACTCTGTCTTTTTGAAACCCTGCACACCTTTGATGGGCCCTAATATTGTCGCTACTGCTAACAGCGTAATAATGCTAGAGCTTACAGCATGGTAGGGGTGGACTTGTGTGCTTTGCTTGTGAATAATGCAGACATCTCAAAATCATACTAATGAAACCAGCAGTAGGAACACTGGAGGAGGGGCCTGGCTGGCCAAGACCCCAGAACGATGGTTTGGCAGCCACTCAGACTATGTCAACACTGCATGGCACCAAGGCTCAGAGACCAGCTCTGCCAACTCAGGGGCTAAGAACAGTGTAGACATTTCGGCTCAGGCTCTGGAGCCCAGGCTCTGAGACCCCCTCCAGTCAGGGGCCTCAGAGCCTGAGCTCCCCGGCAACCTGGACTATCTAGGCTGCAAGTTTATAGCCCTACAGTCTGATCCTTAGTGGCTGACCCATGCTACCCGGGTGTCTTTTATTGCAGTGTCAATATACCCTTACTCCCTTCTTATATGTAGTAATTGCACTCTCAGGCTCCTGTACTCACCACCTTTGTTTGGATCTCAACTGGTGACTTACACTGATTGGGTTCTGTCTATAGCCACATGGTGGCACTGTTGCTTTGTTTCAACCTGGATTGTGTCAGATAACCCCCTAAAAATAACAGGAGTACTTGTGGCACCTTAGAGACTAACAAATTTATTAGAGCATAAGCTTTCGTGGGCTACAACCCACTTCTTCGGATGCATCCGAAGAAGTGGGTTGTAGCCCACGAAAGCTTATGCTCTAATAAATTTGTTAGTCTCTAAGGTGCCACAAGTACTCCTGTTATTTTTGCGGATACAGACTAACACGGCTGCTACTCTGAAAGATAACCCCCTGAAACCTTTGAATTTTGTATTTTTATGCTAAGCTAGAGGATGCACAAGAGTGATGATTAACATGTTGAGCATGAGGTCTGAGAAGACACCATGCGAGTAAAGTGGTGTGCATTATGGGAATCTCCTGATTTTATATATCTATGGTTTCTCTAGATCAGGGGTGGGGAACCTTTTTTCTACCAGGGGCCATTGACCCACATTAAAAATCAGTTGCAGGCCACACACAGGGGGGGCACAGAGGCTCAGGGCTTCCCCCCGCAGTGGGGCAAGCCGGCACTTGTGGCTCCAGCCCCATGGGCAGGGGAGGGGAGTGTGGAATCTCGGGGCTTCCCCTAGGCTCCAGGGTGGGACCAGAAATGAGGGATTCAGGGTGCAGGCTCCGGGCTGGGGCAGGCGGTTGGAGTGTGAGAAGGGGTGAGGGCTCCAGCTGGGGGTGCGGGCTCTGGGGTTGAGCTGGGGATGAGGGGCGCAGGAGGGGGTTCAACCTGGGGCAGGGGGTTTGGGGTGCAGGCTCCGGCCAAGCAGTGCTTACCTCAAGTGACTCCCGGTCGGCAGCACAGCAGGGCTTGGCTCTGTGCTGCTCCTGGAAGCAGCCGGCATGTCCGGCCTCTAGGTGGAGGGGCCAGGGAGCTCTGCGCAGTGCGTGTTGCCCATACCAGGGAGCTCTGCGCAGTGTGTGCTGCCCATGCCCGCAGGTGCTGCTCCCACAGCTCCCATTGGCCGTGGTACAGTGGCCATTATCAGTGTCATAGTGGCCCACATTTTCCATAGAAGATTCCATATTTGTATATTCAGTTACTCCTGAGGGAATTCTGCACCAAAAATTAAAAATTATGTGCCAATAAATTAAAAATTATGTGCACAATATTTTAAAATTCTGCAAAATTCTGCAAATTTGATATGTCAATAAATAAATGTGGCCATAGGTGCCAACTCCGTGGGTGCTCCGGGGAGCCACCTCTTCCCCACCTCCTCCTTCTCCCCTGAGTGTGCCGCGTCCCCACTCCTCCACCTATCTCCCAGTGCTTGCCACTGCCAAACAGCTATTTGGTGGTGTAATAAGCTCCAGGAGGGAGGGGGGATTAGCAGGAACATGGCACACTCAGGGAAGGAGGCAGGGAAGAGGTGGGGCCAGGGCAGGGATTTGGCAAAGGATTCAGAATAGGGGTAGGGAGGGGGCTGAGTTGGGATGGGGACTTTGGGGAAGGGGTTGGAATGGGGGCGGAGCAAGGGTGGGAGGGGCCGGGGCAGGGGTGGAGTTGGGGCAGGCGGGGGCAAAGGGGGGGTCGAGCACCGTCCGGCGTGAGCAGAAGTCGGCGCCTATGAATGTGGCTCCAGCATGGCAGTGGGGAATACAAGCCACTGGCTGCATTGAGATGGGAGATCCCCCTCAAGCCCTCACTTCCCCTGGTATAGGGACTCGGCAGTGAGGCTGCACCTGACCCTGACACAATGCAAGGGCTGGGCCTGTCCCAGAAACACCCTGGGGCCCTGCCCCTCTGCACCAAGCGCACCTGATGTGGGCGAGCAGGTCCAGCCCAGCAGGATCCAATTATGGAGGGGCTTAGTGTGGGGGGATCCAGGTGTGGGGTGAGAGGTTTCTGTGTGGGGCATTCTGGGTGCAGGTGGCTCAGTGGGAGATCTGAATGCACAGAGGCTTGCTGGGGGGGTTCCAGGTGCAGGGGCAATGGGACTCTGCAGGGGATCCAGGTGAAGGTGGTTGGCACTCAGCAAGGGGGTCTGAGTGTGGGGAGATGGGGCTTGGTGGGGGGCGGTCTGGGTGGGGGGGATCAGTGGGGAAGTCCAGGTTCTGGGGGAGTGGGGCTTGATGGGGGGGTCCCGGTTCAGCTGGTTGGGGCTCAGTGGGGTGAGGGTCTGGGGGGGCTTCTCAGAGGGGTCCAGGTGTAGGGGGGTAGGAATTGTCAGGGTGAGGGTTCAATGGGCTTGCTTAACGGGGGAGCCCCAGCTGCTACCGAGGGGACGCTGCATGCTGGGCTCCCACTTTCCCCCCGTGATTCCCCTATCCCCCTTTCTTCTCCATCTCCCTCCCCTCACTCCCACATTCCCCTCCCCTGCCATGTTCCACCCCCCCTTCCTTCCATACTGTCTCTTCCCCCCATCCCCTCCCACCCCCTTCCCTCATTTCCCCCACCTTCCCCTTACCCAGTCCCACCGCGGGCACTCGTTGCCCAGAAAACAGGAAGGCTCCCAGAACACAGAAGAGGAGCATAACTAGCACTAGGACCCAGGAGGCAGCGTTCAGCTGCACAGTCAGGGGAGCCCAGAGGTAGCCTCCTTCAGCTGGGTAGCTTTCGGCTTGCTGAATGAGGGGGGCAGTGGCACGTGTGCCCCCTATGCCTCGCCTCTGTTGGGGGGGCAATCCCCCCCCAAAAATGCACCCATGGACGTCCCCCGCCCCTTGCGCAGTTTCCCTGCTGTTTTCTGCAGGAATTCGGGGTGTGGGGAAGGCATTTTCTGCGGGTGCACAGTCCAGCAGAATCCCCCCAGGAGTACACCAGGTAATTGGGTATCTAGTTGGCTATTAGTACACCAGTACATTGCATGAACCTATTTCAGAGGCCAAATGAAAAAGTGGTTGTACTAAGCCAGGGGTAGGCAACCTTTCAGAAGTTGTGTGCGGAGTCTTCATTTATTCACTTTAATTTAAGGTTTCGCGTGCCGGTAATACATGTTAACGTTTTTTAGAAGATCTCTCTCTATAAGTCTATATTATATAACTAAACTATTGTTGTATGTAAAGTAAACAAGGTTTTCAAAATGTTTAAGAAGCTTCATTTAAAATTAAATTAAAATGCTGATCTTACGCCGCCAGCCTGCTCAGCCCACTGCCAGCCTGGGGTTCTGTTCACCTAGGCCGGCAGCAGGCTGAGCGGGGCCTGCGGCTGGGATGCCGGCTGGCAAGGGGCCGGCAGCCGGGACCCCAGACCTGGGGGGGGGGGGTTCAGGGGTCAGGGCAGAGGGCTGGGGGTGTGTGGAGGGGTGCAGGGCAGAAGGCTGGGTGTGTGGGGAGGTTCAGGGGTGAGGGCAGAGGGATGGGGCTGTGGGGGTGCAGGGCAGAAGGCTGGGTGTGTGGGGGGGTTCCAGGGTCAGGGCAGAGGGCTGGGGGTGTGTGGGGGTGCAGGGCAGAAGGTTGGGGGTGTGGGGGGTCAGGGGTCAGGGCAGAGGGCTGGGAGTGTGGGGGTGCAGGGCAGAAGGCTGGGTGTGTGGGGGGGTTCAGGGGTTAGGACAGAGGGCAGTGTGGGTGTGGGGGGGTTCAGGGCAGAGGGCTGGGGTGTGTAGGGGGTGTAGGGCAGAAGGCTGGGTGGGGGGGTTGAGGGGTCAGGGCAGAAGGCTGGGTGTGGGGGGGTCAGGGGTCAGGGCAGAGGGCTGGGGGTGTGTGGGGGTACAGGGCAGAAGGCTGGGTGTGGGGGGGGTTCAGGGGTCAGGGCAGAGGGCGGGGGGGCTGTGGAGGTACAGGGCAGAAGGCTGGGTGTGTGGGGGGGGTTCAGGGGTCAGGGCAAAGGGCTGAGGTGCTTGGCTCGTGGGGGTGCTCCCAGCCCCCTGCCCAGCGGCTCATGGCAGGGGGCTGGAAGGGATATGCCCTGTTCCACCCCCTTCCCCAAGGCCCCGTCCCTACCTCTTCTCTGCCTCCTCTACGGAGCAGCGAGCACGCTGCCACTCGTCCCCCTCCCCCTCGCAAGGGCCATCAGCTGATCGGCGCAGGGAAGGAGAGGAGGAGGGGCAGGAAAGCACCACACTGGGGGAAGAAGCGGGGGAGGAGGGAAGCTTGGCTGCCACAGGACCAAGCTTCTGCCTCCTGCCCCCGCAGGGGAGAGCGGTGGGCAGGGGGGCTGAGTGGGGCTGGGGGCCGGGACCGCGGCAGGCAGCAGCGTGCCACTCAAAATTGGCTTGCGTGCCGTGTTTGGCACGCGTGCCGTAGGTTGCCGACCCCTGTACTAAGCCATAGGAAGATTTTCTGAGATATGGCCTGCATGTGAACCAAACACATTTCAGAAGAAACATTCCAACTAAGACAGGTTTCAGAGTAGCAGCCGTGTTAGTCTGTATCCGCAAAAAGAACAGGAGTACTTGTGGCACCTTAGAGACTAACAAATTTATTAGAGCATAAGCTTTCGTGGGCTACAGCCCACTTCTTCGAATGCATATAGAGTGGAACATATATTGAGGAGATATATATACACACATACAGAGAGCATGAACAGGTGGGAGTTGTCTTACCAACTCTGAGAGGCCAATTAAGTAAGAGAAAAAAACTTTTGAAGTGATAATCAAGATAGCTCAGTACAGACAGTTTGATAAGAAGTGTGAGAATACTTACAAGGGGAGATAGATTCAATGTTTGTAATGGCTCAGCCATTCCCAGTCCTTATTCAATCCTGAGTTGATTGTATCTAGTTTGCATATCAATTCCAGCTCAGCAGTCTCTCGTTGGAGTCTGTTTTTGAAGTTTTTCTGTTGTAAGATAGCCACCCACAGGTCTGTCATTGAATGGCCAGACAGGTTAAAGTGTTCTCCCACTGGTTTTTGAGTATTATGATTCCTGATGTCAGATTTGTGTCCATTAATTCTTTTGCGTAGAGACTGTCCGGTTTGGCCAATGTACATGGCAGAGGGGCATTGCTGGCACATGATGGCATATATCACATTGGTAGATGTGCAGGTGAACGAGCCCCTGATGGTATGGCTGATGTGATTAGGTCCTATGATGATGTCACTTGAATAGATATGTGGACAGAGTTGGCATCGGGCTTTGTTACAAGGATAGGTTCCTGGGTCAGTGTTTTTGTTCAGTGATGTGTGGTTGCTGGTGAGTATTTGCTTTAGATTGGGGGGTTGTCTGTAAGCGAGGACAGGTCTGTCTCCCAAGATCTGTGAGAGTAAAGGATCATCTTTCAGGATAGGTTGTAGATCTCTGATGATGCGTTGGAGAGGTTTTAGTTGGGGGCTGAAGGTGACAGCTAGTGGTGTTCTGTTATTTTCTTTGTTTGGCCTGTCTTGTAGGAGGTGACTTCTGAGTACTCGTCTGGCTCTGTCAATCTGTTTTTTCACTTCAGCAGGTGGGTATTGTAGTTTTAAGAATGCTTGATAGAGATCTTGTAGGTGCTTGTCTCCTGTTCATGCTCTCTGTATGTGTGTATATATATCTCCTCAATATATGTTCCACTCTATATGCATCCGAAGAAGTGGGCTGTAGCCCACGAAAGCTTATGCTCTAATAAATTTGTTAGTCTCTAAGGTGCCACAAGTACTCTTGTTCTTATTCCAACTAAGTTGTCAATACAAATCCATGGAATACAGTCATTTATAAACATGATCTACTGTGCAAGTTGTAATGCTGCAAAAGCTAAGCTGGATACCTATCTCAGTTGTAGTTGGTGTGGGCACCTTGACAACTCAACCTACGTTTGTGAATCTATGACAACATATATCCTAATAAAAACCCATTCACCCAATAGTAAGACAATTATTGCTTACAGTATTTTTTGGCAATACATGTTGCCATTAAGCCAGATCCTAAGTTTTTCCTCCCTCTTGCCTTTTTTGGGGGGCGAAGGGGCGGGGGGGGAGGAGGGGAAAGCATTTTTATTATTGACATAGGCTGGAAAGAATTCAGCATAGAAAGCCTCATACTATTTCAGGAATGTGTTTGCTTTGCAGCACTCCCTCTGCTGCATCTGCTGTGCATGTTAGCTCCACAGGGCTTAAACTGCAGTGCCTGCCTATTTATATCCCAGACCTTTACAGCTCTGACCTCTCTTCAAATGCTCCAGTGGCTAGGTCACCTGAGCCATTAAAGACTGAAAGAAATGTATATGCAGGTTCTTTCTCTAATTTATTCTTCTCTGCATCAGAAGACATTCTGCACTGTGCAGCCAGCGAAAGGCGAGATGCAGCAGTCAAACTCTGCACACTTATTTTAAAGAGAGCCTGGCTTCTCCAGGAGCTAGTGGTCACTCCAAAGTCACATGGAATGGACAAGTCTTTAAAAAACCCAAACTCTGAATTATTTCTTACAGCACCATGTGTCAAAATTGTTTCAAAATAAAAGCAGGTTTCACCTCTTAACTAATACAAGTCACTCTCTACAATTCAGAGAAAACTGTCCTGTATAAAAAAGGAAAGGAAAAAACCATGAGATGACTGAGAGAACAGCTGGTTATTTTGATGAGCTACAGCCCATTTCTCTCTCCACATTCCCCCTACCACCTTAATGAGTGTCCAGTTCCAGATCTTCACACCCACATCTTTCATTAAGGCTTGTTGATTTCTTGCAAAACTTGTGTTTCGGTCTTTGAACAGGTGCTCTAAAAACCCCAGTGGACCCAACAACCCTCCTCCCTTCCCTGCCCCTCATGCTCTGGTCCAGTCAATCTAATGATAGTCCAGTGATCTGCTGGGGCTGGCCAGCTCCTCTGCCCAACCCTAGTAGTAGGCGTCCTCGTAAACGTCCGTGCGCAGGCAGTATAGGATGGCTGCACCCAGCATGAAGATAGCGGATCCCCAGCCCAGGCCGTACCCCCAGTTGAACTCGTGGTAGCTCTTCAGCATGCTGCTATCAATGAATTTGATTGGATAGAGAATCAAGGCACACACTTGCAGAACCACTGGAAATGGGGAAAAGACATCTGGTTAAAGTCTAGAAGAGGAAAGAAGTAATGCAGCAAATTCATGCAGCAGCTGTTAGTGGCTTTATTGGTCTTGGTCCCACAGATCTCCCAACCTCCTTCCCATCCAGCTTGTCTCTTGGGCAAAGTACAATCGCCCTCTTTCCCTCTGGTGTGCCTGGCCCAATGTCAACAGTACCAATGCTGTGAACTTCTTCACCACAGTGCCGTCAGCCTAGTAGGATGCCAGCAGCGTAAGCGTCCTCCAAGCTCAGCAGCTATCACTGCTTGCTCTAGCTCACTTGTCATCTCCCTCACAAGAATGCCCTGCTCGTGACAGCCCAGCATCACAGCACTTCTGCCTCAAGCTCTTTATCTCAGAGCCTTGATGCTGGAACCCACCACCAGCACTTTTCCATGTCTCACTCAGTAAAGCCACAAACAGTGCCGGATTCTTTTTCAAGCAGTCTTCCCCCACCTCACTTTCCATTTGGGATGAAATTTAACACTAGTACCATATTAAGGCACTTGCAAGGTCTAGAGCAGAAGTGTGCCATGCAGAGTTAAGACCATCTCTATTTAGATGAGAGTGTAACTCAGGGCATTTTTTGGTATTGGAAAGTCTTGGTTGGGTTTTTGGCCATGCAACACCAGAACAAGGAGGAGTTGATTCTAAATCCTATTTTATGCACGTTCCCAGCCAGATTTTGGAGGAGAACAGGTGGGCTAAACATAGTAATATTGTGCCATTAAAGCAGGTCAAGGCAGTGTCTGTAGTATTCAAAGCCCTTTAAAAGGGAGCCTTAAGAAGAAGTAAAGAGTTCATAATGGACCTCTACCTTAAGTGAATTAAAATACAAAGGATTTTAAAATTCTAATTTGCTCCCTGATGTTTTCTTTTTGCACATCAGTCACTGGCAGGGGTGAACCTGAACAGGCCAGCTTTGCATTATAGTCCTTTCCTAATCAGTTTACAGCATAAGCACAACCCTGCTGCTGTGTTCGGGTTCACAGTACTACAAGGATTTAAATCTCAGTTTCCAAGGAACATTTTAGAAAAAGAGATCATTTTTATTCATGGACAATGAAAACTGGGGCCTAAACTAAACTGCCACTTCCCCCTGCCACTGCTCAAACAGTAACATTGAGCTTTTCAGTCCATGTCAGATTTATTTTGCCTAATGTAGAAAAGATTCATGAATCTTGTGGCCATATCCCTAACAAAATGGTATCACAGTATTCTTCAGTGAAACCCAACACACTAACACACTACAACTTATCACAGCCACACTGCAGTTTCTGGAGAGCCTGCTAGATAACAGGAGTGCATTGTAAGGAATTTAAACCACAGCTGTTCTTTGCATCCTATGGGGACATGCTATGACTAGCTGTTGGCAGCTGGATAAAGTGTGAACACACCCTAGTGAGGACCCTATTGGTGAGAAGGAGGCTAAGGGCTGCACCTAAGGTGCATAAATGGGGCAGAATAATGCCACTGATCTTTAATGCAGAGTTGCAGCCCAGAAAGGCTGCAGGCCCCAAGGGATCCAGGGTTCCCATCTTGAGCCAGAGGGCTGCACCTCTATATTAAAGATGGAGCAGGTTCGAGTCACATTTCACAATTCTGCAGATTTTATTTAGTCTGTAGGCTCCAGTTTTTGGAGCAGTCTGATGGCCAAATCCTGCCCTGCCCTAGGATTTCAATAGAGTTGCAGGAGACACAAGTAAGGAGACACTTTATCCTTTAAAGTAGCCAAATTTGTATTCTCTTTCTAGAGCAGTGACTTATAGGTACCTGCAACCAAGAGGAGAACAGCAACAACTCTGTAGTACTGCCTGGGAGTGCCTAGGCAGAAGGAAACCAGGGAGGCAAGGAACGACAGCAAGATGATAGTGGCTGCCGTCAGGATTAACACCAGAGTAGCCACTTGCCAGTCTAGAAGAGGAAAGGACACAATTGGGGAAGAACCCCTCGTTAATGAAGAAACAGCCTCATACTCTCAGGCTGTGACAATAAAACATACCCACACTAATCCCACCCTGAGGTCTGGATTTTCCCATAATCTTCAAAAATCCTAATGCCCAGCCACTGGTTTCGCAGTACTTATGATCTACCAAGATGGCACACACATTATAGATTAGACAGCATTAACGTTTCAGAAATGCAATTCATGGTGGAGGAGGTTTGGTGATGGTGACGGAAGAAAAGTCACAGAAGGTATCCTTAGCTCAAGACCATTTCTGAGCCTGGAAATCTGGCACCAAGTGAAACTGAAGGAGGTCATTGAATGCTCTGCAGCAAAGCAACAGAAGAAGCCTTTGAGGAAAAGTAGGAGGTAGCTACAGACAAGGAGGGACTAAGAAATTATGAGAAAGTTAGAAAATAGGGACACAACTAGGAAAAGGAAGGATTTAAGAAGCTCCTTGATGCTTCATATCTTGGATTTCCAAAAGGAGCAGAAACTACGTTTTATAGCCCATTGTGGGTTCACCATTTTATGATAGCACCAAAATGATCAGTGGAGAGTTAAATGCAATTCTTCTTATGATGCCTGAAAGAGTCACACAAGAATTGTAGTGCCTCTCAAAGAGACCATGGACCAAATTCATGGCTGACACAAGCAGGTACAGCAATTCCAGCTACTTCAAATGAATGGCCCTCTGACCCCAGCCTGTCTCTAGATCTGACCTCTGGGTCTAGCGGTTTCATCCTGAGCACCTGGTCTGAGTCACATTTTATGTAGCTTTAGTAATCAAGAGATGAAGAGTTAAAAACCCTTCAATCTAGTCCATGTGATTTCTCCCCATAAAGGAGCTGTATGAGGATAATTTAAAAAAAAAATCTTGCCTTTTTCAAACTAGTTACAAACCACTGGGGTTAGAGCTTCCCAATTGTACTGTAGAAAGAAAATATAATTTTAGAGACACTGATATCTCAAGGTCAGCCATTAGTATCTCTCTGGTTCCACCATGTCTTGCCTGATAGGCAAGGAAACTAGGGAGTTTGCCTTCTTTTTAAAAATGCTACTAGATCAGGTCTCAAACACACCAGAGCACATCTGGTACTTTTAGGTGAAACATGAATTTAGACTCCCACCCTGGCCCTTCTGTTCACCGCAGTGCTGGCTCTGCTGCAGAGGAAGGGGCTGCAAAAGGGCCCCTAACTCTCTCTGGAGAATGACTTTCTTTGCTTTGTTACGTTGGGTTCTTTGTTGTTAAAGGTGGTGGGTTTTTTTAGCAGTTTAATAGCAAAGTCTATTGTTCAGACAAAAAATATGTATATACACAGATAATGTAAAATTCATCCATGCCCCCTCAAAGTCTGGCATCAGGGGATGCTGCCCATCTTTCCCTAGCCATGTCCCATCTCCTCCCTCTCCCTTCTCAGAGCAAAGGATAGAACCCAGGACTCCTGACTCCCATCCCCCCTGCTCTAACCACTAGACCTCGCTCCCTTCTCAGAGATGGCGTTCAAGCCAAATGGCCAGATGACAGCAGAGCACTGGGGACTAATGTGTTTTTCTTCTGTTTCCCTGATGAGAAAAGGACTTTGGACCACATTCTTATCTCAGAGGGGGTGATCTTGAGACATCCAGGCGACATGCAGTCACTGTATATCTGTATGGAATCTGGCAGCTCTTGTCGGTTGTCATAAACATAGAGATAAGGGTAGCATAAAATCCCTCCTGGGCAGCTGTACTGAATCGCTTTACCTGTAAGGGGTTAAGAAGCTCAAATAACCTAGCTGGCACCTGACCAGAAGGACCACTGAGGAAAGAAGATACTTTCAAATCTGGGGGGGAGAGGGAGGTTTTGTTTGTGACTCTCTTTGTTGCTCCCTCTCCGGACAGCGAGAGAAACCAAGCAGGGACAACATCTCCTGAATATATACCTGGAATAATCCATTTAAGAATTACAGAAATTGTAAGTAAGGCAAGGAAATGCATTAGGTTATCTTTTGTTTTAGCTTGTGAATTTTCCCTATGCTAAAGAGGTAGTTTCATTCCTGTTTTGTAACTGTGAAGCTGAGCCAGAGGGAAATCCTCTGTGTTTTAAATCTTTTTATTTACCCTGTAAAGTTACCTTCCATCCTGATTTTGCCGGTGTGATTCTTTTACTTTTTCTTTATAAATAAAGTTCTTCTTTTAAGAACCTGATCGATTTTCAGTGTCCTAAAGACAAAGGGTTTGGTCTGTGCTCACATTGCTAACCAATTGGTTGGTATATTATTCTCAAGCCTCCCCTGGAAAGGGGGTGAAGGGGCTTGGGGGATATTTTGGGGGGATAGGGACTCCAAGTGACCCTTTCCTGAATTTTTGTGCAAATCACTTGGTGGTGGCAGCAATACTGTCCAAGGACAAGGAAAGGAATTTGTGCCTTGGGGAAGTTTTTAACCTAAGCTGGTAGAATATAAGCTTAGGGGGTCTTTCATGCAGGTCCCCACATCTGAACCCAGGACTCCTGACTCCCATCCCCCCTGCTCTAACCACTAGACCCCGCTCCCTCAGAGTTCAGATTGGGGGGGAACCCTGACATGGGTGTATATTGCCATAGATCAATGTATGCAGTTCCCACCAACACTGGTAGGAATTTTGTGCAGATACGAGCCCCGCACCTCAGAACTTACTGCTTGTTTTCTAGCCAGAGGATAATTGGAAGGGATTTCTCTCACAAGGTGGAGCACAGGAATAGGTTTCTTTGCAACTGTTAATATCCTGAATGCATACCTCTCATTTTCAGGTTTGGGACAGTCAGTATCTTGCATGTCTTAATAGTCAGGCAAGCCCTAAATTAGTCAGTTACATTCAGCTTGCCTTGCCAGTTCGCTCCATTTGGGCAGGAGACAAGTTTGGGTGGAGCTGTTCTCACTATAATCCCCCAGCTCCTCTCCTGGTGTCAAGACTGTCTGCATTAGAAGTTTACAAAACCCAGAAGTTATTTGCTTTGCATGTTCTAAACATGTTTTACTGCACCAATTCCACACCACAGGGTGTTACTTTGCAACATCACAGTGATGACATCACTGAGTCTTACTGCAAGGGCTGGTGAATTTACAATCTTGTTTCTGTGCTAGAAACAGGGACCTTACTCAGAAGGAAATGGGATCCTGCAACAAGACAGGTTGAAGCTTGTAGACCAGCAATTAACGAAAAATAAATAATTTCAGAAATACGTTGGCAGGTACATTCTACCCCTCTCAGAACAGGCCTAACTCAAGGTATGAGGCAGCCAAAAGGAAGACTCCATTAATCAGACTTTGCTAGAGACCTTCCACCCTCGTAGGACTCAAGCAGGGTTTGCAAGTCATGCAGTGTGGACGTGCAAACCATGCCCGCTATATTCCTAACTAAGAATAGATACCCATCTGTCTTGGATGGTTCAGACACAACAAATCCTGCATTTTGGCAAGGGGTTGGACTAGATGACCCTTGTGGTCCTGTTTAACCCTATGATTCTAAGCCAGCTATATTAAGCTCTTCACCCTGAATTTGTTGCGTGTGCAAGGATAGAAGAGA
Source organism: Emys orbicularis (assembly GCF_028017835.1). Taxonomy (NCBI): domain Eukaryota; kingdom Metazoa; phylum Chordata; order Testudines; family Emydidae; genus Emys; species Emys orbicularis. Next base: position 46,798,212 of record NC_088691.1, read on the forward strand.
GCTTGCTTCTCCAGGTCCAAGAAACAAACCCAGAATTGCTAGGCACTTTTGAGTCACAACAGGGCATTTCAACACAGCTATGTCTATCTCAAGACCCTGGGGGGCTAATCCACTGCTGCTCTGCACCTTGCATTAGGTCAGTGGCTCTCAAACTTTTGAACTGGTGACCCCTTTCACATAGCAAGCCTCTGAGTGCGACCCCCCTTATAAATTAAAAATACTTTTAAATATATTTAACACCATTGTAAATGATGGAGGCAAAGCGGGGTTTGGGGTGGAGGTTGACAGCTTGCGACCCCCCATGTAATAACCTCATGACCCCCTGAGGGGACCTGACCCCCAGTTTGAGAACCCCTGCGTTAGGTACACCAGTGCAGAGTGGGTGTGAAACTAACATTGACTGTAAAATGCTGCCTAATCAGAATGTGGTTTCGCCTTTCACTGGGCGCTGGTGTACCTCACACAGGGTGCAGGGCAGCAGCGAGACAGGGACAATAATCCTGAAAGGAAAAGGATGCAGGTTGATGGCAAAAGCTGCCCAAGGAGAGGTGTGGGGAAAGTAAATCCTGTGCTGGGAGTTCATTCTAAGCCAGGCTGCAGCCTGTGTGAAACACAAACAAATGAAGCATCTGGAAATGTTGGGCTTTTCACTCATCTTTTATTGCCACAACAAAGGACTTTCCTGAGCTCCTATTAATCAGCAATTACTAGCAGGGCCATGTCCCAAACTCCATCAGTCCCATGTCAGCATAAGCCAGATGGAGCTGCAAGGACAGAGGAGCCTGGGGGAGGGAAAGGGCTCCTCGCATTACTTGGGGAAGAAACAGCCTGGTTTTGGGGAACTGTACTGCAAAAGCAGGGGGAGGGAAAGAGCCCAATGGCTGATTGTTTACATAAGCAGGACTCCGCCATAGCTCCATAAAAGCTTGTCTGGCCCTTTACCCACCTCCTGCCCCCAGGGAATGCCTGCTATTGACCTGCCCTGGTACAGTCCATGGCCCCTCCCTTCCTGCCTGTGGCTCTTCTCCTGGCACTTTCCAAGGGGAAGGGGAGCAGATGGGGGCTCTCCTCCAGCTCAAAATATTGAGCCTCTAAAGCTCACTTTAAAGTTCAGCCCTTAAGCAGTTAGGCCAGGTCTACATTAGAACTTTTCCTAGTACAGTAGTGTCAGGTGTGATTTTTTTTTTTTAATTTTTAATTTTTTAATAGTGTTTCTATATTGGCAAAAGCCCTAATGTAGATGCAGTTATTCCAGCATGATTCCATTTGCAGGTATAGCTCATTTTGTTTCCCACAAGTCTACAATCCTCTTCTGACTCATTGCTGTCCTGGTTTTACCCCTCCTTCCCTTGCCCCAGCTCTGCTACTGCACCTCAGTCCTAAAGCACAGCACCCCTTGCTGTTCGAGGCTGACCTGGGACACCCATTAGCATGGCTGGGAAATGCTAAACACTGTGATTCTGTGATATGGCAGGAGATGGTGATGACCAAATCACTTTTGACCTCTGGCCACCAAAGATATCCAGATAGGCTAATGCCCAGCCAACCCTACTGTCCTGCCACAGGCCCCAAGAACCTGCTTTTCATGAGGATCCTTTTAAAGTGCCTTGCAATAAACTGGCTGCAGGAAGGCAGCACACACTGCAGTCCCATGAACTGGATGTCTTATGGGACACATGGTTAGTGCTGTGCCCTTGGCAACTGACTAAATGAACTCTTGGTAGTGATTCTAACATCCTTTGTAAAGCAAGCTGTGGGGCAGGTGAACTACAGTTACCACACAGAGCAGACCTACAAACAAACACCTTCCTTGCTGTACCTACTGAACACATACTCCTTTGACAATTAGAAGCTGGGCAGCCATTCAGGGTCTGTCTTCACTGCAGTTAACCTGGGCTCTTACTTGAGCATTGCCCTGAACCCCTCTCCAGTCCGACTCCACACACATAAACCTTGGGCATAAGTTCAGTGGTGCTTTCAACCCAGGCTAGCTGGCTCATCTGGGGCTAATGCCCAAATGAGGCTTTCATTCAGGCTGGTGACCCACCCTCTCTACAGGGAGGATGCAGGCTGAGCCACTCATGTGTTGATAGACCTCCCGGTTCTCCTCCATGTGCCCAGAAGGACAGACAAGCTCTCCTACAATTCACTCCAGGAATCAGAGCAGCTCAGCTTAATGCAGCACACAGAACCCTGGGACTCGGCCCAGGGCCGCCCAGAGGATTCACGGGGGCCTGGGGTCTTTGGCGGCAGGGGGCCCCTGCCGCCGAATTGCCGCCGAAGACCCGGCACTTCGGCGGCGGGTCCCGGAGCAGAAGGACCCCCCGCCACCGAACTGCTGCCGAAGACCCGGAGCGGAAGAAGCTCCGGGGGCCCGGGCCCCGGGAGAGTTTTCCGGGGCCCCCGGAGCAAGTGAAGGACCCCGCTCCAGGGGCCCCGAAAAACACTCGTGGGGGCCCCTGCGGGGCCTGGGGCAAATTGCCCCACTTGCCCCCCCCTCTGGGCGGCCCTGACTCAGCCTTGGAAGTCCTAGCAACACCTGAGGAGGGCACCAGTGAGGACACTAATTCTGGCATGGCTTTACAGGGTGGCTGCTCATACCTGAGCTAGGCTAAACTGGATATTCAGACCCAGGTGCCTATCACTTGAGTTAAGTCTGCAGTGAAGACATATCTATAGAGGTCGAAGCACGAGACCTGTGTCTCATGCCAGAGACAAGTAGGGAATAGGCACAGCTGCAACTTAGTTGGCAGGGTGGGACGAACTCCCCTGCTGCATAGGACCTACTGTGTCTCAGGTAAGGGAATAGCTCAAAGGGGTAGCCTCTCAAAGAATCTGACACCCCTAGGCCTCCTTGTGGGATGGCAGTTAAGTCACCCCATGTCAGGACAGGTTCACTGGTCTGGAAGGAGAGCAGCAAGAAAAATAAATCTGAGGGATTCACCACAGACCGAGACGGAGGGAGGCCAGCAGGCCGAAGGGGACTCTGCAAAGTCTGAGCCGCACAGACCATCTGGAAAGAGGGAAACCAGAGGTCCTATGGAATATCACCAGGGAAACCAGTTCTGGGTTTCCAGAGGGGCCTATTGAGCCAGTTCTGCCATGAATATCAGGGAGCCCAAAGAGACTGGTGGAATAGGAGATCCAGGATGGATGCAGCAATTTTGGCTCCATTTAATGAGGCCCAGATGTGAGATGGGATGGTCAGCTGTACAATAAGTGTCATGCGCAAGAAAAACAGTCAGTCCTGTCAGGGATGGAAGAGAGGAGTGCCTTGGAAGACGGCTACACAAACATCTGAAGATTGTCGTATGAAGCTCAGAAGGTTTGTAAGTTTGGCCACCCCTGCAATATTGTATAGAAGAGACTCATTCCCCGAGTGTAAGACCTGCTGGAGGCAGGGGTAGGAGTGGGTTTTAGCTGGAGTGAATGCTGTGTGAGGGTAGAGGGTTTCAGTCTGAGCACATCTGGGAGTGTAGTAGAGAACTATGGGGGTCACCGCAGGAGTGAAACTGGAGGGAAACAGCTCAGCAATGAAGGAGTGGAGTCTGCATGCTGGGGTTTGTAGTTCCATCAATAAAACTTGGGGCGGGGGTGTGACCTGGTGTGCCTGGGGTAGCCCTCACTGAAAATGCCAAGGTCAAGGCAGGATGCAAAAAGGAGAGCAGATTCTCCCAAAACTGGTGGTTAACACTGAAGTTAGACTCACCCCCCAGTCACAAACTGCTCCTGATCCCCCACACTGGTTATCAAGCAGCTAAAAAAAGAAATCACACAGCCCCCTTATTGCATTCCAGTTCTCTGGCTCCCAATCAGCACCTAGGTCCAATACAGTGAGAAGTTGTTTAAAAACTCTGCTCACTATAAGACATGTTCCCCAAGGGCCAGGCACATTGCCAGGTCAATATTAGGTTGGATCTTACCCAAAATACCACGCTGCAAGCCAGTCCTTTAGTGTCTAAAACTAAAGGTTTATTATAAAGAAAGAACAAGAAGAGAGTTATTAAATGGTAACGCAATTAAAAACATACAGAGACTTCAAAATCCATATATCAGGTTCTTAGCCGTATTGGTGAGTTTGCTGGCTTGAAAGTCCCTCTGGAACACATCCACAGCTTGGATGGGTCATTCAGTCCTTTTTTCAGAGCTTCATTTATAGAAAAGTTACTCCAAAGGTAAGAATCATAGAATCATAGAACTGGAAGGAACCTCAAGAGGTCATCTAGTTCAGTCCCCTGCACTCATGGCAGGACTAAGTATTATCTAGACCATCCCTGACAGGTGTTTATCTAACCTGCTCTTAAAAATCTCCAATGATGGAGATTCCACAACCTCCCTAGGCAATTTATTCCAGTGCTTAACCACCCTGACAGTTCGGAAGCTTTTTCTAATGTCCAACCTAAACCTCCCTTGCTGCAATTTTAGCCCATTGCTTCTTGTCCTATCCTCAGAGGTTAAGAACAATTTTTCTCCCTCCTCCTTGTAACAACCTTTTACGTACTTGAAAACTGTTATCATGTCCCCTCTCAATCTTCTCTTCTCCAGACTAAACCAACCCAATTTTTTCAATCTTCCCTCATAGGTCATGTTTTCTAGACCTTTAATCATTTTTGTTACTCTTCCCTGGACTTTCTCCAATTTGTCCACATCTTTTCTGAAATGTGGCACCCAGAACTGGACACAATACTCCAGTTGAGGCCTAATCAGCGTGGAGTAGAGTGGAAGAATTACTTCTCATGTCTTAAAAACAACAAGGAGTCCGGTGGCACCTTAAAGACTAACAGATTTATTTGGGCATAAGCTTTTGTGGGTAAAAAACCTCACTTCTTCGTGAGGTTTTTTACCCACGAAAGCTTATGCCCAAATAAATCTGTTAGTCTTTAAGGTGCCACCAGACTCTTTGTTGTTTTTGTGGATACAGACTAACACGGCTACCCCCTGATACTTTTCTCATGTCTTAGCCCTGGTCTACACTACGAGTTTAGGTCGAATTTAGCAGCGTTAGATCGATTTAACCCTGCACCCGTCCACACGATGAAGCCATTTTTGTTGACTTAAAGGGCTCTTAAAATTGATTTCTGTACTCCTCCCCGACGAGGGAATTAGCACTGAAATCGACCCTGCTGGGTCGAATTTGGGGTAGTGTGAACGCAATTCGACGGTATTGGCCTCCGGGAGCTATCCCAGAGTGCTCCATTGTGACAGCTCTGGACAGCACTCTCAACTCAGATGCACTTGCCAGGTAGACAGGAAAAGGCCCGCGAACTTTTGAATTTCATTTCCTGTTTGGCCAATGTAGAGAGCTGATCAGCACAGGTGACCATGCAGAGCTCATCAGCATAGGTGACCATGGAGTCCCAGAATTGCAAAAGAGCTCCAGCATGGACTGAACGGGAGGTACTGGATCTGATCGCTGTATGGGGAGACAAAACCGTGCTATCCGAACTCCATTCCAAAAGACGACATGCCAGAATATTTGAAAAAATCTCCAAGGGCATGAAGGACAGGGGCTATAACAGGGACCCGCAGCAGTGCCGTGTGAAGTTAAGAAGTTCAGGCAAGCCTACCAAAAAAACAAAGAGGCAAACGGCCGTTCCGGGTCAGAGCCCCAGACATGCCGCTTCTATGATGAGCTGCATGCCATTCTACAACTACCCCACCCCTGTGTGTGGACTCCGTCAATGGATTCTCACGCAACAGGGATGTGGATTTTGGGGACGAGGAAGATGAGGAGGAGGTTGAAGAAACCGTTTTCCCCGACAGCCAGGAACTGTTTTTCACCCTGGATAGGGAACCCTCCCAACCCACCCAAGGTGGGCTCCCGGCCTTGAAGGCGGAGAAGGGACCTCTGGTGAGTGTACCTTTGTAAATATAATACATGGTTTAAAAGCAAGCATGTTTAATGATTAATTTGCCCTGAAGACTTGGGATGCATTGGCGGCCAGTACAGCTACTGGAAAAGTCTGTTAACGTGTATGGGGATGGAGCGGAAATCCTCCAGGGACATCTCAGTGAAGCTCTCCTGGATGTACTCCCAGGGTCACCTGGTTGAAATAGGGGAATTTTATTAAGGGGACATTCAGAGGTGGCCGTTCTTGCTGGGCTGTTTGCCTGTGGCTGAACAGAAATCATCCCCGCTGTTAGCCACGCGGTGCAGGGAGGAGTGAAGCAATCATCCCAGAGAATTGAGTGTGTGGGGGGGGGTTAGTTGGGTTTGTGCTGCACGTTAACCCGAAAACCGCAGCCCCTCCTTTTAAATGGCCAACCCATTTGTAACGTTGTGCAGTCTACATGGTTTTATAAAAACATGACAATAAGTGAATATAATGTAACTGGGATAGTTTTATAAAAAAATTGATAATAAGTAACTATAATGCAAATGGGATATGCTTTGTGCAAAAGGTCTCTTGTAAGGTATCATTACAAAGCTCATAATCTACTGAGTGTGATCAACCTATTTGTAGAAATGTACCACTCTTGTATCTAAAACTAGAAATATAATATGTAACTCTGAGGGCCTATTGTAATTATGTAAAGTGTGGGCCATTAATGATGGTTTGGAATCTTGATGACTCCCATTGTCTGCAGATGGCTGTTTACCTGTGAGTCTCCCTGTATATGTGTGTGCTGGCAAGTGAGTAATGAAGTCTTGCAGTGACATGTGATCATGTCACCTGAACTGGAATCCATCTTTAACCTGGTGCTTTTCCAGTGAGGGGGGGGCGGAAACCCAGAGGGACAAAGGGTTCCCGCCTTATGCAAAAAATATATAAAGGGGTGGAAGAAAACAGAAAGGGAGAGAGGAGCCATCATGGAGAATCCCCTAGATAACACCTAAGCTGGAACAAAAGCTGTACCAGGGGAAAGAATTGTGCCCAGGCCTGGAAGGTGTCCAGTCTGAGAAAAACTTACTGAAGCATCTCTGAGGGTGAGATTATCTGTATTTAGTTTGATTAGGCATAGATTTGCGCATTTTATTTTATTTTGCTTGTAACTTACTTTGTTCTGTCTGTTACTACTTTGAACTACTTAAATCCTACTGTCTGTATTTAATAAAATCACTTTTTATTTAGTAATTTACTCAGAGTATGTATTAATACCTGGGGGAGCAAACAACTGTGCATATCTCTCTATCAGTGTTATAGAGGGCGAACAATTTATGAGTTTGCCCTGCATAAACTTTATGCAGGGTAAAACGGATTTATCTGGGTTTAGACCCCATTGGGAGTTGGGCATCTGAGTGCTAAAGACAAGCACACTCCTGTGAGCTGGTTTTCGGGTAAACTTGCAGCTTTGGGACAAGTGATTCAGACCCTGAGTCTTTGTCAGAGCAGACTGGAGTGTCTGGCTCAGCAAGACAGGGTGCTGGAATCCTGAGCTGGCAGGGAAAACAGAAGCAGGGGTAGTCTTTGCACATTGGGTGGCAGCTCCCAAGGGGGTTTCTGTGATCCAACTCGTCACAGTGGCGTAGTCGAGCAGGATCTGTGCACAGCTGATTGCTTTGAGATACTGGTAGTGATTTTAAGTAAGTTTTAAGTGTGGTGGCTGGAGAACAGACAAAGTGGTTACTGGTTTGTTATTTTCTGTTTGCTTATTTCGGGAAAGGGAAGTAGGGACAGAAAAGGAAGCAAAATAAGTAAGAAGGAAGATCAGAAGAAGCTAAAACTACACAAGTTGCAAATTGCCCAGAAAGACTGAACAATGGGCGCTGGGAATGTCTCTGTTAACTCTAAGAAGCCCCTGAGCTGAGTGCATCTCAGTTTCAGTGAACTGCAGATGGGTGTGGCCCAACCTCTGTCTGTGCTAAAGCTGACTGGAGTGTCTAATTTAGCAAGACAGGAGTGGAGGGGTGCCTGTTCTGGCAGGAGGGTGTTCTCTGTGGTATCCCAGCTCATCGAGTGATGGTCTCAAGGGAAGACAAATGAAAATTGATATACAATTTGCCTGGGAAAAGGCTGACCTGGAAAAAGAAAAGGCTGCCCACCAGCCTGGACTTAAGAGACAAAGCAATTAAGACCCAGAAGCATGACCTGGCTGTAATGAAGTGGAAGAGGTGCACAGAGACATGTATCCTGGAGCTGGAAGTTGGGGTCCTGGTGACTGCTGCGGTGGGAACAAACCTCAAGGACTCTAGCTGGAAGCAAACCCAACCTGAGTGAAAGGGGGGGGATTTTGCTGGCCAGCGAAAGGTCCCTCATAGCTGGTAGCTGTGAGCCTACAGCTGGATCAGGGTCTCTTTCCCTTTTGGGGGACACAGGAGTGTCTGCCCCATAGGGGAGCCCAAAAACGAATTTTAGGTATACTGCCTCCGCCATGGTCAGTGTCCAAGTCTCTGGCAGTAAGTTCAGGAGGAGGGTGTAACGTTGTGCAGTCTACATGGTTTTATAAAAACATGACAATAAGTGAATATAATGTAACTGGGATAGTTTTATAAAAAAATTGATAATAAGTAACTATAATGCAAATGGGATATGCTTTGTGCAAAAGGTCTCTTGTAAGGTATCATTACAAAGCTCATAATCTACTGAGTGTGATCAACCTATTTGTAGAAATGTACCACTCTTGTATCTAAAACTAGAAATATAATATGTAACTCTGAGGGCCTATTGTAATTATGTAAAGTGTGGGCCATTAATGATGGTTTGGAATCTTGATGACTCCCATTGTCTGCAGATGGCTGTTTACCTGTGAGTCTCCCTGTATATGTGTGTGCTGGCAAGTGAGTAATGAAGTCTTGCAGTGACATGTGATCATGTCACCTGAACTGGAATCCATCTTTAACCTGGTGCTTTTCCAGTGAGGGGGGGGGCGGAAACCCAGAGGGACAAAGGGTTCCCGCCTTATGCAAAAAATATATAAAGGGGTGGAAGAAAACAGAAAGGGAGAGAGGAGCCATCATGGAGAATCCCCTAGATAACACCTAAGCTGGAACAAAAGCTGTACCAGGGGAAAGAATTGTGCCCAGGCCTGGAAGGTGTCCAGTCTGAGAAAAACTTACTGAAGCATCTCTGAGGGTGAGATTATCTGTATTTAGTTTGATTAGGCATAGATTTGCGCATTTTATTTTATTTTGCTTGTAACTTACTTTGTTCTGTCTGTTACTACTTTGAACTACTTAAATCCTACTGTCTGTATTTAATAAAATCACTTTTTATTTAGTAATTTACTCAGAGTATGTATTAATACCTGGGGGAGCAAACAACTGTGCATATCTCTCTATCAGTGTTATAGAGGGCGAACAATTTATGAGTTTGCCCTGCATAAACTTTATGCAGGGTAAAACGGATTTATCTGGGTTTAGACCCCATTGGGAGTTGGGCATCTGAGTGCTAAAGACAAGCACACTCCTGTGAGCTGGTTTTCGGGTAAACTTGCAGCTTTGGGACAAGTGATTCAGACCCTGAGTCTTTGTCAGAGCAGACTGGAGTGTCTGGCTCAGCAAGACAGGGTGCTGGAATCCTGAGCTGGCAGGGAAAACAGAAGCAGGGGTAGTCTTTGCACATTGGGTGGCAGCTCCCAAGGGGGTTTCTGTGATCCAACCCGTCACACCATTTTAAATGGCCAACCTGATGGGTGCTTGGTATAGGAAATGAGGGTGCTACTGTTTGAAACCATCCCCACATGTTATGAAGGTTAAAGAAGCCAAAAGACTCTGGCTTACCATGTCTGCCTGCAAGCTGAATTCTGTTGCCCGCCGGCCCTGCGTGTGTGATCTCTCACACCAAACCAGCAGGACCTCAATATAAGAGGCAAAATGCGACCTTGTAAAGAAAGCACACATGCTATGTAATGTTAACAGCTTGGTTCACTGTGAAAGAGTCTACCCATTGTTCTCTAAAATGTGTCTTTTTAAATACTACTCTCCCTTTTTTTCCTCCCGCAGCTGCAACTGCTTCAATGCTCCCCATATCATCGCCGTCCCAGAGGCTAGCGAAGATTAGAAGGCGAAAAAAACGCACTCGCAATGAAATGTTCTCTGAGCTCATGCAGTCCTCCCACACTGAAGGAGCCCAGCAGAATGCCTGGAGGCAGACACTGTCAGAGTGCAGGAAATCACAAAATGAATGTGAGGACAGGTGGTGGGAGCAAGAGGAGAGATGGCGGGATCAAGATGATCAGTGGCGTCAGCGTGATGGGAGGAGGCAGGAAGCAGTGCTTAGGCTACTGGAGAATCAAACTGATATTCTCCGGTGTACTGTTGAGGTGCAGGAAAGGCAGCAGGAGCACAGACCGCCGCTGCAGCCCAAGTGAAACCAACCGCCCTCTTCCCCAAGCTCCATAGCCTCCTCACCCAGACGCCCAAGAACGGGGTGGGGGGGCCTCCAGCCACCCAACTACTCCACCCCAGAGGACTGCCCAAGCAACAGAAAGCTGGCATTCAATAAGTTTTGAAATGCAGTATGGCCTTGTCCTTCCCTCCTCCACCACCCCACCCAGTGCTTCCCTCCTCCCCCACCACTCCCGGGCTACCTTGGCAGTTATCCCCCCATTTGTGTGATGAATTAATAAAGAATCCATGAATCTGAAACAACAATGACTTTATTGCCTCTGCAAGGGGAGATCAAAGGGGGGAGGGGAGGGCGGTTGGCTTACAGGGAAGTAGAGTGAATCAAGGAGAACAAACAGAACTTTCACACCGTAGCCTGGCCAGTGATGAAACTGGTTTTCAAAGCTTCTCTGATGCGCAGCGCACCCTGCTATGCTCCTCTAACCGCCCTGGTGTCTGGCTGCACGTAATCAGCAGCCAGGCAATTTGCCTCAACCTCCCACCCCGCCATAAATGTCTCCCTCTTACTCTCATAGATATTGTGGAGCACACAGCAAGCAGTAATAACAATTGGTTTCGCTGAAGTCTAACCGAGTCAGTAAACTGTGCCAGCGCACTTTTAAACGTCCAAATGCACATTCTACCACCATTCTGCACTTGCTCAGCCTATAGTTGAACAGCTCCTGACTACTGTCCAGGGTGCCTGTGTACTGCTTCATGAGCCATGGCATTAAGGGGTAGGCTGGGTCCCTGTGACGGGGTTGGGACTCACCCCCTGGCGCCTCCTACTGGTTGTCTCGGGAATTAGCTCTGTCCAGTGGAGCGCCCCCTCCTGGTGGTGTCCTGTCCATTGTCTCGCCCTCGGTTGGCGTGTGGACCCACGTCGCTCTCCGGCTTGCGGCATCCTCTTCCGGACCACTGCCCTCCGGCAGTGCCCCTTAGTCCATCCACACCCCCTTCCGGGGGGGGGGATTAACAGGAGTCTTTGCACTGGCCTCAGCGGCCTGCCACAACCCCCAAGTCTAGCCCCTCTTACGTCAGGGGGCAGGTTGCAGCCTGACTCGGCCATTGCTCCACGGCCCGGTGCAGCACAAGGGGGAAAAGGGGGTACCCAGGCCCGCCCGCTAGTCTGGGTCCCGACCCAGGGACCCTCTAACGGCAGCCTCTTGGCCCTCCTTCTCTCGCCTTGCCTTCAGCCTTCCCTGGGTCACTTCCCCTCTGACCCCATTGCACCCTCTAGGCCCTTCTACTCAGGGCCGGCAGTCTGGCAGGTATCAGACTAAAGGTCCTCTCTGCTTCCCTGAGCCTGCCCAGCACTGCGCTGTCTTGGGTGCTGGTCTCCTGCTCAGGAGACAGACCTTCCTCCCTGAAGGTCTGGGACAGACTGACTCTCCTCTCTCAGAGCAGCCTTTTTATAGGGCTGAGCCTGGCCCTGATTGGCTGTCTCCAATCCAGGCCTTGATTGGCTCCCAATAAGCCCGTCTCTTATTGGCTGCCGGGCTGCACAGGCGCACTGGCCTGCTGCAGCCCCCTCTAGCATGGGGGTGGGGCAGACACCCCACCACAGTCCCCAAGGATAACTATAGGCATTTCAACATCCCCAACGGTTATTTTCTGGTCTGGAAAGTAAGTCCCTTGCTGCAGCCGTTCACACAGAACAGAGTTCCTAAAGATGCGAGCGTCATGTACCTTTCCCGGCCATCCCATGTTGATGTTGGTGAAACGTCCCTTGTGATCCACCAGTGCTTGCAGCACCATTGAAAAGTACCCCTTTCGGTTTATGTACTGGCTACCTTGGTGGTCCGGTCCCAAGATAGGGATATGCGTTCCGTCTATCGCCCCACCACAGTTAGGGAATCCCATTGCAGCAAAGCCATCCACTATGACCTGCACATTTCCCAGAGTCACTACCCTTGATAGCAGCATCTCAGTGATCGCGTTGGCTTCTTGGATCACAGCAGCCCCCACAGTAGATTTGCCCACTCCAAATTGATTCCTGACTGACCGGTAGCTGTCTGGCGTTGCAAGCTTCCAGAGGGCTATCGCCACTCGCTTGTGAACTGTGAGGGCTGCTCTCATCTTGGTATTCTTGCGCTTCAGGGCGGGGGAAAGCAAGTCACAAAGTTCCATGAAAGTGCCCTTACGCATGCGAAAGTTTCGCAGCCACTGGGAATCATCCCAGACCTGCAACACTATGCGGTCCCGCCAGTCTGTGCTTGTTTCCCGGGCCCAGAATTGGCGTTCCATGGCATGAACCTGCCCCATTAGCACCATGATGTCCAAATTGCCAGGGCCCGTGCTTTGAGAGAACTCTGTGTCCATGTCCTCATCACTCTCGTCACCACGCTGCTGTCGCCTCCTCGCCTGCTTCTGAAGTTTCCGGTGCTGCATATACTGCAGGATAATGCGCATGGTGTTTATAGTGCTCATAACTGCCGCGGTGATCTGAGCGGGCTCCATGCTTGCCATGGTATGTAGTCTGCGGAAAAAAGGCGCGAAACGATTGTCTGCCATTGCTCTCACGGAGGGAGGGGAGACTCACGACATGGCTTACAGGGTTGGCTTAAGGGAATTAAAATCACACAACTGTCACACCAAAGCCTGGCCAGTCATGAAACTGGTTTTCAAAGCCTCTGTGATGCGCAGCGCGCCTTGCTGTGCTCTTCTAATCTAATCACAAACAGCCTAGTCAGCAAACAGCGCCAGCAAGCTTTTAAACGTCCAAAGGCACATTCTACCACCATTCTGCACTTGTTCAGCCTATAGTTGAACTGCTCCTTATTACTGTCCAGACTTCATGAGCCATGGGAGCAAGGGGTAGGTTGGGGTAGGTGCGACCGCGTGGTGCTGCCGGCTGGGAGAGAAGCCTGAGGCAGAAGCCTCCAGCTGGCATGATATTCCAGGCAGGACTGAATCTCCATTAGACGAAACTTAAAGAAGAGAATGACCTGGAGTCATTCCCATTTTTGTCTAGGCACCCCCGACCGACCTCACCAAGGTCGGCCAGGAGCGCCCACGAGACGACGACAATGGTTAACAGTTGTATTGCACTGTCTGCCGCCGGCAAGGCAAGGCAAGGCAAGGCAAGGAGACGCTGCTGTGTAGCACTGCAGTACCGCGTCTGCCAGCAGCACCCAGGAGATGTACGGTGACTGAGCTGAGCGGGCTCCATGCTTGCCGTGGTATGTCGTCTGCACGGGTAACTCAGGAAAAAAGGCGAGAAACAATTGTTTGCCATTGCTTTCACGGAGGGAGTGAGGAAGGGAGGCCTGATGACATGTACCCAGAACCACCCGTGACAATGTTTTTGCCCCATCAGGCATTGGGAGCTCAACTCAGAATTCCAATGGGCGGCGGAGACTGCGGGAACTGTGGGATAGCTACCCACAGTGCAACGCTCCTAAAGTCGACAGTAGCCTCGGTACTGTGGACGCACTCCGCCGACTTAATGCGCTTAGTGGGGACACACACAATCGACTGTATAAAATCAATTTCTAAAAAATCGACTTCTATAAAATCAACCTAATTTCGTAGTGTAGACATACCCTTAGTTACAACACTCCTGCTAATACGTCCCAGAATGATGTTTGCTTTTTTTGCAACAGCCTTACACTGTTGACTCATATTTAGCTTGTGGTCCACTATGACCCCCAGATCCCTTTCCGCAGTACTTCTTCCTAGGCAGTCATTTCCCATTTTGTATGTGTGCAACTGATTGTACCTTCCTAAATGGAGTACTTTGCATTTGTCCTTATTGTATTTCATCACTAAATACCATTTCTCCAGTTTGTCCAGATTATTTTGAATTTTAATCCTATTTTCCAAAGTACTTGCAACCCCTCCCAGTTTGGTATCATCTGCAAACTTTATAAGTGTACTCTCTGCCATTATCTAAATCATTGATGAAGATATTGAACAGAACCAGACCCAGATCCTGATGGACCTCACTCGTTATGCCCTTCCAGCATGATTGTGAACCACTGATAACTACTCTCTGGGAACAGTTTTCCAACCACCTTACATAGAATATCAGAGTTGGAAGGGACCTCAGGAGGTCATCTAGACCAACCCCCTGCTCAAAGCAGGACCCATCCCCAGACAAATTTTTGCCCCCAATCGGCGCCCTCAAGGATTGAACTCACAACCCTGAGTTTAACAGGCCAGTGCTCAAACCACTGAGCTATCCCTCCATCTAGGTTGCATCTCCCTAGTTTGTTTATGAGAAGGTCATGCAAGACAGTATCAAAAGCTTTACTAAAGTCAAGATATAAGAAGCAGGAATGAAGACAAAATGGAGAAGAGGCAGCTGTCTTTCATACCTTTTGCCATGTGCCTTGTACTTCCTTTGTCTTCTGGGGCACCTGGCATTGACCACTGTCGGAAGACAGGTTTCAGAGTAGCAGCCGTGTTAGTCTGTATCCGCAAAAAGAACAGGAGTACTTGTGGCACCTTAGAGACTAACAAATTTATTAGAGCATAAGCTTTCGTGGGCTACAACCCACTTCTTTGGATGCATATAGAGTGAAACATATATTGAGGAGATATATATACACACATACATATATCTCCTCAATATATGTTTCACTCTATATGCATCCGAAGAAGTGGGTTGTAGCCCACGAAAGCTTATGCTCTAATAAATTTGTTAGTCTCTAAGGTGCCACAAGTACTCCTGTTCTTTTTGTCGGAAGACAGGATATTGGGCTAGACGGACCTTTGGTCTGACCCAGTATGGCCATTCTTAGGTTATTATGTCCCAAACACAAGCTTCACAGCACATGGCATGGAAACGCCTTAGAGTTCTGTCCATAGACATGCCCCTACATGTCTTGCTGACTCATCAGGTGTAGTCCCTGGCTTTTTTCAATGGGTTCAATGTATAGCCGATGTCCCTTGATGGGCCATCAAAAGCAGGCAAGGCAGTGCTGATGCCAAGCTGTCTGGGGGTGTCACCCAGAATCACAGCACAAGTGTTGAAATACAGATATACCATACATATCAATAACTCACAATACAAAGGTGATACAAACTTATAAACAAGATAATCATACTAGGCAAATCA
This sequence comes from Emys orbicularis, assembly GCF_028017835.1. Taxonomy (NCBI): domain Eukaryota; kingdom Metazoa; phylum Chordata; order Testudines; family Emydidae; genus Emys; species Emys orbicularis. Next base: position 46,813,541 of record NC_088691.1, read on the forward strand.
TAACATTTTCACAGATACCTTAGATGGCATATCTGGTCAGATTCCTTGCAATTTTATAATACTGGTATCAACAATATCATAAAGTGTCTCCCAGATTCCATACAGTGTCACAGGGGGGCTATTCACAGACCGGCATTCAGGAGTTGGGCAACACTCAAGATCTCAGACACCTCTGACATTTGCAGCAGTCTGATAGTTCAGCCAGAAGGGCAGCCAACTGCTTCTCTGCTATTGTTTAAGAGTCCATCTAAGACAACTTGCTTCTGCTTTGAATCTGACATCCTGCGAATTCTCAGCTTGTGTTTCACAGAGGGAGAGGTCCAAAGAATGTTTGGCACCGGATCCAGCTTTATTGGCCAGTGGACCAAACTGTCCCATCTCCAGAGCAGCCAAGTCAATTAAGGGAGCAGTGAGTCAGCCACCAGCTGAAATCCACTCCCAGTGTACCCCCTGGCACAACCAACCCTAACAGTTCCATCTTTACGAGAGTCGGCTGCAGTTTTCAGCTGTCCATAACTCCCAGATAAAAGCCAGTACTGTGCATTTCTCTAATGGCTTGAAAGATCCCAAAGCACTTTACAAGCTATAAGAATAAAGGATTGCTTCACCCCAAACTGAAATGCAGCCACCTCAGGTGGAGAAGCTGAGTGACATTACTTTGTTTAGGACAGGAAGTGAACTTTATAGCCAATTAAATTCCCTCTGCAGTTTTTCGGCAGACAGTGCAGTTACCTAAACTGGAATTTGTCCAGAACACTGGGGTTCATTCCCCTGCTCTTGCAAGAAGTGTGATGGGATCTTTAATAGCCACAAGGTGCTTCAGCACCTCAGCTTCAAATCTCACCCAGAAAACGATCTCCCAGGATCTGAGCAGCCATTGGAGCACCTGTTCTGAACAGATTCAGAGGGAAGTCTACCTTCTAGAAAGTACCAACTCCTACCCCAGCTCTAAAGCCTTTATAGGAGGGCCTGTCTGAAATTCAGGAGGCTTTACTAGATGATGTTGAAAAACTGGAGGAGGATGCAGAGAGCCACAAAAGTGAACATGGCTTACAATGAAGGACTGAGCTCACTCTGTTCATGTTATGATTATGAAGGATGAAATTGAGATTGACTTGATTACAGCCTAAGTACCTTCAGAAAGAGAAGACACTGGGTCCTACTGGCTCTGTCATCTCCCGGAGAAAGACAGAACAAGAACCCATGGCTGGAAGCTGACGCCTGACAAATTCAAATTCAAATGAAGGCACAAGTTTTTAACAGTGAAGATAATTAACTTTGGGAACAACCTCCCAAGGGAACTGGTGGATGCTCCATATCTTGGAGTTTTCAAATCCAGACTGATGTGTTTGGCTAAAGCATCTTCCAGAAAGACAAGTTAATAGGTTCAATAAAAGGGTAACTGGTGGAGTTTAATGGCCTGTGCTGTACAGGTCAGACTAGATCTAACGCTCTCATCTGGTCTTAAACTCTACGGTGCTCTAGACATGAAAGTCAAGCAAGTCCATGAAAAGAGAATGAGCCTTAATGCAGTGAAACTTCTGTATTGTTAAGAGTCTGAATTCAACCCACAAGAGCAAATAAGTGGAGAGAAAGGACTGTGAATATGGGCCAGCTACTGCTGCCCAGAGAATCCAGATGGCCGAGCACTAGTTGAATGAACACAGCTGAATGAAGTACCAGTGGGCAGCCCCAGAGAAGTTACTCAATTCCCAGGCTCTGACATGGTCTGGAGTCAGACCCATAAAGTCACCTGTTCACACCCACTGCTGTCCCGTCTGGGAGGAGCAGCAGCTGCCCAGTTGCTTTGTGGGAGATTGAGGCAGACAGTCAGCTGAAGGGCTTGGTATAAATCTCAGGGGTAAGTTTGGAAGAGAGGAGGTAGCATAATGAATGGCGCACATCTGCTCCCCCCTCCCTTTGACAGTACAGCCTCCTTCCCTGAAAGAAACAAATGAACACACTTTCCTCCAACCCCCTTCTCCATTTCAGCCCCTCCCCAATTTTCGTGGCTGAGTTGCTGCTAACAAAGAGCAAAAGAAAAGAGGTTACAGTGTGAGCTCCCCTTCTGCCTCCCCCTTTCATTGCTTCAGTGCCACAACTCCTGTCCTATTGTTTCCCCTCTCCAAGAAAACAGACCCCAGCGTGGGGAGCTCAGAAGCTTCCCCCTCCCCTGCCATTCTCCCTCCCTTATACAGCCCAGCTGTTCATGTTAGAGAGCAAAACTAGAACTTCACTATGAAGCTGTAAATACATCTAAGCAGCTGATCGTCTTCACCCAAGATCATAAAGGAAGGGAAAGTTAAGGCAATAGCCAGAATAGCCTGGCTTGATCTCCACAAGAAGGGGAAAAGAGCTCATATACAAGCACCTAGATTGGAGCCGATATCCCCCTGTGTGGACAGATTACAGGACTATGAACTCTCCTGAATTCTGTGTTGTTCAGAGGTAAAGATGCCTTCTTAGACTTTAAGGCCAGCAAGGACCATTATAATCTGACCTCCTGCCCTGCACAGGCCAGGGAATTTCATCCAGTGATTTCTGTACCAAGCCCATAGTGTCAATACATCCTGCAAAGCTGTGCTGAAGTGAGTCACCCTAGTCACTCACTCAGCAGCAGCCATCTTCCCCCTTTCACTCACTCCCTGCCATTTGAAGCAGGAGAGCAGCAACAGGAATAGCAGGGAGTTCCCAAGGCAACTTGCAATGGAGCATTGGGGATGCAGCCCATCTTCTCTGGATACAGCAAGAGAAAGCCAGGCTCCAAACCCCTGGAGCTCTGACTGTGACCCCAACCCTGCTCAGGAGACTTATTTTAAACCAGGCTGGTTGGCCCAGCAGAGCCAAGTACTGATGGAGAGGATCTGGGAGACAAGGAAGTTGAGACAGAATACATTAGTACACATTACTACATATATTGAGACCTCAGCTATGCTCCCTGCACCATAAACCACAACTAGACCTCATTTATGCTTACTTCATTTGCAGGAGGCTGGGACCCCTGAGAATCAGGGTAACGAGCAGAGGAAACCGAGATGAGACATTTTTAGTGGCTGGACAATGATCCCTGCATGTCATTTGAAGGCCAGTTTTGATTTCCTCCCCCAGAAGTAACAGCTCCATAAAATATTCAACTAGGGACCTCAAGATAACCAAGACCTATCATGGCTGTAAACAGAGAGGTGTGCAGACACCAGAGAATGGAGTTTGCCACCACCTCATCTCTGTTATCCTGTCTTGCTTTGGGTTGAGATGGCTCATGCTGTGAACATCTGTTCACACCTCCAACATATGAATTCCTATCATGAAAGATCAGTGTGGTCCATTTAATCTGTCTGGTCATGCCAGTGCCAGATTCTTCAGAAGACGGCATCATACACCTGCTGTACCATAGGGGTCATTTCTTCCTGACTCCATCTGATCAGCTTCTGCCCTGAAGCATGAGGATTGAGAGCCCTTGTCATTTTATCCCAGCTAGTGTCACTGTAGTGAATTCTACTCTTTGTCAGATAAACATGCAGGGCTTGACACTCCACTGGGTGTTCAAAATGGATGTAAAATGCCAGCAAATCAGAATTTTCCACTCTGTGTTTTACATCCACATTGCACAGGTCTCAGTGACAACAAAAGGTGAAAGGCCAGTGGAGAACCAGGCCTGCAATCTGTTTAAAGGGACATTTTCAATTTAATGAAACTTACAAGACAGACTAATGATCACTGTAACCAAAAGATTTGCAAAATATTTCTCTATTGTTACTTTGTGTTTTCCAGTTTCTTCAGAGGAAACAGATTCCCCTGTTTGCATAGGTCTTTTACACAGCTACAATGCAGCCTCCTGAATGGACCATCCATTCTACTCAACATTGAGATGGCAAATACTGGGTTACACTTTCTCTCCCGGGGCACTGCCTCAGTGCCAAGTTATAGGATGGGCTGGGCCAGGAGCCCAATAAAACTCTGCTGGTACTAGTCAGCAACATTTATCCTGTGAGCCAATGGCAGCCCCATTTGGCCTGGAGTTACCAGTGCAACCTCCTTGTAAAGTACACGTGCTGTTCTCCCCTGCATTGGATGCCCTACGCTAGGTGCAGTTGCATATGGAGTCCCTGGCCAGCACAGCTTCAGGAGTTTTCCATGATGAAGCTCCCACCAAGATATATGCTCCGCTGGGTGGGGGAGTCCCATCAGAGAGGGCACTGCACTCTCAAGATGCATTATTTCATTGCCCAAAACCTTGACAGCCAATAAGTAGATTCCAGGTGCTTTGACTTCAGCTTCTTCAGGCCAAGGAGCCACCCTCAAATTGGATTCAGGCTTCTCACTTAATCAGTAGAGCCCAAAGCACTTCATTATCCCCATTTTACAGATGGGGAAACTGAGGCACTGAGCAGTAAGTGACTTGTCTAAGGTCACCCAGCAGGCCAGTGACAGAACTGGGAACAGAACCTAGGTCTCCCAAGTCCCAGTGCTCTATCCACTAGACCATACTGCCTTTTACAACTTTAAGTTGAGGGGAGGGAGGTTTAACCTTCTCATGAATTACTCTGCTCCCTCCCCGGAACCTCCCATCCCTTAGTTACCCCCTTCCTCTAACATTGGCCTATCTGCCAAGAACCCCGTCGTCTCCTCAGGCATCACATGATCACCAAAGGCAACCCCCTTTACATCATCCCCTTCTCCCAGCCATCCACAGTCTCCTTCTATGCTTCTTCTCCCTGACAGGTGACACATGCATTCCCCGCTCTCCCTCTGTGCATGACCCAAGGCGCAGGGACAATCTCTGGGCCCCCTTTATGCCTCCGCACTCCAGGATTCATGGTGCTGCCATCAGTTCAGAGTGACGATACCCAGAGGGCTCCTGAGAGCAGGGCGTTTACATGGTTCCAGCTCCGGATGACGTAGCCCACAAGCCCACCGACCCCTGGGGCACTCCGCTCGAAACCGGCTGCCAACTAGACATGGAGCCATTGATCACTACCCGTTGAGCCCGACGATCTAGCCAGCTTTCTATCAACCTTACAGTCCATTCATCCAGCCCATTTTTCTTTAACTTGGCAGCAAGAATACTGTGGGAGACCGTATCAAAAGCTTTGCTAAAGTCAAGGAATAACACATCCACTGCTTTCCCCTCATCCACAGAGCCAGTTATCTCATCATAGAAGGCAATTAGGTTAGTCAGGCACGACTTCCCCTTGGTGAATCCATGCTGACTGTTCCTGATCACTTTCCTCTCCTCTAAGTGTTTCATAATTGATTCCTTGAGGACCTGCTCCTGCTGACTGGCCTGTAGTTCCCCGGATCCTCCTTCTTCCCTTTTTTAAAGATGGGCACTACATTAGCCTTTTTCCAGTCATCCGGGACCTCCCCCCGATCGCCATGAGTTTTCAAAAATAATGGCTAATGGCTCTGCAATCTCATCCGCCAACTCCTTTAGCACCCTCGGATGCAGCGCATCCAGCCCCATGGACTTGTGCACGTCCAGTTTTTCTAAATAGTCCCGAACCACTTCTTTCTCCACAGAGGGCTGGTCACCTTCTCCCCATACTGTGCTGCCCAGTGCAGCAGTCTGGGAGCTGACCTTGTTCGTGAAGACAGAGGCAAAAAAATCATTGAGTACATTAGCTTTTTCCACATCCTCGGTCACTAGGTTGCCTCCCTCATTCAGTAAGGGGCCCACACTTTCCTTGACTTTCTTCTTGTTGCTAACATACCTGAAGAAACCCTTCTTGTTACTCTTAACATCTCTTGCCAGCTGCAACTCCAAGTGTGATTTGGCCTTCCTCATTTCACTCCTGCATGCCTGAGCAATATTTTTATACTCCTCCCTGGTCATTTGTCCAATCTTCCACGTCTTGTAAGCTTCTTTTTTGCGTTTAAGATCAGCAAGGATTTCACTGTTTAGCCAAGCTGGTCGCCTGCCATATTTACTATTCTTTCTACACATCGGGATGGTTTGTTTCTGCAACCGCAATACGGATTCTTTAAAATACAGCCAGCTCTCCTGGACCCCTTTGCCCTTCATGTTATTCTCCCAGGGGATCCTGCCCATCAAGGCCGGCTTTAGGCCGATTCAGCCGATTCGGCTGAATTGGGCCCCGCGCCAAGAGGGCCCCGCGCTGCAGCTCTCCACCCCGCCCCCAGCTCACTTCCCCTCCTCCCCTCCCCTGAACGCTCCGCCCCCTCCCCTGCTTCCCGCGAATCAGAGATTCGCAGGAAGTCTGAAAAGGAGCAGGGGCGGGCCGGCAGCACAAGGTAAGCTGGGGTGGTGGGGGCGCGAGAAGGGCTCCGGGGAGGCGCCGCCCGTTCCCGCCGAGCACGCAGGCCCGGCTCGGGTCCGGCCCGGCCCCCGCGGCGCGGTCGGGTCTGGCCCGGCCCGGCCCCCGCGGCGCGGCTCGGGTCGGGTCGGGTCTGGCCCGGTCGGCGCGGCTCGGGTCGGCTCCGGCCCGGCCCCCGCGGCGCGGCGCGGTCCCCGCGGCGCGGCCCTGCTCCGGCTCGGCCCGGTCCCCGCGGCGCTGCTCGGGTCCAGCCCGGCCCCGGCCCGGCCCCGCTCCGGCTCGGCCCGGCCCCCGCGGCTCGGGTCCGGCCCGCGCCCCGGCCCGGCCCCCGCGGCGCGGCTCGGGTCCGGCTCGGCTCCGGCCCGGCCCCCGCGGCGCGGCTCCGGGTCGGGCCCAAGCCCAGCAACCCCGGCCAGAGCGCGGCTCGATTCCTGGGGGCGGGGCTTGCTGCAAGCCCCGCCCCCAGTAATCGGCTGCTCTTGCTAAAGCCGGCCCTGCTGCCCATCTGTTCCCTGAGGGAGTCAAAGTCTGCTTTTCTGAAGTCCAGGGTTGACAAAGCTTGACAAAGCCCTGGCTGGGATGATTTAGTTGGGAATTGGTCCTGCTTTGAGCAGGGGGTTGGACTAGATGACCTCCTGAGGTCCCTTCCAACCCTGATATTCTATGATTCTAAGCGTACAGCCCACCAGCAGACTAACGAAGCTCATGTTCGCTCTGGCTTGTGCCACAGGAGGCTGGCGCAGCGTCTTACAGACACGCTGTCAGTGCCACTCAAGCCCGTTTACACAGCTGCTGCGAATCTCTGAATCCAGCTCCCCCTCCACCCCTACTTCTTCGGGCCAGTCTCAAAGCTAGAGCCAGGCTAGTTTACTCTGGGGACGCACCTCCTGCTCCCTCCCCTTCTCGGGGCTTTAGCGCCTAGAGGTGGCCACAGCAGCCAGTCCCGCCGCCTTCAGCCCCAGTATAACCATTGCACACTGGGGCGAGGCTCACCCCGCGGACAGCTCTCCCCCGGCGCACAGCCAGGCAGGGAGATGCAGGCGGCCCCCGGACATGCCCCCCGCCCCAGCCAGTGCCGAATCGGGGCAGCCGGCCGGCCCCGCTCTACCTGTCCTCAAGGTGATGAGGCAGTGCCACACGTCCGGGGCCCGTTTACACGCCTCCCACAGCGACAGCGAGCCGCGCTCCGAAGTGACCCAGGCGGGGCTCAATAGGGCCACCACGTCCAACGCCAGGGCGACCAGCAGGCAGACGAGGGCGATTAGCTTGAAGGGCCGGAGGACGCGAACCTCGCCCGTAGCCATGCTGCCCCCGGGGATCAGGGGTCCGCGCTGCGCCCCGGCCCCGCACCAGGGACCCGCCGGGAGCTGGGCAGTCCCGAAGCGCACAGCCCAGCCCCGTGCTCCGCCGTTACTAGGGCGTGCCAAGGCCCTCGGGGTCCTAGAGCCGCCCTCAGACAGCCCGCCCCCTCGCCTGGGGGCCTCCTCCTGTCCGCAGCTGCTATTTCCACCGCGTCCCCCACCCGCGTTGTCTCGTTCCGTGTAACCCCCACCCCCACCCACACGTGTTGTGTCTCCTCCTATGCTTAGATTAGAATCTCTCTGGGCAGTGCTGAATTTGTGGCAGGGCTTGCCAGGCTGAGCCCCAGCACCTCTGGGCCTGGCAGGGCTGAGCCCCGACACCGGGCCTGGCAGTTCAGAAGCTCCAGCACCTTAGGCTTGCCACGTCAGTTATGAATGAATGTAAAAAAATTGCTTGAGCCCCAGCACCTCTTTCATTACAAATTAAGCACTGTCATTGAGCCACTCTCTGTTCCCTCTGGCTCTTTACAGCACCTAGCAGATGGCGGTCTCACTCCATGACTAACCCTCTTAGGAACTTTGGGGATACAAATCAATAACCCCGTTCTTCAGCCTACCAGGCAACCCACCAGTGAGATTGGTGGAGGAGAGAGGTAGGAGTTTCCCTAATATTGAAGTAAGACTCACAACTCACCTTTGTGGTATTATCCCACTCTTACAGCTGAGGACAGGGCGGCACAGAGCTCAGGCTAGAGTATTGGGACGGGGCTCAGCACCAGCGAGCAGGGCCACATTTTCAAGACTGCTCAGCTCCCATTTAGTCACCTAAGTAAGTGGTGTGTTGGATACTAAGCTCTTGAAAATCTGGTCACAGAAGACTCCCTGCTGTGTGGTCTATTGGTTAGAAGAGAAGAGGTACCCCAGCTCCCCTTTCCCTACTCCAAGCACTAGCAGAGTCAGACAGCTCTGACCTGGCCTATGGCTTCTCTCCATCTTTCCTGGATCCTGGGCTATGAAATTGAAGAGTTTGTGCTAGTTGAAATTAATAGGGTCAGAGAAGCTCCAGGAGAAATCCAAGGTTTATACCAGTTTAACAAAAAAGAAGTCCCCCCTCCATGTACCCTCCCCCACAGAGATCCTCACCAACCCAGGAAGAAAGCATACCCAGCCTGCCCATGTTGGGAATCCAAGGGATTGTCTTGCCAGACACGGCCAACAGCCAAGTCAGATCATATTGTACTGTAGGATTAACAGCTGGGGTGTCAAGTGCCTCATGGACATTGTGCAACTGCAACATATACAGATGCCTCCTTTCTCTCATGAATTGCTTAGAGCTCTTGATCATACAGAGACTACCGTCCGCCTCAGAAAGTATTCCAGCAGGGAATGGTCTTTGATTCTCAGCAGTTTGCCTCGAACTGCCATCACTCAGCCCCCTTCCATGCTCAGTTTGTAGTCCTCTCCCTCCTTTACCCCATTCTCCTGCTCAGTCTTTATTCTCCTCTCCTCCCCCCACTTATTTACCCTTAAACCTCACTGCTGTTCCCACTTGGCCTTAGCCCTGGGCATCACTTAACATTTACATCACCCTAGCTACCTCCACTCAGGGGTGAGAGAAATTCACATACACATGCACACACGAATGCTAGAGGTAAACCAAGCTAATTCCCCCTTCCCCCTGCCCATACACACACAAATGCTAGAAGTAAGCTAAGCTAACCCCCAATGTAGACAAGGCGAGATGAACAGAAAATTATTTGACTGAAGAATTATTCCACCACCACTCAGGGAAGGTGGATTATCAATCAGCAGAATACCCCCTTCCGTTGCTGTAGGAAGTGTCTATGATATGATGCGCTGCTGCTGTAGTGTAGACTTGCTCTCATTCTAGCCTTGCTGTCACTCCCTCATCTCTTCCCCCCCGCTGCCCCTACCCTATTACCTGTGCTCTTCCATCCCCTTTTACTATATCCTCCATCCCCACCCTGTTAACCATTTATATTGTGGTAATGCTTTGAGGATCCAAGCACCAGCGCAGGGCCCAGTGTGCTAGGTGCTGTACAGCCCCAGAGAGCTCACATGCCAGGATTAGGGTGAGTCTTGTGACTCCTGTTGGACAGCCCCAAGCCTCTGGCTCAGTGGAGGGTAAGAGGGAGGGGGCATGGGAGTCTGTCCAGTGATCACACTGTTCTGTAGCTAGGTCAGAGAACAAGGGTGGCAGATAATGTGACAAGCCATGAAGGACACCATAGTACCACAGCTCATGCTACAGCCGGTAGTAGGAAAAAGTTAAGCATGCAGGCGTGAGGAAGAGAAGGCATAAAATGAAGAGAAGCCAAACCAATCAAAAGGCATTTAAGGAAAAGGGGAGACTTCTCTTGCTGGGGAGTTTGATGGTAGGTCAGTGCCCCACCCCAGAGCTGAAATAAGGGGAAACTCTGCCAGAGCACCAGCCCCCTCCTGCCCTATCACAGGGACACACAGGGCCCATTGAATCCTTCAGGAGCTAGCCCGGACTGGTGTCCCAGCCCTGGTGTTGGCATGAGCTGGCATAGAGTCAGATAACTCAAGTTCCACACCCTGCCCATTACAGCCAGGCCGGGGCTGAGGAAGGGGAGAGCCCAAGTCCGCATCAGTGGCTACATTCCCTCATTCCACAAGGCTAGGCCTACACCCACATGTTCAATGGGCTCATTTTTTAACCCTTCTCATACAAGTTTAGGGCTAGGAAAAAGGGCTGGGGAGACAGCACTGGAGCCTGAAGAAGACTGCTTCTTGTCTGCTAAGTGGGTAGCAGCAGCAGTGCTGGCATCTAATTCTGCCTTGTCAGCCATCTTCAATCCAGCTCTGGAGGAACCTTCTCTATGTGAGGAGAGCTCTGGCTCCATGATACAGCCAGTTCTTGTCCCCCGTGGAGCCTGCCAACAAGGCTGTCCACTGATGCCAGTGGTAACAGTGGCTTTGGTGCAGGCTTCCACCTACGGGAACTGGATCAGGATCCAATTTGCTTTGCCTAGGCCACTAGCTGTCATATAGCTGCACAGTCCTGGCACTAGCAGCCAGGCCTGACTGAACTAGTGACTGAAGCAAGGGTTTAATCAAAGAGGTACATCTAGTTCTAGACACCCTCCCCCGCCCCCCCCAGGAAAGGGAAGATTCCCCTGCTCACCCTTCACTTCCTGTCCCAAACTGTCCCCAGTGTTGAATTGATGCCTGCCTGGTAGACCAGCCTCTAGCCTGGAGAACCATTCCAGCAAATGGCACAAAGGGGCAGAGCTAAGAAAGAGACACCAGGAGGGAACACAGCTGACTGTTTAAAGTAGGCCACTGGGAGTCCCAAAACCTGGTTTCTATTCCTGGCTCTGGGCAAACTCCTGACCCTCTCAGAGGGTTGTCTCCCACACCCCCACCATCTGTGCAATGGGGCTAATCCTGACCTACCTCCCCGGCTTGTTGCTAGGCTCAGTCTGGCAGTGTTTGTGGAGTGCTTGGAGATTCCCACTTGGAAAGCATTTGAGGAGGGCAAGTAGATCCCAGGCCAAGTGACTTCCTCAGCCTATGATACTGTTCATGGTGACTGAACTGAGCTCTCCAGTCCCCTTCCCTTCCTGGAGGTAGCGAAGGAATACCCCTCTTTCCCCCCCCCCCCCCCAGCTGTTGGAAGAAGAAAATAGCTTAATCCACTCATCAGTAGTCCCCATCCAGGTTGTTTGTGGCACCCATCTCCACAGTATCTGTGCATCTTCATGCTCTAGCTCCTTGGCCTGTTGGGAAGGGACAGAACTACTCCAGCTGGGCTGCAGCAGGAGCATTAGGCACCCAGTCACCTCTCATCTCCAGACAGAGTGGAGAATCCAGTGGCTGCTAAATGCCTCCCTCACGCCAATGGCACTGGGGATGTAATATGGGGACAATGTGGGTGAGTGAGCAATGGAATAAAGGAAGGTCACTTCGCTCAGAGGCCTCACATGGAGGAGAGGGAACAAGGCTAGCTCCTTTCCCTACCCAACACTGCAGCCTAGAGTCACTCAACTAAATAGAGCTGCACTTGCACTGGTCAAAACCAAGTCAATTACCATCATCAGGGTCAGGAGATCACTACAATGGCTATTGGAAAGCACAAGCTGCAGGCAGCTTGCTTTGCTTACAGCCACATGAGATGGTAACAATAAATAGGAGGAAACTAGAGACAAATGCAACTTTTCTGGCAGGTGTCCAGAGCACCTCAGGCTATGGTCTTGTCTTTAGAGGCAAAGTTGGATTAGTGTTAGTACATGTTTTAGGCAGATCAAGAACCGAGCATTCAATAGCCAGATCCCAGAGTTCTCTTGTTTATTATAGAATCATAGATTAGTTTTATTACCCTATGCACTAACCTGGTAGAAGAACTAAAATCCCCAAGAACACCCATTCCCAGGTTGTTAGAATGTAAAGGACTTTCTGTCACTAGCATTGCATTAAAATGCAAGGAACATTTTGGAACTAAGCTACTTGAGTGACTGTTTTGAGATGCATTTGACAACAGCTCAAGTATATTGGTATGGATTGCTGGCCTAACTGTCCTGAGACTACATTTAACTTCCTCCCATCACACAGTAACTTAGGGAGGGGAAAATAAGCTCTAAGCACAGAGCTGGGAGCCAGGAACTCAACTGATTATTTCTAATAGCACCTAAAAGCATATGTTATGAGCTGGGTGAAACCTTGTTATGGGTGGAGTTAAAAAACTCTTTAACCTGACACAGGGGAATGAGTCCCGCATTTAAGTGAGTTGTAGGAGACAATTAAGGGGCCACACTTAAAACAAAGTGTAATAGAATCTGCCCAGAAACTAGCACCAGGTGAGCAGAGTGGGTATTGTGACCAGGTGGGGTGGGAGAGAACATGCTGAAAAAGATGGCGGAAAAGAGAGAGATACAGCGTGAAGAAGCTGCTGAAAGCAGAGTGGCTGACTGGAAGAAACCTGTGAAGAGGTTTTGGGTCAGAGATGCAGGCTGAAGAGAGTGCTCCTAGTGCTGAGAGTGAAAAAAAGCTGTTTCCTGCTATTTGATTCCTTCTGTACTCAGAGACACAGGGCTTTGTACATTCTTTGTAAAAAAAGAAGATTGCATCAAAGAAACCAATTTCTATCCCAGTTCTATCACCAATTTCTACTCCCAGTTGGCACCCTCCCCAAACTTGGACTAGCTGCTCAGGTCAAAAAAAGAGGAACAGTTAGTAGGCAGGAAGGGTGCAACTTTTCCAGTTAAGTCAAGTCAAGAAGAATAGCCGCCACTTATCCAGGGCCAAGTTTAAGCTACTATACTTTATTGTAAAGAGAGGATTTTACAAAATGCAGCAGCATAAGTGTCACTAGCAAACTGAAAGCTTTGTAATATTTAAAACCTGTTTGCCAGTCATTCCACACAAACAGACCAGAGCCGAGAGAGAATACAATCAGCAACACCTCTTGCCAGAGTCCTTGCATCCAGCAGGAAAGCAAATGGGCCTTGGAGTGTGTCAGGAAAGTCAATTAATTAGGCCTATTTCAAACTGGGGGAGGGAAATGGTGGGGGAGGAAGAATTCAAAAGCTGAAGGGCCCTCGCGGAGAACACCCTGCCAGCTGCTCCCTTTCTCTGGTTGGAGCAGCTGTATTAATAAATCATCCCTCTCCTGTGAAACTTGGTGTGATCATCTGATCACTGGTGCTGCCTGGACGTGGGAGAGGCCTGCCTGCTTGGCTAACCAAATGATTCAACCTAGTTTCCTCCTGTGGACTGATCCCCTGGCCACTGATTTAAATGCCAGCAGAACTGAGCTTGGTGAGGGGGACTTAGTGCCCTGTCCCACTGGGGTCATAGGAGACCCTCTGCTGTGTCTAATGGGGGACGTGCTCAGGAAGTGTGGCTTGCTTTGCAACAGAGCTCAGATTGAAGATTTGGGGCTTGCTTTCAATGGGAGTTAGGTGCCTAAATACCTTCCAAGGATCTGGACCTCTGTGTTTGGCCCAATAAATCCCATAGATTTCAATAGGAGTTGAGGGTGCTCAGCACCTTTGTGCCTCTGTTTAGAAGTTGCTGAGGACTCCTATGAGTGGGTTTAGGAGAGATTCCGCCTTCCCCCCCAAGAGAAAAGGATCTTACAGTGGGTTTGATTTCTTGTTTTTTAAAAGAAGTCTTGGATTCTCTCTGAACCGTACTTGAGGCCTCCCAGAATTTGCTGCCCTATCAGTGTTCTAAAACTCTTCTGGACACACAGGCCCAGTGATCCCTGCCACTCACGTTGCATGTTGAGCAGAGTCTAGGCTATATTTCAGCCTTTTGTTTTCAGTCTTAGCCCTGTAGTGATGCTCTACAGTGCAGCCCGTAAGCCTAACTCCTTCTATCTCTGTTACCTTTTGTGGGATGCTTCTCAAGCTCTTGATCCATGAAGAACATCATCATCTGCTGATTTGCCACTTAATTCCTCCTCCTGGCCACGCTGGATACTTAGATCTTTGCAGTGCTTTGTCATCTGGGCAGGAGTGGAAAAATGTAGGGCCCCAAGAAGGTGGCAGGAGCTTCACACCTGAAGTGTCCATATCCTTGGTGGCCTCCAGGAAAAGCTGCTGCTTTTTCACAGACATTAGCCAATAGGTCCATCAATGGCTATTAGTCAAGATGATCAGGGATGCAACACCATGCTCTGGGTGTCCTTAAGCCTCTCTGATTGCCCAAAGCTGGGAGTGGACAACGGGATGGATCACCTGATAAATTGCCCTGTTCTGTTCATTCCCTCTGAAGCACTCTGCGTTTGCTGTTGTCAGAAGACAGGACATTGGGCTGGATGGACCATTGGTCTGAACCAGTATGGCCACTCTTACGATCTGGGGCTCAGTCTTCAGTGCTATTGATCCAGCCTTTTGACACTGCTGATCTCACAAAGTACACTTTAAACATTCAGGGCCTGATTTTCAGAAGTGCAGAGCCTGCCCCACTCCAGTGGAAATCAATGGGAGTTCTGGATGCTCAGCACCTCTGCCACCATTCCATTCATTCACAACCATCCATAAGCAACATGTTTCTAGCCTGGTTTCTGAAGATCAGGTATTTGGAAATTAGATGGAACTGAGCTATGTTTTAGCCAGAAAACTGACACAGAGATTGTGGCTGTGCTAGAATGAAGAGGAAGGGTTTTCACAACAGTCATATAACCCCTAGGAGCAGCAGACACAGACCCCTATGACCACTTTGCACCTGACCTCCAAGAAGGGTCATGGGTCAGGACCTCCTGCTGTACTAAATGGTGAGATAGGACAAGGACCCTTTTCATAGCTGAATGGCAGGGAGATTCTCTCTCCTTTTCCAGAGAGAGGAAATCTGACATCTGGCCTTCCTCTGGCTGCTCTAGAGATTTCACTACCCTTTTATGCTGTCACAGGGAATGAAATAATTGAGTCTTTACAACTGCTCTCAGCTGTTGCAAAAGATACTGACACCTTCCCCCTCTGCCAAGACAAACATTCATGGAAGGTACTTGTTTGCACTGGGTGAGGACAGAACCCAACTTTAAAGCATCTCATTCCCCAATCAAGGCTTTCTTTTCCATGTGTATTTTTAGTATACACCCACCTGACACTTTTACCGACTGCATTAACTCCACTACCATTCCCCCGCTTTATAAATAGGCTTGGAAAGATTTGATTTTTTTTCCTCAGTAAATGTCACTAAGCGTCAATTTCACCATACACACAAAACAGACAAAAATATTTCCACTGATCATCAAAATTTACAGCTGTATGAAGTAAGAATAATGCTGCTTGAGAACTTATTAGAGTTTGATTTAAGGATATTGACTTTGTATATTTTGACGTGAGATGTTGCCAATTTGGGTTTTAATGGTTACAAGGCTTTAACTTATGGAATCTCAGTGTCTCTTGTCATTGTTATTATCTGACCCTTCCCATAGTTTCTTGTAATTGTGAGTTTTTAAATCTATAAAAATGATTAAAAATAAACATCAAATATAAGAAAAAAAATCACATTCTGCCTAGTTAAAAACTACTGATATATTCATACTGTATATATTTTAAGTGGGTGGTTTTTTTGCTGGGGGGGGAGGGGAGGTTGTTTTATATTGTGCAGTACCCCAAGTGTCTCAGCAGGGGGCTCTGTAGAAAAACACTTCTCCATAGAGCGTACACAACATGATGATGTCCTTCTGGGCAGTGGGAATTATTAATAACTACAATTTGAAGGACTTTTATCCTTTTTTGAGTTTGCTGGGGTCTGCTCTTCTAGTGCCGGTTCTTGGAAAGCAGTGCAATTATCCCTCAACTGCAGAGTGAGATGCTTCAGAGCAGAGCCCTGAAAAGAGAGAGGAGAGTTGTGTATATTCCTGGCTAGCGGAAAGTCTTTTATTCCAAATGCAGCAATTTACCCCTGCCAACCCCCACAGTTACTTGTACAGAAATTACTAGAACTGGGATTTCCTTCTCTCAGAAAATTTTGCATGTCTGAAAAAAAAATCCATCCTGAACTGGAACAAAAAACATGAATTGGAAAATTTCCTGTGGGAAGCAGCAGAGGAGGTGGGAAGTTGTTTGTCCGGGAAGCCCTCCCTGATGGGCAACTTGGGGAACCCACCAGCTGAGGAAGCCAGCTGCCCAGGGATTCCAGAGACCCTGTGGAACCCACTGCCCACGTTGGCTGGGGAGCCAGCAAGTCTGCCCACATGCTTTCCATTGCAAGGTCTGATGGAATAGACACGCTCCTGTGAATGTGTCAATTCCATTGAATTAGCATTTTCTGATGATAAAATGTCAGAAAATCTTCCACCAGCTCAAGGAATGTCATGGTTCAGGAATACAGCTAGTGCTCTGCCCAGCCATTATAAAGATTACACTCCTTTCAGAAGGAGTAATGGCCCCCTTCCTTTATATAATGTCATCGCCACCGCAGCCTCCAAGTCAAATGATACTCTCCAGGCAAAGTGAGGGGGCACCTTTTGTTCCATGTTCCTCCAGCCATGCACCCCGAGGGTGATCATCACTGGAGCTCAGCAGCACCGGGCCAGGCTCATTCTGTCCTTAGGGTGGGTGCCAGCAGATAAACAGATGTAGAAACAAGCAACATAACATACACCAGATCCGACTGCAAACAACCTCTGTTAGCCTTCAAGTACTGGACAAGGACATGTCTATGGGCTACTGCTTACAGCAGAAGACTGGAGTCAGGACATTTGTATATAATTAACAACTCTGGCCCTCACTTGCTGTGGGAAAAAGAGCAAGCCATTCTCTCCTGCTGCCCACCTGGAAAATGGGCTTCCTGATATCTACCTAAGAGCTAGGGCTGAGGAGGGGCTTCAAGATTTACAGCAAACTAATTTTTAAAAAGTGCCTCTTCCTACTGCATGAAGCCCTGAAAGGTGTGGGTTTTTTCACTATCAGCTAGTGAAAAAACTCCATCTGCTGATTCAAACCAAACTGAAAATACAGGAAGTAGGTGGTTCACAATTAGATCATTTGCACCACGTTGTACCCACAAAGCTGTGTCTTGATTTATAATTAAGGCTATGTTTTAGTCACGGGTATTTTTAGTAAAAGTCATGGACAGGACACGGTCTGTAAACAAAAATTCATGGCCCGTGATATGTCCATGACTTGTACTATATACCCCTAACTAAAACTCAGGCTGAGGGTGCTCTTGGGGAGGGTCTGGGGGTGCCACGGGTGCTGGGAGGGGGTGGCCCAGGACCCGCACTGTTGCTGGGCAGAAGGCGGTGGGGGGGCATGGTGCGCAGCCTGGGATGCCTGCTGGTGCTTGAGAAGGGTTGGTGGGGCTAGCAGGCTCCCTACCAGGCGCTATGTGTTCCTGCAGCTCCTAGCACGAGGGAAGGCTAGGGGGGCTCCCCGTGCTGCCCCCACCACGAGCTCCAACTCCGCAGCTCCCATTGGCCGGGAACTGCAGCCAATGGGAGCTGTGGGGGCAGTGCTGGGGAGCGTGGACAGTGCGCAGAGCCCCCAGCCCCTCCGCCTAGGAGCTGCAAGGACATGCTGGCCACTTCCAGGGAGCCCCCCCACCCCAAGGTAAGGGCCACCCTGCACCTCAACTCCCTACCCCAACCCCTTCCCACACCCAAACTGCCTCAGCAGTGGCTGCTGCTGCTAGCCCAAGGGCTGCCTGATCTGCTCAGGCAGCCCCGGAGCCAGCCGCAGTGGCCGCTGCAGAAGTCACGAAGATCACAGAAGGTCATGGAATCTGTGACTTCTGTGACAGACACGCAGCCTTATTTATAATCCCTCCATTAGAGACGTGCAGGCACAAACTCATTCTCTGGTTTGAGAGGCTCTTGGGCTCAGAGGACAGACTAAACAAAGTCTTGAAAGCCTTTGGAGGATGTTTATTGTGATTCTCCCTCCCTGAAATGCCAAGGCGCTCAGCATGTCAAAACCACGTCGATGAGGAATTATTTTCAACCAAGTAGCTGCTATAAATTCCTGACAATTCCTAATCAATGTTTTTTGCAGGCAAGTGAGTACAAACTAAATTCTAGATCATGGGGCAGGATAATATTAATAATAAAACATCTCCTACTTCATACCAGAGTGCAATGTAAGGTTCTTCTGAAAAAACAGACTTCATGCCTCACTTAACTTGTGTTTATCCAATCACAAGATGATTTGGCGCTTAAGCTTTCACAGGATTGTTTCTATTGATCTATACTACGATGGCAAATGGATCCCTCTGTTAAATCCTGTTTTTACAGGAGTTACTGTAGTAACTGTCTGACATTATGAAGACCTCCCATTGCTTTTATCA
Organism: Emys orbicularis; assembly: GCF_028017835.1. Taxonomy (NCBI): domain Eukaryota; kingdom Metazoa; phylum Chordata; order Testudines; family Emydidae; genus Emys; species Emys orbicularis. Next base: position 46,831,899 of record NC_088691.1, read on the forward strand.
TGTCCTTTTTAAAAAGACTTTTAACCTGAGTGGCCCAGCATTGTGGGTGGGGGGGGGACCTTGGGGGGCAGTTAGGGTGGGCGGTCTCAGGAGGGGATGGTCAGGGGACAAGGAGCGGGGGGGGTTGATGGGTTGCGGGTTCTGAGGGGGGCAGGACATGGGTGGGGGTCAGATGGGGGGGGACAGGGGGCTTGTACTCATCGGGCGGTTCCCTACTAGGTCTTCAGCGGCACTTTGGCAGCGGGTCCTTCACTCGCTCCGACGTGCCACCAAAGACCCAGAGCGAGTCAAGGACCCGCCGCTGAAGAACTGGTAGGGAACCGGTTCTTAAGACTTTGGAGCTCATCACTGCCTTTAACCTGTTTTTTTTAACTGACTACAGTTTAATTAATGGGCTGCCCAAAGTGGTAAGATAAATTATAGGCATGCTATAGAGTGCTATATGCGGCAGGAGGGCTCCCCTATTATGTGCAGTTTATGTTTTTTGAAATGTGAATACTATTTTTTCTGAGCAGCTAATGGTTTCAATTTAAAAACCAGAAATACAAGGAGTTTTAACAGAAAGCTTTTAAATATGCAGTTGGTCTCCAAATCACTCTGGGATACGCAAGAGCCCTTGATACAGGCTTCCCCTCAGTAATGGTAGATAGTTATGCGGCTGGTGGCGGATGGTAAACCCTGCTTGAAAACCCACTGAGGAGGAAAATGCAAAGGGTAATTTAACACTGAAGTTGAAAATAACTACTGCAAATAAACCTTTGCAATGGAGCTCAGGACACAGAAAGGAAAAGTTTTCATTATCTATCACAGCTACTCTCCCCCCACATACTCCTCTCTGTAAAACAATGTCACCCATCCAGTCCAGTTCAACAGTGGGAAGCAGCTCAGTGACCAGTGTACAACTACAGTGAGAGACGCTGAAGGAAACCGAACACTCAAACTGCAGCACTCGCACTGTGTTTGGTGCAGCATCCAACTCATTTCCACTCTCAAACTGCCCTTCTTTATTTGGTTTGAAATACAGGAGGCATAAACCTTAAGCCCCCTTCATCTTGGCCGCATCTACCCCCACCCTACCACATGTGCAAGAGTAGGCAATCAGTAATCCAGAAAGTTACTGGACATCAAGCCACTACCTGTCAACTGGAGTTACCAAAAGGAGGCAAAATTGGCAGTGTCAAGGGCATAGCACCCCCCCATCCTTCTCTGAGCATGACTAGCGAGTTGCTTGATTTATTTGCTACAACAGAGAAGTCGTGATTACTGTAGAAGTGCAGCTATTACCCCACCCATGATCCTCTGGTTCCAGGCTCCCAGCAATATATATAAAAGGGAAAAAGATGTGTGTTGAACAACAGGGGAGAGGGGAACCAAATAAATTCACTAGGTATCCCCCTCCTAGAGCTATGGTCTCTTCCCAAGAGCGTGCTGCTGAATCACCCTAGTTAGGGTGGTGCTGGATTGCTCCTTTGTGCACTCAGAGTGGACTTTTCACACAGGCAGCACAAGGCTTTCCAATCTAGCTGGAGACAGATGTGAGCCCTTGGTCATCTTGTGGAAGTGTTCTTGGAGCTGTCACATGAAGCGAGATGAGAGGAACAAGTAGCATCTTCATAGAAAGGCAAGACAGACCACACATCAGCCACATGTCACTCCTGTCCAATCCTATTGACTTTTTTTTTTTTTTTTTTTTAAAGGGTCTGGGGTTTCCTCTTCACTCCAGGGTAGCTAGTTCTTCCATGAGCTCCTCTTTCTCCCGCTGCAGTTCCTGCACCCGCTGTTTGTTCTGCTCCAGTCTGTCCTCCAGCCACTGCAGGAGGGGACCACTGATAGCAGACATCTGGCTGCAGAGATTCTTGGTGAACACTGGAAAAGACACAAAACAACATGTCAGCGCAGGAGGAAGAATCTCTCACCAGGCTGCAGAATTGCAAAGCTTAAGCAGAAAGGTTTCACAACAGTATTTCACATTGAGACATCATGGATCCTCACAGGAAACAGCTACAAGTCCAAGGGGGAGGAGGGGAGAATACTTATAAAAATTATTTAAACCTGAGTTTTAGATGCCCTTTGGGAACATACAATAAAAATTGACATGTAAACAGGCCTAGTGTAGACTGATTGTTTTTCATAGTTAAGGCTGCGAGTTTGTCACGGAGGTCATGGAAGTCACGGATTCTGTGACTTCTGCAGCAGCCACCGCCCTCCGTCCCCCCCTCCCGCCCCCGCCAATAGCAGCAGGAGTTTGGGTGAGGGGCTCAGGGCTGGGGTGCAGGAGGGGGTGAGGGCTCCGGGCAGCGCTTGCTTCGGGGGGCTCCCCTGAAGCGGCGACATCCCTTGGCTCCTAGTGGGGAGGCACAGCCAGAGGGCTCTGCGCACTGCCTCCGCCTGCAGGTACCACCCCCGCAGCTCCCATTGGCCATAGTTCCCGACCAATGGGAGCTGTGGAGCCAGCGCTCAGGGAGGAGGCAGCGTGCAGAGCTGCCTGGCCATACCTCCGCCAGAGCTGAGGGATGTCGCTGCTTCTGGGGAGGCATGGAGCCGGATAGGGAGCCTGCAGCCCCACCAACCACCCTCCCAGCACCAGCTCCCCCCCCCCCAAGGCTGCTGCCCCCCTCCCCGACACCCGCAGCGCCCCGCCGGGGACCCCTTCCTCTCCCCAAGCACCCGCGGCACTCCCGGGCCAACCCTCTCCCCAAGATTTAGTCAGGGGTATATAGTACAACTCATGGACAGGTCTCAGGCTGTGAATTTTTGTTTACTGCCCGTGACTTTTACTACAAATACCCGTGACTAAAACGTAGTCTTATTCATAGTCAATAGGGGAAAGAGTATCTTATATAATGAAAACATATTTTACACTGAAAGTTAGACATGGCATTGGCCACTCTTGTGGTAGAACACCACTCCATCCTATGGAGATCAGAGTTAAATGCTATGGAACTAATGAGACCTAGTTCCCCTCAGTGATGTGTGACCACACAGAAGTCTACGTTGGTGTAACTCACATGCGGAAGCACCAGTAGGTGTCCACAGGAATATGGATTGGCCCCCTTTACCCTGATTTCAATTCTGGACCAACATAGCTCTAAGATTACCCCTGAGGAAATTCTGAGCCAAAAAAATAAAAATTCTGCACCCAGTATTTGAAAATTCTGCAAAATGTGTCAATAAATAAATATGGAGGCTCCCCACTGCTATCCTGGAGCACAGACCACTGGCTACATGGAGGTGGGAGATCTCCCTGCAGCCCCTTCCTCTCCCCCCCACCAACGGGTACGGACTCGGTGGTGAGGCTGCACCCAACCTTGACACAGCGCAAGGGCCGGGCCTGACCCAGAAACATCCCGGGGCCCTCCCCCTCTGCACCAGGCACATCAGGTATGGGCTGGCAGGCTCAGTCGTGAAGAGACTTACTGTGGGGTGATCGGGTTCTGTGTGGGGCATTCTGGGTGTGGGCAGCTCAGTGTGGGGGCCAGATGCGGGGAGGATCTGGATGCACAGGGGTCAATGGGGGCTTCCATGTACAAGAGCAATGGGACTCTGCAGGGAGGTCCAGGTGAAGGTGATTGGGGCTCAGCGGAAGGGCGGGGGGGTAGAGAAGGGGGCCTGGGGCTCAGCAGAGATTTACCTCTCCAACAGCTGCTCCGGGCCCCCGAAATAATGCACCTGAACTGCTGGAGAGGGGCTCATGGCCGCTCTTGCTGCTTCCCTTTGCTTCCTCTTCTTATGTTTCCCGTCAGAAAGTCATTTTTCTGAGGGGAAGCTAATAAATCTGCAGGGGCCATGAATTCCCCCAGGAGTAATCTTTAAGATGCATCCATACTACAGTACCGTGTTGTTCCAACACCAAGTCAAATTCTATAACGGTTTAAAACCAAATGGATAAACTGAAGGAGGCCACCCAGTTCATTCCATTTGTGATTTAGCCCACATTAGAAGTCAGTTTCCCCCACCCTCCAAACACCAGAAATGTAACGAATACTTTGATTCACTACTGAACTCCCCTAGCCCCCAGTATAAGAATGGACAAGTTTGAATGTCAGCCAAGCTGTGGAGCAAGACAAACTACATGGCAAGATCAAAACATAGTGCTAAACTTGGGTGAAGTAATCTGTTCACAGGCTGGCTCAATGCTGAACATCTTCAAGTAGACGCATGGTGATACACATTGTGGTCTACTGCCCTCTATAGACGGACCCAACATTACCATTTTTCAAGACCACAAGGTGACTCGTATTTCAACTCACAGTCCAGCATCCTTATTCCCAGAAGAGGAACCCTTACCTGAGCCATTGTGAATCTTGGTTACAGAATCTAGATGGGTGAGGCTAAGGGAAAGAACAGAACACAGCTGGTGACAAGACAGCAATGAACTGAATATTAGGTGAACCTGAATTACTGAAGACAGCCACCTACAAAAGTGTAACACCACAGGCACTTTGGAACTACTCACCCTTACTTAATGGGAGTTCCACTGCATTGATCACACCTCATCAAACCATGTATTATAATGAGTATCATGCATTCTCCATGCTGAACTCCACAGACAGAGGCTTATGACAGGAGGGTGGTAATCCTACTAGCATTTGGTCTTATTTCTCAAATACCTTCCCTTTTGATCAGCCATTTTCACTCCTATCACACTTGGATAACCATGATCATGAGAGGATCATGCAGTTGCCTTAGTATCAGCATCACTGTCATACTATGCAGGCCCCTTACCCTTTTCTAGGCTAGTAGAAGAGTTGCTAGCTGTAGCCTCTCCATCTCTGGGAGTGGGGCCTGAGATACATTCCACTAAGCAAGGAGTTGCAGTCTTGTCAGGCTTACAGATGGAAACTTTGGAAGAATTTTTTGAAACTAGTGCCCCTACAGAGGCACCTCAGGGAGCAGGAGTCATTAGCCAGACATACAAACACATAGGATAAAGAGCAGAACTTTAGGACTGAAAGCTAGCTTCAAGGCCCCGCATGATACTAGGTGTAGCTACCCCTTTATTTCTTTCTACACTTGTGCTCTGCTCAGGATAAAGGACTATGAGGGTCAAGTATATTAACTTTAAAAGCTATTGTCATCAACTAGACCCTCTGGCGCTGTGGGACCCTGACTCCCCCTACCTGTGAATTCTCCTGTATGCATCTTGCTCCTCCTGGCACAAGATCTTGGGCAGTTCCACCGCCGATTCCAGGCACACTTTGCCAATGGTGTCATGGGGAACAACATGAATAGGAATTTCAATCCTCTCATACCTGCAAGATGATCACGTGCAAGTTACTGCCCCTACCCTTGTGGTCTGCTGCTTTAGACAGTCATATATTCCATACAGCAGTAACGGCTTGCCCAACAGTGACATCACCATAGCTTTGCTGCCGGGCAGGCTTGCTCATGCTGACTGACAGTCGAGAAGCAGTTTGTAATGGTACTCATTACCCAGTTTAGGAATGGGAAAAAAGAGTAGCTAGGAAGTCAGCATTGGCGACAGCCCCTGAGATAAGCGTATGAACACTAAGGCTCCTATGGTTTATATTCCCCTTTAGAAATTTGTCCACTTTCAAGCAGAAATGAGACCTCCTTTAGGCTTCCATAATTACTGGGATTAACACAACATTTAGTTCTATGTTCAGATGATCAAACAATAATAGTACTACTCATTTAAGTTACCAAGGAAAGCTGACAATTAAAAGGAGACAAAAGAGACTGATCATTTCTCTCCTGTGAGATGAATGTTAAGAAGCTTTTCAGACAGTACTTACTCTGAGCTCTTCTGAGCCTGAATTGACTGGAAACAGGTGTAGAGTATCCGGCCCGTCTAAAAGAATCAGGAGAGATAAACATCAGACTATGGGCAATGAGAGCTCACCTGAAATCCAAACTTTCAAATAATACTTTCCCTGAGGGTTCAAATGTACCACTTTTTGGTGAGGGAGGAGGAATGAAAAATTCTTAATAAGCAAGTACTGAGACACTCACGCAGTGGTTCTCAAACTTTTGTACTGGTCACCCCTTTCACATAGCAAGCCTCTGAGTGCGACCCCCCTTATAAATTAAAAACACTTTTTTATATATTTAACACCATTATAAATGCTGGAGGCAAAGCGGGGTTTGGGGGTGGAGGCTGACAGCTCGCGACCCCCCATGTAATAACCTCGCAACCCCCTGAAGGGTCCCGACCCCCGGTTTGAGAATCCCTGCACTACAGACTATATTAACTATCATATGAAAACTCTTAAATCAGAACCATCTGATTAAATCAACAAAAACCTGGAAAACCTGGTCAAAGGCAACATTTCATTCCCAGTTCATCCCAACCATTAGCCTCTCACAGGGGACAATGATGTTAGACAAAACACTCTGAACTAATTAGACACAACAGGCTTGAAAGTCAGGACAAAAAAAGTCTATACTGAATGGAATGTGTTATTGTGGTGCAGTAAGTTACTTTTTGATGCACACTATTCTGTCTGTTCCCAGAGGTGAAACACCAGCAGAGCTATGAAACAATCTATAGGCTGCAGAATTCTACTGGGGGAATTTTCAAATACACCAACCCTGAAAACTATCATTTCCCATCAAATTTTCTTGCTACATTTGCCAATTATAAATTGGAGCTAAACACTAGTTTGCTTCCTCCAGAGCATCTTCTCTAACCACATTCAACTGTAGCATTGTGACCAAACCAGCCTGGAGATTAATTCACATCTGTGCTGCATTTACATTGATTACATTCCAGCAGGCCCCTGACCCAACTCCAGACTGAACCCTTATTTCAGATACCATTCAGGGTTAAACGTAAGACTTCACCTCTGCATCAAAGCTGAAGCTTCAAACTGGCATACGAAGGGTTTCTCTCCATTTGCAAGTTGCCTACCTTTGTGTTCTTGTCCTCAATGAAACAGGAGAAGATGAGCCCCACAAAGCCCTGGTCCATCATCTGATACATGGCTTGAGTGCGAACATCTGCAGGTGTGAATGAAAACAAAATAACAGGCTGCTGCTAAGCAGTGAAGGACTGTGCCCGTCACCTGAAGCACCAGGCAAAGACTTGCCACCTTTCCAGATAACGCTCTTTATTTTCATTCTAGTCTAATGATTTTGGGGGGGGGGGAGGTATTTTAAAAAAATAGCTCTCCATGTCCAAAAAATAGCCAGCTTTAAAGGAATATTTAAAAGTTTCCAGTAACGATCTAACATAAAACAAGGTTAAAATGCTAATGTTCTATCTTTAAAATCCTATATATAAAATATGCAATATGAAATAATGAAGTAAAAAGTCAGCCTGATAACATTACCCCGGGGGAATTCTGTGCCAAAAAATTAAAAATGCTGCAAAAAATTAAAAATTCTGCACAATTCTGCATATTTTATTTGTCAAAATAACACAATATAATTACACCAGTTTCAATTATTTTTGGTCATTTATTTCAAAATACCTGTCAGCAAGTATGTCTGTAACAATACAGACAACAAAAAAGATTCAGGAAATATTTTTTGACAAATAGATTCCTTACTAGGCATATTAATACAGAATGCTGAGTAATAATTCATTTAAACTACAATACAGAACCGTCTTTATGACACCCCTCAGCAGCAATGCAAAGACCTGTGGGAGTCAGGGGTAATGGAGGAGCTGAGGGAGAGGGAAGTAAATTGCTGGGAAGGAGCCTGGGTGTGAACTTGGAGGGTTGTTGGGCATGGGTGAGAAAAGTATGGGAGGCGGGGAAGGACTGTTAGGGAGCTTCCCCCATGCAGACCCTGGCTGACCCCTAGCCGCTCCCATTCAGTCAGGCACATCTGCCCCATCCCTATGTGTTCCTGCACCCCTATGTATCCTTGCACCTCTTGTCCATGTGTCCCTCCACCCCCACTCAGACACCCACTCACCTCCATCCTCATGTGGCCCTGCACACCCTCCCCCATCCCCATGTGTCTCTGTGCCCCCAACCACCCTGTCCCTATGTGTCTCTGCACATCCCCATCTCCATGTGTCTGTGCCCCACTAAGCCATCCCTGTCCCTATGTGGCTCTGTACCCCCACCCTGTCCCCATGTGTCTGTGCCCCCACTCAACCACCCCGTCTCAATGTTTCCCTGCACCCCCCCATCCCCATGTCTCTCTGTGCCCCCACTCAGCCACCCTCTGTCCCTATGTAGTTCTGCACCTCCTCTCCCATCACCATGTGGCTCTGCACCCCCTCCCCCATCACCATGTGGCCCTGCACCTCTCTCCTCCCTGTGCCTCCACTCCCATTCTGCCTCCCCAACTAGCCCTTATGAGCCCCTGTCTGACCCCTCCAGCACCTCATGCTGTCTGTCTCCCCATAGCCCCTGTCTCCTGACCTGGGCCAACAGGTGCTGCGAAGAAGGCAGGCTCTTTCTCTGCCCTAGATGGCCAGGAGCTGCTGCTGCCATGTTCTATCACCACAGTGCCCTCTGGTGGGCAAAAGATGGAAATGTAGCAACATTTTTGTGCAGAAAAAAGCTTCTGCCGAAAATTAAAAATATGCGTGGCTCATAATTATGCACATGCGCAGTAGCACAGAATTCTCCTGGGAAGTATAACATGTATCCAGACAGGCAGATCAAAGCAGTGACCAGACACCCAAGCAGATTTCAACAGCTCTTTTGAAGAAGCATTGTTCTCTTGTTATAGCATACACATCCATGTACAGTAGAACCTCAGAGTTAGGAACAACAGAGTTACAAACTGACCAGTCAACCACACACTTCATTTGGAACTGGAAGTACACAATCAGGCAGTAGCAGAGCCCCCCCAGGCGTGCAAAAAAATAAAATAAAATAAAGCAAATACAGTACAGTATTGTGTTAAATGTAAACTACTAAAAAAAGATAAAGCATATTTCTTCTGCATAGTACTGTTTCAAAGCTGTATTAAGTCAATGTTTAGTTGTAAACTTTTGAAAGAACCATAAAGATTTGTTCAGAGTTATGAACATTTCAGATTTACGAACAACCTCCATTCCCGAGGCATTCATAACTCTGACGTTCTACTGTACAACTAGAAAAAATAAAGACATCCAAAGAGCTTTGAGTATCTCCTTCTGTTCCTTGGGTTTCTGATTACAGCTCTGAACTTCCTGTCTTGAAGAACACCTAGAAACAGACTTTGCCTACTTTAGGAATCCAGAGGACTTCCCATTTTAGATAATTTGAAGGTAGGGAAAAATGTGGGATTAAAAACTTCAACAGTATCACTTTAACAAAAAAAATTGGACAAAATGGTATTGTTCACAATGAAGCACATGTCCATATGAAGCTCTGGGCTGAGATACTCCTTACCCACATGAGACGGCCAGACAGTTATGTGTGGATGAGAATGATACCAGCCCACAACCCTCATGGGACGTCCTGTAATCTCAGCCAATCTGTGTGTCAGTCAAGGTACTTTCAAAACAGTGATAGAGCAGAAGAGACTATATGTCCCTTGTGCAAGTTAAATAACCACGGGGCAGAATCCAAACATGGCCCTCAAGGGATAATTTGATTTTAGTACATTAAAGGGAAGAATAACAGGTGATGGTGTGTGTTGAAACAGTCTTCCTCATAGCCACATCCTCACAGATGTAACACTTCCTTGAACAGAAGCAATGTGCATATGTACATAGAAATATATGACAATTGCTAGTAAGCTACCCAAAGAATCGGACTCTTGCCGTTAAAAAGATTACATGTAAAAAGGGCTTTTCTAGTGGGGGAGTTTTCAAATACACCAAACCTGAAAACACAAGCCTATTAACCTTTCATTTGCTGCGAAGTTTTCTTGCTGCATTTGCCAATTCTAAAAGTGAAAGGTGAGCTTTCTTCAAAATACACAGGCAATCTTAAACTAAAACTCCAGGGATTAGTTATAATACTTTGGGTGTTAGTCTAAACATTCTCTCCTCTATTTGGCACTGGTGAGGCCTCATCTGGAATACTGTGTCCAGTTTTGGGGCCCCCACTACAGAAAGGATGTGGACAAATTGGAGACAGTCCAGCAGAGGGCAACAAAAATGATTAGGGGGCTGGGACACATGATTTATGAGGAGAGGCTGAGGGAACTGGGCTTATTTAGTCTGCAGAAGAGAAGAGTGAGGGGGGATTTGATAGCAGCCTTCAACTGCCTGAAGGGGGGTTCCAAAGAGGATGGAGCTAGGCTGTTCAGTGGTGGCAGACGACAGAACAAGGAGCAATGGTCTCAAGTTGCAGTGGGGGAGGTCTAGGTTGGATATTAGGAAAAACTATTTCACTAGGAGGGTGGTGAAGCACTGGAATGGGTTACCTAGGGAGATGTTGGAATTTCCATCCTTAGAGGTTTTAAGGCCCAGCTTGACAAAGCCCTGGCTGAGATGATTTAGTTGGAGTCGGTCCTGCTTTGAGCAGGGGGTTGGAGCAGATGACCTCCTGAGATCTCTTCCAACCCTTATCTTCTATGATCTTCTCTACCCATATTAAAAACTGTAGCATTGAATATATTTCTGACAAAACCAAGTGATCAAGAACAATGGGTAATTACAATATGGTTCCATCACATAATTCAAAAAGTGTGGAAAGAGACTGCAGCAGTGGAGAGCTGTAGCACAGCCTCCAAGGCAGAGTATGTGAAAAGGGGGCAGGCATCTTTATATTAACTACAATAAACCAAGGGTGGTACTGAAACCATACGGGTTTGAGGTTTAGAAACCTTGTTGATAAAGCTTCCTACTGAACACAGCCCTTTCTAGCTACAGTTGCTGTAAAAGGATATCTCTGCTTCAGTAGAAGCAGCTGAAAGCTGCTCCGGAGAAATCTCCACTCGATCCTTCCTCTTATCTGAACGGCGCAGGATAATCACAGAATGAATATGAACAATTCTGCTGGTGTCGACCTAATAATAAATGAGGGAGCAAGAATCACTCATTTCTCTCAGTGAACCAACTTCTCAATGAGAGTGCTGCTATCACGTCTTTACTAAAAAAAGCATGCTTTCCAGCTTAGATCTCTTAAAACATAGGGATAGGTTTTTCAGTGGGTTACTTATTCTAGGTTTTCACTTCTGAAACCAGGAATTTAAAATTCTTGAAGCTATGAGCTTAGGGTGTCACACCAATCTCACAGCTGAATTGGCACAAGTGGCTTTTCAGTAGTGAGCCACTTGTGCCAATTCAGCTGTGAGATTAGTGTGACACCCTAAGCTCATAGCTTCAAGAATTTTAAATTCCTGGTTTCAGAAGTGAAAACCTAGAATAAGTAACCCACTGAAAAACCTATCCCTATGTTTTAGGGACAAGAGTAGCCAGCTGTAGGCTCCAGAGCAAGAGTGAGGCACATATTACCAGAGCTGTGCAAGAAATGCTTAAGCAGAACATGTCTAAACTATGCCAGCTTTGGTCATTGCTATTATTTCTTCAGTTCCCTGAGGATCAGGTTCACCCGTGAAGATAGAATTTAGCAACTTTATTTTTGTGTAAAGATGTAACTTAATTACACGCTTTTATGCGTATTTCGCTTTTAGGGTCAATCAAGGCATGAAAAGCCTACCCAACATCCACTCTCTCAAAAACTAAACCTACTTATCAAGTCAAAACACACAGCCATGCCCTTTCCTGCAGGCCAGACACTCACCTGCTGCTTTGACTTGGAACATGAAGAAATGGTCTCTTATTGGCTAGACTCTGCACATCCCCCACCCCTGAATTAATGCTGGTACTCTCAAGCAAACACTAGTCAATGCTGCACCCAGAAAATACACACCTTATCAGTTAGCATTGGGTCATCCCCCACTAACAAGTCCATGTTGTCCCCCAACCAGTAAATTACAGCCCCCCCCCAACAGATAAAGAGCCCCTTGTCCCTAAATCTCAGAGTCCTACACTGAGGCAGCAGGACCTCTGGACACATACACAGATCCTTTTGAGGGGATGGCACGGTACTACTAACAAGCACCCCATACACACACAGACCTTTCTCCTAGAGAGGGGGAATGTGGTTAGGCCCCCGCTCCAGCAGGGCGCATTAGTTCTAACGGCAGTGGCTGCCCTTCTCCCTAGCAAGAGCAGAGGCACTAGAACTGTCTCCCCGGGGTAGGGGACACACCCAGCCCCTAGTCTATATTGGGGGGCAGACTGGCATCCCCGGGGTGGGGGACACACCCAGCCCCTAGTCTATATTGGGGGGCAGGCTGGCATCCCCGGGGTGGGGGACACACCCAGCCCCTCGCCTATGGGGAGCAGAGATGGCCAGGCACCCGCGGGGGGACACTCCTGCACACCCAGCGCCCGGGCTCTGGGGCCCGCCTGCCCACGGCCCGGCCGGTACCTCCCCGATGCACAGCCCCATGACCTCCTCCTTCTCGGTGCTCAGCGCGTGGTTGAGGCAGACCAGGAAGGCGTCCGCCTCCAGGTGCACAGCCTGCACCGCCATGTTGGCAGCACCACCCCACCCCGGAAGCGCGGGTCACGCCGTACCCAAGAGCCGGCGCTTCGCTGCCAATCCCAGCGCAGCCTGAAAAGTCAACAGCCAATGGCCGTCTCTAGGGGCAGTTCAACTTCCGGTCAGGATATCGGAAGCGCCCGGCTACATGCTTGAGCTGAGGCACTTCAGTTCCGGCGCTTCGAACCCTCCGCTGTGGGCTGCGGAGAGCAGAGTCCGCGGGCGGGGGCAGTGTGCACTGGCCGCTGGGTCTCCGAACCGCCCGGGGCCCAGGAGGTACAGAGGAAGGGTGGACAGGAGGAGGGGTTTGAGCAGCGCACACGGTGATGGCCGTTAGCTGGCTGGGGGCTGCAAGTAGGTCACTAGGAGGGGGCGGGGCAGGGCGTCTCCTCAGCTGCATGTGTCCCGCTGGGGCCGGGCTGGCTGTTCCCCCCCAGGCTGGGCCATTTCTAGGAAGGAGGCAGCCGATGTCTCAGTGAGACACAGGAAGTCGGGGGCGAATGTGGGGGCCCTGCTCTCCAGTGTGCAGAGGGATCGGCTCCCCCACTCCCATGGGCGAAAAGCAGGGAGGGAGGCTAAGGAGAGGCCTCGCAGGCCCCTGAGGACATTGGGGGCTGCACCCCCCCCAATAACTCCTGCCAGGGGTAGGGGGGCACGACGGGGGCAGTGTACCCTGACAGGAGCAGCTTTGCCATTGGCAGCTAGGGCGCTGGGTGACGATCATGCCTCGCTCAGAACAGGGGTGGGCAAAGACTGGGCAGCTGGTTTGCATCTGACATGCCTGGAGTGCAGTGCCCCCACGCCCGTAGCCCTGGCTCATTCACTTGTGGGGAGGGGGAGACTCTAATTTGGCAGAGGTTTCAAGGTAGATTTTAAAGTCTCACGGTGAAGGGGTTCAATTGCCTTTGGGCATCAGTGAGCTATACCTTGAGAGGGTCTGTCCCCCACTGGATCCCCTTGTGAAGCCCTTTTGCACCTGAATTGCATGCTCACTGTGACTTCAGCTTCATGCCCTCCAGTAGTCTGGTGGCCAAGGGTTGGTAAATGGCTGCACAGTGATCAGAAAGCATTGATGGGGATGGTTCTGCATGGGGGGAGGCCAGTAATGCCAAGTGGATCTGCAACATATTTTGCCTTCAAATGCCATAATTTCTCTCTCCTCTCCTTTTATATCTACCTGTGATCATCCTCTCCTGCTTCTTGGCTACCGTACCCTATTTCTGCCTTGTTCTTTCCTTTCTGTGCTCCATTTGCCTTCCTCTTATCTGATCCCATCAAACCTAGATCTTCCATTCCTAACTTCTGCTCAACTCTCTGATTGATGAACCTCTTCTATCCCTGAATAATTTGAGCAGAGTGAAAAGCTGAGTGTCTGTCAGAGGCCTCTGCTCTATGCAAGTATTCCAGGTAGAGTTGAGTGGTTAAATTTGTTGTAATACTGGATGGCTCACCTGACTCATGGCTCTTGCATGTATGGCTGGTTTAGAGTTGATGGGCTATATTTTCAGATGAGCTCAGTTCCCATATAGGCGCCTAAATGAAATGGCCATATTTTTAAATCAGCACCAAACAGATTCCGATGAAAATAATAGGAGGTGCAGGATGCTGCCAACTTTTGAAAAACTGGCCACTTACTACAGTGCCTAAATGGTAGCTGAACTCTTCTGAAAATCTGACCTGACCCCTTCTTGAAATACAATTTAGTACAATTAACAACTACAAAATGTTTCACGTGGGCACAGACTGTTTAGCACTCAATGAACTGTAGCTCTGGCGATTGTCTGAGATGCAGCTAGAACAATTTCTTCATCTTTCCTTGTAAATTATTTATTGTGTCAATCTTAAAAGCTAATAAATTATGTTTATCACACGATCTAGCTTTCCTACCACCCATTTTCATGCCTATACGTGAAAGCCACTGGTGTCCTAGGACTCCTTTAAACTTCAACGGCCTGAAACTGAGATGGGCTGAACATCTGCACTCCTCTCTGCAAACATATTGATTAGGACATAGGATCAATGATGATATATTCTTTAATTCTGAAAATTTCAGGCTGAATAATGGTTCTGATTAGAGTGTGGAACAATATGGGGCCAAACCACATTGTGTAGAAAATACGGAACAGTTCTTATATTGTAAAATAAATAGTAAGTAACCTTATGTCTCCTTTCTGCTGCCGCTCCCTGTAAGCGGTTTGATTGCCTTCTCGGTATAATCAAGAATAGGAGTTTTGTATGTTTTCTCCCTTCAAGTTATTCTCAAGGTTTTAGATATGAATCTCCCTGCTCTTTACTTTTTCAGATCACATCCATGTTTCTCTTCTGTGTCAGCTTTTTTGTTTTTAAAGAAAGATATTTCTTACTCCAGTTCCATGTCCTCAAGACCAAGCTGTCACTAACTGGGAATCTTGTTGGCAGTCTCACACAAGAGGGACAGGACTGAGTGGGCCATGGGGACTGAATTCACCTGTGGAATTCAGGGCAGAGTTGGAGCACATTTCTGGGTCAGTAAATAGTCTGGAAGCATGTGCAATTCTATGGGCAAATTAATGATAGAAAGGTAAGGGAGGTGTCATTTGATTCATAAAAATCTACAGGATCATAATTTCAATGCTGTCACCCTCTGAAGCATGGCAGGGGGGACTCACTCTCCCTCCCCACCCCACCCCGCTCCAGGTCCTCCAGTTGGTGGAATTTTTTGATAACCCATTTCTGATGACAATGTATTAAGTTGGATATCATTTGAAAGCCCTTTCTTTCACAAACACAAGGGTACCCAACATGACAAACCTAGAACAATTTTGTAGCTATACATTAGAGAAAATGTTTAAAAGTCAACTTTTAAAAATTATACTTTAACACAGGCATGTCAAACATGCAGCCCTCACAAAGCTAAATCATGGCCCTTGACTGACAGTGCTGTGTCATCAGTTAATGCCAGAACTGGATACCTGATTAATTTTTTTGATGTTACAGATTACTATAAATTGAAGGAGTACTTTGAGTTGATTTGCCATCACCGGCAAAAAAGAAGCAGTTCAGTTGTATTGAGACTAACACGGCTACCCCTCTGTTTATTAATGATCTGGAGGATGGTGTGGACTGCACTCTCAGCAAGTTTGCAGATGACACTAAACTGGGAGGCGTGGTAGGGAGGGTAGGGATCGGATACAGAGGGACCTAGACAAATTAGAGGATTGGGCCAAAAAAAACCTGATGAGGTTCAACAAGGACAAGTGCAGAGTCCTGCACTTAGGACGGAAGAATCCTATGCACTGCTACAGACTAGGGACCGAATGGCTAGGTAGCAATTCTGCAGAAAAGGACCTAGGGGTCACAGTGGATGAGAAGCTGGATATGAGTCAGTGTGCTCTTGTTGCCAAGAAGGCTAACGGCATTTTGGGCTGTATAAGTAGGGGCATTGCCAGCAGATGGAGGAATGTGATCGTTCCCCTTTATTCGACATTGGTGAGGCCTCATCTGGAGTACTGTGTCCAGTTTTGGGCCCCACACTACAAGAAGGATGTGGAAAAATTGGAAAGAGTCCAGCGGAGGGCAACAAAAATGATTAGGGGTCTGGAGCACATGACTTATGAGGAGAGGCTGAGGGAACTGGGATTGTTCATTCTCCAGAAGAGAAGAATGAGGGGGGATTTGATAGCTGCTTTCAACTACCTGAAGGGGGGTTCCAAAGAGGATGGAGCTCGGCTGTTCTCAGTGGTGGCAGATGACAGAACAAGGAGCAATGGTCTCAAGTTGCAGTGCGGGAGGTCTGGGTTGGATGTTGGGAAACACTGTTTCACTGGGAGGGTGGTGAAGCACTGGAGTGCGTTGCCTGGGGAGGTGGTGGAGTCTCCTTCCTTGGAGGTTTTTGGGGCCCGGCTTGGCAGGGCCCTGGCTGGGATGATTTGGTTGGGAGTTGGTCCTGCTTTGAGCGGGGGGTTGGCCTGGATGGCCTCCTGAGGTTCCTTCCAACCCTGATATTCTATGATTCTATGACCTGAGGCTGAAGAGGATCCTAACAGGAGCGGGAAAGAATCCACTGATTGTCCTTCATGTGGGAACGAATGATACGGCTAGATTCTCGCTGGAACGTATCAAGGGAGACTATGCCAGGCTGGGGAAGATATTAAGGAAATCGAGGCTCAGGTGATCTTCAGTGGGATTCTGCCTGTTCCTAGAGAAGGGCAACAAAGGTGTGACAAGATTATGATGATCAACAGATGGCTCAGGCAGTGGTGCTATAAGGAGGGCTTTGGGATGTATGGCTACTGGGAGGCATTCATGGACAGAGGACTGTTCTCTTGGGATGGACTTCACCTGAGTAGGGAGGGAAATAGACTTCTAGGATGGAGGCTAGGAATTGGGGGGGGGAGATGGTTAGGAGATGTCCAGGTAATCTCCATGCCGGATTTTAACATTGAGAGGGAAGAAAACGAAGTAAGAAAGGATACAGCCGTGGGTAGGAGAATGGACATACGGAGGAAGGGTAGTGTAGATACCATTCTAATAGGTGATACTGGGGGTAGAATGTCTGGGCCTAATCGGGTAAAGAATGTGAGCAAAGCCAAACAGCAAGAATTAAGATGTTTGTACACCAATACGAGGAGCCTAGGTAACAAAATGGAAGAACTAGAGTTACTGGTGCAGGAAGTGAAACCGGATATTATAGGGATAACAGAAACATGGTGGAATAGTAGTCATGACTGGAGCACAGGTATTGAAGGGTATGTGCTCTTTAGGAAAGACATACAATGCTACTCCACCACCTTTGCCTTTATTTCTATCAATGATGAGGTAGAATGTAAAGAAATAAGGAATGGAATGGATAAGACAGAGTCTGTCTGGGCAAAAATCACATTGGGGAAGAAAGCTACTAGAGCCTTCCCTGAGATAGTGCTTGGGGTGTGCTATAGACCACCGGGATCTGATTTGGATATGGATAGAAACCTTTTAAATGTTTTTAATGAAGTAAATACTGATGGGAGTTGTGTGATTATGGGAGACTTTAACTTCCCAGATATAGACTGGAGAACAAGTGCTAGTAATAATAATAGGGCTCAGATTTTCTTAGATGCGATAGCTGATGGATTCCTTCACCAAGTAGTTGCTGAACCAACAAGGGGGGATGCCATTTTAGATTTGGTTTTGGTGAGTAGTGAGGACCTCGTAGAAGAAATGGTTGTAGAAGACAACCTTGGTTCGAGTGATCATGAGCTAATTCAGTTTAAACTAAATGGAAGGATAAACAAAAATAGATCTGTGACTAGGGTTTTTGATTTCAAAAGGGCTAACTTTAAAAAATTAAGGAAATTAGTTAGGGAAGTGGATTGGACTGAAGAACTTGGGGATCTAAAGGTAGAGGAGGCCTAGAATTACTTCAAATCAAAGTTGCAGAAACTATCAGAAGCCTGCATCTCAAGAAAGGGGAAAAAATTCGTAGGCAGGAGTTGTAGACCAAGCTGGATGAGCAAGCATCTCAGAGAGGTGATTAAGGAAAAGCAGCCTACAAGGAGTGGAAGATGGGAGTGATCAGCAAGGAAAGCTACCTTATTGAGGTCAGAACATGTAGGGATAAAGTGAGAAGGCCAAAAGCCATATAGAGTTGGACCTTGCAAAGGGAATTAAAACCAATAGTAAAAGTTTTATAGCCATATAAATAAGAAGAAAACAAAGAAAAAAGTGGGACCGCTAAACACTGAGGATGGAGTGGAGGTTAAGGATAATCTAGGCATGGCCCAATATCTAAACACATACTTTGCCTCAGTCTTTAATGAGGCGCTTAGGGGTAATGGTAGGATGACAAATGGGAATGAGGATATGCAAATAGATATTACCACATCCGAGGTAGAAGCCAAACTCGAACAGCTTAATGGGACTAAATCGGGGGCCCAGATAATCTTCATCCAAGAATATTAAAGGAGCTGGCACATGAAATTGCAAGCGCATTAGCAAGAATTTTTAATGAATCTGTAAACTCAGGGGTTGTACCGTATGACTGGAGAATTACTAACATAGTTCCTATCTTTAAGAAAGGGGGGGAAAAGTGATCCGGGCAACTACAGGCCTGTTAGTTTGACATCTGTAGTATGCAAGGTCTTGGGAAAAAATGTGAAGGAGAAAGTAGTTAAGGACATTGAGGTTGATGGTAATTGGGACAAATTACAACATGGTTTTACAAAGGGTAGATCGTGCCAAACCAACCTGATCTCCTTCTTTGAGAAGGTAACAGATTTTTTTAGACAAAGGAAACGCAGTGGATCTAATTTACCTCTATTTCAGTAAGGCATTTTATACAGTTCCACGTGGGGAGTTATTAGCTAAATTGGAAAAGATGGGGATCAATATGAAAATTGAAAGGTGGATAAGGAACTGCTTAAAGGGGAGACTACAATGGGTTATACTGAAAGGTGAACTATCAGGCTGGAGGGAGTTTACTAGTGGAGTTCCTCAGGGATCGGTTTTGGGACCAATCTTATTTAATCTTTTTATTACTGACCTTGGCACAAAAAGTGGGAATGTGCTAATAAAGTTTGCGGATGACACAAAGCTGGGAGGTATTGCCAATACAGAGAAGAACCGGGATATCATACAGGAAGATCTGGATGACCTTGTAAACTGGACTAATAGTAATAGGATGAAATTTAATACCGAAAAGTGCAAGGTTATGCATTTAGGGATTAATAACAAGAATTATTGTTATAAGCTGGGGACGCATCAGTTGGAAGTAACAGAGGAGGAGAAGGACCTCGGAGTATTGGTTGATCACAGGATGACTATGAGCCGCCAATGTGATATGGCCGTGAAAAAAGCTAATGCGGTCTTGGGATGCATCAGGCGAGGTATTTCCAGTAGAGATAAGGAGGTGTTAGTACCGTTATACAAGGCACTGGTGAGACCTCATCTGGAATACTGTGTGCAGTTCTGGTCTCCCATGTTTAAGAAGGATGAATTCAAACTGGAACAGGTACAGAGAAGGGCTACTAGGATGATCCGAGGAATGGAAAACCTGTCTTATGAAAGGAGACTCAAAGAGCTTGGCTTGTTTAGCCTAACCAACAGAAGGCTGAGGGGAGATATGATTGCTCTCTACAAATATATCAGAGGAATAAATACCAGGGAGGGAGAGGGATTATTTAAGCTCAGTACCAATGTGGACACAAGAACAAATGGATATAAACTGGCCATCAGGAAGTTTAGCCTTGAAATTAGATGAAGGTTTCTAACCATCAGAGGAGTGAAGTTCTGGAACAGCCTTCCAGGGGTAGTAGTGGGGGCAAAAGACATATCTGGCTTCAAGACTAAGCTTGATAAGTTTATGGAGGGGATGGTATAATGGGATAGCCTAATTTTGGCAATTGGTCTTTGACTATTAGCGGTAAATATGCCCAATGGCTTGTGATGGGATGTTAGATGGGGTGGGATCTGAGTTACTACAGAGAATTCTTCCTGGGTGTCTGGCTGGTGAGTCTTGCCCACATGCTCAGGGTTTAGCTGATCGCCATATTTGGGGTCGGGAAGGAATTTTCCTCCAGGGCAGATTGGCAGAGGCCCTGGGGGTTTTTCGCCTTCCTCTGCAGCGTGGGGCACGAGTCACTTACTGGAAGATTCTCTGCATCTTTAAATCGTTAAACCATGATTTGAGGACTTCAGTGGCTCAGGTTTGATACAGGAGTGGGTGGGTGAGATTCTGTGGCCTGCGTTGTGCAGGAGGTCAGACTAGATGATCATAATGGTCCCTTCTGACCTTAAAGTCTATGATTCTATGATTATCGGCTTTGTTTTTTATGCCAAAAGAGTTGTAATGAGGCACTGGTTAAGATGTCAGCATCGAGTCAGAAATTACTGGAATCCATCTGCAAATGGTATGCACATCGTTACATAACATACATTATATAATTTAATTAATTACAATCCCAAAGTAATTTATTATAAAATCCTTGTTTTTACTTTGGTCTTGATCATTTTAAGGCATTAGTGTGGAGATAAAGAGTACCATGTAGTAGCTGCATCTTTGGAGAATACCACCGTGGAGAACTGGGTTAAACACAATGCTTCAGTGGCACCTCACATGGTTATAAGAAGTGCGCCCATAAACTGAATTTGGAAAGGCTGGAGAGAAAGTACATCAAGCACCCAGGAAAATGTTGAAGATGCCAGGATGAGTGCCACCTGTGGGCAAGTCTATGCTGTTCTTTATTTGATCTGTCAGGACTGCTAATTGACGTTTGTACCTCACAGCACTGGAAGACTTTGTTAAATACTTCTTTGCTTTAGATTTAACCAGCTATACTGTGATGATTGCCTGGTACCTCCCTGAAATAAGAGGTGTAGAAAAATGGAGGAATTTTGAAAAGGAAATTGGGTTGTTAAAAGGCCGTCAGCTCCCTTCTGTGCACTTGGTTCAGATGAAGCCCTAGAACATAAAAACAGGGCAACGAAAGTGAAGGGGGGTAGAATGGGCATAACACAGTATCCAAAGGCTCTTTCACAGTTTTTCCTGACAAATCCAGAACTCCATCCATCAAGTTTTGAATGAAACATTCAGCATGGCTGGGATGACTTCCCCAGGAAAAAAACAAGCACCATCTAAATTAATTAGGTGCAGTTAAATGCCAAGAAGGGGCCATTTAAAAAAAAATAATAATAATGGAGATATCCTATCTCCTAGAACTGGAAGGGACCTTGAAAGGTCATCGAGTCCAGCCCCCTGCCTTCACTAGCAGGACCAAGTACTGATTTTGCCCCAGATCCCTAAGTGGCCCCCTCAAGGATTGAACTCACAACCCTGGGTTTAGCAGGCCAATGCTCAAACCACTGAGCTATCCCTCCCCCAGGATGGCAACCTGTTTGGGCCGGAGCTCATTAATATTATGATAAAAGCAGTCTTCAGTGATGAGATAGCTGAAGGTGTCAGTCAAATGCATACTTTTGGTCATGATTTGTATGAAACCTTTAAAACCCAAAGAATTATCCCAGGCTCTTTCAATCTATGGGTTCCAGTCAAGAAGAACAGACTAAAGCTATGCTCTTATATAAGAGATAAAGTCAGAGTGAAGGTGGCAGGGATGATGACTGAGTTAACCACACATAGGACATTGTTTGCTCTTCTCCTGGTTGTGTCCAGATCTCAAAATGATGTTGACATGTGAGACTTCGGAAATGTAAAAGTTCTCTGTGGTACCACAATTGATGTTTGAATGTGATAGAACAATGCATATGTACCAGGCAAAAAGCAAACTAATGCACATCTTCCATTGTGTTCCTAAGCCACCACCTATTAACAATGTGGCCGGGACCTTATACCAGCAGAGACCTTTCAGCATAGCAATCATAGATGCTATGGTTGAGATATATGCTCTCAACAAACCAGAAACTGTTAATACCTGCCACAATTTGGCTGAACACTTCATTATGAGGCTACAGAGAAAATACTGGATGTATGACGAAGTCCACCTTGCATTTGACATGTATGCAGAGAAAGCAATGAAAAATATTACCAGGCAGAAGAGACTCCATGGTATTACAACTGTCCAATACAAAATAATTGACTCCACAAACTTCTCCAATGTCACAATGGAAGGTTGACTGGAAAGACCAAATTATCTTACTGGAAGGCATTTGATTCAGCCTCCAAAGACTTTCCTCACTCTTAAGGTACTCAGAACGGCTGAGACAGTCACTGATGAGGTCATAAATGCACTAGAGGCGTTCGTATGCTGAGTTTATCATTTTAAGACCAACATGACAACACTCGCAGAGCTAAGTAGATGGATGTTTTCCAAGAAGCAGACAAATGGAGAAAAATTGCCAGTGACAAGGGGTGCATTTATACCTGCTAACACAAGGGCAAATTATCAAGCAATGGAATGGCTCCAGGATGATTGAACACATCCAAAATGATTCTCCCTATCGGACATGGATGGGTCTTGTTATGTGTGAAATACCATATACTCCTGAATTAATCCTTCAGCTAATCAGATGCTCACCCTGTAAATGTTTGGCCATCAGCCTGTCTTGTATGGAAAGGTGCGAGTGTGGCGTGGACAAGGATCAGTGTGACAGCATGTCTAGCAGTGGTGCCCTAGACCGAGATGACATGGATAGTGATTTTGCTGAATAAATGTTTTCAATCCTACAAGTCAAGGCTAACTTCCCTAGGATTACCAAAGATCAATGTCTTTTTTATGTAAGCATTGCATTCCTGAGTTGAAGTATAATTAAATAAAGTTGATTTTTAAGCATTTTCTCAAATATAATTGTTCTAGGTTTGTCATGTTGGATACCATTATGTTTGTCAGAGAAAGGGCTTTTGAGTGATACCCATCTCAACCCATTTCCAACATTACTCTGTTATCAAAATTTCCATCGACCAGAGGACCTGGAGCTGGGGGGAGAAAGATGCGAGTTTATGCCTGTCGCAGAGGATAATACCATTGAAATTATGATTCTGTAGATTTTTATGAATCAACTGGCACTTCACTGTCACTAACTTGCCCACAGAATGAGATTTTACTACATTACACTCCCAGACTAAAATGGAAACTTGCACGGCTGCTGCCCATGCTGTACCTTTCACTAGCACCACATTCATACCAAATAAATATACATCTGTATTTTTCTAATCCAAGCATAATCTAATAGTATTTGTAGACTTTGCGGGAGATGTTAGTCACACTACCCTGTGCTGTGATCCTATTAGATTTAGCTAAACAAGATCAAACTGGGTCAGTACTTGGATGATAGACCACTAAGGAAAACCTAGGTGCTCTAGGAAGTAGAATTGGTGATCCAATAGGTGTCAGCCAGTGCGGAACTGAACTGATGCCCCAACATGGTGTTGGGGGGAACTGTGCTATTGGAAGTTCTGTCTTTCAAATGACATATAAAATCAAGATCTTGAGCATTCGTGATCATTATGGAGTCCATGGAGTAGGGCAGTATCCTGGCCAAATTCCAACTTGGGTAATTACACTCTGCTCACTTAAGGTGTACAGTGATGGTTTCCACATATCGGTGTTGGATAAAGTGACTCCTGTGCATAGTTTGAGAATCAATTCAAGTCTGTAAAGCACTTTGGGATCTTCCAGAATGAATGGTGCAATAGAAATGTCACCTTATCCTTTACAGATCGTTCCAGAAAGCCTTGTGTTGAATGACTTCAGTGCTGATTTCCTTAAAGTGCCAATGTTCCAATTGATTATTTGGTATGTCCGAGGTGTATAGGATAGCAAGGGAGTGTATTTTCCCTATTAATTGCCTCAGTGCAACGTACATAATTTTTTTCTCTCCCTGAACTCTCCTGTTTTTGTACCCAGATTTGATTACTTGCATGCAATGTTTGCCTTGTACATCCACAAGTTTTCTGGATGAGATCACTGTATTTCACTGGGATATTGCTTCTGGTCTATAGCAGGTAGACCTTACACTGATTAGTTCTTAATTCTTTTACTCCACATTAAAGATAGAACCAAGAAAACGGTTACTCACCTTCTCGTAACTGTTGTTCTTTGAGGTGTGTTGTTCACGTCCATTCCAATCAGGTGTGTGTACATGCACGTGCATGGTAGCCAGAACATTTTTCCCTTAGCAGCATCTCAATATAGAGCCCTTCAGTACCTTCTTGCCGGCTACTCCGACAGAGGGGTAGGAGGGTGGGTATTGGAATGGACACGAACAACACATCTTGAAGAACAACAGTTACGAGAAGGTGAGTAACCATTTTTTTCTTTTTCAAGTGCATGTTCGTGTCCATTCCCAATCAGATGACTCTCAAGCCCAGATTCAGGAGGTGAGGTTGGAGTCGTCCACTGATTGGAGCACCACTCTTCCAAAGGCCACATCATCTCTGGCCTGTTGGGTGATTGCATAGTGCATGGTGAAAGTGTAAATGGAGGACCACATCGCCACTCTGCAGATTTCCTGGGTGGGAACCTGCGCCAGGAACCCTGTTGAAGAGGCCTGAGCCCTGGTAGAATGCACAGTGATCGAAGGAGCAAGTACTCCTGCCAGGTTGTAGCACTCCCGGATGCAGGACGTGATCCATGACGAAATCCATTGAGAAGAGACAGGAAGACCTTTCATTCTGTCTGCCACTGCCACGAATAACTGCACCGAGTTTCAGAATGGTTACATTCTCTCGATGTAGAAGGCTAGCGCTCTGTGGACATCCAATGAGTGAAGTCTTTTCTCCCTGCTGCCAGGGCCGGCTCCAGCTTTTTTGCCGCCCCAAGCGGTGGAAAAAAACCAAACCCGATTGAGCTGCCGCAGAAGTGCCGCCGAAGAGAAAGAGACAGAGTGAAGGACCCGCCGCCGAATTTTCGCCAAAGACTAAAACGGAGTGCTGAAGTGCCGGACGTGCCGTCCTGATAATGGACAGAGTGCCGCCCCTTTCTATTAGCCGCCCCAGGTACCTGCTTCCTTTGCTGGTGCCTGGAGCCGGCCCTGCCTGCCGCTCGAGTGCGGCTTAGGATAGAATACCAGGTGGAAGATGTCCTGGTTGATGTGAAACTGGGAAACAACCTTCAGGAGGAAAGCCGGGTGAGGTCTGAGCTGGACCTTGTCCTTATGGAACACAGTGTAAGGGGGCTCTGAAGTCAGGACCTTGAGCTCAGACACCCTCCTGGCTGAGGTTATTGCTACCAGAAACGCTACCTTGTATGAGAGATGGAGCAGGGAGCATGTCGCCAAAGGTTCAAAGGGTGGTCCCATGAGTCTGGAAAGGACCAGATTGAGATCCCAAGCCGGGACAGGCTGCCGGAAATGTGGGTATAGCCTGTCGAGCCCTTTAAGGAAACGGCTGACCATAGATTTGGCAAAGACCGAGCGGCCCTCTGCACCTGGATGAAAGGCAGTGATGGTGGCCAAGTGAACCCTTATTGACGACATGGACAGCCCCTGCTGCTTGAGATGGAGGAGATAGTCTAATATAAATTGCAGAGGCGAGCATCAGGGGTGAATGATGCTGTGCCGACCAGATTGAAAATCTCTTCCACTTAGCAAGGTAGATAGCTCTGGTGGAGGGCTTTCTACTGCCCAGGATGATTTATCTAACCGAGTCTGAGCAGGAGAGCTCCATGGAGCTTCCACACCATGAAGTGCAGCAACTCTAGGTTCGGATGTTGGAGACCACCATGATCCTAAGTTAGTAAGTCTGGGAAGAGCGGCAATGTGACTGGCGCTTCCATGGACATTTTCAGGAGTGATGTGTACTCGTGTTGGCGGGGCCAGGCTGGAGCTATCAGAATCACCGAAGCTTCTTCCCTCCATATCTTGAGGAGCACCTTGTGAACGAGAGGGATGGGCGGGAACGCATATAGGAGATGGCCTCCCCATGGGAGGAGGAACACGTCCGTGATGGATCCTGGGCTGTGATTCAGGAAGGAGCAAAACTGCTGATACTTCCTGTTGTGGTGCGTGGCGAACAGGTCTATCTGGGGAAAACCCCACTGATGGAAAATTGAGTTCACGATGTCCGGGCGAAGGGACCACACATGGTCATGGAACGACCTGCTGAGATGGTCCGCCAACTCATTTTGTACTCCAGGGAGGTATGATGCTTGCAGGTGTATCGAGTGTTCTGCACAGAAGTCCCACAGCATGAGGGCTTCCTGGCACATGGGAGAAGAGCATGCACCCCCGTTTGTTGATATAAAACATCGCCACGGTGTTGTCTGTCATGACTGATACACATCTCCCTGCAAGGTATGCTCAAAGTCTGGCATGCCAGACATACAGCTCTCTGACATTGATGTAGAGAGCAATGTCAGAACCTGAGACCAGAGGCCTTGGGTTCTGAGGTCTCCCAAATGTGCCCCCAGCCCAAATCTGACATGCCCGTCACTAGTGAGAGGGATGGCTGAGGGCTGGTGAAAGGGACCCCTGCAGATACTACCTGTGGGTCGAGCCACCACAGGAGGGAGTCAAGTACCGGGCAAGGCAGGGTTACAATCCTGTCCAAACTGTTGTGGGCTGGCCGATACACTGATGCCAGCCATTATTGAAGAGGTCGAAGTCTGGCATGCTGTACTATGTAGGTACAAGCTGCCATGTGTCCTAGAAGTTTTAGGCAGTTTCATGCTGTGGTGGTGGGACACTGTCTGGGACCTTGAATAATGTCACCCAGGGCTTGAAATCTCACTCTGGAAGGAATGCCCTGGTGTGTGTCGAGTCCAGTACCATCCCTACAAATTCTATCATCTGAACTGGGGACAGCGTTGATTTCCCCTCGTTCAGTAGCAGGCCCAGTTCATCGAAAGAAGCTCTTATGAAGGCGAACTGCCTTTCTACTTGAGTCCTGGATTGGCCCTTGACCTGTACCTGTCGCCTGTGGAGGAACGTGGCCACGACTGCCATGCACTTGCTAAATATTTGAGGTGTGGCTGACAGGCTGAATGGGAGGACTGTGAACTGGTAGTGGGTGTTGTTCACCACAAACCTGAGGTATTTTCTGTTGGACTGAGTTATTATTATGTGAAAGTATGCATCCTTCAAGTTAAGGGTGGCATACCAGTCTCCTGGATCTAATGAAGGGATGATGGAGGCCAAAGAGACCATGTGGAACTCGAGCTTCACAAACTTTTTGAGTTCTCGCAGGTCTAGGATGGGCCTGAGCCTGCCTTTGGCTATCAGTATTAGGAAATACCGAGAATAGAAACCATTGCCCTTCTGTTCCTGAGGAACCTCTTCCACTGCCCCCAGCAAAAGGCGCGAGTGCACTTCCTGTGTAAGGAGTTGCTCGTGAGAGAGGTCCCCGAAGAGGGACATTGAAGGATGGTGGAAGGGTGGGAGGGTACAGAATAGGATGGAATATCCCCTCTGTACTGTGCAGAACACTCAGCAGTGAAGTGATAAGGGACCAAGCACGGTAGAAAGGGGACAGTCGGGACAAAAAGGTAAGGCGGGGTAGATCCAGTTTTTGTTCTGGTGCGCCATCCTCGACTGCACTTCAAAAGGCCTGTTTCGGGACAGAAAGTGGCTTGGATTGGCCAGAGCTCTGGCCTGATGACGGGTGTGGCCTTTTCCCTCCACTCCTGTTCCTCCTCTGGGAACCATCCTGATGGTTCCGCTGGTAGAAGCGCAGGGAAGGTTGTGGTCTAAAATGCTTCTGCTGCGTAGCGGGAGTATGGAGGCCCAATGATTTGAGAGTGGTTCTCAAGTGCTTTTGGCTATGCAGCCTTTTGTCTCTTTTCTCAGAAAAGAGAGCCGAATCCTCGAATGGGAGGTCCTGAATAGTCTATTGGATCTCATATGGCAGGCCCGAGACGTGGAGCCAGGAGCCCCTTGTCATGGCTATGCCCGTAGCTGCATCCGTTCCGTCCAGTGCGGCTTGTAGCGAAGCTCGCGAAATGAGCTTCCCCTCCTCCACCAGAACTGAAAACTCGGTGCGGGAGTCCTGCGGTATCAGCTCCGCAAATTTTGCCATTGCCCCACATGTGTTGTAGCAGTACCTGCTGACAATAGCCTGCTGATTAGAGATTTGGAGCTGCAATCTGCCAGTGGAATAGACCTTTCTCCCGTAAAGGTCGAGTTGTTTTGCCTCCCGATTCTTTGGGGAGGGTCCGTGGAAGCCCTGGTGTTCACGTTGGTTGGCAGCATCAATAGAGAGAGTCAGGTGGGGGATGAACATACAAATGCTTGTAGCATCTGGATGGCACAAAGTAGCGCCTTTCGTTGTGCTTAGCTGTAGGGGGCAATGAGGCTGGGGTCTGCCACAAAGTTTTTGTGGTGTCAGAGATGATCTTTACAAGAGGCAAGGCGATACATGCAGGTCTGGAGGGGGCAAGGATGTCTACCATTGGATCTGCGTCCTCCACTACCTTCTCCGCCTGAATACCCTGGGCAACCCGCCGCAGCAATTGCTGCAGAACCCAGCTGTTCTCCAGGGCTGGGGCTGTAGCCAGGCCCGCCAGCGCCTTGTCTGGTGAGGATGAGGAAGAGACCCCCATAAGGGGTAGCTGCTCCCTTCCTTCTGCACCCAAAGGGTCCTGCGGCACCTGGATTTCTTGGGCCGGTGCCGACTCGGATGGGGTCGTGTCCCTCGGTGTCAAGACTGCATACACCGACGCTGGTGCTGAAAGTGTAATCGGTGCCGAGGCTGTCATCGGTGCCGGAGACCTTGTCAGTGTTGGAGATGTCGGAGCCGAAACAACTGGGGCTGGTGCAGGCTGCACCGGTGCTGGAGGCGATGGGATGGTGGTGCCGGGTGGCAATGCAGCTGTCCCTGATCCTGCCAATGCCAATGGTGCTGGCGGGAGTACAAACATGGCTGAGGCCACCGATGTTGCCCTGGGATGTGACCCTTGGCTCTGAACTTCGCTTTGATGAAAAGCCCAGAGAGTCCAAAAGGGCCATTGCTCCGGGGGCTGCCATTGCACGGGCCACGGTGCCAGGTAAGGGTGCCGATCCTGTGTTGACACTCCTACGGGACCGATAGGAGTCCAACTCTGAGGTGTCTGAAAAAGAGGACCACGGAGGAGCGCTATTTCTAGGCGCCAACCGTTCATGCCGAGGACTCGGGGACCGGCACAGCTGCTGGGTCTGTTCTGGTGCCCGGGAGTGGGGCGCGCCAGGGTTGGCGATCGACGGGACATCATGGCGGGCTTTCCCCTTGAAGGTGCACGGGGAGCGACCAGTGCCGGTGACCTGTCCAGTCTAGGAGGGGAGAACGGTGCCGTGAGATGGAGCAATTCTTGGGCTGCCTCGAATGCCTCTGGAGTTGAAGGGAGGTGCAGCTCCCTGTCTCGGCCTCAGTGAACGAGGAGGGTCCGGACTCAACTGCCCTTCCATGTGGGCAGGAGTCGATGCAACCGTCACCGGTGTTGGAGCAGAAGTAGTGTGGCCCAGCTCGGGTCTCACAATGGCTGGCTCCTTAGGCCTAACGGGGAGAACGACCGCTCTCTGGCCTCTTCTTCTGCAGTACTGGCGATTGAGAACAGTGCGTGCGTGTGGCATGTGAGCCATGAATGGAGCCGGGATGATACCGTGAGTACTTGTCCTTACTCAGCACCGGTGCTTGTGCTGATGGTGCCGGAGCTCTCCGCACCGAGGAACTCAGCACAGGGTCAGTCGACCCGGGGTCAGACTGGGGGCGGAGTGCAGCTTCCATTAACAGGACCTTCAGGTGCTGATCTCTATCCTTTAATGCCCTGGGCCGAAAGGTCTTGCAGATGGTGCAACGATCCTTCTGATGGTTCTCTCCTAAACACTTCAAACACGAAGTGTGAGGATCGCTTCTGGGCATACATGTGCCGCAGACTTCGCAGGCTTTGAAGCCCGGAGACCCGGGCATGCCCTGGCATCGAGAGAGTGTAGGAGGGGAACCCTCCTCCCTCCAAAGAAAACAATGTAACACTAAGGGCTGCTGACTATTTAATTAACACTACAGAGCTAATGAAAACTATGTATATAGACTGCTAAATGCACTTGCCAAGACAAGAGCACAGGAAAGTTCCAGCTAATCGTCACTGGCGGTAAGAAGGAACTGAGGGGGTGGCGGGTCGGCAGGGCTCTATATTGAATGCCCTAAAGGTGCAACTCCAGGGGGCACCCAGACCGATCCAACAGATGCTGCTATGGGAAAATCTTCTGACTACCGTGCATGTGCATGCGCGCACACCTGATTGGAATGGACATGAACAAGCACTCAAAGAAGAATACATTGTTTTGGTTACCTTATGTAGTTCTAAGGAGAGTAGTTTTCTTGACCTTCATTATTTAAAGTCAGCTTGTGCCAGACTTCAGAGGACTGATAAACTTGAAGAATCCCAATAGAAAAAGCCACCTCAGTGACTAACATTCTGTTGCCCTCGCTGGTATCAGTTACCCTTCAATTAGCAGCTAAAATCTGAAATGCACAAAGTAGTAATGGCTATTGACAAGAAGCTTGTAAATGAATGGGCAGTTCTCCCAGCCTTTCAAAGAGATCTGATGATTCAGCATGGCAGCACTGCAAGTGCCAAGTATGAGATAATCAGACCTGCAGAGCCGTATGCTGCATAGGCAGGATTGTTTCTGGAATGACTTTTTGGTTCTTTCTAAGCTACTTTCACCTCTTGTTGGTTGCCAGTCCTGCCTTTGGGAGCATGAGCATCATTGGCTCTGGACTCTTGTTTAAAGGCACTTTGTAAAATAATGTATTGTTTGCACAAAGCCTGTTTCTTAATTAGAACTGTTAATGGAATAAGTAACGCCGATTGTAAAGGGATGTAATGATGGTTATATAGTGCTTTCATCCCAAAGGATCCCAAAATGCCTTACAAGCTATATACAGCCACATATGCTCCAAAGTATGAGCATCTCATGACATTTGGGTATCTTGTTAGTTTCCTGAATTGACTTTTGAGTATATTGCTAGTAACTCTTTTTGTGAGCACACGATGGCGCCGTTGAAACCAGGTAGTTTTCAGGCCTAACAGTTTGCTCCATGAATTTGTTCAGAGCTGAGGGGAAACATGCGTGTGTCCTGTGTGTTGATGCTGCATGCCTAGTGGGAGTGTCATAACAAATGGTTGAGGGAATGGCAGAAGGAGGGGACGCCGGTGCTCCGCCCATCCATCTGTGGGTGCGACGGGTAGGCGTCTACTGTGATGAACGCCGTAAAACATGGCTCGTGGCTGTGGAAGAGGCAAGTGACTTTCAAGCTTCTCAGTGATCATAGTTCTGACATCGTGGATGTCTTTACTGCACTGCTAATAACTGACTATTCTTCTCTTGTGTACTTTCCCCTAGGAGGCAGGTACCCTGAGGGCCCGGATTCAACGAGTTCGGGTCCCCCTGGGTGAGGCACTGCGACCCAGCCAACTTCCCCCATCGCAACTGCCTCACATGTGGCAGCTTTCCGAGGGCGAGCAGTACAGGGATAGTAACTCTCGCATTTGGGAGATACAGCACCACCTAATGGTAAGGCTGGTGGCAAACCTGAGTCATACATGTTTGTGAAGTGATTTGAGATCATTGAGGAAAGATGCTGTAGAAGGGCAAAGAAATATTATTATTATTGAGGTATATTAGCTCTTTTCCACAGTGGTTTAGGTGTACTGAACTTTTCCTTGTAATTTACAGATCGGGGGAGTTGAGGAGCTGCTGCTTAGACTCATGCCCGGTGATTAACCTGGTAAGTGTCACCATTTCCTCTCTTTCTTACTCTTCTTTAACTATTTGTAGTGGTCCTTTAATATGAATTTTTGTCTTTCAGGAGCGGTGCCTCTAGGAAGATGTCCCTGTTTGTTTTGTACAATATATGATTCTCCCACCTCAGAGGTGGGAGGTGGCAGCTGTTTAACAGCACACAGCAGCACCACACAAGAGTTTAGGACAGGCAGTGAAGAAGAGTATCATGTCCAATTGAAACTACAAGGGGCAGTTTTAGGTAGGCAGAATGTAATTTCCCTGACTGGAGTTTGGCCAGGATACTGGGGCTAATATCCCATCTGTTTTGAAAGGTGCCATGGGATTGTTAATGACCATGAATGGTCAGAATGTCTGTTTCATATCCTATCCACAAGACAGTACATCAGCATCTCCTAGCACTGTGTGGGGACTTTGGCTTAATGGTGGCTCAGAGGGAAGAATGATGCCCCAACGCCACTTCCTGCAGCATCTGCATTTTCTTTGGAGTCTTCCATCCAACTACTAAACCTGTCCACCTCTGCTTTCCTTTTGATCTCAAAGTGTCATGACGATAGACAGGTCAAATTGCGTGTCAAAAACCCCATCTTAAAAAGGTTTGAGTCTGATAGGCTCATCTGCTGCATTTTTTGCTAGGTTGTTTTAATCTACCGATCGCCAAGACGTTTTCTTAAAAAAAGTAATCCTTTTTAGGACCACAGAAATATGCTTTTATTTATAAATTCCTCTCCAGAGGCAGTTCTATGACAAATGCTGTTTCCCTAGCAGCGCCGCTCCCCCCAGCAATGTTGGTACATCAAAATATATTTGAGCATAATAAGCTCTACCTGAATTGAACTGTTAAACTAAAACAACCATGTTCATTTAAGCATCATTCAGATTCAGCGTGGGTGAGAGTTCACTAATTGCCAAATGGAAAAAGAACTAGATTTGACCAGGAAGAGATCTTCAGGTTTTACAAGATGAACCCTTCAAGATACCCATCATCCACTTTTCATTCCTTGCCTAACTTTAGCTGTCCCCAGTGATATCCTAGGGTGTTTAAAGCATTGTTGCTCCCTGGGCCAACGGAGGACAGGAAAGGGGGGAAGGCTCTGTGGTCAACTTGTGGGGATAAGGGATTCTTTGTGTGTCTCACAGTGACCCTAAAGCAGCATGAGACTGGCTTTGAATGGGGACCCATCCAATTGTCCATTGTGAGGAGGGTATATGAGCAGGGAAAATGTGAGCTCCCTAGGGTCTAAGTCTTAGGCAGTGCCTTGCCCAGCCCCTAGAGAAAACCCAAACCCCACTGTTTGTATAGTAACATTTTCCTATCATTCTAGTTCTGTGGATATGCCCCAGAAGGATCCCTGCCAGAAACAAGCCTGTGAAATACAGAAATGCTTGCAAGGTACCATGTGCAATGTTTTCTTTTTGGTGTCTTTTTTGTTTGTTTGTTTTTGTTTTTAAATTTAACCCCATCCTCCTTTCTCCCTAGCAAAAGGAATAAGGCAAGGACAAAAAATGACTTAGTTGCAAATGTAATGTAGTTGTAAAATCAGATTTTAATATCACCACATTGCATTTGATTTGATGTAACTAAACTCCACTACTGTACAACAAAGAGTTTGTTATAATAAAGGATAGTACTTATTTGTGTGTCTGGAGATAGATATATAGACGAGGCAGTGGTGGTGTAGTATGGAGTAAAGTTTGCATTAACCTGAATTTGGGATGGTCACGTTACTCACACATAGTAAAATGAGCCACAGGTCACTCATCTTGGAAAATCCCGGGTGGGTGTGCGGGTTCTCTCCCGTGAGTTGTTCTTGCCAAGGCCCAGGGTTTCAGTCTGTCTTCCCTCCCCTGTTCCATATGTCTGCAACTTGTAGGGGAAACCACGAGAGGCTGTCTACGGAGAGATGCTGCTGAGCTGTAGGTGTCCTCCTCATTAAGCCTAGATTCATCAGCCTCCTTGCTTTCTCAGTGACTGATCAAGGCTGGGACGTGAATGAGAACTAATTGACCAGGACTCATTCGAGCTAACCTAAAAGGGATGCTCACTGGTCAGGGAAAGCACCAGGAGCAACGTACCCTCCTCTGGTCTCTACAGCTCCTGTTTACGCACAGCGAGATGTACAGGGGAGACGACAGGAGGCCTGTGTCGCTCCCAGGCTAGATCACGGTCGTGGGCTCTAGTTGGGGTTACCCTGGCAGGATGTAAGCCAGACAGGGTTGCTCTTCCCCTGGAAAGATTCTAATGCCTGTTCTGGAATCCCCAAGCTGCTCTTTATTAGTCTCTCATTGGGTCACTGTTTGCTCCTTCTTAGTCTTCAAAAAGCTTGGGAGAATGATTATAGCAGTGCCTGTTTGGGCAGCGCAATCTCCGTCTCTCTTAACTAGGCTTGGCAGAATTCGAGTTTCATTGTTTTATAATTTCAATGAATAATTTTCATTTTTTCCAATTTGTAACTATATTTTCAAAATTGCGCAAAATTATGGGGTTTAAACATTTTTTATTTTTATCCATTTAAATTTTCACAGTTATAGGAAATCGGGGATCAGGGTCACTGACTTAATGACAGTCAGTGTTGAAATTCGAAAAGATAAATTGACAATATATACAAGGTGTAAATATCCTTAAACTCTAAGTTCTCAAGCAGCATTTTTCTTACTTTGCCGATCTGGAAATTTTGATGATTTTCGATGGATGCATCAGTTTGTGTGTGTAGGGTGAAACTGACGTTTAGTGACATTTACCAATAAAAATCTAGTCCTTTCAAGCCTACTTTCTAGGGGGAGGTAGGTAACCCTAGGGTGGTCACCAAACCCTCCGGCCAGGAAAGCTTCCTACAGAGACTTTATTAGCTAGCACCACTGTTCCACCTGCAGCAATAGCTGCTTAGTCATGTTTGGGGCTACCTCCCTCAAAATCCTCACATTCTTTGAAATTGGTGGTCTGCCCTGCAAAGTGTTTTGGGATGTTACAGCATTGAACAAGCTGTGCTGCCGAGCCGAGTGTCCGTTTCAGAAAGTAAAGATTAAGGGTGGCGTTGGACAAGTAACCTATGTTCTGCAGAGCTTGAGAACACTTAGCACCCTGGGGCACTATGGCTTCAATGAGTGCCACAGTTATCGCTGCTTCTAAAAACCTGGGGTACTGTAGGCACTGGGAAGGGAAGGAGAGAGCTGTGTCGGTTGACCTCCACTAGAAGGTTGCTTATTCCTAGTCTTAGCTCTTTTGAGCTAATTGATGGCACTGAGAGACACAGGAAAGTGGGCAGGGGGCCTCACGCTGCTCTGCAGAGCTCTCTGCCTGCCCCCCAAGGAATGATTCTTTTTGCTGGTTGCAACCCATCCCTGGCCCCTCTTATGGTGCCCAAAGGCCTCTTTGACTAACTTGAGTGAAAAAAAACAAACCATATATCTCTCTGCATTTGCACTATGTTCTTTATCTCATGTCTAAGGTTTACATTCAAGTGTAATCATTTACAGAAGCTCCCCAACTTGCGCAAGCGTTTCGTTCTGGAATGCCTTGCATAAGTCTAATTTTGCATAAGTCGGGAACATATCTCCGACAATTACGCAAAAAAAAAAGCTTACGGAATTTATGGAACTTTTTCTGTAAGTCCGGATTTCCATAAGTCGGGTTTGCGTAACCCGGGGAGCGTCCGTATAGGTGACCTCAGAATTGGATGGGGAATAAATCTGTGGGACAACGGAACCGAAGTCCAAACCCAGCTAGAGAGAGCAGGGGTTGCAGGGCAGGTAATCAGTGAAGATTTGTTAATAAGTGTGAAGTTCTCCAACTAGAAGTGGAAGATACACAATTGGGAGGTGGGTCATGCAACCCATCAGCTGTGCTCCCTCCATTAAAGCGAGTTATTTGCACCTCATCTCCTTAATTCCCCAGAACTAAGCAGCATAGCTATTGCAGAGCAGGGGTGTGGATGGGATGGGGAAGTTGCCACAAGAGGATCAAGCTCGATCCACAATGTGAAAGAACTTAACTGGGTTAGATGAACCCCCTTTTTCATGCAGTTTGCTCTCTAGTGCAGGATTAGTATCTCCATTCTTTTATTTTACAGCTAACAACTACCTGGAGGCTAGATGTGAGGCTGTGCTCCAAGAGATGCGAAGATGCTGCGCCCAATGCCCCAAGGGCAGATCCATCTGTTGTTCGGGGTTTGAGAAAGAGGAAAGAGAGAGGGAGAAGCTTAAGGCAGCTTCAAATGGGAATCATGCAGCACCACAGTAACAGGCTGCAGCTCCAGGAGGTTATGGAGCGTGGCCCTCTCCTCAGACAAAGTAGCATGCAAGTGGCAAATAATAAACAAACCTTCAGAGCTAAACTATGAGGTTCACGCTGGAGTGGAGGCCACCTCGAGGAATAAAACTGTTAAAATAATGCATTATTCAGACTGATAAGGAAGCCAGAGAAGAATCCATCATAGAATAAAACATCCTGTGCACCAAATGTAAAATGCAATACAACGGATGGGCTGTTCAAAGGATTCTGTTTTCTATCCCAAACTATAGTGATTTAGTTTGTTTCTGATGCTTAATGTACTCAGTAATCCATTCTCAGACTAAGAATTTGAGGGTGAAATATAAAACTTATTCAGCCTTCTGGCATAGGATGTACAGGAAATAAGTTCAAGGAGAGTCTATTGAATTTGATGCATTAAGCAAGACCATCTTCAAGTAGCAGAAATATTCCTATCATTGAGCCATAGTTTCCCAAAGACGTGATCTGCTTTTCTAGTGCTTAAAGCAAGAACGGGAGTCTGCTCTGGGGTTTATTCCCAGCTCTGCCACAGTTCCTCTGTGACCATAAGTCATTTCACCGAGGTGCCTGTTTCCTCAGTTGTGCAATGGGGTATTGGATTAATGACTAGTTGGACATTGCACAATAGTATTTGTATGATCTTAAAGATGTTGCAGAAGCATTTTATTTCAGGGAGTGCTAAAGGAAGAGAATCTTTTAAAGCACTATTTATGGAAGACCAAGGTGTTGGTATAAAATGGATTTTTATGATGTTGAGAGCAGCAGTCATCTTGTATGACTGAACATCTCTAAGCAATATGACATGCAATGAATTTGTGAGACTACAATGCCCCTTTACACATAGTTCTGTCATACAAAGCCTAATCAACTTAGTGTAATGATCACCCTGAAGTGCACAATCAAGCACAACTTAGTTTTGAAATACAGGTTTTTATGAACAATAACAGACCACTGCAGTTACTGGACATAATAGGCAGCTATATCAAAGCACGTGACAGATCCATTTGTCTTGTATTCTAAATACCATGATACAAAATAAATGACTGGAATAATGAGAGTTCTCACTAGGGGTATTTATTCTGTTGTCTGTTTTCTCTCACATGGTAAGGCAGATTGACTGATTTCATGATTAAGGCCCCCACCCGCAAATTTTTGGAAGCTGTTTTTATATCCTGAGCCTGTAATAAAAAAATAATTTGTCACAGGAGTAACCTAGGATCTTGTTTTGATTAAGAGCTAGGAAAGTAATGAAGTGAAGTGGCTTTGAAGCTCTTTTTCATATTTACCTCATTTCCCATTCAAAGAGAAGCTGCAGCAATGCACAAAGGGCTGGCTAAAAGTTTTTTTACAGCCACAACTTTGCCTTAAGGACATCATAACTGCCCTACGGGGTTAGACTATGGTTCCTCTTACCCAATATCCTGTCTCTTGACAGTGGCCGGTACCAGAACTTTTGGGGAGGGGTGGTGGAGGGTGTACAACAGGTCAGTAATGGAGTGTCTTCCACACCCAGCTTTGTCCCAAGCATGGGGTTCTGGCCCTGACCATTTTGGCTAATACCCATTGATAGACTTATCCAGTTCTTTTGTGAACCAAGTTATACTTTTGGCCATCACAACATCCTATGGTGATGAGTTCTGCAGATTAACTGCACTGTGTGAAAAAGTACTTCCTAATTTGTATTAACTCTACTGCATGTTAATTTTGTCAGCTGACCCCTGGTCTTTGTATTCTGTGTAAGGGTAAATAACACTTATCTATTCACTTTTTTGCATAGCCCTCTATCATATCCACCCTTAGTCATCTCTAAGCTAAACATTTTTGTCGTCCTCATCTTTGATCATCATTGTTGCCCTTCTCTAAACCCTTTCCAGTCCCCCTATATTCTTTTTGTGATGGGGCAACCAGAACTGGACACAGTACAGAGGGTGTGGCTGCACCATGGATTTACATAGTGGCATTGAGACATTTTCTGTCTTTTCTAGCCCTTTCCTAATGCTGCCTAATAACTTTTTTGACTGCTGCTGCACATTGAGCAAATGTTTTCAGAGAACTATTAATGGTGCTGTCAAGGTTCCCTCCCCACTCTGAACTTTAGGGTACAGATGTGGGGACCCGCATAAAAGACCCCCTAAGCTTATTTTTACCAGCTTAGGTTAAAAATACGCTGCCACCACCAAGCATTTTAACCAGATATTTATGGAGAGCCACTTGGAACTCTGCCTTTCCCCAAATATCTCCTAAGTCCCTAACCCCCCTTTCCTGGGTAGGCTTGAGAATATCCCCTCACCAATTAGTCCTGGTGAACACAGATCCAAACCCTTGGATCTTAAAACAATGAAAAATCAATTAGGTTCTTAATAGAAGAATTTTATTAAAAGAAAAGGTAAAAATTCTCTCTCTAAAATCAGGATGGAAAAATAACTTTACAGGGTAATCAGATTCAAAGAGCCCAGAGGAAACCCCTCTAGCCTTAGGTTCAAAGTTACAGCAACCAGAGGTAAACCCTCTAGCAAAAGGAACATTTACAAGTTGAGAAAAAGATAAAACTAATACGACTTGCCTGGCTGTTACTTACAAGTTTGAAATATGAAAGACTTGTGCAGAAAGATTTGGAGAATATGGATTGATGTCCGGTCCCTCTTAGTCCTAAGAGCGAACACCACCAAAACAAAGAGCACAAAAACAAAAACCTTCCCCCCCCCCCCAACTCCCCCAGATTTGAAAGTATCTTGTCCCCTTATTGGTCCTTTGGGTCAGGTGTCAGCCAGGTTAACCTGCTTCTTAACCCTTTACAGGTAAAAGGATTTTGTAGTATTGTATATAGGAGGGTTGTTACCCTTCCCTTTCTAGTTATGACAAGTGCCACCCAGATCTCTTTTTTAGACGGTAATAGTAATTTAGGACCCATCATGTATCTATAGGTGGGATTATTTTTCCCCACGGTGCATTACTTTGTATTAACATAAAAATTCATCTGCCAGTTTTGTGAGATCCCTTTGTAACTCCTTGCCATCTGCTTTGGCCTTAGCTATCCTAAGTAATTGTGTATCATTTGCAAACTCTGCCACTTTCTGTTCACTCCCCTTTCTAGATCATTGAATGTGTTGAGCAGCACAGATTGTAGGGGAATCCTGCTGTTCACCTCTCCATTGTAAAAACTAACCATTTATTCCTACCCTTTAATTCCTATCATTCAAGCAGTTAATGATCCGCCAGAGGACCTTCTCTCTTATCCCATGACTGCTTAGTTTCCTTTCATTGTGTCCAATGCAGAAGCTTAGGACAAGAGTTACTTTTGTGTTCCCTTCTGTTTGCTTGACTAGATGGAGTTTGACATTTGTTTAGTAGGGAGGCTCTTACAGCATGAGCTTGCAGAGGTGTCATTGATTTCTTACCCTGGAGGGCAAAATAGCTAGGGAAATCCAAGACCCCTTAGGCACATGCTGAATGAGATTGCACCAATTGCCCCATTGGGGAAAGGATCAACACTAACATAGATAAGCCAGGGTTATCTAAGGGAATGATTACCTTAGAGGTCCACATTTACCCAGCCCCCGAGAAATGCATGAATTCACATGACTGCCCCCAACATGCTCACATAAGACTCTCAGCTTGGCTACACAAAAGGCAGCTTATTAGAGCTTAGCAGCCAATGTGAATTAAAAGCTCTCAGGTAGGGCCCAGCTCTCCCACACATCTGCCTTGTGACTGGCACCTGCACAATAGGCTAGTATCCTATGCAAGGTCTGACTGAAGTATGGTTACATGGAGTGCACAGCTGAGGAAGACTCCCAGTTAACCCCCATCATGGATATTGAGGCCCAGTTCCCCACAGGTATTTAGGAGCTTAATTCATTGATTTCAACAGGAGGTAGGCGCCTAAATATCTCTGATGATCTTGGCTTTACTCCCAGTTGTGTCTCCCCCAGAATTACAGCAACTACTCCTTCAGTTACAGTACTGGATACTGCTCCTGCCTTCTCTTCTCTAGGCTACTATGAACAGAGTGTTTGCAGTGCAGGGAGTGGCAAAGCGATGCCTGTTCCCAAAACAGACCCCCGAAAGATAAGTGATTAGAGCAACAGTTTAATAAGATATCACTTCAACAAGCATCTACATACAATGTACAAAAACATCTTAAAAGTCTACTTATTTTTAAACCACAACTTCCTGGCATGGGTGCTAGAGATTGTTGAAACAAAACAGAAGGGGGATTAAGATTTCATCTT
Source organism: Emys orbicularis (assembly GCF_028017835.1). Taxonomy (NCBI): domain Eukaryota; kingdom Metazoa; phylum Chordata; order Testudines; family Emydidae; genus Emys; species Emys orbicularis. The sequence goes on from NC_088691.1 coordinate 46,871,939, forward strand.
GGCACCCATGACATGACCAAAAATTGTATGCGATTTCCATACTATATACAAAAATCACGTTTGCCAGGACAAACTATCTTAGCTGCTTACAGAACTTCATGAGAGGTACCAAGGAAGCTCCAGTTTGGCAGTTTTACACTTTCCATGGTAATAACACATGGATGCCCCATGCTTTTCCTCTCTCCCGCCACATCTTCAGATCAGAAACTACTGCGGCTGTACTTAAACTGTTTGTTTGATCTCTCTTCCAGCAACAGCTTTGAGAAGTTAAGTTTTAGCTCTTTCTTGCAGTTGCTTAGCTCCATGGCACCAATTTATAATAGTCTAGACAAACAATAGCTATTTCTAAATGCCTCAGGGTCAGAGTGGGCTCCCAATATATTCCTCGTTAGACTAATGAGCCTTATGCCCAGAATTTGGGCTCATTAACTGGCATCGGTTAGCAGGAAGTTGTAGGAACAGCCCTGAGGTCTGGTGGCAAGTTGCTTGCTTCTAAGGCTACAGCAACATAGCACCAGCAGTGCCTTTGCATGCACAGCAGTCTCTCCATGCATGAAGAGGACTATAACGGCAGCTGGAAAGGAGAACACTGAAGTCAAGAGACTGGCCAGTTTTTATACCCACATGAGCAGAACTCACCGCTAAATTTCCAGCAGATTATCAGGCTAATGAGAGAGAGAGGTACCAGGCCAAATGTTTTGGTCGAGTTATAACTGTTATCCCAAAACTGTCACTCCCAAGGGAAAAGGGGGAGGGTCATTTCCACTCAGCATTGTCTTTGGAGGGAGGCTGGAAGAGTGAAGTCTGAATAAAAAGCTTTGTTAGCTAGTACACCAGGCAGAGGTGTAGGTACACTATTTTCCTATTTGAACAGGAGAGTTCCAGCAAGATGTTTTTATAAATTCATCAAGATCATTCTGCTGTACAGAATTTCTTCCTACACAGCAGCTAGCCGCCCCACTCCCTAACCAAGTTATCGTGCACCTACATCACTGCACAATTCTTGTAGCATTTGACATGCTATAAGCCCAATTTCTCCTGCCCTGCTGTAGACAGCCAGAGAATGCAAGACAGCAAAGATTCTGACTATGTAAAGGCATATTCTACTATAGGATCAGGAAGAAAAGAAAAGCTGAAGTGATGTGACTGACTTTCTAAACTCTGTATGTTAGGGGACAGACAGGGCAAAATAAAGTTAGCACAGATGAAATGTCAGGGGCTCTCCTGAAAACAGCTGCAGTTGCCAAGCTGCCACAGCTCTGACAGGACAGTACTCAGGGCTCCTGGCATTCTTTTGGGTACATCCCTTGCTTCCAGTCAGGTCAAGCCGCTAAACACTGTAAACATGGAATTACTGCAGCATAATAGATAAAGTGCATCCTTGTGCCATGGACACTATATTCTGAACAGCGTCCAGCCATGCACACAACGAGCTCCTGGAGTTCAACACAATTCTAGGGCATGATTTCAGAGGGGGAACGGAACCGACCTTCAACAAGAATGTGCTTATCACCAGCTAGACCTCCTTCCTTTCCAAACTACATCTGAGCAGGGAGATAAGCAAAGCCCAGTACTAGGCAATACTGAACGGATCTCTGTTATTTTTACATTTTTCTTGAAGGCTAGAGATGCTCAGGACTGAGTAACAGTTAACCTGCCTTTCCAAGCCACGCAGAACCCATCTCCATGTTATAGCCCAGTGATAGGTCTGCAGGTGCAGGAATTAAACAAATTGAAAGAACTGGACACACATGCTTGTTTTTGCATGAATGGGAGAAGCCAATGGAGTGGAGGAAGGGGGAGAGTTAACCCAGACTGACAGCAGCATAGAGAGTGCTCTTGCATTTCCCATCACCCACTGTCTAGCTTCCAAAGAGATAAGATGGTAAGAGTGCTATCATTTTTTACAGGGAGGGGCAGGCAGACAGAGTGGTTCTGGGATACCTGCTCCTTTGTCTATGGCACTGAAGTGCCAGTCTCTGTTTGGAGAAGGAATGTATGGGACTGGCTCCCCTCACATGCCCAGTAACTATTTAAACACAGGATCTCATGATTATAAGAGCATATGTCACCTACTGCTCAGTAAAGGCACATATGACAGGCAGGAAGGTAATCACCAGGGATTTTAAGGTGCAGCTGGATGGGGGACTGCCTGGAAGATTCAGCCTTTCGCTGAGGGCGGATGGAATCTGCTCTGCAAAGGGAGAGAAATGGCCTTCTGGATTCAAAGCAATCCTAGTCAGAGTGTGAATCCCAAACAGTTGTTGTCTGCACTCAAACTGGAATCCTGCTCCAGGACATCATATCCCAGGCTGTACTATATAGAGAAGAATCCCATCCACTTTCATCTGCCCAGGGCACTACTTTCCAGAAAGCCTGCCCCATGTGCACCAGATACCTACAGGTAGCTGCAATTCCATACTAGCCAGAGAAAAAGGCTTTAGTGTCAGAAATGCTGATGTGACGCCAGGGATAAATTAGTTATTGTCACTATGGAAATGCATGCCGGACTGGATGTGCAGGTTTCAGTCATATGCACAGACATTTCAGGCAGACTTTCTGCCAGACATACAGCCTCAGTGCATTTTAAAGTTCATTCGCTGAGACACCAGCTAGAGAGTGAGAGAGGAGAATATCTTCTCCTCTGTCACTCCTCCAATGGTGGGATGCCCAATGACTTTCAAAACCTATGACAAGAAAGGATCTGGGATAGTGACATGCAACACTCACAATTTCTATTGGCAGTGCCAATGCTGCAATTCCATTAAGGGGATATATAAATACCACAGATAAGTGATCATTTGTATGAAACATAATGGCAAGAGTCTAGGGAGGAGTGAAGGCAGAAGAACAGATCTCCAATAGTATTTCTGCCATGTACTCACTCTGCCACCACCCACTGCGGAATTAGTTGTTTCCCCGAACAGTCCATTTCTGAGCATGTTCTAAGACCGCCTCTGACAATTCTGCCTCCATCCATGGATAGCCATGAAAATACCATTTTCCTGGAGAAAGTATGGGCTTTCCTATTACCGGAGAAGAGAGAATACAAGACAATTAGGAGCACACGGAGCTTGTCGAACCTTGTGTGCACTGGAAGAGGAGAGCTTATATCGGTCAGTCTTGTGCAGCACAGCAGTGGGCCTGTTCTCAGATCTCTCTCTTGCAGGCTGTTCATGGGGTTGCAACTGACCCTGAAAACTGCAGTGAGGCATTTTGAGTGGGATAGGGAGTCAGATCGACAAGCAGACGCTGAGGGTCACAATTCTCTAGATTGATTCCAGCACCAACAGAAATCAGGTAAAGGAAAGGGAGGAAAGTTAGCGGCAGTGTTTCAGGAAGTGGGGGACTTGAACCCAGGAGGAGTAGGAGGACCTGAGGAAGCAGAGTCTGTCAGCACAACCCACTGTTTACTAAGTGGGAAGGGGTGAGAAGGGACAGAGTTGTCAGTTCTGTGTAGTTTCTAAGACGACATTCCAAGCAGGAATCCCCCAGCAAACCCTCCAGTCAGGATAACGTTCTTCTTCACAAATGTTATCACCTGGGCAAGAGGGAGAGGACAGTCAAAACACACTAGAACCAGTCACTCAGGTCAGATGAGCACTGAGCCCTCCCACCCACTGCACCCAGCTCGCTGCTATCCCTACCTAGTTCAACTAATGACCAAAATTAATGGCAGGGGAACTAGTGCTATTCTGCTCCCCTTCCACAGGAGGGGAGGCAAAGACATGGCCCTCCCTACTTCATTCACTGCTTGCACACTATGGCACAATGTGCTGCAGACATTCTGACCAGCTGCTGAATGTGCATTAGGGGCTTTATAGCTGTACCACAATTAGCAGTCAAGGATCTAGAAGACAGGAGGCATGGGGACAAATGCCCCCTGCACACATTGATCCAGAGTGTAGAGGGAGTCTAGAGTGACTGATGCACTCTTATGCTGTGCTAACTGCTTAGCTGTCCTAATTGCTCTGAGGGGTCCTTCTTTGGATTCCAGGGGATTTCCCTCAGGGCACTATATGGTGAAACACCATCTGGAAGCCATCTTCATGATCTCACAGGACATCTAGCAGATTTGCCCACTACCCTGTCTTGCTACTGTGTGGTTACCCTTAAAGAGCCCCAGTAGTAGTTCCCAACCCTTGTCTCCAGCATCTGGATACATCCAGGCAAAGATCTGAGAAGGAGAAGTGCTCTCACCTCATCAACTCTGCTTTTAACTTCTGGGGACAGTTTGCTGCCACTGCTGTGATATTTCAGCTGCTCCTTGGCTTTGCTCACGTCCTGCTCTACTAGCTTCCAGTCCACTTTGATGTATCCCGTGTGGTTCGCAATCTACATTTGAGTGGTGGTAAGAAACATGAAGTGAATCCTGCACAACCCACAGCTAGCAAGACCTTCCTTTCCCTCCTGCCCCATTGCTAACCCAAATAACCCACTCAACAACTCTAAAAGGTACCATCTCATCTTGGTTAGTGAGAGAACTATTCTACTAACTAAATTAATGGAAAGGGAATATAAACGGGCTAGAGGCATGGAGAAGTAGTTCAGTTACACAGGACCCCTCTGCTTACCTCTATCTGTAGGATCCTCCAATGGAAGTTCATATGCAGAGATTTTTACATATTGTCTAACATTAACCTACATCAGCCTCTCTGCTTTGCAATACAGAGCTGGCACCAACAGCATTTACTCACCCCCAAGCTTGTTATATTGGTATCATTCAAAGCCTACACGCAGCTGTCACATTCCAGATCTCCTGCTGCTATGGGAAGGCATGGTTTATTAATAGGTTGTCTCCATATAAGTATTTTGTCTTGTCATGGTGGGCCAACAGTGAAACACTGCCTGAACAATGCTTTAAAGAGACATCCACCTTTAACGGGACAAGGAGATCTAGCGGGGTGAGGGGAAGCAGTTATACACGATTTAAGTGCTGGAACAAACAAAGAAGGGGATCACTGGGTAGGGTCTAGTGGTTGCATTCTGTCTCACATAGAACAGTGAAATCTAGACTTCAGTTTCCTGCCCTCCTGGCCCAGCAAGCCAGTACAGGACACTGCCCTGCTCCAGAAGGGTAGGGTTTTTAAAGCCAAAGAAAATATAGTTGAGAAAATGAGTATTTCCATTGCTGCACTGCCCCCAAAGAATACATTAACAGGGGGCTTCTTGTCCCTAACCAGACTCTGGAGGGTGGTGCCCTCTGAGGCCTTACATTAAAGCCAAGCTCAGCCTGGCTGCACAGACATGGACAGTGCCCTGTGAAGTTCAGTGCTACCCCTCGCCTTGGACAGTAGTCGCTGTTGAACACATGGCTTCCCTCCAATGCTCAGTCCAGAGGACACAGTTTCTGCTGTGCTGCCAGTTCAGAGAAGAAGAGGCCCCATCTTGGATTTGAAAGCAGGCCTTAACTTCAAAAAATCAGCAGCTTCAGAGCAATGCAAATCTGACTCAGTTGCAGCTATTAAAAGCGAAGAAGCCCCACTCAAGGTGATGCAGCATGCTTGCATAAAGGTACTTATGCAACTCCACTACCATAGTATATGAACACCTCACAATTTGCAATGTATTTACCCTCGCAGCACTTCAGAGGCAGGGCTATTATCCCCATTTCACAGAGAGGGACCTGAGGCCCAGAAAAGTACAGTCTATACTGCAATCCCAGGTGTGATGGCAGCTTGGGCAGACATACCCACATTAGCTCTAGCCACAAGCACAGCTAAAAATAGCACTGTAGACGCAGTGGCAAAGCCTTTGCCACCACATCTACACTGCTATTTTTAGCAATGCTAGTGCAGGTATGTCTGTCCGAGCTGCAGACCTGGACTACAGAACAGACATATCTGAAGTGACTTGCCCACAGTCACACAGGAAATCTCTAGCAGAGCAGGAAATGGAACGTAGGTCTCCTGATACCCAGGCTAGCACCCTAACCACTGGACCAGCCTACCTCTCTATGCAGCTCAGAACTACCCCCAGGGGCAGTTTTCACAAAGCCTAGACTAACCATACGCACCTGAAGTAGGAAAAAGCCACCACCCACTGCTGTTGCTGCCAGCTTTCCAACCTTCTGAAAGATGAAGCCAGTACACCTACAATCAGAGGGACAGGCCAGAAAGTGAGTTCAACCAAATACCACACCCACACTTCGGCTTTCTATAGATACTCCATCCTTCCGCACACACCACTCAGAGACTCCAGAAACAGCCTCACTAACCAAGGAACAGGGGCAGAGAGTTGTATGGGCCTGAGGTGCCCGGGCCCCCGCACCTCCAATGTTTGGAGCGGGGCCCCCACACCCCCCGGAGCGTCCATGCCTGACTGAAAGCGGGGCACGGCTCTCCCTTGGCTGCCTGCGCTGCTGCGCCACCTCAGGAAGGGGAGGAGGCGCACACATGCTTGGCAGCCCTCCCCTCCCCAGGCACCCACCAGGAGGAGACACCAAGGGGGCTTCCGGTGGGAGACAGCTGGAGTGGACCTCACTCATCTGAGCAGCTGCTGGGGCTTCCATGAGTGTTTGACCCTGTGATCCACCCCCCGCCCCCCAGCAGCCACCACTCCTGCCCCGCCCTGGGCAAGGGGCAGCCCTATCCCGTGAGGCTACGGTGAGGGGCAGCAGGCTGCAGCAGGGGAAGAAGGAAGCTACATGTGATGGCAGTCCCCTCCCCCATAGCACCCACCCACCACATGGGAGACGGGGGGGGATGGACTTCCTGGACCTGAGCAGCGGGGCTTGGGTGAATTTTGTGACACCCTGCCCCCTCCGCAGCCACCACTCCTGCCACATGCTGGGCAAGGGGCAGCCCCATCCCCCACCCCCAGTGAGGCTAGGGTGAGGGGCAGCAGCAGGGAAGGCCACACGTGATGGCAGCCTCCCGCCCTGGTACCCACCATAGGGGAGGCGAGGGGGCTTCCTGGACCTGAGAGGGGCCCTAGGAGCATGTGCAGTAACAGTGATGCAGAGTGAGTGTGCTGGGGGGGGACGGGGGGAGGACAAGGGGCCCCTCCCCCGGAGCTTGCTGTTGCAGGTGGGGAGAGGGAGTCCTCTTTGGCCCTAGCCCTGGAGCAGCCTGTCTGCACCCCAAGGTCCTCATCCCTGGCCCCACTCCACCCCAGAGCCTGCACCCCCAGCACCCCAAACTTGAGCCACAGCCCTGAGCCCCCTCCTGCACTGTGAACCCTCAGCCCCACCCCAGAGCCCTCACCTGAGGGGGAAAACACACAACTTAAATTTGGCGGTCAGTTTGGGGTATGATCGTGTTTAGCACAATACTTGATTATTTTACACCCTTTAAAGTATATAATTGGTTGTATACAGGTGTTACAAAATGGGAATGTTCTTAATGTTTTCTACGAATACTGTGTGGGTGCCTCAGTTTCCCCTATGCATTTCTCCAGCCCCTCCTCTGGCCTTTGTCTCTTTTCCGGGCAAGGAGGCCACCTGATCTCTTTGTTCTCCAACACCTTCAGTTGGCATCTTGCAGGGGAAACTGAGGCACCCACACATTATTCAGAGAAAACATTAAGAACATTCCCACTTCATCACAACAGGAACAACAAAATATAATATATTGAAGCAGGCGAGTGCTGCTTCCGACTTTCCACTTTTAATTGGCCCTTGTAATCTTGTGGCGCTGGCGTGTTGTAGCTTAATTTTATCCCAGCAACAAATTCTTGACCATCGCAAAAGAACATTACAAAAGAAAGGGCTATATTTGTTTTAATGTTAGAAAGTATTTGCTTTTGAGGGTTATTGATCAAAGAGTGATTGGTTGTTTCTGTATTCAAAACAGTATTAGTAACATTGATATTCTTAGTTAAATATTTTTTTCTTACAATGGATATTGTGCAATAAAGGGAAACTGTTAAACGCTTACTGTTTCCAGTCCATTTTTACATTATTTAATTAAATATATATCGGCTTACAAGGTGGGCGGGGGGGAAGGGAAGAGAGACAGACATTCTGGGCACCACCAAAAATTATACAAACCTGCCGCCCTGCCAAGGGAGACAGATGAACAAGGAGGAGAGCCAATTTGGAACTAGGGAAAGGAAGGGCAAAGCAGCCAGCTCCGTGGGACCCCACAATAGACTGTAAAACTGAGTCCCTTTACATTTTCACATGCATATCCTCACTCCATCTATAGATTTTTATCCCTTTACCACTGATTTTCTGCCAAGTTTTCAAATGACATTAACATGGGATTTTTTTGATGGCCATTTCTGACAAAGAATCTTGGATAACATGCTCTCGGCTGAGAGAATAAAATTGTAACTGGACTGGTATTTTTTCTGGCTGCTTCTGGAGCAGAGTGCATAGCATGTGAAGCAGATCCTGCACATTCCAGGGCAGTTGTTTTAGTTTCTCAAAAATGGAGAAGAAGATGGTTTGTAAAGATAAAAGTTTGAAGACTGATAGTCTTTAGTAGATGAAGGTCTAGATTATTTGGACTGTGTCCCTTTATGCCTCCAGCTGGTGTGGTGGAATTTTTCCTCTCTACTCACATGAGCATCCCCGCTATCAAGACATAGATGAACCCAGCTCTCACTACTTGGTTAAGCAGTAAGGAGATATATAATTAGGGCCCTACCAAATTCACGGTCCATTTTGATCAATTTCACAGCCAGAGCTGAGCCCCAGAGCTTCCTGCAGCAGGGGGAGGCACCCAGAGGTAGGTCTGATCTCCCCCCAAGAGAGGCAGTGCAGGGAAAGGACAAGTCCTGTCCCTCCCCAGCCGGGCTTCCAGCTAGGAGCCCCTTGAGCTGGGGCACTTCCAGCAGCATGGGGGGAATCAGATTTCATGAGGAAGGGCTTATTTCACAGTCTGGCACATGTTTTTCACAACGGTGAAATCGGTAGGGCCCTATATATAATATTGTCTGACATCACCCACATCAAGTATTATTTCAGGTGATACAGATTCACTATTCAGGTTATAAAACAGCAGAGCAATCCTCTTGCAAACAGGTGCAAACGGCCAGGGCACAAGATAGAAGTTACAGGCTCGTACTGCGAATAGATACATATTGTAGGGGTACATCTTATGCTTTAAGTGGCTTATCTTTGGAGTAGAATGGGGAGAACTATGGCAAAAAGCAAGAATGTGCTAGAAAAGCAGTCCTGATTGTACTTCCTGATTTATCATCATCGTATCCACTCATTATACCCCACACCTGAACATAGCCATTATATGAACAACACACCCTCATATCTCAATGTCTGTACTTTGACTCGTTAACCTTTTACCCCCAATCGGGGCTACTGCAGATTATGTATTCCTTATGCCATCCAATCTTAAACCGAACTTCGCACCCCTTGATAATCTGTATGTTATTCCCTGATAACCAGAAAACTTCTACGCTTAAACTCTGTACCGTTTTTTTTTTTAAAACATCTTAATAAAATTTTTAAATCTGTTCTTATCTTAATTAGAAGAGAGCACACCCCAGTGGCACTGTGGATAGTGGAATATTCCAACAGGAAGATCTAGAAGTGGCCTCAGAGTCACAAACCACCAGCAAGCCAATTCTTCCTCTCAGCAGCAAAAGATTTGCTTCTGAGTACACTGAACCCTTTAGGTCCAACTCTTCTCAGAAGATGAGACGAGAAAGTTCTGTGGGAAAATACTGTAGCCTGACTCCCAAGAGACAATGCATAGGCCCAGTGCATAGTCCCAAGGTCTTGGTCATCCTAGAAGACTCACAAGCATCTGTCCCAAAAGATAATTAACCACTGGAACAGCTGACCTGGGGATGTGGTGGATCCTCCGTAACTTAAAGAGTCTTTAAATCAAGACTGGATATCTTTCTAAAATTATACACTTTACTTCACTCACAAGATATTGGATTTGATGCAGGAATCACTGCATGAAGTTCTATGGCCTGTATTATGCAGGTGGTCAGACCGGATGACCATAATTCCGTATTAAGAGGAGTTTCATATGTAAGACACGGGAAGTAACTGCCCTGCTCTAATCAACACTGGTGAGGCCTCAGCTGAAGTACTGTGGTCAGTTCTCGGCAACACACATTTTAAGAAAGAAATGGACAAATTGGAGAGCACCCAGAGGACAGCGACAAAAATGATTAAAAGGTTTATAAAACCAGACCTACGAGGAAAGGTTAAAAGACTGTACATATTTAGTCTTGAGAAAAGAAGATGGGGAAGGGGCCGGGGGTGCGAAGGAACATTTAGAAGGCGGGCAGCAGGGCCTGGGCCAGCCCCCATGTGGGGCAAGGAGGGAGCTCTGCTCCGCCACTGGCCGCAGCTCTGCCCCAGTTCAGTCTTCAGCACCGTGCAGTAATGGGAGGGAGGGTGCACAGCGTGGACAGATTCCATTACCGGTAAAGAGGGGGTACGACAGGAAATTTTTTGGCACCACTGTGTTAAGGGCTGTTATAAAGAGCACACTGATCAATTGTTCTCCATGTCCACTGAAGGTAGGACAAGAAGTAATGGCCTTAATCTACAGCAAGAGAGACTTAGGAAAAAATGTCTAACTATAAGGATAGTTAAGCTCTGGAACAGGCTTCCAAGGGAGGTTATGGAATCTCCATCATTGGCAGCATTGGACAAACACCTGTCATGGATCGTCTAGGTTTACTTAGTCCTGCCTCTGTGCTGAGGGATGAACTAGATCACCTGTTGAGGTCCCTTCCAAACCTACATTTCTATGATCCTATAATGGTCCCTTCTGGCCTTAAATTCTATGAAAAGCTCATGTGACTGAACAAGATATGCCTGAAGACACAGACCTCAGTCTAATCTCCCTTCACCTCTGAAATGCTATTTGCCACCCACATGCATATGCTTCATGGGATATCTCACCAAACAGATACAATCTTTTGATGACTAGCACTCCATTACCATTCATACATTAAAGAAACCCCATGCCTGCCAATGGGACCAAAAAAACCCACAAAAAACAACCACCACCCCACCATGATTTATTATATCACCTTACCATCCAGTGACTCCTCCAATCACCAGCTGAGTTGCTACATTGTATTTTTCAGCACTTGAGCCAGAGCCCCGCCCGAAGAGCTTGCGCCACCAGGGCTGATTCTTGGTGTACTCTGCCAGGTCCAGCACCTCGCAGGAGTCCTCTTTCTTTGCTGTGAATATGAAAATGCACGTGAGCATAGGTGTATCTAGTGGGCAATATGACACTGAAGGGCAGAGACCAGGTTTATTCTCTAGTCAAGTGTACTTCAACTCACTATTCTTAGCCAGCAGCATTCAGATGAGGAGCCTTTAAGCATGGTAAAAGGTACTGTCCTGATGAAATTTAAGAAGCAGGAACAGAACCTCCTTAAAGAGAACAGGTGGCTTTAGTCACCTGTTCTCAGCTCAAATACAGTCTTAGAAACGCCTAATATAACATTTTATACTTGCATAGTGTCTGCCTCAGATCTCAAAGAACTAGGCAAACAGTCAAACAAAATGTCATATCCCCCTCTGTGGGGTTAAGCAAATCTCCCATTTTACAAACAGGGAAAAAAAGAGAGGTAAGTGACTTGCCCAAGATCACTCAGTATGTCAACAGCAGGAATAGAACACACATCTTCCAATTCCCAGTTTGTAGCTCAAGTGCTGAAACCATCCTTCCCATCTCTGAATTATTTAAATTAAATTCTATGGGGAAGAGAAAAGGTGTGGGTCTTTCATAAATTGCTACCAAGAAAAAAACCTCCCCCCCATCCCATGTAAAAAAAAAAAAAAACTAACAAAAATCCAAAGAATTCAGCCTCAACCATCACTTTCCATTGTTCCTGGGAGTTGCACTCAGTGCACTGCTATACTGCCTAGCTGTGATATAGTCAAAAGACATTCATCCCATGCTTACTAGTTTTACCATAGCCTTCATGTTCTGGCTTTCTGAAGGTTTATGTGGCTTGGTTTTTAACAACTGTACTTCTGATTTTTCATATACGACAGCCTCCCAAGAATAAGAGGCCCAAAAAAGCCAGTTGCACCATTTCTAGTGATCCTATTTTTGTCTTCCTTGTCCTTCTCCAGCAGAGATGGTCTACTGCACATCTTAGCACTGCAACATACATTTGATATGATAACCCTGCATCCCTAGGTATTCTGGAGATGTTAACAGATGGCTCGTTTGCAGGATGCATCCTAAGAGTTCAAATATGCTAGTTCAAAAGCCTAGAGACAGGGACCAAAAGATCCCAAACTTTTAAATATTAAATCTATTGGCAGATGAACATACACCAAGTTTTAGCCTGAAGCAAAAAAATTTTACAGCAACTGAGGGGATTCATAATGAAAATGTTGACTCCTTAACTGTTAACTGAAAGCACTGGACGCCATGTGATTACAATATAACATGCTGAATCAACAAACAGTCTCAGATACACACAGAGTTTGCTAACCTGTAACATGGAGATGAAATATTACATACAAGAGACATAAGATGAAAAGATCACAGTGGACTTGCATGTCTTTGGCAGCTGGGGAACACATGCCCGGGGGAAGTAGTTACTTGGTGAGTTCAGGTGCCAGGAATGCTATGCTAGATCAGCACCTCAGATGTCCTGGCAGCTGTAACAGTAGCTTTAAAAAAAAAGGGCAGGGGGGAGGGCTATCGCCATGATGTCCCCTAATTTTCCCAACCCAGCCCCCTCCCCCCCAAAATATTCCTCATTACAGGACTTGGAATGATGATCAAAATGGGGGAAAGGAAGACCGCATAGAAGTCAAATTCTCTGTGGATCACATTATACTACAAGTAAGGATGTACAAAGAAGACAGAAGGGCATCTGCTCATATACTGCCAGAATATGGAACTTCCCCCAGAAACATTTATTTTGAATCAGGGTGGATAAAAATCAATGATTTTTAAAAAAAAATAAAATAAAAAAAACACAGATTTTTTTGATAAAATGCTTTTTGAGGAAAAAACCTATCTAAAGATAGTTTTAATTAAGATACATTATAGCTCAGATATCTCATCATGGAATAGGGATTATAAATTCTATAGATGAGACAGTATATTCATGTAACGTTTAAGAAAAGTTTTGTAAATGAGTTCCAATAGTTCATGGATTAGGGACCCAATTTTATGGGGTTCCAGGGGTTTCTGTATAGATTATTTAGGTTAATCTTTCTATCTACCCAATGGGACTGAGTGCTCAGTCTAGAAGATACCATCAGATGTGCTTAGTTTTGCAGTTCTCAAACTGCGGATTGTGTCCCCAGAGATAACATGCTTGTAACAGCAAAAATGTTTTTAAATAAATAGTATATAGAGGTAAGAAATAACAGACTTCACCCCTATTGTCCCCCTGCAAATTTGTGGACACAGAGTCAATCCCTTACCTCTCTCTAAAAGTGCAAAGTTTCAAAAAGTTCAATGAATAGAAGATTATTGGGGGCAGAAAAGATCTGGACAAGGAGAAGAAGTCTGGAGATAAATGTGAGAAGGGAGGGGCAGGCAGTAGAAACAAATGTGAAACTGTTTGATCAGCATATTCCGGAAGTCTTTCTGAGTGTAGCCTTCATTGATTTGAGATCTACCATACCATTCTCTTACTAGAAGAGAAAACCTATAATGGCAGCAGGCTGTAAAAGAGACCCAGTGTGGGAATAAGAACCATTCAAGAAATATATGTTTCCTGATGAGGTTTTAAAGTCACACCAGTGAACTGGTGGAAGTCACTTAAGCACTTGGATTCAGAGACAGTTGAGTAATAATCTCACTTTTAAACAGCAGTAGCTTCTTCTGCCGGTGTAGGAAAAATATTTTCTTCCTTTGGACTAATTAATTCCAAATTGAGAAATCGTTTGGGACCTGAAAAAGCAGTAAAGCTTGTTTTTCTTTTCCAGATTATGAACAAACAGGAAAATGAAGGTGAAGACGACGGAGTTAGCTGCAGAAGCCAATATTTTAAGTTTCTCATGTTGACCTGGCTGACAGTCAATTTAATTTTTGTTTAAAAAAAATATATTTCATTTAATTATTTTAGTTAAAAAACAAAAACAAACCTGATTTAAAAAAAAAATTGAATGTTTAACTAAATTCAAAAATGCATATGCTTGTTTTGTTAAAATATTATGTTTGCTGTTGAAGAAGAAAATCCAGAATACCTAACGCTGTTTTAGTTAAATAAAACAATTTAAATGTCTGTCTGTTGATGTTCTCCTCCTAATACAGCATGGCAAGAAAGTCCTCCAAATATTAATGATTAACCTGCTGAATTGGAGATATTTATGAAATCATTAGGAGGTGAACTATCTGCTTCAATTACCTTTGGTAAACAAAATAACCAAACAATCATTCATTTTCTGATATAGCTGTAAAACTAATCTGAAAAGTTTTCAAAATGAATCATTTAAAAAATGTATAGTGTGTACCTTCTAAAAATGAAACCTACATCTATCTCTGAGCTGTGAAGAATATGTACTAAGGTTATAACAACCAACACGAATGCACTTTTACGTAGAAATCCATTATTAAATGAGGCTTCCTGACTCTATCCTGTTTTGAATGGACCCAGACTAGAAATTTGAGTCTGATTTTATATTAAAAAGATACCATACTACCTAATCAACATTAAAAATTCACAATCAAGCAGTGATCAGGAGCTAATTAAAATGATGCTTTAAAACATTCTAAAACTTACAAACTAAGGCAACCTTAGCTGTGTTTTGAAATCACACCTGGTCTCAGAGTTTACTGTTCTCACTGATGGGGAAATGTTGTTTTCACATAGGTAAGGATGGTCCACTGACACCCACCATTTGTCTGGGAATACGGATTTCACTAAATGTACAAGGCTACATTTGCCATTGTCAAAGCAGCACAATCTACATTATCAGGATTTGAAAAATGAAAGCCACAGAAACCAGGCTAACAGCAGTAGAATTAACCCCAGTTAACCTTAGCGACTATCACGTTTATTTTTAAACCCAATTATCTTTCACTAGGACAGAGATCCTGTCTGATAGTTTACACACCACATTTGGTTGTTTACAAGCTGTTTTACAGAGCACTAAGAGCATGCACAGATACGGAGACACGAGTAATGACCCAGAGAACTTACAGTCGCCACAGAAGTGAGACATACAGGAGGGCAATAGGATGGGGCAACAAGCCACACACTGGAAGAGTGCCTGGGGCTGCAGTGTGTGTGCGCGTCTCCCGATGGGCAGAGGGCGTGTTCCCAACCCTGCAGTGTGAGCAGGCTGCGGGCGCCATGGGCGACACAGAGAGGGGCTAACAACAGTAGTGCCGTAAGCAAGGGACGCTCAGACACACCGAAGGCTGCATACGCGCCCCCATGCCGAGCAGGCCCCAGCAGCGCATTGTGGCCTGACCCCAGCGCCGGGAGCCCCAGTCGCGGGCCAGGTACTGCACAGACCCAAAACAAAGAGAGCTCGCCCACTAGGAGCGGGGTTTGGAGTCCCGCTCGCCGGCAGCGGCGCTGGCTGGCCTCAGCCTGGGAGCGCCTAACACCCAGGGCTGGTGGCCGACGGGGTGCTGACGGGGCCGGGGCCGGGGCCGAGCCGGTGGGGAGCAGCGGCCTCCAGCAGAGCCCCCCGGGTCAGACCCGGCCGCTGGCGGCGCCGAGGGAGCCGCGCGCGGGCAGCAGGCGCGAGGCCCCAGCAGGGCTCTCACCTCCGCCCGCCGCCATCCCGCGCGCTCGCTGCCGCGCCCAGCGCCGGCGCTTCGCCTCTTGCTGCTGCCGTATAAGCGAGGCGCAGGAGCGGAGCTGGACACGTGATACAAGCTCCTCCCCCTCCCCCATCTCACCCGCGGCGGAAACCGCTAGGCCAGGCCCCCGCCACGTGACAGCTGAGCTGAGACACGTCATACAGCTACCCTTGTCATGTGACCTTGATTCCCCACCGACGTACACTCGGCATGTGTTTGTGATCCGGCCCCTCAGTCACCTTTGTCACGTGATCATGATTCCTTCCCACCCATGTGCACCCGACTCGTGGTCATTACCCCCCCTCACACACACACACACACATATACAGCTATACCGCGTTATGTGACCCAGGCGCTTTGGGAGGCCCCACCTTGATGGTTTCTAACGGGGGGCCCCTGCGTGCCTCCCTCCGCCCCAGCTGGGGGGTGCCCTTGGCTCCTGACCAACCCCTGTGGGTGGGGCCAGGCTCAGCTCTCTAGGCCCAGGCAGGGTGGGCGGTGCCCACTGTGGGAACTGGCCCTCGGGCCTTCAAACCCACTTGGGCTCTGGGTTGGGTCGGAGCTGGACAGGTTTGAGCCCGGCAAGGCCAGGGTCTGACTCAGCCTCACAGTCTCTGCCCAAGTCCACTTCCAATCCGCGGAATGGGGCTTGTTTTGTTAAAAGGGGCTTGAATGTTCTGGACTCTAAGGGCTGTGGGGTCTGGGGCTTGTTTTATTTGGAAGCTGCTTATTTGGGCTTTTTGTAATTGGTGACTTCAACTCAAAGGTATGAGGGGGGTTCAGTGATTGACTGGTGTCATTGTGCCCCTCATTAGAATTTTAGAATCATCCTATCCCCACTCCCATTCAATTAAGAAAATGCCCCCAAATTGGTAAATCTTCTGCTCTGCCCACATGACACATCCTATGTTCCAGTTTTTTTTGACCCTGGGTTATGTTATATTCCCCTGTTGAACTATTGAATCACATTGAGGCAACAGACACCATTGAGGATGGAGAGAGTGAGGATTTTTAATAATGTAAGTACACACATTTATTATTTTAATATTTTATGTGTAACTTAATGTTGCATGCAGCAACACTAGAATTACTAAAAAAAAATAGAATTTGTAAACACCCCCACTCTTCTCCCTCTGAAATGGGCTGGGCTTGTTTTGAAAGGCAGTGCCACTTTTTTTTCTTATGAGACTTGACCCATAGAAATGACTGACATAGGACAGTGGGAGACGTGGGTTCTTGGTGCCTCTCTTGATTGCACCCACTTGGTATCTTCTGCTTGTGTAGACTGATGCCCAACCCCTGCTCCTGTGCACTCCTCCCTTGGCTGCACATATGTCCAAACACCCATTCATTCTGCCAGAGAACAACATGGAGAAAATTAAAATGATCAGATTATTAATAATAATTACAGTGAACTAATGTGACTCCTGCTACTGGGCCTCGCAGTGTAGCCTGTCTAAATTGTACTGTCTCTGGGCAGGCTGGGTGTTTGTCTTTTGTATAGGGCCAAGCACACTGGTGGTACTTAACTAATAAATATAAAGTAGTGTAGGAACAGCACCACCAACTGGATGGCTGCATAAAATGGGAAGGAGAAAATAACACCTAGCTTTAATATAGCATTTTTCATCCGTAGATCTTCAAGTGCTTTACACAGGAGGTCAGTATCGCTATCCCCATTTTACAGATGGGGCAACTGAGCCACATAAAGGGGAAGTGACTTGCCCTGGGGTACCTGCTAGGCCGGTGGTTCAGTTGGGAATAGAACCTACCTCTTCTGAATCCAGGCCAGTGTGCAATCCACTTGGCCATACTGAGGCTCTGGAGATAATTTTTTGCATGGCTAACATTTTTAGTTTTTCATGTTTTGTTGTATTCGTTAGTCACTCCAAAGTGAGCATTTCTTAAAAACTAAACAGGAGTGTTTTGAAAACTAACATGCAGCAGCTCGCTGTGCACCTAGGTGGCGCCTAACTGCTATGTTAAGAGGCACATTATTGCTTATAGATAGTAGGACCCTACCAAATTCAGAATCCATTTTCATCAATTTCAGAGTTTTTTAAAATTGGTCAATTTCATGTTTTCAGCTGTTTACATCTGAAATTTCAGTGTTGTAACCATGGGGTTCCCAATCTAAAAGATACCTGGAAGTAGGTCTGATCTCCCCCGCTCCCTCCCAGCTGCCATGCAAGGAGAGGACAAGACCTGTCTCTCCCCAGCCCAGCAGGGGACTCACAGCTAGGAGCTCCCTGGCTAGGGCCCTTTCAGGAGCAGAGGGATATCGGACTCACCTCCACAAGTCTCCTCCATAGCCAGGAACCTCCAGGGCTGGAGCTTCCTGTAGCGGGGGTGGCACTAGAAGGTGGGTCTGATCTCCCCCTGGAGCCAGAGCGGGGAAGGACAAATACTCCTCTCCCTCCCCAGCCCAGCCAGGACTTGCAGCTAGGAGCCCCCTGACTGGGGTGCTCCCAGAAGCAAGGGGGATATCAGATTTCACAGGGAAGGGCTTATTTCACAGTCCATGACACATTTTTTACCACTGTAAAATTGGTAGGGCCCTACTTATAGATAGCTTCTGTGAGTTGTTACAGGGTTTGTCATCCTTTCTCTGGTTGTCCCGCAGGTTTTAGTGTGGTCAGGGCAAAAGTGACAATTGTCATGTTTTTGAGCAAATTAGCAAAATAAAGATTTTAAAGAAGTCCTCCAGCATTTCTGCTTGAGTTTACTGGTTCCTTATTTTTACAGAATATAATTTTCAGCTTGCTAATGTTCTTTCTTCGAAGAACAAAAGAACAGCCATACTGGGTCAGACCGATGGTCCATCAAGCCCAGTATCCTGTCTTCGGACAGTAGCCAATGCCAGGTGCTTCAGAGGGAATGAACAGAACAGGCATTCATCAAGTGATTCATCCCCTGTTGTCTTGTTTATTTTGTTTTTGTTACTTATCACAATTGGTGCCTGCAGACCCAGAAGTCATCCATAACAAAGAAGTTTATAGTTTGACTTTTAGAGGAAAAAGATAAAACAGAAAGAGCAGCCACCAGTTTATCCCTAGTTTAGTTGCAAAAATTCTCAGGGATATGGGTTTTGTCTCTGGTTCCTCATTTGTGCTAAGAGCTGTGTGTTTTAAGGGAGGACATGGTTGATTGCTCTCTCTCTCTGTGCATGCGTGTGTGCAGGAACGTATGCCAAAAACGTGGTTTTTAATGCTTTTCCTAGATCCTGCATTTTATTTTTGGTCGGCCCAATCAAAATTATAATTGTTTTTTCTTAGCAGTGGAAAGGTAGGCATGAAAAAAGAGGACATTTTGCATTAGATTAACATCCCCAAAGACCATTGTTCTTTGTCTTTGAGGGGAAAGCCGCAGGACTGGAATTAATGGGGCACACTCGAGGGCAATGGTTGAAGAGGGGATTATGACTGATCATATGATTCTTGCTGGGCACTGAAGTGAGTGGAGCTACAGCAATCTATATCTGTTGATGATTGGTGCTTCTACATATATCTTATTTTATGTTGTTAATTTAAAATGAATTTAGTACTGGTGAAAAGTCCTGGATTTAGACCTGGACCTAGAACAAAGTCCTCTATTCTCCCACAGAACTGTTGCAGTGTGGCAAGCAGCTCCATTCTGTCTGGTAATTTAACTCCACCCTAACTTGAAAGGGTCATCAAGAGGGGTGAGCTTGCCTAGTCTATCACCTGCCCTCTCTTACTGAGACAATCAGCTTAGGATGACAATGACAATTTTTGTCTCCTAGGAATCGATCTGAGCCTTAGCAGCCCATTTTAGATAGTTCAGCAAACAAGTAATTTCTTGTATCAGAGGGGTAGCCGTGTTAGTCTGAATCTGTAAAAAGCAACAGAGGGTCCTGTGGCACCTTTAAGACTAACAGAAGTATTGGGAGCATAAGCTTTTGTGGGTAAGAACCTCACTTCTTCAGATGCAAGTAATGGAAATCTCCAGAGGCAGGTATAAATCAGTGTGGAGATAACGAGGTTAGTTCAATCAGGGAGGGTGAGGTGCTCTGCTAGCAGTAGAGGTGTGAACACCAAGGGAGGAGAAACTGCTTCTGTAGTTGGATAGCCATTCACAGTCTTTGTTTAATCCTGATCTGATGGTGTCAAATTTGCAAATGAACTGGAGCTCAGCAGTTTCTCTTTGGAGTCTGGTCCTGAAGTTTTTTTGCTGTAAGATGGCTACCTTAACATCTGCTATTGTGTGGCCAGGGAGGTTAAAGTGTTCTCCTACAGGTTTTTGTATATTGCCATTCCTGATATCTGACTTGTGTCCATTTATCCTCTTGCGTAGTGACTGTCCAGTTTGGCCAATGTACATAGCAGAGGGGCATTGCTGGCACATGATGGCATATATAACATTGGTGGACGTGCAGGTGAATGAGCCGGTGTAAATAAGTAATTTCTTATTGCCTTGCTCTAGTGGGCTCTGAGAAATAAAATCCAACACATTTCACAGAAGAGTAAAGACTCTTGGATTGAACCCTCAAGAAAATAGCAGGCATTGAAAAGAGCCTGTGTATTGTAACTTGTTCTGAAAACAAATGAAACCAAAGCACATCAAGCACGTATGCAGGAGTTTTGGCCCAAGAAATCCTGCTAATGAACAATTTAACATCATGTTGCCCCTCCCAGGCAAACACAGGGACGTGTTCAGAGAAGTAGCAGGTCATTTAGGCTGCTGTGCACAAACACATGTGTTTCCTGTGATACTGATTAAAGGAAACCAAAATAATCTGCACAGGGGAGAGCTTTGTGAAACCAAAACTCTGGAAAGCAAGAGGAGGCCTGTGCTGCCTGCACAGTGGCAGGTCTGACGGGGACTGTTTCTGGGGGAGTAGGGGATTGTGACTGTTAACCATCAGCATGCCTAGTTAAAGAGTGAGTCTGAAGGACCTAACAGCCAGAAGGAGGCAGAGTGCTCTTCCAACTGGCTGACACACAGAGATGCCAGCATTTGTAAGCTGCTTCTAGTGTAACTGCTCTTCTTCTCTTGTACAGATGGATTTCATGTAACAAACCTGGAGGTTTCCTAAACATAGGTCCATGTTAGGGGTGCAGGGAGAGGGAGCTGAGGCCCATGTAACCTGGCATGCACTAGATGAATGTATTGGAAGGGTCAAATGACAAAAGCTGATAATATTTTTGCTGCAAATACTGTACAGTAACCTACCCCCCTCAACCCATAGGCTGGATCTTGTGGGGAAGGGTGAGGCGAACACTGCTTCCGATAGGCTCATTCCTGCATTGGGCTCTGGGTTAGACTTGATCCATCTACTACAAAAAAGTTAACTCTTCTTCCTTCCATTCCAGAGAAATTTCTACTGCAAGACAAGTATCATTATTCCTATTTCACAGATGAATCTGGCACACAGACAGATGACATCAGTTACCTGAGGTTAGCTAGCAGGCCAAGGACAGAGCCAAGAATAGAAATTAGGTCTCCTGACTCCTGTCCTATCATCTGACCCAAGATATTTCTGGCTCAATATTAACATCTCAATTAGATTAGAGAGAAGGCAGGGCTCTATGTGAGACTTCTTGTGCCCCAAACAAAATCTTTGAGGTCAGATGAAGGATCACGAGCAACGTGGAAGACGTACAACACATTTCCGCTCCACACTTCCTGTCAAATTCTATGTCAGTGAGTTAGTGAGCAAATCTGTAGCAAGTTCCTGTACCGCGTGTTAATGAGTCTCGTGTGTTCAATAGGTAGCGCTGGGAGGCATGGTGCTACCGCGTGTTAAGCAGATTTGCACGTAAACGGGTCTGTACTGTATGTCTAACCATTAACAGGATTCCGTTCAGTTCTCTGCTCTTACCAGAGGGCTAACTGCAAAATGAGATCAACCCAAATAACCCAAAATGTGCTATGGGAAATTTATTAACTCCTTTTCAGCTTAGAAAGCTACTTGTGAAAATTCTCAGCAGGCACTGTATTGTTTTCTGTGGCATTTAGACACACTGGCCCAGATCCTCAAATATTTAGGCACCTAACTCCCATTGATTTAAATGGGACTTTGGCACCTAAATACCTGTGAGGATCTGGGAGTCAACAGAGGCTACAAATGCAGGGTCAAACTCACACATGAACAAAACCTCTCATCCTTGTTCTTTTCCCCCCTCGCTGACTTTTTCTGTCGAAGCACTCCAGTTGGCTGCAGTTTGATGATGCTATCAGTGACCCAGTAATCAGATGTAGCTGTTGGTAATAATGTCAGACAGATCCTACACCGACTACTGAGCAGCCAATTGCATCTAGGTTCTCCTGCTTCTCCATATCTCTTCAAGGGAAAGAGAGATGACTCCAAATGGGGCTTACTGTTAGCGTAGTATCTTCACCCTGTGAAAACAAGACACGGTCCCAGGAGGGTGGTGACCACATGCAAAGAAGGAGGCCGGATGAAAAGCAGCCATACAGGCGCCTATGTTCCTGAAATGCACCTGTCTCTAAAAATACCAGTGTTGCAGTGCAAAGAGGTCTGCGTGAAGCCCACACATTCTGGAGTTTCAAATCTCTCTTTTTCACGGGGATCAGCCAGGGTCTTGAGAATCTCCATTTCACATCTACACCTCCCTCCCAATTCATCACTGCTTTACACTGCCACCCACATTGTAGACACATGTAGAACACATGGCCAAGGAGGACAAGTCAGGCTCTCTTTGGAGCCTGTTGACAACTCTTGTTGTTGGCCTCGTTGGGAGTGCCCAGCTGACTCACATGAGCTGCTCCCAGCCTCTCCTGAGAAGGGAGAGACCAAAGCCAGACTTGGCCACCGCCCCTTGTTTACCTCAGTGGGCTAAGGAGCAAGGTCTGAATTTCCTGGCTTTGGCAGGTTTTGGGCCAGTCATGCATGTTGACCCTTGGTATTTAATCCTGTGGTAGAACTAACTCACTCCCCTTCCGCCTCAGGAAAAGGACATGAGTTACTTCCAGGCCATTGCTTTTCAGACTGTGCCATGGCACTTGGGGAAGGTTTGTGCTGAGGGTTGAGATGGTTTTGGGACCAGATTGGGGCCTTAATCTCTGGCCACATTATCAAGAGAGAAGGGGAAGGGAAGGACTGGCAAGGGGGGCCACCCAACAGCCAAAGTCCCCAGAGCAATCCTAGCTAACACAGCAAGAATTCCTCTAGGCCTCTGGGGAAGTGCTCGTCAGCCTGAACAGTCACTGCCCTTCCTTGGATTTTCTAGCAGGGCCCCTTTAAACCCAGCTAGGGATCCCACAAGAGAACCACTGAGATCAGTGTGGCCCTCACCATGCCCTCTTGCTGATCAGCCTTCCTATTTTGCACACTATTGATTCTCTGCAGCCTTCACATAGTAGAGGGTATTGCCACACCATGCCCTGCTCCACCATTGTGGCAAGCTGGTGCAAACCCAGCAGGAAGTGGGGCTGATGACAGGCTATGTGGCATGCTCAACTTGCTTTTTCAGAAAGGGACAGAAGTGGCTGAGGATGAGCCACAGAGAAACCTGGGTTGTTCTGCGTTGGTTCTTGGCCTCATCAACTTACCTTCTGCTTATCTTTCCCATCAACCCACCCACACCTCCCTGTCTGTCATAGACACCTGCTTTCTCCCCCTGCTGCATTTTCTCTTCCTGCTCTTCCTATCATGTCTCTCACTAGCAGCTGTGGTCATCCCCTGGCTCTCAGCCTTACTATTTCTTTTGTCATTTTTGTAAGTAACAACAAGAAATCTCTTTTCCAGGCAGAACATGCCTCTAATGAGCTGGGATCCTGTGAAAGTCTATGGAGAAGCTGATTGAACACTCCCAGTTGTTCCATTACCACCTTTAAATTCAGGGCCAGCCACCTTCCACTTAGAGCAAAGCTGTTCTGTGAAATAAACAAGCCTGGGAACACCCGTGTCTCTCTTCCCCCCCTGCAAAGCTCAGATAAGTAGGAGATGTAACCAGGGCTCAGTGTGTGAGGCTACCTTTTCCAAGCCCCTGGCATGGCCCTCAGCCATATTGCTAATGCCAGGGGCTAATACCACATTGCTAATGCCACTGTAGCTGCAGTTGGAGCCCTGTTTGGGGAGATTATCCCTATGGGTCTACATTGTGGCATGCTCCTGCCCCCCACTCTTCCCCCTGTGCTACTAGAGAGAGAGGCTCTGGAGTGCATGGGTGAAATGTCCCCCTGTGCAGCCTCTCCAGTCTGGCCCCCAGCTTGCACAATGGATCTAGGGTGGTTCCACTCTCCTGAACGTTTTCCCCAGCCGCATAGCAGAGGCAGCGTTTAGGGGAGGGACCCACCCGGAGGGACCCACCCGGAGCTGGACAGGGCTCATACTGCACCTGTTTGCACGAGTGCTCAGCTACACATCCTCCCAGGCGATGTGGCTACCCCATCCTTCCTGCCGCACCGAGCCGATGTGAGAAATGTGCACGATTGCTGTGAGAGATGAGCACAAGGTGATCATGCAACTTCCTTCTCTGGGAAAAATAGGGGGTGAAATGCTTTGAATATACATAGAGCCATACAGAGGTGGGCAGCATTGCTCTAACAGAAAGGCTACAGTGTTCTCCAGAAATACACCGGAATGCTGCAACTTACTGCTATGCTTGAGGCATGACTGCAGAGCACTGTAGCATGGTCGTTATATAAGGGATGGTGGCTCATCACTGCAGATCTTTGTGACTTCTGTGCTATAAAAGGGAGATACATATGAACTGAGCACATAGGCACACTCAGATGGGGACAATATAGTACTTAGGGCATTCAGATGGAACCCAAACGCACACTTGGGTATACACATGCACACAGAGATTGGGAATGGGAGATCTTATTTTTGCCAAATGCAGAAGCCACTTAGAAATAGTGGATTCTAGATTTACAGTAGAACTCAGGCCTGGCAAAAAGCCAGCTCTAAGCTGCTGCTGCTGCTTCTTATAGGTTATTCCACAATCACCCTCAAAGCATAACAAGACTTTCAAACAAGAAACATTTTCCTAGCATAGACTAGAAATACTGCACAAGGATTTCCCCCCGTCCCCTTTCGGATTAAATTTTCATTCAGAAAACAATGGTTTGCAAAAATACAAAACTTTGAAAGACAACAAAAATCTGATTTTTTTTTTTTTTTTTTTTTTTTTTTTAATAAAACCTCAAAAACTACTTGCTCCCTTAGCAAAGTCACCGGCCCCTCAACCTCCACTTTAGCCTGTGCTTAACTGTAAGTACATTAGTACTCCCATTGAAATCAATAGGACTACTGAAGTTCCTTAAAGTTAAGCATGTGCTTAAGTGCTACAGCTCAGCACCCAGGAGCCATCAGCTCCTATTAAGAAAATAACCTCTGAACCTGCACCTTATGGCTCTGATCCAGCAAAGCACTTAAGTGCGTGTTTAGCTTTAAGCAGGTGAGTCCCATTGACTTCAAATGGGACTGCTTAAAGTTAAGTTAAAGTTAAGAATGTGCTTGAGTGATACGCTGGATCAGGGTCCCAATGCTCAGCACCTTACAGGGTTGTCCCCATGGAGCAATTAGTGCACTGTCAGACGTGGTCACCATACCTTGCCATTTCTCTCAGTGAATCATAAAAAAAGTTTGCTCTTTTACAAAAGCAAGAACCAAAATGCTTTTCCAGATGGGGCCGAGCCAGGTGAGGGTTACCCTTTGTCCACCAGACATGCTGCTCCTGGATGCTCTCTTAGGCTTGGTCTACACTTACCCCCCAATTCGAACTAAGGTACGCAACTTCAGCTACGTGAATAACGTAGCTGAAGTTCGAAGTACCTTAGTTCGAACTTACCTCGGTCCACACGCGGCAGGCAGGCTCCCCCGTCGACGCCGCGGTTCCCCCGTCGACGCCGCGGTACTCCTCTCATCTAGCTGGAGTACCGCAGTCGACGGCGATCACTTCCTGGTTCGACTTATCGCGTCCAGACAAGACGCGATAAGTCGAACCCAGAACTTAGATTCCCAGCCGCCGAACTAGCGGCTGGGTGTAGACATACCCTTAGAAAATGAAACTCATTTTTCCTAACCATGTGTCCCCAGCCCAACTCCAGACTCAGCATTTTTAGCAGAAGAAAAAAATTAAACAGAACTGAAGAAAAAAAAAGGAAAAGAGACAACAAGGCTTTGTAGAGCTTAATTTTCTTCCCCTGGGCTTACAGCTTCTTCCTCAGAGTAAAATCCACAGGTAGCAGGGCAGCTGATGAAATGGGAAGGAGGCCTGGACACAACCCAAAGTCTGAATCCCCAGTTTGGGTCATTATTTTGCTCCCTTCTTCGTGAACCTCTAGCCATCGAAGTTGCTCTCTGTTGAGCCAGGATGGAGGCAGAGATGCTGCTGCTTTTATCAGTACTGCAGCAAGCAGCTTCTGAATTCCCCTTCCCCCAGGATGGGACATTCATACTTTTCTTACTCACCTCCAGCAGGGACAGTCCCTGCGCCACAGGTTTGGTGTGATGACGAGGGCTCCTCTTAGATCAAACAAGAAACTGGGGATTTTTACTGGGTTTTCTCCCCTCCCCTCTCTCTTTCTTCTCATTTTCTGGAAACGAAGCACACTCAGTCTCCAGTTTTTCATGCCATTTGGCGTGTTTCGCTGCTTTGTGGGGGCGAGGGCTCGTCTTTTTAGCCCTGACTGCTTTCAGATAGGCTGTAGGGACTTTACAGATTAGTTTGTCTCTTTCCCGACTTCCACTCAGCAAATAAAGGGACTTTCTTCTCCTCTTGCACTGACAGCTGGAATTTCTGATGATCTGGTTTAATGAAAGCTTTGCGGCCATTTCCCAATCAGGCTTCTCCCCTGCTCATCACTGTACCTCGGCTGGGGTGACCAGATGTCCCAATATTAGGGGCTTTGTCTTGTATAGGCAGCTATAATCCTCGCTTCCACCCCATCCCAATTTTGCACACTTGCTGTCTGGTCACCCTAACCTTGGCAAATCCGTATAAAGGGTAGTTGTTTTCATATAGAGTCTGATCATGTCTCCCATAGTGAGCAGTTACTCATGCGAGGAATCCTGGGGATTTCAATGGGTCTACTTGCATGCGTAGCTGCTCATCCAAATAAGTAAAGGATTCCCACAAACCGGCCCTCAGGCATTACAAATAGTAAATAATAATCACTTATTATTAATAGAGGCAGACCTGAGTTCTGTTCCTCTCTCTGTTGTTGGCCTGCTAGGTGACCTTGGGCAAGGCCTCCTTGTACCTCAGTTTCCCCATCTGTAAAATGGGGATAATTATACTGATCTCTTTTGCCAAACACTTTGAGATCTAGAGTTGAAAAGTGCTATATTAATTAATGATAATTATATTCACATGTACTATATATGTGCAAGGGATATCCATGTGAAAGTCAATGTTTTTCTAAAAGATATGCTCTAGTTCAAGTATAGCTAATGGAGCTGAAGCAGAAATTGATACAGGAAAATTCTGTGGTCTGTGTTATGCAGGAGGTCAGACTAGAAGATCACAATGACCCCTTCTGGCCTTAAAAATCTATGACTAAATTGCTGAGTCATGTGATAATTTGTATTTGAACCTTGCATCTTCGACCAGTTTCACCTGTACTTTGCCCACTGGGACTACTTCCAACTTTCCAAACCTCTCAGCAACTTCGAACAGTTGCTAAATGCAAAAATAAAAAAAACTTACCACAAAATCCAGCCCTGGACTGATGTGATGAAGTGGGAATTTTCTGTAATGTTTTTATGAAGCCTGTATGTGCCTCAGTTTCCCCTAAATGCTGCATTGTTACCAAGTGGGGAAAGGGACTGTTTGCTCTTAGGGCATGCTAGGAGACATCGGTATGGATGTCCCCTAGCTGCCTGGCCTTAGTCGCCATATTAGTGGAGCACCTGAGAAGACAATGACAAACCCAATAACCATGACATTGACTCTTAGTAACCAATGACCTAGGGAGATATTGATTTTCCTCACCTCTTAGCAGGAAGCTGAGCAACATCCCCAAGCTGGAGAACGAGAACAAAGGACAGAGATGTGAGGTGAGGGATAAGAATTGGCTTCTGGAAGGAGTCAGGGCTCTCACCTGGAGTCTGACCAAGGAGGGACAGACAAAGCTAGAATAATGGGGTTCACTACAGCTTGGCTGGGCTCCCTAGAGTGAACTATGCATTAACCTTCACTCCTCTGTGCTAACCTAAGGACTTCCTGTGCTGTGTTCCAGTTCCTAATAAACCTGACTTTTGGCAACTCTATAGTGTCACTGCAAATGCTGAGTGAGGTGCATTAATCCCTGCAGAGCGTACAAGAGTTTATCTCTGTTGGACTCACTGAACAGAGCTCATAGTGTGAAGCAGGGACCTGAAGGCCCAGAAGTCAAGTCTAAGGAGGTGGTGAAGCCATATGGCCTACCCTGAAGGAAGAGACGATGAGGAGTCCTTGTGGCACCTTAGAGACTAACACATTTATTTGGGCATAAGCTTCCGTGGGCTAGAACCCACTTCATCAGATGCAATCCTGAAGGAAGAATGAGACCCCTTTGGGGTCTGGCACACCCCAAGGGTTCTTCCTAGAGACTCTTCCATAGCTGGGGGTGTAGCACCAATCCTGTAGATCCTTGACAACCAATGACAAATTTAAAAGCTGAATATCTTATGAACAGATCAGGCTGGCAACAGGTGTTTAATCACACTGGAAAGAGACTGGGATCCCCCTTTTAATTTCTAGCCTTGGTAGGTTCCAACTTATCATGAACCCCAATAGCTATTTGCATAGGTTTGCACGTGTGTGTGCTGTGATGCTCTGTACATCGGGGAACACCCAGCACCCCCATGTTCGTCCTTGTAAAATGATTGTGTGGTATACAATGCAAAGTTTGTCATGTCAGGTGTCTTCAGAAGGCTCATGATGTACTGAGCATTGTTGTTATAGTGATGTTATAGGTTATAATTTCATGTATATAGTTATGAGGCTGAAAATGTATCCTCATGGCTTAAAGCAAGCCTAGACAAAAATTCTCCAAGAGCAGAGAGTCAGTTCACACCTCATCAGGCAGGTATGGGACAAATCCAGCCCAGCCTCACAGGAACAAAAGACGCTGGCCTAGGCAGCAACAAAAGAATCTGTTACTCTCGAGTGAGTCACCCCCCTTCCTTTGGTCAGTTTGGAACTGCAATGAAGTAATGCTCACCTGACTCTGAAGGTGGGGGGGGGGCAAAGTCAAGAGGGAAGAAAGGACATGATAAAAGGGAGAGACATTTGCCATGCTCTCTCTCTCTCTTCCACCTACATCTAGAGACATCACCACCAAGCGACTGAAGCGCTGATCAAAGGGGAGAGCCTGGCTGAAGAGCAACCAGCCAGCCTGTGGTGAGAAGCATCTAAGTTTGTAAGGACATTGAAAGTGTTAAGAGCAGCTTAGAATGCGTTTTGCTTTTGTTTCATTTGGCCAAATCTGACTTGTTATGCTTTGACTTGTAATCACTTAGAATCTATCTTTATAGTTAATAAATCTGTTTGTTTATTCTACCTGAAGCAGTGCATTTGGTTTGAAGCGTGTCAGAGGCTTCCCTTGGGATAACAAGCCTGGTATGTTTCAATTTCTTTGTTAAATTGACAAACTCATACAAGCTTGCAGCATCCAGCGGGCATAACTGGAAACTGCAAGGGGGAGGGATAGCTCAGTGGTTTGAACATTGGCCTGCTAAACCCAGGGTTGTGAGTTCAATCCTTGAGGGGGCCATTTAGGGATCTGGAGCAAAAACAAAAAAAACCCCAACCAACAGGGATAGTACTTGGTCCTGCTAGTCAAGGCAGGGGACTCAACTCAATGACCTTCCAAGGTCCTTTCCAGTTCTATGAGATAGGTATATCTCCATATATTATTATTTTTTATATTATTATATTATAAGACAGAGGTTCCTAGGGTTGTGTCTGGGACCGGAGATATTGGCTAGTGTCATTTGCTTGCAAGTAGCTGGGAGCAGCTTACATGCCAGAGGCTGTGCATGAACAGCCCAGGAGTGGAGGTTCTCACAGCAGAGCAGGGTAAGGCTGGCTCCCAGAGTCAAGGATTGGAGAGGCCTAGCAGGTTATCCAGTCTGGATAACACCAGGGGGGAACGTCACACAGTCAGTCAGTCTCTCTCTCTCTCTCTCTCCTTTATTCTCCTTAAATATTGGTTGGGAATATTTTTTTCTGGGACATCCATGTATCTTTGGAGTTTCTTTCCCTGTGGAATCATATTAAAAAACGGATGTTAAATACAGCCCTTTTTTGGCTTGCTGAAAGCTAAATTGGTGAGATGATTGCCTGGCTCCTATGGTGCTTGGGTAGTGCTAATAACCCAAAGAGCAGGTTTCACCTTTTGCAAAGAGTAAATTAATTCTGCTTTCACTATGTGCCAGGCACCAGGGTTAAAGATTAAAGGGCTTAGTTCTCAGTTACTCCATCCAGGGCCGACGAGAGCGGGTTCGGGCCCCAGTGGAAAAAATTTTTCAGGCCCCCCCAGCAAGGGCGGACCGGCTAAACAGGGCTGACGAGAGGGGGGGGGGAAGCTGGGCTCCGGACCCCCAGGCCCCGCTAAGGCGACGAGGTGGGGAAGCCGGGCCCCCGGCCCCCTTCCGGACTGCCGGGCCCCGGTAATTTGTGCATCCCTAAGCCTGGGGCTGTGTAACAGAGCAGGCTCCACTATCTGTCATAGAATCACAGAAGATTAGGGTTTGAAGAGACCTCAGGAGGTCATCTAGTCCAACCCCCTGCTCAAAGCAAGACTTAGGCTAGGTCTACACTGGGGGGGGGGATCGATTTAAGATACGCAAATTCAGCTACGTGAATAGCGTAGCTGAATTCGACGTATCCGATCCGACTTACCCCGCTGTGAGGACGGCGGCAAATCGACCGCTGCGGCTCCCCCGTCGACGGCGCTTACTCCTACCTGGGCTAGTGGAGTACGCGCGTCGATTCGGGGATCGATTGTTGCGTCCCGACGAGACGCGATAATTCGATCCCCGAGAGATCGATTTCTACCTGCCGATCCAGGCGGGTAGTGAAGACAAGCCCTAAGAACAACTAAATCATCCCAGCCAGGGCTTTGTCAAGCCGGGCCTTAAAAACCTCTAAGGATGGAGATTCCACCACCTCCCTAGGTAACCCATTCCAGTGCTTCACCACCCTCCTAGTGAAATAGTGTTTCCTAATATCCAACCTAGACCTCCCACACTGCAACTTGAGACGATTGCTACTTGTTCTGTCATCTGCCACCACTGAGAACAGCCTAGCTCCATCCTCTTTGGAATCCCCTTTCAGGTAGTTGAAGGCTGCCATCAAAGCCCCCCTCATTCTTCTCTTCTGCAGACTAAACAAGCCCAGTTCCCTCAGCCTCTCCTTGTAAGTCATGTGCCCCAGCCTCCTGATCATTTTCGTTGCCCTCCGTTGTACTCTCTCTGATTTGTCCACATCCTTTCTGTAGTGGGGGGCCCAAAACTGGACGCAGTACTCCAGATGTGGCCTCACCAGTGCTGAATAGAGGGGAATAATCACTTCCCTCGATCTGCTGGCAATGCTCCTACTAATACAGCCTAATATGCCATTAGCCTTCTTGGCAACAAGGGCACACTGCTGACTCATATCCAGCTTCTCATCCGCTGTAATCCCTAGGTCTTTTTCTGCAGAACTGCTGCTTAGCCAGTCGGTCCCACCCTGTAGCGGTGCATGGGATTCTTCCGTCCTAAGTGCAGGACTCTGCACTTGTCCTTGTTAAACCTCATCAGATTTCTTTTGGCCCAGTCCTCCAATTTGTCTAGGTTACTCTTCTGGGCGGGGGGGTGTTTTGTAATTCTATCAATGTACTGCTTATGTCACTTGTGTTCTCATACAGAGCTCTATTTCTCCCGTCTGCAAGTTCCCTCCCAATGGAGCTATCCTGCAGGACCTAGGTTCCCCAGGGCTGGGTTCTTTGAGCCCCAGAATCAGATGAACACACATATTAACAGGGTGCATCCAAGAGGACAGGGTTAATCAGCACTCGCAAGCTGACCCCTTATATGTCCCTGGACTCAGTAGGCTGGGTCGAGCAGCATTTTCAAGCTGTCATCCTCAGAGACCCTCAGATACAGCAGGCTGGGTCGAACAGCACCTCCAAGCTGTCACCCTCAGTCATATGCCATGGGCACCACACTGGAATAGAGTAAGCCTGAGCAGGCTGGATCGAGCAGCACTTTCAGTCTTCAACCCTTATATGTCCCAGGTTCAGCACGTCCCTATCCCCACTTTCATGTTACAATTGTTCTGGTAGTAACCCACTTGAGCAAACCCCACAGGATTTTTGGGCGCTACAGGGATCTTAAGCTTAGGTACGAGGAGCGTTGCTGCAGAGCGAATGGGGAAGCCAAAAAAACACCCACGGCGGGGGTGGGGAGGAGGGAGAGAGAGAAGCAACCAGCTTAACAATGAAAGCTATTTATTGCTAGGTAATAACCATACAAAGGGAGGCAAACAAACAAAACAGTGATAATATTAAATCTAACTTAAATTTGATTATAAAAGTCAGGTTTAGAAAACTATAACTGATCACACAAGTCAGGGTCAGAAGGCTATAGCTAGAGACAGAGAGAGCGAGAGAGAGCTGGGTTCTCACCACTTCGTGAAGCTTGAATCGATCGGGGGTCCCAGGTGGTGGTGGTAGCTGAGGGTCCGGAGTGCTGGAGACAAGTAGAGCCCACAGCATGATCAGTCAGGAGAAGATGAAGTCCCAATGGAACTGATGCAGATTTTGGATCCAGGCATCAGAGCACTTACTTGAGCATGGGTAGAGGTTTTTGTAGGGAAAGAACGATGGTTTAAGGGAGAACACTAGATTTGTTTATGCATAAACTGATGGCTTAAGAGAGTATACCAAAGGTGTGTTGTTCAGGCTAGACAATAGGAGCTGATCATTCCTGGCTTTGGGTGGTGTTCCTTCGAGGGAGTTCACAATGCAATTAGGCAGCTTCAGTATTTTGGATACCAATAAAGGATTTATTACTAGAATTGGTCTGATAACTACTGAGCTGGGTGTGTGCAGGCGTGGGTTCATTAACATCTGGAGCAGAGATCCACCATCATGCAGTGCTTCCCTGCTTTTCTGGTCCCATAGTTCAGTGCGATTCTTGCCTTGGAATCTCTGTTCTCCATTCTGTATGCTAATGGGGATGCCTCCCTGTCCCATCTCCTTAGAGCCCCCAATCCACAAGCTGGTCAGGTAATTAAGTAGTCCATTCCTCAATCAAGTTTTCTCTGGGCTAGGAGGAACTAACCAGAGCTTAAGTGACCAGAGTGCTGGGACAATTGTTATCTCTCAGCACTCTGTCACAAGCAGAGATGGGGGAAGCAAATGGGGAGAGCAAAGCTATTTTTGTACTTACTGTATTGTGAGGCTATGCAGGCTTCTTCCTGGGCCCTGGCGTAAATTAGAGTAGCCTCAGGGATTTAAAGATTATTATTTTATATTGCAATAGCACATAGGAACCTCAAACATGGGTCAGGACCCACTGTGCTAGGTGTTGTACAAACACAGAACAAAAAGATAGTCCCTGCTCCCAAAGAGCTTACAATTTAAGTGTATGATGGGAGAAATCAGGTTGATACAATGAAACAGGCCAGAAGAGCAGAAGGTAAAAGTGAGAAGAGTATGATTAGTGTAATAAGCACTGATCACAGAGCACCAGCTGAGTCTTTTGTAGGCATCCAGGCAGAGGTGAGTTTCAAGGAGAGACTTGAAGGAGGAGGATGTAGTGTCATTGTGGATTATTACAGGGAACTCCTCCCAGACATAGGGGGCAGTGTGGGAAAAAGCACCAAGGTGATTGTGGGAAAATTTGACTAATGGGTCAGCAACACTGGAGAGCCATTGATGGTCTGCACTCTCATATAAAAGTTACCTGCATTAATCTTAAATTTTATGGGACAAGTCCCACTTAATAAATAAAATATAAAATAAAGCAATGCACCACGCCATCTTCTCTCCCCAGAATGCATGTCCCATCTTGCTTCTACTGCACAACACACTTCTGTGGGTTAGAAAGTATTTTGTCTTGAGTTTTTTCTTTGTTCTCCACCTATGTCATCCTGGTATCTGCCTGATTAATTCAGAAATGCCACAGATGTGAGAAAAAAAACTAGAAAGGAAAAATACTCTGACCCAATTACTGCAGTGATTCAGAAGAAAGCACAGAAAAAGGACATGGCAAATTTTAGGGGGTTTTAGTAAAAGATAACACTTGATTAAGTGGCTCATTCAGGGTTCAAGCCAATACTCAAAGAAGTCAGGGAGAGTCCTATTGACTTCAATGGGTGTTGAAGAAGGTCCTGAGGTTAGAACACTGGGCCAGATTCTCAGCTGGGTGTCAATCAGTGTAGCTCCATTAAAAACACTGAAGCACCTGAAGATTTGGCTTGTTGTATGGAACCTCCTGTGAGCTGGCAGGGAAGATCCCAGTCTGGGGCTCCTGTAGAAGGCTTTATCAATGATAAGTGGGTGTTAGCCAGAATGGTCTGATCTGGGGATCTTTCATGCGGAAGGGGGGAGGTAACCAATATCTGGCAGAGAATGTATTTTTGACTTGATTAGGGTGATCTTTATAGAACACTAATGAACTAATGGCATCTTCATTATTGTCTTACTGTTTCCTTGTGGTCCCCCATCAATGTGGGGCATCCATCTGTTGTGTCTTGGATTACACTAAAATCATAAGCTCTTTGGGGCAGGACCTTCTGTTCTATATTTGTACAGCTCCTAGCATCATGGGGCCCTGGTTCATGACGGTCCCCTGCTAGGCACTACAGTGATAGTTAACAATACTTTCCAGTGGGAAAGGCTCTCCCAGCAAATTTTCTCATGGTATGGTCATGTATCTCAGCTGAAAGAGAACAGGCTCTCTCTCTCTCTGAAATCATCTGGGTTCACTTCCTTTACAATGTAGCACCCAAATGGATTTACTTTTCTTGCCAAAGGGGGAGAGAAAAGAAACAAGAGTCAAAACTTTTTTATTAATTTCCAAAATAGAAAACAACTTCTTGGCTAACATCACAAGGGAGAATTCCTTTGTATTGATTCTGTGCTCACTAACTAGTGAGCATCCATTTGCAAAATCTCATTTCTTTCTTTATTGCTCAGCTCAGAATTAGTCAGCAGGATCCAAAAGTGATTCCTTTAAGGTAGGTAGTAAGGGTTAGAGCCTCAGATAGTGTAAATTGGCATATGTCCATTCAAGTCAATGAAGCAATGCTGGCATACACCAAGCTGAGGATCTGACCCTCTGTGTGATAAACATCAGCTGCATGAATAAAATCTCCCTTGCTACAAGCCCGGGGAGGAGTGGGGGCTGACAAGATCCTTAGTTACATTGTTGGAAGGTATCTGGGTTGAAATGGAGCATGAGGTAGAGACCAGAGCACAAAGGAATAAAGGAAAATGAGTCAGGGCAAAACCTTTGAAGCTTTGCTATTACAGTGCACTCCTTTTATAAGAATCACATCCATCCTGCATGATTTGATTCTTATAAGCGGAGTATTTTAGGTGTACGAATGATTTTGTCCCAGTGGTTTCAATCACTATATGCGGTTGATTCTTATATCAGTGATTCTTATAAACAGAGTGCACTATTACAGTAGCACAATAGCTTGCATCCAATTTCAGGGCCCCATTGTGCTAGGCACTGTTCATAATTAGAGACAGGTCCTGACTCAAATTGTTCACAGTCTACACAGACAGAAAGTGGTAGAAAGGAAGCTTTCGCCCTGTTTTACAAACGGGGAAGTGAGGTACAGGGAGAGATGCAGTGACTGGGCTAAAGAAAGTCTGTGGTAGAGTGAGGAATTGAACCCTCATTTGCTGAGGTGTCAACTAATGTCTTGGCCACAAGGTCATCCCTCCTCTCTTCGATGGGCCTGTGTGCCTTGGATAGATTCCACACAAGCAGTAGGATTGCCAACTTTCTAATTGCACAAAACTCAACACCATTGCCCTGCCCCCTCCTCACCCCAGCTCACTCCATTCCCCCTCCCTCCATTGCTCGCTCTCCCCCACCCTCACTCATTTTCACCAGGCTGGGGCAGGGGGTTGGGATATGTGAGGGGGTGAAGGCTCCAGCTGGGGGTGCAGGCTCTGAGGTGGGGACAGAAATGAGGGGCTCAGGGTGCGGGAGGGGCTCCAGGCTGGGGCAGAGGGTTGGGGTGTGAGAAGGGGGGGCTCTGGCTGGAGGATTGGGCTCTGGGGTGGGGCCAGGGATCAGCGGTTTGGGGTGCAGGAGGGGCTCCGGGCTGGAGCAGGGGGTTGGGGTGCGGGTTCCGGGAGGGAGTTTAGGTGGGGGAGGGGGTTCCAAGCTGCGGCGGGGGGGTTGGGGTGCAGGCTCTGGCCGGGCGGTGCTTACCTCAGGTCGCTTCATGAGCATGTCTGGCTCATAGGCGGAGGGGCCAGGGGGCTCGGCACCGCCCCCACAGCTCCCATTGGCCAATAAGAGCTGAGGAGCCGGCGCTTGGGGCGGGGGCAGTGCACGGAGCCTCCCTGGCCCCTGCGCCTAGGAGTCAGACATGCTGGCCACTTCTGGGAGCTGCGCAGAGCAGGTAGGGAGCCTGCCTTAGCCCCGGGCCCCTGCTGTACCGCTGACCCAACTTTTAACAGCCCGGTCAGCAGTGCTGATTGGAGCCGCCAGGATGCCTGGCAACCCTAACAACAGAGTTGGCCAAAGGCATCCAAAGCCTCCAGCACATCTGCCACAGGAAAATGAGAACTCCCCCACCTAGAAGCCCTGCTTCCACTGAGAATTAGGTTGCCCCTGCTGCAGTCACAGGGAGGTTAAAGGTGGCTAATGGGAGATGCTCCAGCCAAGAAGAGGTGCACAAAAGTAACTGATGATCCCATGTATTCTGGTTTGGAATCATAATATCTGCTAGGCCACAGCCCCATGTGCAGGAGGTCACTTGCTCTCCAGTTCTCACTGTTCCAAAGGGGCAGCCCCTGAGTCACTTACACAGAAGAGATTAGACGTGGTTCACTTTTTTCTGAATAATGTTTACCCTACAAACCCTCTGTGTAACTGAGAACACACTCTGCAGGGAAACGAGCAGGGGTTTCTCTGCATACGTGGGTACTGGGGTCTGTGACTAGGGTTAATGTTGCCCTCTTTGACATTGATGCATGTGACTGTGCTCAGTGAGAGCCACTGACTCAGACAAAAAGCTTCCAGAACATTGCGCTGGGAGTACTGGCACCTCGTTAAAGGCACAGTTTAAATGAGCAGCTTTTCAATGTTTTCCTTAAGTGTATTTAATTAAGAGGGCAAAAATCAGGTGAGGGGGATGGAACCTCTGGCCAGTTCATTCCCCCTTTGAGATCACCAAGGGACATTGCTGGTGAGCTGGTGGCTGAACACAGCAAGCTGAGCCTGAAAGTGGCTTGGGGGTGGGAAGAAAAGAGGAGAACCTCCCTCCTCCCAGACCAATTAGATGGATCTAGAGGATGGATCTAGACTGTTCTCAGTGGTACCAGATGACAGAACAAGGAGCAATGGTCTCAAGTTGCAGTGGGGGGAGGTTCAGGTTGGATATTAGGAAAAACTTTTTCACTAGGAGCGTGGTGAAGCACTGGAATGGGTTACCTAGGGAGGTGGTGGAATCTCCTTCCTTAGAGGTTTTTAAGGCCCAGCTTGACAAAGCCTTGGCTGGGATGATTTAGTTGGGGTTGGTCCTGCTTTGAGCAGGGGGTTGGACTAGATGACCTCCTGAGGTCCCTTCCAACCCTGATATTCTATGATGTTCTGGGTCCAGGAGACTCCAGATCCACCGGAAACCTTTCTGCTCACTTGGAACACTGAGCAGGCCCAGTGCTGCAGGACCCCGCAGTATCAATCACCCTCAGAAATTAGTGGTGATGAGCACGTGTGCACCATCCGGACCCAGATTTCAATCACCCCAAACATTGAGGCTGGAGCAGGGCTTAGTTCCGACCCAGCTTATAGTGAGACTTTTTAACTGATTGGTGCCCAGATCCAAAGGCCTCTGGATGCCCTACGAGAAGAGAACTAAACCAGTGGATTGCAGAAGTGGGCAAGGCACTTCGACTTAGCGCAAGGGCAGAGAGTATGACAAGAAAGGGCACAAAGGAACTAGCTCTACAAGATTCGGTATTTGGACCCTGATTTATATGGAAGTGGAGGAAGGCGAGGGAGCAGGAGCTCTATTCCTGTTCAGACAGCAAAGTTCCTCCACTATCTAGCACTTCCCAGTGAGGCTTGCTCTAAGCGGCTGTGAGTTGCAGGGCCGGCTCCAGCTTTTTTGCCGCCCCAAGCGGCGAAGAGAAAAAAAAAAAAAAAGCCGCGATCGGCAGCACTTCGGCAGCTGCTCTACCGCGCCGCTTCATTCTTCGGTGGCAATTCGGCGGCCGGTCCTTCCCTCTGAGAGGGACTGAGGGACCCGCCGTCGAAGATCTGGACGTGCCGCCCCCTTCTATGGGCGACCCCAAGCACCAGCTTGCTGTGCTGGTGCCTGGAGCCGGCCCTGGTTAGTTGCTAGAACTTTCCAGCTCATATCAGGTTGCAAATTCAGGGCTAAATCCCTGGTCTCCTTTCTCCCATGAGGAGTCCCATTGATTCCACCCCATTCTGCTACTCAGCTCGGTGCAGGGGCAGAGGTTCAGCTCCAGCACAAGCCAGCACAGTTGAATGAGTCTGGTCTAACTAGCCTCCCATATTAACCTTTTTTATGTTACTTGTCTGCCCAACATCTAGCACAACAGGGCACTGGTCCTTGGTTGGGCTCCCCAGGCTGTACTGATATACACATAATGGATCTTGGCTAGAGTTGTGCAAAACTACCAGCTTTGCCCAGCTTTAAGGGAATCCATATTTCCCTTGGTGAGGCACCTTCTGTCCAAGGATCTCAAAATGTTTTACAAGCATAGCAGCTAAGGATTAAGATCACCTCCGTGTCACAGATGGGGAAACGGCGGCACAGAGATGTTACGTGACTTGACAAAGGCCAGAAACTGAGTCAGTGGAGAAGGCAGGAACAGCACACTGTTCTCCCAACTCCACAGTCTCTCCCTTAACCACAAGATGACCCCTTCACCCTCCAGCCTTTAGTTGCTATTATTATTGTTGTTTTATTTATTTGTGCAGAAGGGCCCCAATCAGAGATCAGGAGTGGAGCTGGGAAAAGATTGCATTTTTTTGGCAAATTAACTATTAGTTACAGGGTGAGTGCAACTATTCATAAATCCAAGTCAAATTCAGCCAAGAGTTTCAGCTGAGGGGAAAAAAAGAAATTTTTTTTTCCAAAACCTTTTGTTTAGACATTGTCAAAATGATCTGTTTTGACTGTTTGTTACAAAATGATCACTTGTTTTGAAATTTTGCTGGATTTATTTAAAAAGAACAGACAAAGAAACTAAATGAAATGAAAAAAGGAGCAAAATGTTTTGGGTCGAACAATTTTTTTTAAATTGTGGTCGAGAAAAACGAAAAAATTTCATGTTGAGTCGACCCAAAACAAATATTTTTCCAGATTTTTCCATTTGATTCTATTTCTGGCTCATCCAGCATCACCCAGCAGGCCAGTGGCAAAGTCACTTTCTTGCTCCGTGCCTCAGTTTCCCCATATGTGAAATGGGAATAATGATTCTGCCCTCCTGTGTAAAGTGCTGAGAGATCTATGAATGAAAAGTGCCAGACAGCTGGGTATTATTCTTAGTTGTTAAAAACGCTTTACAAGAGCTATAACACAGACAACCCTTGCCCTGGAGAATATACAGCCTCACTAAGACAGATGCAGAGTTGACAGGATGTGTGGGGATGCCCACTAAATGCTTTTGCCCTAGTCAGATGTTTGCTGCAAAACATGTTTTTTAAGAAAGCAAACTCCTGGGACGCAAGGCGAAAAGCTACTGCAGCTTTTACTTGAACTTGAGGAATTGCTAGTTTTTAATTTCTCTGCTTTGAGCTGTGAGGAGAGTGTTTTCCGCCCAGGTTGTGAGCTAGCTGCTGTGTCAGCCATCCCCTTAGATAATGAAAAGGAAGGAGTGGGCAGTCCCCCAGAGGGCTGGGTTTTTTCACTTGTTAAAGGGGAGAGTCCCTAGAAAATTTTGCATCCCTAGCAGGAGCTCTGCTAGATAGTATCATCGCTTGGAAGGTTTTCCCCTAAAGTGGCCAGACTCAATGTACTCGCAATGAGAGGGAGTTGTGCTGGGAAGAGAAGGGGTCTCCCCACCCCCCGGAGATGCCTTGGGTGGCTTCTTCACTCCCACAGTGTCAACAGTGATGCAAAACCACAGAGGGTCAGAGCAGCTGGGGTAAATTGACATTGCTGCATTGACTACAGATGGGGCTCTGCCGAGTCGCTTAAGCTGAGGATCTGGCCCAGAGCACGTCATGATGAGAGCACATAAGGAAGGGGGAAGGGAGCCAAATGACATCAAACTGCTCTATATTGCAGAGGATGGGATAGCTGAATGGGGGAAATGGTAAAGCAAGATTGAGCCCTACCCAACAGTTCCAGAGGCAGCTCAGACCTGGGGAACAATCACAGCAGCACATGGAGTGAAATCCTGACTCGATGTCAGCTTTGCTGTTTAATTACTGTGTGGCCTTGGGCAAGTCACTTCCTCACTCTGTGCCTCGGTTTCCCCAGCTGTAAAAGGGGGATAATGCTGCTCTGCCTCTCGGAGGGGCTGCAAAGCTGGATGCATTCCTGTTCCTAGAGCCCAAGAGGTGAATTCTTAGGTCTGGTCAGCAGAGGCGGATTAAGGTTTCCTCGGGCCCTGAGCCAGAATAAGTGGAGGGTCCCTCCCCACCCCTTCCACCTGCAGCCCTGCCCCTTCCACCTGCAGCCCCGCCAATGGCCCCATCCCTTTCTGTCCCTTCCCCGGGCGGCCCCTTTTCCAGCTAGTGTCCCCCCCCCATTCTGCCCCCCACTGCAGCCCCCCAATCCTTTTTGCTCCTTTCTGCCTCCCCCGCCCCCCACGGCCCCAAGACCGGAGAAGCTCTGTCCCCGCGCCATGGCCCCGGGGCTGCAGTGTGGAGTGAGAGCTCCTCCAGTCCCAGGGCTGCAGCGGTGGTCCGGGTGCTGGGGCTTCCCCCGCCACCCCCTGCGCTTCTGCGGGGGACCAGGGAGGGGACGCTGGGGCTTCTTCCACCCCACCTGCCCGACGCTTCTGCCGGAGAGTGGGGACAGGCGTGGGGGCTTCCCCTGCCAGGGATGGGGTTGAGGGCCATTGAGGGGGGCTTCTCCCATCCTGTGGTTTCTGACAGGGAGTGGGGTTGGGATGCAGGGGCTTCCCCTGCCCCGCCCATCCGGCAGCCGGGGCTCCACGTTTCTGCTGCCCAGTGGCAGATGTTTTTCCGGGGTCCCTGGGCACAGGCCCCATCAGCCAAGTGGCTAATCCACCACTGCTGGTCAGAGACTTGTGTTAATTTCCTCCTTCCCCTCTCTCCCTAAATTTCCCTCTTTCTTTCCTTCTTTCAGTTTTTTATTCTCTGTATTTCACTTTTAGAATTTGCATCAGTGCCAAGAAGATTCAAAGGGTGACATGAAGGGGAACAGAAAATGGAAAGAAAGAGGAAGAAAATATTTTCCACTGGGGGAAAAGGGCAGGTTCTTGGTGTCTGGTGGGGAGACAAGGGCTGGGCTGGATTCCTGTTCCCTCCACTTAGGGTGACCAGACAGCAAATGTGAAAAATTGGGACGGGGGTGGGAGGTAATAGGAGTCTATATAAGAAAAAGACCCAAAAATCGGGACTGTCCTTATAAAATCGGGACATCTGTCACCCTACCTCCACTCAAGGAGCTGGGGCTCAGTGCTCTGAGTGCCGCCATGGGGCACAGCTCCTGGGAGGAGCTCCATCCAGTGGCTTCTATTGGCTCAGTACCCACGAGCAGGACCTTGACGAATAAATATGTGTGTGACTGGGTATAACGCCTACACCTACCACGGACCGTAGGATAAATGCTCTCTCGGGTTCCCAGAGCCAGCCAAGCTGTGATTGACACAGGACCTGAGGGACAAAGGCATCTCTCAGGGCTTCTCTAATTTATTCTGGGGTGGTGGTGGGTGGTAAGTGAGCCCTGAGTGTTGGACCGATCCAGTGTGGAAATTGTGTGCGCCTCGATTCCATTGCCAGGACATGGAGCGTGTAAGCGTGAGCCAGTGAACCCCACAACTGGGCTCCAATCCAGAAAGAGCCCTCCTGCACTCCTGTCATGGAGGACAAGCTCGGTGGCCCTCAGAGGAACAGCACAGGAGAGCTCAGCCCCTGCCCCCCACTGCTCATCAGAGATTTCCAGCCTGGCTGCTGTGTGTTGCATTGGTCAGAACTGAGCCTGTAGCACTGCTGATCATTAGAGGACAATGAGATGTCTTTCTATGAGGAAGAAGAAAGCAGAGATCTGTCCTGATTAAACCTCTTCATGTTGTGCCTTTGTGAACACAAATTCCCCCTGTGGCAGGCTAGCCCTGTGTGGGGCACCCTCCAGTGTCAGGCTGCAGCACAACAGGTGGGCCTGCCTCAGTTTCCCCTTTCTTCCACCCACAAATGGACCATATCTCTGTGTCTGACACAAAGCCCACCTCTAGCCTTAATTTATTCAACTACACCAGAGCAGTGATTCCCGAAAACCCTTGTAGTAAAACCATTCTCCAATTCCCATTGTAAACATAACAAGATACAACAGGTTTTTCCGTTCTCCTCTCCGGGGAGATCACCTGACGTCACCTACCCAAGAGTCAATAGCAGCATTGTGTTCCCAGGTCTTTTTGCTCCTCATGCAGGGCCCCACTCTCAAGGCTTCCCTGCCTGAGGGACCAGTCTCACAACTCCTTTACTACACAGCCCCCAAGTCAGATCCCCTGCAAGAGGGCTCCCCACAGCATTCCCCTCCCCACACTTCCTTGCCTGTGCATCCTACCCCAGCTCAGGGATCCATCCTTCAGCAGCCATCCTCTTGCTTCCAGGCTCGACTTCCTTTGACCAAGAAGGATCTTCCCCTTTTCTTGGGGGCCGCTCATCAGCTCCCCCAGCTGTGGCCAGTTCTCACCAATACTCCCATTCCAGCTCTTATGGGAACTCAGCTTTCTCTACTGGGTCTCCTACTGCTCTCTCCCAAGCAACTGCTGCCAGCTCTTCCTTGCTGCATCCTGTCTCTGAGTCTCAGACACCTCCTCCTTCTGGCTCCTCTCAGGCTCTGACTCACCCCAGCCATAGGTACTGGAACTAGGGATGCGGGGGGTGCTGCAGAACCCCATGGCTTGAAGTGGTTTCCATTATATACAGGGTTTACAGTTTGGTTCAATTGTCACACAAATGCTTCTCAGCCAGGGCCGGCTTTAGCAAGAGCGGGGCCCGATTCCTGGGGGCGGGGCTTGCTGCAAGCCCCGCCCCCAGGAATCGAGCCGCGCTCCGGCCGGGGTTGCCAGGCTTGGGTCCGACCCGGAGCCGCGCCGCGGGGGCCGGGCCGGAGCCGCGCCGCGGGAGCCGCGCCGGGGCCGCGCTGGACCCGAGCCGCGCCGCGGCAGCCGCGCCAGGGCCGGGCCGGACCCGAGCCGCGCCACGGGAGCCGCGCCGGGGCCGGGCCGCGCCGCGGGAGCCGCGCCGGGGCCGGGCCGGACCCGAGCCGCGCCGCGGGGGCCGCGCCAGGGCCGGGCCGGACCCGAGCCGCGCCGCGGGGGCCGGGCCGGGGCCGGGCCGGACCCGAGCCGTGCCGCGGGGGCCGGGCCGAGCCGGAGCAGGGCCACGCCGCGGGGACTGGGCCGGGCCAGAGCCGCGCCGCGGGGACCGGGCCGGGCCAGAGCCGCGCCGCGGGGACTGGGCCGGAGCCGACCCGAGCCGCGCCGACCGGGCCAGACCCGACCCGGGCCGCGCCGCGGGGGCCGGGCCGGCCCCGAGCCGGGCCTGCGTGCTCGGCGGGAACGGGCGGCGCCTCCCTGGAGCCCTTCTCGCGCCCCCACCACCCCAGCTTACCTTGTGCTGCTGCCGGTCCGCCCCTGCTCCTTTTCAGACTTCCCGCGAATCTCTGATTCGCGGGAAGCAGGGGAGGGGGCGGAGCGTTCAGGGGAGGGGAGGAGGGGGAAGTGAGCTGGGGGCGGGGTGGAGAGCTGCAGCGC
The DNA here is from genome assembly GCF_028017835.1 of Emys orbicularis. NCBI lineage: Eukaryota > Metazoa > Chordata > Testudines > Emydidae > Emys > Emys orbicularis. The sequence goes on from NC_088691.1 coordinate 46,915,687, forward strand.
AGGGCCCTCTTGGCGCGGGGCCCAATTCAGCTGAATCGGCCTAAAGCCGGCCCTGTTCTCAGCACCCCCACTATCAAAATAATTGCAGCACCCATGACCCCGGCTCCTTCCCTCTAGGGCCCAGGTGGCCTCTCTTAAGTCTAATTGGGGTTCAGCTGAGTAGTCAAGGTGCACTGGCCTCTTCCCTGCAGCCCCGCCCCCCATCCCCTTAGGTGCCTCAAGGAGCAGCCAAGCAGTTGTTCACCTTGCAGGTGCATTACTTCAGAGAAGAGGCTTCCTGGGAATGACTCATGGTGCATTTCCCGCATCACCTCATTTGCATAGCAGAGGACAAAGCAAGGCAGGACCCTCACTCCTCATCTTCCTGCCTTTTTATTATTTGTTTACAGAGAGAGAAAAAATCAATGAACTCAGTATGGGGGGGAGAATTTTCTGGTCATTAAAAACAACGAAGAAAAATGTGAACTTAAAAATAGAGAAAGATTTGCATAAAACATTTTGGTGAATCATTTCTGAGCTGCTCTCCTAGACTCAGAGATAGGGAGGTTGTTTGCTTTTGCCATGCAGAAGGTCAGTATGCATTGTGGTATGGGGTGTTTCCAATTCTCTTCCATTCTGTTGCTCGTTTGGGTCCAGCCAAGTGGGTGTGTTCATAGTGGATTCCCCATCTAGGGTGATTTTAAATAAAGTGTGTGGTGGAATGGAAGTATTTAAAGAGGGGCATACACATAGGAGACATTTGTGGTCCTCTGAAACACCCAGAAAAGGGATTTCCCTTGAGCCTGTAACTGGGGTAGATGTGGTATGAGGCTAATCCACATGATTTTTGCCCATGTTGGTACATAGTATAGTCCATAGCAGTTCAGACCATGTAGACCATCATCCAACCTGGCTAATGCTCCAGAGGAAAGTGGAAAATAAATCCAGAGTGTACTTACTCAATAGTACAATCTTATTCCATGGACAGAAATGTCCTTTATGGGTGATTAGCTGATGCCCAGAAACATGCCTTCTATTAGTATGTATAACCCTCTGTGTAGGGCCTGGGCCTGCTCCCACAAAAAGCAAACTCCTGCTGTCTTCAGGACTGGGCTCACTATTATCAGGCATACACAAAGCACATTGTACTGGGAAGCGATTTTTACTCAGGATATTGCCAGACAAAGTCGACACCCTGATCTTGGCACGTGCACACAGGCACATACACACTTTGGCGTCAGGAGGTATCAAGGTTAAACTTCTAGTTGGCATTGGATCAAACTGGTGTGGGATCTCTGAGAATCCAACAAGCTTCAATCATCGGAAGTCACAGATGGTCTTGGATTTTAGATACCCCAATTTTCACCTCACTCCCTTACACACTGGTGGCAGCTGTCACCATGAACAAAGGATTTCCCCCATAAGCAGTGGGGTTGATCTCTGCGGCCCATTCATTGTTTTGATTCCTTTCTGGAATAGCAGGTATTGGAAAGAGAGACCTGTAGCTGTTGTATATAAGCCACTCAACAGCCATCTGATGGCAATGACTAGTCTGGGGGTATTTGGATCTGGAGCTTTGCTTTGGGTCCATCTTTAGTATGGTTACACTGTATGATGTTAGCATGTGAGGCTATGTTGATCACTAGAGCTACACAGCCCTGCCTATCTGCAATAAGCCATATGTATCAATACCATGAAGAGCAATAGAAAGCTGGCTAGATTGTCGGGCTCAACGGGTAGTGATCAACGGCTCGATGTCTAGTTGGCAGCCGGCATCAAGTAGAGTACCCCGGGGGTCAGTCCTGGGGCTGGTTTTGTTCAACGTCTTTATTAATGATTTGGATGATGGGATGAATTGCACCCTCAGCAAGTTTGCAGATGACACTAAACTGGGGGGAGAGGTAGATATGCTGGAGGGTAGGGATAGAGTCCAGAGTGACCTAGACAAATTGGAGGATTGGGCCAAAAGAAGTCTGATGAGGTTCAACAAGGACAAGTGCAGAGTCCTGCACTTAGGAAGAAAGAATCCCATGCACCGCTACAGGCTGGGGACCGACTGGCTAAGCAGCAGTTCTGCAGAAAAGGACCTGGGAATTACAGTGGACAAGAAGCTGGATATGAGTCAGCAGTGTGCCCTCGTTGCCAAGAAGGCCAACGGCATGTTGGGCTGTATTAGTAGGAGCATTGCCAGCAGATCGAGGGAAGTGATTATTCCCCTCTATTCAACACTGGTGAGGCCACACCTGGAGCATTGCGTCCAGTTTTGGTCCCCCCACTACAGAAGGGATGTGGACAAATTGGAGAGAGTCCAGCGGAGGGCAACAAAATTGAGCAGGGGGCTGGGGCACATGACTTACGAGGAGAGGCTGAGGGAACTGGGATTGTTTAGTCTACAGAAGAGAAGAATGAGGGGGGATTTGATAGCTGCTTTCAACTACCTGAGGGGGGGTTCCAAAGAGGATGGAGCTCGGCTGTTCTCAGTGGTGGCAGATGACAGAACAAGAAGCAATGGTCTCAAGTTGCAGTGTGGGAGGTCTAGGTTGGATATTAGGAAACACTATTTCACTAGGAGGGTGGTGAAGCACTGGAATGGGTTACCTAAGAAGGTGGTGGAATTTCCATCTTTAGAGGTTTTTAAGGCCCAGCTTGACAAAGACTTGGCTGGGATGATTTAGTTGGGGTTGGTCCTGCTTTGAGCAGGGGGTTGGACTAGATGACCACCTGAGGTCTCTTCCAACCCTAATACTCTATGATTCTATGATGTCGGGAATACACTGTCCCCTGAATCTGCATTTCCTGAACTTTTAGAGGCTGCAGAACCAGAACTTGGCTTTGAATCCAAATTTCCTTCTTGGCCCCTGAATCTATAACGGGCTGGATCCAAACAGTTTTCATATCTAGATGGAATCGTAATTTTGCAGCTCAGCCCAGTCTCTGCATCCCGGCTGCGTATGGCTGCTATGAGAGAGTAAATCACCTTGCTCTCCATGGACTGTGGGAGGCTGAACTTGACCCAAGCCTTGCTTTTTTTCCTTCGCAGCTGAGAGAGAAGGCGGGAGTAGGCAGAGACCACACCTAAATTCCCCTGGCCATCAACCCCTCCCTTCCACAACTCATTCCAAGATTTTGACTCAATGGATGCCTCAGAATACAAATAAACACCCTGCACCTGGAGTGCTGCAGATCAGGAAAAGTTAAAGCTTTGCTTGGCCTCCCTTTTCCCTTTGTTTTTTCCGCTCATCCTGTTGCTAATACCCAGAAGAGAGATCCCGTCGCTTACGCATGTTCCCCTCTGCACTGCTCCGGTCACAACGACTCCCTGTCCTGATGTCCTCGGAAAACTTTCCAGAGATTTGACTGAGTCTGTGGGTGCCAGCTTCCCCTCATTTTTTCCTGTGGATTAAAGCTGCTGGATGGAAGATAAATCTTTTTCTTGTCAGAAATTTCTTTTTTTAATCAGGAACTCTTCTGCCTCCCCAGCATGAGGGGCACTATGCCGGGAGGAGTCCTGTGCTGCTTTCTGCTGGGTTGTCTCTTTCAGGAGACCTTTGGAATCACCAGAAGATACTACATTGGTGCTGTGGAGATGGACTGGGACTATGTGCACAGCAGCTTGCTCTCTGTGCTGCAGGCACCAGCTGGGTAAGGCCATTTGTACTGTAAATGTTCCGACTGTGATGTGATGTCCATAGGCAGCTCTCATCGTGGCTTTGAGGAAGGTGGCACCCTGCATCATGGTGGTGATGGTGCCCCCAAGGGAAATAAGGCAACTATAAAATATGTGTGTAAATGCAGCTATATGTACATGAGTGTGTGTGCGTCTGTTTGTGGGGGTATATGTTTGAATGTGCATGAGTGCGTCTGTGCATGTGTGATTTAATCTGAGTGTGTGCATGTGTGTGAGGGCATTTTTCTGTGTGCATATCATATTGTGTGTGTGTGTATACATGCAGACACACACAATCTGATTCTCCCAATGTCTTGCACATTACGTCTTCACTGGTGTCTATGCAAAGTGGATGTAGAATGCTCCCAGCAGTGCAGGTGACTCGAGAATTTTGATTTACTAGAATCCTCACACCTGCTTTGCACTCCATTTGCACAGGTGTAAATCACGGCACGTGGTTCACGGCAGGGAGAATCAGGCCCACAAACTCACTCTCACGCACACTCAGACATACACATACATTCAACCAGGCACACACACAACACAGTGTAATTAGACACATGGATTAATTCTGTATTTGCTCGTGTAGCCAGCGAGAACAGCTTTGATGATGGAGTTTTAGGTTGTGGTCATGTAGGGTAATTATTATTAACTATTACTTGTCCTATGCATTTTTCCATCCCAAATCTAGTTCATTTATTTGTGACTGAGACCTTGTATGATAAGAATTGCTTCTCCGGCTGGTACCAGCTGAGTATCCCCTTCCCTCACCCTGCTAGCTAAGTAGGGTTCTGATTTGCTTTTTGATGAGTTAATAGCTGTGGACTGTGCTTTCCCTGTCCCGCAGGTTATAAATGATATCATAGTGACACCTTTAGTTAAGGTTGGCCATCACTTCCCCTTAGAACTGTTTTCAGTTGCTAATAATTTTGCCAAACTGTAACTGTTTTGGGCTGAAATTTTCCATGCTTGGTGTCTGCCTCAAGGGGAATATTTTTGAACATTTCAGCAGACGTGGTTTGGCCATTTCCAAGAATGAGATTAGGGGGAAATATGTTGTTTTGCCCATGTGAATGAATTGTAAGAATTTTTTTGAGAAGTTCTAGCATCTGGGTACTTTGGAGCAGGGACAGGAAATTTGATGGGGGAGTTGCCCTGGACTGGATGTGCCTTTTGCTTTTCCTGGGAAAATCTGTCCAAATTTGGCCAAGTCCGAGTCTTTGAAAAATTGCAGTTTTCACATGTTCTGTAGAGATTTGTTAGACTTTGACAGCTAAATTCTCCAAAGATGCCATCTGCATATGCACCATCCCCCTCGAAGCGACTGAGCATGCTCCATCCAGGGGCTGCAGGACTCTCCCTGCAATTGCTATGCCCAGGGGCTGCTCTGTTTTTTGCTGCCCCAAGCACGGCAGTCAGGCAGCCTTCGGCGGCACGCCTGTGGGTGGTCCGCTGGTCACGCGGATTCGGCGGTGTTTCGGCGGGTGATCTGCTGGTCCCGCGCCTTCGGCATACCCGCCGCCGAATTGCCGCCGAAGCTGCGGGACTGGCGGACCTCCCACAGGCACGCTGCCAAAGGCTGCCTGACAGCTGCCCTCACGGCGACTGGCACGCCGCTGCCTGCGGCTTGCTGCCCCAGGCACGTGCTTGCTGCGCTGGTGCCTGGAGCTGCCCCTAGCTATGCCAGGCTGCCCTGGCACCAGGCACCACAGCTGTGAGCAGGGAGGCTGTGCCTCCTGTGCGCTCAGTGTTCCCCCTGCTGGTGCCCAGGCAGCATGGAGGAGGGAGTGGCCTGAATGCAGAGTGCTGAGGAATTGGGGTGGAGAATGGGGGAACACAGGAAGGGGGGATTACAGGAGCCAGAAAGTGGGGAGAAGTAGTGGGAGACAGGAACAGGGGAGGGGAGGGAATGGCAGTAGGGGAGGGGGATTGGATAGGAGCAGAGGGAGGGGTGGGGGCTGGGGTATATGGGAGGAAGGAAGATAGGAGCAGATGGGGGTGTGGAGGATAGGGGGCAGAAGCGTCTCCCATCAGTAGAGCACACTCCCTCCAGAACCTGGAATTGAACCCAGGAGACCTGAATCTCTCCAGTCCTCCGCTGTCAGCAGATGTCTGTAAAACCCACCAGCAGAGTGTGTCTCGTCCCTCTCTGATGCCTGATCCACATACTCAGCCTGCTATTACTGTCAGTTACTCTACTAGCTCAAGTAGCAGAGGTCTGTGCCAAGGAGCTAAAGGTCATAGAATCATAGAATATCAGGGTTGGAAGGGACCTCAGGAGGTCATCTAGTCCAACCCCCTGCTCAAAGCAGGACCAATTCCCAACTAAATCATCCCAGCCAGGGCTTTGTCAAGCCTGACCTTAAAAACCTCTAAGGGAGGAGATTCCACCACCTCCCTAGGTAACCCATTCCAGTGCTTCACCACCCTCCTTGTGAAAAAGTTTTTCCTAATATCCAACCTAAACCTCCCCCACTGCAACTTGAGACCATTACTCCTTGTTCTGTCTGGGTGTCTCAAGTTAGGGACTCAAAATTAGTGGACACTTCTGACAATATTGGCCTTAATTTCTCTGTGTCTCAGCTCCCCTTCTGTAAAATGGGGATGATACCACCAAATCTCACTAGGATATTGGGAAGATAAATTCATTAGTGTTTTTGGAGCAATTTGATACTGTGGTGAGACCACCTTGGAAACTCCCAGGAGGAAATTAATAATAAGGCCTGGGGCCATACACTGAATGAGGAGAATAAAAAGAAATATTGAATATCTACCCATTCACTGAATGAGGCATAGGCTTTGTGAAAATGGGACATGATTATGAACTTAGATCGTATGGTGGTGCAAGGGAGCCAAATTAAGGTTGCACAGGAATTCTCAAGTCTGGCCTTTCCTCACTTCTGAGAGCTTGACATTGCAACTTAATGGTCTTTCAGCATAGTTTGTTGGATGTAATATATATTGACTTCAGTGCAGCCAGGCCACATTGCTGGGATTTTAAATCTATGGGCCAGATTCTGTTCTCAGTTAAATCCAGAATAACACCACAGACTTCCATTGTATTCCTCTGGGTTTTTGCTGGAGCAAGAGAACAGTATATGGTCTTCTAACTCTTATCACGTTTAATCAGTGATGCTCCAATGATGATATGGGAATTCATTCCCCACATTACAAGGGGAAACCCATCCTGTCTGCCATAGCGACTGCAAAATCAAGGAAGGTTTTTGGAATCACTGTGTATTTGGAAAAGAGGGTTCAGCCTCCTGAAATGTTTTATAGCCTCCCTTCCTCCCTTCTCTATTCTCCCACTGTCTCAACTTGAATGTCACTTGAGAATGTTTTCTATCCTTTAACCATAGCCTGTTCCTTCTCCCTCTATAGCATCTCTATAGTCTGTCCATACCTCTCTTTCCCCACTGCCCAAACCCTAGGGCCAGGTCTACACTACCGCGGTAGTTCGACAGCTGGCAATCGAACTTCCGGGTTCGATTTATTGCGTCTGGTCTGGACGCAATATATCGATCCCGGAAGCGCTCGCCGTCGACTGCGGTACTCCAGCTCGGCGAGAGGAGTACCGCGGAGTCGACGGGGAGCCTGCCTGCCGCGTGTGGACCGCGTCTGAACCGCGGTAAGTTCGAACTAAGGTATGTCGACTTCAGCTACGTTATTCACGTAGCTGAAGTTGCGTACCTTAGTTCGAATTTGGGGGTTAGTGTAGACCAGGCCTAGCTTCTCATTTTCCTGGACTACAGTCACTTCCCCTTTTTGTCCTCTGCACTCCTCTTCCAGCCTGTCCAAAAAACCACTGCTAAAATCATTTTCCCCTCTGACTGCTCCACCATGACCCACCCTGCTTTCATGCCCCCTTGGTTCCCTGTCTCTTGGAAGCGATGCAGCAAAATAGTGAGGCTCAGAATATGGGTGGTGTTAGAAGTGAGTCAAATAAGCCTGGTAGAAGCAAAGGTGCCATGTGTGCATAGGCTCTTGATTAGTCCTAGGTGTGGGTACCATATGCTTTGCCTCTGTCCCCAGGGGGCACTGACATTTTATAAGATTATCCAGGCAAATGGCAGAGGCCCTTCTGGGAATGACGTCACAGCTTATCATAGAATCATAGAACTGGAAGGGACCTCGAGAGGTCATCTAGTCCAGTCCCCTGCACTCAAGGCAGGACTAAGTATTATCTAGACCATCCCTGACAGGTGTTTGTCCAACCTGCTCTTAAAAATCCCCAATGATGGAGATTCCACAACCTCCCTAGGCAATTTATTCCAGTGCTTAACCACTCTGACAGTTAGGAAGTTTTTCCTAATGTCCAACCTAAACCGCCCTAAATCTAAACCGCTGCAATTTAAGCCCATTGCTTCTTGTCCTATCCTCAGAGGTTAAGAAGAACAATTTTTCTCCCTCCTCCTTGTAACAACCTTTTATGTACTTGAAAACTGTTATCATGTTCCCTCTCAATCTTCTCTTCTTCAGACTAAACAAACCCAATTTTTTCAATCTTCCCTCATAGGTCATGTTTTCTAGATCTTTAATCATTTTTGTTGCTCTTCTCTGGACTTTCTCCAATTTGTCCACATCTTTCCTGAAATGTGGCACCCAGAACTGGACACAGTACTCCAGTTGAGGCCTAATCAGTGTGGAGTAGCACGGAAGAATTACTTCTCGTGTCTTGCTTACAATATTGCTAATACATCCCAGAATGATGTTTGCTTTTTTTGCAACAGCATTACACTGTTGACTCATATTTAGCTTGTGATCCACTATGACTCCCAGATTCCTTTCCGCAGTACTCCTTCCTAGGCAGTCATTTCCCATTTTGTATGTGTGCAACTGATTGTTCCTTCCTAAGTGGAGTACTTTGCATTTGTCCTTATTAAATTTCATCCTATTTACTTCAGACCATTTTCCAGTTTGTCCAGATCATTTTTAATTTTAATCCTGTCCTCCAAAGCACTTGCAACCCCTCCCAGCTTGGTATCGTCCGCAAACTTTCTAAGTGTACTCTCTATGCCATTATCTAAATGATTGATGAAGATATTGAACAGAACCAGACCCAGAACCAATCCCTGTGGGACCCCATTCGTTATGCCCTTCCAGCATGAATGTGAACCACTGATAACTACTCTCTGGGAATGGTTTTCCAACCAGTTATGCACCCACCTTATAGTAGCTCCATCTAGATTGTATTTTCCTAGTTCTTTTATGCTTCTGAGAGTGCTGATTGGCAACCGATGAAGTTACCCCTTCTGGAGGCAGGATGACTGGAAGTGTTCACCAATTACACTGGTGGCTTCCATGGCCCATTTGGGGGTTTGAGTGGGTGCCTGAAGATGTCTATGCTCTGTCTTCTCCCGGCTATGTGTCTGAAGGACTTTGATGGCTGAAACAGCTAAGATACACTAGCCTGCTGCTATCTAAACTAACTTCATCTAATGGAGACACTCAGAACTTATCTGTTACTTTTCCCCCTTGTTTCTAATTCCTTCCCTGCGTTCCAAGAGACTAAATCTATTTGGTGACTCCTGATGAGTGACAGGCATCCCCTTTCCTGGGGGTGAATGGAGTGGGGAATGGGGTCTCTGTGTATCCTATCAAAGTCTTGAGAATCTCTTCTCAGCCTCTAAGTCTTTTGGCAAAGGAGGACTGGATGGTAATTTAGGTCTTTAGCATGACAACAGTGCAGAGTGTTTACCTTGGCTGCCTCAGAGTTCTGAAGAAATTAATAGATAAGGAAGCCTAACAATGCTGATGAAATGTTCCAGGCGCTATCTGCCTTCACTTAGTCTGCTCTTAGGGTAAGAATTCCACTGTGATCTGATCTGATAAGAAGTCCTGCCAAAAATGCTTGGACATCCAAACTCTTACTTCGCCTCTGATCCAGAACCAACCGGACTCTCCTTTGAATTTCTGGATTCTGCCCTGTTAATGATGATTGCAGGGAATGCAAAAGGAGCATTTGTGCAGCAGCAGCATCACCGTACATAACTGACTCCCCTTGGGCACAGTATTTAAGAACCAGAATCTATGCTAGTTTCCTGCTGGTGCCATTCCTTTGGCCTAGTGGAGTGGCTTCTGTCTTACAGTAGTATACCTGAGATCAGAATCAGGCCCTACAGCTCTGAATGCTTTTTCAATTGCCACCAAAACCAGATTTTCCTGGCATAAAGATTCAAATAGTCTGACTCATTTCAGTGGAAAGACCAAAGCTTTTCATCTCCGGGGTGCCAGCTTAAATCTGGGACACACCACCCAGTGAGTACAAAATGGTACAATCTAATGACAGTACTGTGGCTAATGTGAAATGAGTTTGGTGATCTCAATTGCCAGTGGGCAAGGAGCAACAGAAATCACAGCTATAACTGGAACTAACTGGCCAGCTCAGTAAAGAGGCCATTGACTGAATAAACCGTGGAGACTAAATTCATCTCATTTTCTCCAATCCATCCAGACCAGGTTACAGGCATATTGGTTGGGTGGCATGGAGATGCTTGCACTGCTGCTATCTTGTACTGTGGATTCAGGAGACAGTCACTCATCAGTAGAGCTTGGGGAAATTTTTCAGACGTATAGTTCATTGAATGTGTCTATAACCCCGGCCCTTCCCAGTTTTCTGTGTCACTCAGTCCCCCTCCATTTCCCCTTTAGGAAAAATTAAGCCAGCTAATGTTATTACAAATAAAGGATTAGTCATAAGGGGAGAGAAATCTCTTCCATTTCTTCAAGGGGAAAAATAGCAACTGGTTTGTGTTCCAAAGAAAACATGCTGCAACAAACAGTGAGAGCATTCATTACTGGAAATGGTCTGTGGGCTGAGACTGATAAGGCAGCCTCTACAATCCCTGGAGAAATTCAAAGCTTTGTTATCCTGAGAAACTTACTGGATTTCTTCTGGATAATGAGTTTGTTAAGCAGCTTTAAAAAAAAATCAATAGTAGGTCTAGGTGGTGCAGTCAGTGTGCTAAATCATTAAAGCTGCCTTCCGTCTCACAATGAGATAGCATCTGATTGCTAAGTGACCAGGGTGCAAATCCTAGTTAGGATATAAATTAAATGAATTTCAGGACCTCACTCTAATCTCTAAGCAGAATTCAAAAATCTATCCTGGTCCCCTGCCACAGAGGATGAGAGCTGGAATATGGTACTGCCAAGGCATTGGACACAGGGCAGGGCTATCTGGGGTGCCAAAGACTGTATATGCAGGTCAGAAATGACATGCATAATTAACAGACTTCAGTATCTGAATACTCAGCATCTAACCTTCCTCTCTTGAGCAAGCTCATTGGGAAGCTCACCAAAGCTCACCGCCCCATGAGAAGGTCTGACACTTTGCAACCAGTAGAGGGCAGACAACCACATACATGTCTTTTGGCAAAGTTCACCCTGTGGAACTGGCAATGAAAAATTCTGTGCCTGACAGCCCCGATTGCAAATCAGCTTGTTTCTGTGCATATACTGGCCCCATTAGGCTGCAGCTCCATGGCTTAGCATGTGGGGATTGCAAGGGCTGCATTATAACTAACTTGAAAGAAGTTGATCTTTCCAAAAATAATTTCTACAGATAATATCAATGTTTATTTTTATGCATTTTTCTATTTTTATCTATTTAAATTTTCACAGGAAATTATGGGGTAAGAGTCTGGCAATAATTATTTAATGATGGTAGATGTTGAGAATAAAAAATGTTAAAGCTCTATAAATGTTAGAACACAAATTGTCAACATCACATGTCAAAATATACAAAGTAACTATCCTTAAATGAAACTCTAATAAGTTCTCAAGCAGCATTTTTCTTACTTTGCTTATCTGTACATTTTGATTATTATCAATGGAAATATTTTGGCATCGGTTTGTGTGAATACGTTGAAATTGACATTTACTGACATTTACCGATAAAAATCTAATCCTTCCAACCCTAATTATAACCCAGTGGTAAATTCCCAGTCAAACTCAGGGCCCCATTGTGCAAGGCACTGTAAAAACATAGGAAGACAAGGGCTCTGTCCCCACAACCCTATAGTCTAATGCATGAAGGAAATCCATGATTTTAATCCACATGTCAGTCATTATGAGGTTCTTTCTCTTTGGATGAAGAGGGTCCTTATGAAAAGCATTCCACAGCTGAGCAGGTGCATTATGAGCTTTACTTTTCTTTAAAGCATGGGAGACTGGCTCCTACAGAAAGAAGGGTGCTAGATTAGATGGGCTAGGTGCTCTGAGCTGGTACAGTGTATCTGATGTGCCTGCAGTTGAAAAGAGGTAAACATAAATGTTTGAGGAAATCTGGCAACCATGGGCCCTTGTATTATGCAGGATAAAGGATCACATAGAGCTTATGTTTCTTAGCAAGCTCTTACCACCTCAGATAGATAGAGTCACATGTTCACAATCAATCGATCAATCATACTCATCAGTGGATCTTGTCAGCATGTGTGTATTGTATAAAGTGGTAAGAAGTCTCATTATGATGCATCTTAATCCAGAATGACTCATCATGTTACGTTATTACAGATAACTTAGTAATAACATTTTAAAAACTCATGCAGCGGGTATTAGGAAATGTACAGGGTGTATTAGGGCAGGTATTGACTAGAACTGACACAAGGGTATGATATTTTGGGGACGAGGGAGGAAAGGGGCATTTGTAAACACCTTATAGATGGATCTGTACAACCAGTGCTAATTTTTTCCTTCTTTAATGCAGAGCTTCAGGGGTCCAAGGCCAAAAGTCACCTATGTCTGGCATTTCCACTCGGTACAAGAAGGCGGTGTTTGTGGAATATACTGATTCCTCGTTCACGCAAACTAAGCCCAAACCAGCCTGGATGGGTAAAGAGAATGATTGTTAAATAGTCTAATGAGCTATAGCTTTATATACATCTAATGGTCTTTATTTATACTAGATAGTATGGTGAGGAGAGTGGTACAGGAACCTAGACAGATATAGTTTTAACTGGGGATATACTATATCATATACTACAATGATGAAGATAGATAGATAGATAGATCACCTTTCATCCCAAAGAATCCCAAAGCCCCTTACAAATTATATATAGCGATCACTTCACCCACCATCAAAATGCAGCCATCTATTGCAAAATACTAGTAATGACTTGCAATGCACTGCAGCATTAGTTTTGCAGCATACCAGCAAGTTTAGCATGATGAGGCAATGGGGAAGAAATTACCCAGGGAACCAAGCTACCCTCTGAACAACACAAACCTGGTACAAGAAGGAGATGCAGTATATTCTCAACTCAATTTTCCTTGGTCCAAGTCAACATTTCCACTTTTTCCCCCCTGCATAGTAACATTTCTGAGCTTTCACAACTTTCAGTTGCTTAAAAAGAAACAATTCTTTTAAACCTTAAGATGTTTATTTCTTAGTGAAAAAATACATTTCTTCCTCTCCAACTGATCTGGTTTTTGCTCATCCTTAGCATGATGGACAAGCTTGGCAATAAATCTATTCACATGCCATGTCTTGCTGGGTGCAGTGTTACTGTAACTGTGATGGTCACCCAACTTGTCTTCCTCATATCTTTCTGGAGTCTTTTGGGGTCTTTTTGGATACAATATAGGTTGAAGTCAGTGACATGTAGCCTCTAAGGTTATTAAAAGTGCTCAATACATTGAAGCCTCTTCAAGCACATTGCTAAATTATATTCCCTTTACAGCTGTGCTGATATTGCTGTTATTTTAAAGAGTGTTTTTTCTTTAAGGAAAACCCAGCAATGTTTATTTTCAGATAATATTTTTCTAGCTCCAGAGGACAAGTGGGATCTTGTTTCCTTTGGACTTGGGGGTCATTATCCAGGGTTAAAATCTTCAAAAAGCTCCAGTCCCATTTTCAGAACTGAGTTAAGCACTTAGGAGTCTAAGGGTCTGTGCACACTGCAATCAGAGGTGCGACTGCAGCATGGGTAGGCATAGCCAAGCTAGATTTGGTCTAGCTAGCTCGAACACCAATAGCAGTGAAGCCGCAGCTGTGTGAGCTATAAAAGCCATCCTGCAACCCTGGATATGTATCAGGCAACTAGCGGTACTGCTGCAGCATCACTGCTGTTGGCAGCCACGCTGGCTAGATTACAGCTAGCTCGGGTATGTCTACACATGCTGCAATCACACATCCAATTGCAGTGGAGACAGACCCTAAGTCTGATTGAAAGTCTATGGGACTTAGGCTCCTAAATCAGGTGCTTTTGAAAATTTTACCCTGCGTCTGAGCTTTATATGCTTTTTAAGAGCACAATCCCTTCAGTACCCTCTCAGAGCCACAAGGATCACCCTCAATTTGCTTTTTATTTCTCCAGTCTTCATAAACACCTCAGGATGCTGTGACACGTGCTCTGGCTCTGGAAGGCTGCACATGGCTTCCTGCCAGTGTCCTCCCCCTCACACTGCCTTAGTAACTAGGGAAGATTTGTACCACATCATCCTAACTGACCCCTGGCTTTTGGGACAGTTTGGCCTGGGACCTGCAGAGTAACTCACATTCTGCTCGTGACATGTTCACTCATAGACTCACGAGTACTAGCCGGGATCGCCTGGCTTTGCTTCAACAGCACGTTACGCCGCTGTAGTAGCATCATAGAGTCCAAGGCCAAAAGGGACCACCAGATCATCTAATCTGACCTCCTGCATAGCGCAGGCCACCATCCCACCCAGCACCCATACACTACACAGAATGTCCATCCGAACACTGTACAGAACTGGAGGCTGCAGGAGGGGGTCTCTCTCTCTGCCCCCCAGGGTATCCTGTTCAATTCTGCCTGGAGAGCTCCGATTTCTCCATGATGCCTCCATGATAAGATTATGACGGATCGCCTGCGATAGTAGGGACTGGACTTGATGATTCAAGCGGTCTCTTCTCCAGTCCTATGTTCCTAGGCCTCCCAGTGTGATGTCCCCCACCCCCATACCTCTGGCTATTTCTCCAGTTATCAAGCACCACACACTCCTGGGCTTCTATTGTCCCTCTCCAGGATATGATCTACACCCCTTGTGTCTCTGTTTTTAGCTCAGCGGGTTGTATGTACAACAGTTGCCCTGCAGCGTTCTCGCTCTTTCAGGTCTCCTGGGCCCCACCATCCGAGCTGAAGTCTATGACACGGTGGTTGTTACCTTTAAGAATCTGGCTTCCCGCCCTTTCAGCCTCCATGCTGTGGGTGTGACATACTGGAAAGCATCAGAGGGTAAGTCTGGCCTCTTATCTCTGGCTCTGCAAAAGCTTACACAGTGCTTGTTTGCAGGAGGGCAGAGATATGGGAGCAGGGAGCTGAAGAATATCGTGCTGCATTCAGCGCTAAATGGAAAAGCAACCTTTTTGCCCAGGTTTTCCCATCATAAACCTCATTCTCATGGATGCATTAAAAACAAACAACAACAAAACCCCACCTTACCACCCAGCGAGATTCCTGGGGCAGGGAAGAGGGAAAGAGAGAGAGCATTGTCATATTTTTAACTCCTGGTGGGTGTTCAGAGACCACTGATTAGGGCCATAGGCAAGTGGGTTGGGTATATAGATGGATAGGTGATTGGATGGTTAAGGGAAATTATCACAGGATTTCTAGTGCACCAGTTTGAAATCAGCAAAAGTCAAACAGAAACTGTCCATCCAGTAATAATCTGGTTTAAACTAAAAAAGTATTCAGATAATGAACTAACCCATTACTTGGCTATTTAACATTGATCTTCTGTTTGCACTAAAACTAGCTGTCAGACAGAGGTATCAGATGGTAACCAGCTGAATCTGGAGAGAGGCACAGAGAATGAGATGAGGTAGGGGCTGCCCAGACTGTTTTTAAGAATGATAATAATAAAACAAAGGGCAGTTGTGTGGTGACAGGTCATTGGTGCAGTGGATATGAGGTCATCAGTGACAAATGGGCTACTCTTTTGGCTTTAGGGGCAGGGTATAAGGATGAGACCAGCCAGGCTGAGAAAGAAGATGACGAGGTGAATCCTGGTAAGACCCACACGTATGTCTGGGAAATCCTAGAAGACCAAGGACCAACAGAGTTTGACTCGTCATGTCTGACCTACTCCTACTTCTCTTACACTGACAGCGTGAAGGACATCAACTCTGGCTTGATCGGAGCCCTGCTTGTCTGCAGGCCAGGTGAGGGGCATGGGGAATCGGAAAAGTAAGTGGGTGGTTTAATCCAATCAACTGTTTAGTATTTGGTCATGACTGAAAAGAAAACTTGAATCTTCCTTAAACTGAGTATGAAGCAAAGGCAGGAGCCCTGGGAGGAACAGCATCTGTTGTGGACTGACAGATTTTCTGGTTGACACATTTTCCAAAGGGTGCCTTCATCCATTCCCAGTCCAGAAAATTAACACCCTTTCGAGTGCCATGATGGAAATAACTTGGTCGTCTGTTTCCCTCAAAGACTTTCTAGTATTTCCCAGAGATTCCAAAGCAGTTACTGAGGCAATGATATCAGGGTGTGAATGTTTGTCCACCTTTTTAAATGCTTTCACCTATGCCATGATTATTCAGTGTAAGTCTAGGTGCTTTTTCACACAGATAAGTTGATTTTGTAAGACCAAATACAGATGGGGCCATGCCAGCATGGATTTAAAGATCACACACAGATGATGTAGGATGTGTAGTACCAAGCCAAATTTAGGATACTCTTGCCTATTCTATGCACGATCCTTTTGCCAGAATCAGGGCCGGCTCTAGCTTTTTTGCCGCCGCAGGCAAAAAAAAAAAAAAAAAAGGCGGCCGGACTGTCAAAGCAAAAAAAAAAAAAAGGGCAGCCGCAGGGAGCGCGTGGAGGGCGGTCAAGGCGGCTTGCAGGGCCTCCGCCCATGGGCAGCCAGGCGCTGCAGTCCGCTTGCAGCCGGGCGAGAGGGGCTCCCCCCTCTGGCCTTGGGGTGTCTCTCCCGGCCGGGCAGGCTCCAAGGGGGCCGACACAGGCAGCGCTGGCTGGGGTCTGCGACCTCCGCGTGGGGCCGGCATTGCAGCGGGGCTCGGCACAGTGCAAACGGCGCCGGGATCAGTGGGGCCTGCCCCTCCGCTGCCCGCCGGGCCGCCGCAGAACTGTCCCTGCCACCGCTGCCCGCCGGGCCGCCGCAGAACCCTCCCTCCCTGCCTCCGCTGCCCGCCGGGCCGCCGCAGAACTCTCCCTCCTTCCAGTGCCCGGGGGCTGCAGGAGGTGCTGGCTCAGCCGCTCCTCTAAAGGCGGCTCGGCCGGGCCGGGCTCAGAGCGGCGCGGGAGGCGGAGGCCGGTGCAGGCGGCGGGGAGTGGCGCGTCCCGGGGAGCCCAGCGGCACGATGAGCAGCACTAGTTCCTGCCCCCCCAGGTTGGGGTCCGTGCCCTTTCAGGGCTGGGCTGGCCGCCCCAAGATTGGCCGGAATGCCGCCCCTTACAATGTGCCGCCCCAGGCACGTGCTTTCTCGTCTGGTGCCTGGAGCCGGCCCTGACCAGAATGGAGATTGACCAAAACTTGGTTCCCAATAGTACCTGAAGTGCATAAGAGCAAAAAGTGATGCCAACATAGCACAGACCTAGATAAGATGAACTATTTCAGGTGATTAAATACAATCCTGTATGGCACAAGAGAGAGTCAGGACAGGACATATTGAACTATCCCTTCAGTATCTAGTCCAGGGAGCCTTTGTGGCAGCCTTTGCTTTTCCCCTAGCAGCCTTTCTCCTTAGGATCACTGGCTCTTCAGATAAGGGGACTTCCTTATCACTCCATGCACTGGACAAAGACCATGAGCAGTGGCAGGCAAGAATTAGGCTCCCTCCTGAGTAACCCTCCCAGATCAGCCATGACAGCACAAACCCACGCAAGCCCGAGCAATGGCTTCGCTACCTCCAAGAGGTTGAACAAAAGGTCTCCAGGGGAAGACTGAGATACAACACCGCCCTTGCTGTTTCTTTAACAGTGAGAGCATCACCTCTCTCTCTCCTGTTGCTCGTAGGAGCCCTGACCAAAGACGGAACCCAGGGCACGTTGCAAGAATTCGTGCTGCTCTTCTCAGTGATTGATGAAGGTAAGTACATGGTATGAGGGTGGCCAGATCCTGTATCCTGGCTTTAGAGTAGTCAGATTCTGCTGGTTGGGAGGGTTTGTGGCACATCTGGAATATTACAAACAAAACTAGCCGAACGCACCTTAGAGTAGCTGGAGTTCACTGTCTGGGTGTTTCCTTCTTTGATGTATTTATTTGCTTTTAGGCTGGCAGAAGGGGCTGGAGAACAAAGTCTCTTTTTTTGATTGGCTGCAGAGCTGCTTCCTGAGCTGAGTCTGAACACAGTGGGTGTGTCGACACTGCAGTCGGAGGTGTAACTGCAGCACATGGGATAAACCAGAACTAGCTTTGATCTAATAAGCAATGAATCCACAGCAGCTCAGGCTTGCTGCTCAAGCACATACCCAGGGTCCTAAGTGAGGTTGGACAGCCCAACCTCTACCCTGGCGGTTGTGGATTCACTGCTATTGTTACCTGAGCTAGCTAGACCAAAGCTAGCGTGGGTCTGTATCCCTATGCTGCAGTCCCACCTCTGACTGCAGTCTAGATTCTCCACTCTGCCAGCCAGAGGGGTGAGACACCAGGACTGGTATTTGAAATCTGGTCTCCTGCATCATGGCTCTGGAAGATAACCTCCACCTGGCCACAAGGTTCAGCGTACTGGGCCACTGGTTTTATTCTCAGAGCGGGACCCTCATGACTCTAACTCACTTGATGATGTCCCAGGTGCAAAGAATTTTTGCCGGCCCCTGCATTCCCACTAGCATATGGAAAAAACAGCCTTCAGACCACAGGGCAGTCAAACCCATAGAGGAAATCTAGATTGTGATGAGATTTACTGATGCTGAGCAACCTCAACTCCTATTGACTTCAGTGGGAATAGAGGGTACTCAGCACTTTACAATGGGAACTGAGCACCTCTCAGGATCAGCCCCTTACTACCCCAGATACCCCCGTCTCTCTCTCTCTGTCTCTCTCTCTGTCTCTCTCTCTCTCTATCCCCATACACCCCCTCTATGTATCTACCTATCTATCCCCACACACCCTATCTATCTATCTATTCCCCATACAACCCCTCTATGTATGTATGTATGGATGGATGGATCTATCTATCGCCATACACACCAACATATCTAATCTAATCTATCTATCCCCGTACACCCCCTCTATCTATCTATCTATCTATCTATCTATCTATCTATCTAATGCCATACACTCTTGTGATAAATGAAGGGGGGTAGCTCCCTTTTATGGACCCAGCCAGCCAGTTAGCAATAAAATCCCTCTCAGTAGCTGTTCTCTACTTTCTTCACCTGTAAAGGATTAAAAGTCTCACTGTGATGCATAGGTAAAAGGAAGTGAATGGGGACCTGAACAAAAGAGCCAATGGGAAGGCTAGAACTTTTTAAATTGAAACAAGACTCCCCTTTTGTCTGTCTATTGTTGTTCTCGGGGAGAAGTAGACAGGGAGCAATGATGCTGTAAGAAGCTTTGGGCCAGGTATGAAAAATCATCAGTATCATACCTAGAAACTACTCATCTAAAACCACAGATATGTAAGTAGATTAGGAAATGTCTAGAAAGACGTGATTAGGTTTATCCCTTTTATTTTTTATGGCTTGTGGATTCCTCTGTGCTAACCCCAGGTGCTTTTGTTTTGCTTGTAACCTTTAAGCTGGACCTCAAGAGAGCTATTTTTAATGCTTAATTCTTGTATTTGCTCTTTTTAAATCTAGCAGTAGCCTGAGTTTTCAGATGTATTTTCTTTCTTTCTTTTTTAATAACATTTACCTTTTTTAAGAACAGGTTTGGAGTTCTGTGTCTTAAGAGGTTTTTGCACATTTTTTTTTTATTAGCTGGTGGCAACAACTGATTCTCTTTGTTTTCTTTCTCAGCTCTTCCCCAGAGGAGGGTGTGAAAGAGCTTGAGGGTACCCCACAGGGAGGAATTCCCAAGTGCGCCTTCCTGGGTTCTCAGAGTAATTTTGCACTTGGGTGGTTTACCAATCCAAGGTCAGAAAAAAGCTGTAACCTTGGGAGTTTAATACAAGCCTGTTTAATACAATACAGTGGCAAGTATTAATTTTTAGAGTCCTTGCAGGCCCCTATCTTCTGCACTTGAAGTGCCAGAGTGGGGAATCAGCCTTGACAACTCTATCTATCTATCTATCTAGTGCCATACAGCCCTCCCCCCATACACACCTTCTATGTAATCTAACTAGCTAGCTATCTCAGGGAATTGGAATGCACACATCATCACAATAACCCAAGTGCTAAGGCCCTGACCCAGCAAAGTACTTGGGTACATGCTTAATTTTAACTTGTCCTGCTGACCTCACACACTGCAAGTCATGCATGTCCTTGAGTTGCTTTGCTGCACCGAGGCCTCACTGATTAGCACCCAGAACAACAGTGCACAGGTGCTGTGCTGCAGTCACTCCAAATATACCGAAGGCAGAGCTCTGAAGGAGCCCCGTCCTTCACAGAAACATGCTGGGCCCAGGACATCCAATCAAACAGGATAAATCAATCAGAATAAAAAAATAATGTTTGACCAGCAGCCTGATTGCGGCCTGGAAAGGCCTGGCAGCATAGTCTGGCGCCCCCAGTTCAGGAGAATGAACAGTCAGGGGACCGAATCCCAGCGTGAGGGGGCTGTCACCCGAGAGCGCACTGCTGCCCACTCCAGGATTGCAAGGCTCCAGACGCTAAGGCCTCAGCTCTCGCAGCAGATCACACTCCATGAATTGCATTTGGCTAAAAACTCTCCCAGCTGAACTTCTTTGTCTCTCTCCCCAGGGAAGAGCTGGTACCCAGAGCCCAACAACACAGGAACTCCTCTGCCCTTGGCTCAGCTGCACGCTATCAACGGCTATATCAACGGCTCTCTGCCCGGTACTGGATGCTGAGGAGTGGGGGAAGGGAAAGGAGGATGAGGGAGAAGGGCGGTCTAGGAGCAGTGCAGGAGGGAGATTGCTTAGAGTGACACAACAGGGTTATAGGAGCACCTGAAGAGAAGGGGTATTTAGACTGGAAGCCAAGAAAAAATTCCTGAGATTGAGATCTGCTAGGCTGTGGATTAGCCTCCCTAGGGATCCCTTTCTCCCACCTTTGTCTGTCTTGTTTATTTAGCCTGGAAGCAGGGCCAGCTTTAGACCAATTCAACCAATTTCCCTGAATCGGGCCCCACACCTAAGAGGGCCCCGCGCCCAAGCCCTAGTACGGCGTACCGTCGTGGCCCAGCTTCCCCAGGGGGCAATTTAAAGGGCCTGGGGCCCCAGGCCCTTTAAATTGCCACCAGAGCCTCACTGCTGGAGCCCTGGGGTAGGGCTGCGGGGCTCTGGGGGCTATTTAAAAAGTCCGGGGCTCCCGCTGCCTCTACTGCCCTGGCCCTTTAAATAGCCGCTGGAGCCCCACCACTTCCTCAGGGCTCCCTCGGCTATTTAAAGGGCCGGGGCGGTAGAAGCAGGGGAGCCCCGGGCCCTTTAAATAGCCCCCAGAGCCCTGGGATAGCGGGGGGCTCCGGGGGCTATTTAAAGGGCCGGGGCTCCAGCTGCCTCTGCTGCACCCCCTGCCCGCACCAGCCCCACACCCCCTGCCCGCAGCCAGCCCATCTCCAGCCAGCCCTGCACCCCCTGCCCGCAGCCAGCCCCTGCTGCACCCCCTGTCCTGCCCGCACCAGCCCGGCCCCCCCTGCCCAGTCTCCAGCCAACCCCTGCCGCACTCTCCTGCCTGAAGCCAGCCAGTCCCGCACTCCTCTGTCTCCAGCCCTGCCAACCCCTGCCACACACCCCTGTTACCCTGCCTGAAGCCAGCCAGCCTGCCCCACACACCCCTGTCTCCAGCCAGCCCCGCATCCCTTGCCCTGCCTGCAGCCAGACCCTACCTCCAGTCAGCCCCTGCCCTGCCTCCAGCCAGCCCCATGTCCACTGGTGCCCTGCAGTTCCCAGGGCAGTAACCCTGCACACCTGCTTCAATGAGGGGGACAGGGAGCAGCTGGGACCACACATGTGCACACCATCCCCAGGGAGTGGCGGGGACCCACACATGTGAAACCGAGCTCATTAATAACCGATCAACAGCATATATGTCGCAATGTACATAATATATAATTTTATTATTTATATAGTTATGGAAAGTAAATAATACATGGAAGAAGTGAAAGGCTTTTTTTTACATGTTTTTTTTTTTGTTAGTCATCCCTGCTGGGGCCCCGCCAAAAATGTTCTAATTGGGCCCCGCACTTCCTAAAGCCGGCCCTGCCTGGGAGCTCTCCAGGGCAGGGACTGTCTTCTACTAGATGTTTGCACAGAATGTAGCACACTGGGCCCTGCTTTTAGCCTTTCTGTACTATACTAATGAATGGGTGGCAGGCTCAGCGCTGGGAATCTCTAACACTAGTGTAGAGGGAGCATTGAGGAAATATAGCAGGAGACAATCCAGCACTGACCAGGGATGGAGTAGACAACACACCAATATTTTATCTGGATTCCATCTTGAAGGGCCCTGTCACACTCCCATGATAGTCAGTGGCAAAATGCCCACGTGTCTTTACCGATGCAGAGTCAAGAATTGTACCCCAAAAGTCTGCCTGAGGAAAAAGCAGGGGGAGAAGTGAAGAGGAACAGCAAGTGTTTCTAGATGGAGAGTCCTTTCCATCCCTAATTCCTACGGGCCAGAACTTGAAGTCCCTAATCTGGGCCTGACCCCATCTCCCATTAAAGTCAATGGCAAAACTCCCATTCACTTCAGGATCAGTCCCTCTTTTTTTGCTCAGTCCTTACTCCCCTGGCCCAGATGCTAAGAGGTGTTGAGCATCTGCAGTTCCCAACAGAAGTCAGAGATCCTGGCATGACAGGTTCCCAGAGCTTAGCACCAGTCAGGGGTTGGCCCATTGGTGTCTCTGGGTGGACTGGAGGCTATAGCTGTGTGATTCTATGAGCTGTTCTCTCATTGGTGCATTTCCCCTCTCTTCCTGGCAGATCTCCACTTGTGCCAGAAAAGACCAGTCTATTGGCATGTCATTGGGCTGGGTACCGCCCCGGAAGTGCACTCTATTTTCTTTGAGGGCCACACATTCTTGGTGAGGAGCCACCGGCATGCAACTTTAGAAATCTCACCGGCCACCTTCCTCACGGCTCAGACCATGCCCACCACCAGCGGCAGGTTCCTAATGTTTTGTCAAATCCCGGCCCACCAGCAAGGTAACATCCACCAGCCATCAGGCTCGGAGGGGTCAGGAGAGAGAGGATGGGCTGGAATCAGAGATGTGTGAGGTGACACAACTCACAGCTCCCTCATGCTCAGTTAGACTTGCCTAGACCCAGTCACACCCCTTCATTGATCTGCAAGGGGATCTAAGGTTGGTGTAATTGGCACACTGAGGAGCTGAAAGTGGGAGTGGGGCTATTTAACTTACACCTTTTTGTAGGCGCCAACTCCGTGGGTGCTCTGGGGCTGGAGCACTGACAGGAAAAAAAAAAGGGTGCTCAGCACCCACTGGCAGCTCCACCAATCAGCTCCTCTCCCCCCCCCCCCCCCCCAGCGCCTCCTGCCCGCTGAGGATCAGCTCTTTAGCGGCATGCAGGAGGTGCTGGGGGGAGGGGAAAGAGCAGGGGCAGGAAGAGGCGGGGCGGAACAGAGTGGAAAGAGGCGGGGTGGGGGTGGGGCTTTGGGGAAGAGGTGGAGTGGGGGCTGGGCCTGGAATGGAGTGGAGTGGAGCAGGAGCGGAGCAGGAGCAGGGTTGAGCACCCCCTGGGAACTCAGGAAGTCGGTGCCTCTGCACCTTCTTACCCCTGCCTACTACTTTTCTTGCTACTGTCCTCTCTTCCAGCCATTAAACTTGTGAGATTTGCCATCTTGGACTCCTTTAGGCCTGGGGGAAACTCAGAACTTCTGCTGTTGGTTACAAATTGATGAGTGGATGTGTGAGTCAGGAAATAAGCACATCTTAGAAAGTCTAACAGGCTGTAAAGTTAAAGCAGTCTCCTCTCCCTTACACTGGATAAATCAGGAGTAATTCCATGAATGCCAGTGGTATTATACCAGTATAATACAGGTGTAAGAGGGAGGAGAATTACAGAGGCCCACTTGGAATTATTTAGCATCATCTCTGAATTTGGTCCAGAATCTTTCCCAGATTTGTTTTTTCCTGTGTTATTTCAAGAAGCAAAAAGAACACCACAAATTTCTCCAGAAGGCTGCAGCAATTAATTGGAAGCTAACCCAGGCCTCAATGTAGAGTTTGTGTTATAGAGCTCCTTAAATGATCATTGGTATAATTAATTCTGTCTTTGCAGAGGTAGTGGCTGTAATGCCTCTCCCATCTGGCTGCACTGGAGTCTGTTGGCTGTACATTTGTCTTAAGTCATCTATGGATACGTACATATAAATCCCTGCCCTCCTCTACTAACCTATCTAATTCCTCTCCTAATCACTCTCCTCATCTGTCTCTCCACCTCAACCTACTTACCAAGACAGATACAATATGGCTAGATAGCTGTATGTCCATCTGATGTAGAGGCAGGTAAATGGGATACTAGTGAAACAATATCCAGAGCTGTGAGTGAGTGAGACAGACAGACAGACATTGATGTTTCTGCCTGGCCCATTTGAATCCAGCTGGCATGGAAGCATACATCAGTGTGGAAGTCTGCCTGGAAGAGCCCAAGATGAAGATGAGGCTGGCCATAGATACACCAGATGAAGACTATTATGATGACAACTATGATCTGGACAACACAGTGATTGTATTTGATGAGAGTGACTCTTCCCCCTCGATTGGCGCACGCGCTTTTGCCAAGCAGGAGCCTGTGACCTGGACTCATTACATTGCAGCTGAGGAGGTGGATTGGGACTATGCCCCAATAATACCCACTTATCTGGACAGGTGAGAGCATGTTAGCACGGCCAGGGCATGGGGTGAGTACAGGCTTGGCCAGCTGTTCCCTTTTCCCCCTCTGAGTTTTCTTTCTCTTCCTCAAATCACCATGAAGCCTCAACCAGACCCTTTCCATTAGCAGCTTACTTCTTCCTCCTTACATTGAGGAGTTAGGCTCAGGACAAGAAGAGAGTGGGCTAAGTTCTTCTCTCAAGTATACTGCACAACCTCAGGGGAGTGAGAGCTGAGTTTGGCCCTTATATTTAAGCCATATTCCTTGCTGCTGGCAAATGGTAGGCTGAGCCATATAAGTCACCAAAGCCATAATGTGGTTTACTTTCTGCCCATGGAACCTGATCTAAAGGGAACTGTTGTCATTAAGAATCCTATCTGAGGGTGTATTAGATTAGACAATACCATCAGCATGGCAAAAAGGACTACCCCAGAATAAAGGCTGGGTGAGCAATCTAATATAGCCCGAGGCAGCACGCGCAGTACCGGAGCATGAGGTTCTGTTTGGTCCCTTGCCAGAGGCTGGGAAAATTGTGGAAATAACAGTCAGCTCCTGGGAGAAAGGGAATTGTTTGATCTACTGTACCAGTAGTCACTAACTTTCCACAAGCCACTTACCAGTAGCACAGGTAGAGTTCTGGAGGGAGCTGTGTGGTACTAGTCCTCTGAACAGAGGGTTCTGTAGTTGGTGCTGAAATACCCAGCCCACCTTGCCCTCTTAACCTGTGAGGGTGCCATGGTGGGCCACTTTCTCGGGTGCTACCGCTTTGCTGGTTTCAATGGAGATACACCAGGGATTCCTTTGGCCCTATATTTTTGCAGCTGAGAGATGTGATTGCATTGTCCTGAGAGGATGGATCTGTACCAGATACAAGACAAGATTAGCCCCTAATGATGCTCCACTTCCTTCTGGGTAGCAGTAATCTGAGAATTCTATCATAGCAGTGTCTTACTCAGCACTGCCTGGTAGTGACAGTTGTCACCAGTCATCCCACTCGCTCTACTCACGCAGGCTTGCTTGGGTATTAAGCAGGGTCACAGGGTTCTGCTTTCCCATGGAGAGTCTCAGCCCAACCCCCAAAGGACAAGTATCAACCTCTCAAAACTCACTATCCCAGTTAGCACTGACTGGGCCTCTTGTCTGCAGGGAAGCCGAGGGCTGAAAGCGCTAATAGAGGGGGTCCTTCCAGATCAGGGTAGTAAGAGGACGCTGCCTTGGCCAAACAAGGAGTTTACTCAGCCATGTGATTTCGGCACCTCTGGCAGTGACCTCAGCACATGCGGGCAAGTGCCAGGCTCACTGCTCTGCTACAGCAACCAGTTGCTGCCAGGTCAGGACACCGATAACTAACCTCTTGTTATTAAATTGTGTAGTCAATAGTGTGACCACACTTGGGTCTGTTATGAAAGAGACTCAGGAGCCCGGTAACCAATATCAGCCAGGTTTATTGCTAAAAGCCAATACCGGAAAAATGGTTCAATACAATACCAGTTTCTGGGATGCCGTATTGTTGTTAAATTCACCTTACAAAGAAGGTATGCTCCCAGAGCTACACATTTCAGCTGGTAGTATTTATAGGATGATTTTAGAGGTTACAAACCCCTTCACACTTCACTAAAACCCAAACATCAATTTGTCCCCATTCCCCATTTTTCTGTACCTTCTTTACTAGCACTTCAGATACTTATCTGAGAAAGTATCTGTACTAGGGCAGAACATTAATGGATTTTGCCTTTGACAAGTTTCCTGTTTTCTAACTCCAAAGCTGACTTCAGCTTTGCAAACTGTTCTGGGATACTTAGCGTAAGTGAACAGGATTATAGAAAGACATAGGCCAATTTAGGCCATATAACTGCTAGAAATATATATATACAACATAATGTTATATTGATATTATGTGCTTAATGCATATTAATACATGTGGTGTGAATAATGCATATTGATAATGCGAGATCGTTCTTAACAAGCAGCTTTACAGCCTTTTATCTTTTTATCTATGCAGTTCATTACTTCTTCTCTAAACTCCAAATAACGGGAACTGCTAGTACCATTTTATACTTTGGGTATACTATGATCATGGTTTTGATATTTTTCCTTTTTACAGGGACGATTGGATTTTTTGCCTGCTTCTGGTTTGTTAGTAAGATTTTCAGTTAGTAAGATTATTAGCCCAGTGTATATTGGTCAACAGTATCCTACAACTGCATCTGGTGTAGGCTTCCTCCCTTATAGAAGTGATAGCCTGCATTTGAATCCAATCTTAGGGTTGTGGAAAAGTTGTATTTTGTTGCATTGTTTTTCAGGGCAGGGACTTCCTTTTCATTCTGTTTCTGTACGGTGCCTAGCACAATGTGGCCCTGATCCATGATTGGGGCCTGTGCGCTCTACCACAATAACAAATTTATTATTATACTGTTATTATTAATAATAATGATGGTGATAATAGTAAAAAAACAGCTCCTGTGCCCTCCGCCTGGGCTCACTCATTTCTCCTTTCCCTCTCTCCCCTGTAGAAGTTACACAAGTCAGTTTCTGGAAGCTGGTCCTCAGCGAATTGGTTCAAAGTATAAGAAGGTGATGTTTGTGGAATATGAGGATGGGACCTTTAAGAAGCGCAAGGTATCAGATCAACGTGACACAGGAATTCTGGGACCTGTCCTTAAAGGAGAAGTTGGGGATCAATTTATGGTAAGAGAAAGAGAGAGACGGCTTTCTGGCAAGAGGGATGGGAAAGGTAAACTCTGAAGATTCATTACTGTTCTTCTTCTTGGTTCCCTATTCATGCCTATGGTCTGACACAAATTCTTTACTGAGTCCCTTGTAGTAGCTAGTGTCCACCAGAGAGGAGGACCTTCTTTCAGTTGCTATTGAAATCTAGAGGTAAAAGCCTCATTGACTTCAGTGGAAATTCACGTGGGATGGATTTGGCCCAACGCTCTTGACTTGTCTTTAATGCAATCAGCTGTGCTTAGTAATCATACTAACCCATACATGGTACAGTACGTGCCTTCCAACACATTCTTCCGAGACATATCTGTCCACTTCCTTCCTTGAGTCTTCTCCAACTATGTGTTGATTGCACGGGTAATTTAGGATGTACAGTACCTGGGGGAGGCTGCTTTATACGCACAGCCTATCTCACTGTACTCTTTTATTAACCGGCTGCTTGACTTGTTTATCATTACCAAGAGGCAGAGTGGGCTTCTGGTGAGAACAGGTTATGATTCAGCGGATTCTAGTTGTAGTCTCTTTGATTTGCTGTGTAGCTGACGGCAAGGAACTGAGGCCAAAGACTTCAAACTGGGATGGCACTTATCTCCATATTTATTTGACTGGGCAGATGTTCAGAAACGCCACACACCCACGATTGCATTTGAGGCAGATGGCAGTTGTGGGTGCTCAGCACCTCTGTGAATCAGGCCACTTACTCAAGTCTCTTATGGATTCAGTATCCAATTATGGGCACCCATGTTTTAAAAAATCAGTCTCAGCCACTCTGGGCCTCACTTTTCCCATCTGTAAAATGGGTCTAAATAATATTTTCCTACCCTCTAATAATTCTGCCATTTCCATGCTCTTCCACGGACTGACTGAAACTGGGACCTCAAAGAAAGTCAGGGTCATAGAGTTTAAGACCAGAAGAAACCCACTGGATAATCTAGTCTGACCTTTAGCCGTCACAGGCCACCAGCACCCCCACACTAAACCCGACAACTGAAATGAGACCAAAGTATCACAGCCCACAGGAGACTAGACTGTTATGTGCCACAGACCGAGAACAGGAGGGACTGAGGTGCACCAGTGCCCGAGGCCCCCTGCAATAGTAAGGCAAAGTGTGCCTAAGACCAATCCAGACAACATGGAGACACTGCTGAAGATGAATGACCATAAGGAAAGCTTTGAAGACACAGGGCTATAGAGGGCTAAGTGTTATTGTTGTTTGTTGTCATTTCAGATTGTGTTCAAGAATCTAGCAAGTCGGCCTTACAACATCTACCCTCATGGGCTCACCAGCATAAGTTCCTATCACCCAGTGAAGTCTTCTGAAGGTGAGATTGGCTGAGGAAGGTCACTGGAATTTAGCAGAGCTGTGGGCAAAGATCACATACCTCAGAACAGGAGAGTTTGGTGAAGCCCGCAGTAAATGGGTTGTTTTACCTATTCAAAGTACTTGGGTACTGAGGTCCCCTGAGACTGTATTAACTCTTGATGAGAGACCCCTCTGCGCTGTGGAACCTTCTCTTTGAGGGAGGTTTTGGGAAAGGGGCTGACAGGAGAGGTCCTGTTGATCAGGGAACTGAGGGTCAGCCACAGAGGTCCAGGAGGCAGTGTGGAGGCCTCCCTCATGCAGATAGCTCTGGCCTCTCTAGGGCCCCCAAGATCTGAGAAGATCTGCATGTTCTGGAGTCCAGATCTCCTGCTGCTTCCACTGAGAGGCCAACCCCGCCTCACAATGGCAGAATTCAGAGGAGGTTGCACAAAGGGAACCTCTTGGGGTTTCCTTGCCCCTGCAGAGGTTCTGCAATGAGGGTCACTCTATGGTCGCATGTTCCCTCATGATGCTTCCAGACAACAGGAACTGATTCCTCTGCTGCTCTTCATCAGTAATGGAGGAATCACCGAGCCTCAGACATTCTTGTCTTTACACAGGATTTCTTTAGCATATCAGATCATCCAAGTCAGTATCCTCCTTTGGCTGTGGCCAGCAATGCTTTGTAGGAAGGAAATACCCACTGCCATAATGCACCTTCCAGTGAGCGATGCCGTACACGTGCACTGGGGAAATTCCTTCCCATCCCATGCACAGTGATCAGCATATGTCTTGTATATTTCACTTTCTCCTCATTCCCTGGGCATTTCACACTGACCAGCCCTTCCAAAAACCTTCCTGGAACCACACAGCTATAAAATGGGTTTTAAATGGTAGCTTAAAGCAAAGTCAACTAAATAAACTTGCATGGTTCTAAAAGTGTTTTGAATGATCAATTGGCATTTATCACAAAATTCCTTAACATAAAACACTGCTTTATTAGCAGTGGTGTAGTGTGGTAGTGACATGGCTGTCAGCTGCAGTGTTTTGAGCCATTGCTGTAGGATAATGCAATATTTTTATTATATAATCAATACCTAGCTCTTTTCAGCAGTAGATCTCAGAGCATTTCACAGTTTTTAATATATTTAGCCGCACACAGCTGTGTGAGGCAGGGCCCTGCTATTATCCGCATTGTACTCATGGGAAACTGAGGCACTGAGCAACTTGCCCCAGGTCACACAGGAAATCTGTGGCAAAATTGAACCCAGGTCTCCCAAGCCCTCGGCTAGTGCCCTAGCTGCTGGACCACCTGATTGGGGACAATGATAATCACTAGTCCTCTTTCTGCCATTTTACTTAATACAACCACCCAGTTATGCCACCTTCCCAGTGACCAGTACCGAAATCAACAGGACTGCTTCGCAGTCAGGTGCTGCTCAGTGGACTGGAATCTTACCTCATTTATACCAGTGTAAATCAGGAGTAATTTAATGGAAGTCAGCAGAGTAACACTGGTATAAAACTAGGGTGAGGGTGGCAGAATCGGGCCCTTTGTGGCATTAGTGAACTACTCCCTGGGCAAGAATCCTCCATTTTGATGCTGCCAGGATGGGTGAGCTGGGCACATAAGCACTCTCCTGCTCTGCTTTAGTTTGGGGTTTCCCTCTGGTTCAACTTATCCTCCTGGTACTGCTTCTTGTTTTCCTGTGTGCAGTTGCTAGGTTACCATCTGGCCTTCCAACCACTGCTGGGCTGCCACCTGGTGGGAATCTTTGGAAGACACTGTTACTTAGGAGCCATCCTGATTCCTGGGTGGGCATCATGCAGCTTCTGTCTCCCTCCTCTTTCTTTCTGAAGGATTAAAACTATCTAGGACAACAATCGCAGTGCATGAACAAGCTCCTCTGCTGCTGCTACTAGCAGGCATGGGAACCTCCAAGAAAAGGAGAGGAACCAGTGGTTTCAGGTTTCATAAAACTAGCTCAGATTTGCAACCCCCTCTTTTTTTGCCCCCCTATGATTTAATTTAAGCTAGTGCTTTCCTCCAGGACAGCTAGGTTCTGTTCCTGGCTCAGCCACTGACTCACTACATGACTGTGGGCAAGTCACCTCCATGCTTGGTGACTCCATTTCCCCAGCTATAAATTGGGCAGAACACTCACCCATCTTTGTGGGATCTCTGCCTAACAATTATTGTACCATAATTTAAGGGTGATCAATTAAATCCAAGTTTTTCTAGCAACTTGGGCTCGGCATTAGGGATGGATGAGCCCCCTTCAGAAGCATATTGGGCATAAGCAATTGCCTTGAGCAGGTATCATCACTGTATTTATTTGATGTTAGCGTTTTCTGTCTTCTAACCAACCTTCTTTTCTCAGTTATTCTGTATTTGTCTGTCATTCTGCCCTTCTCTGCATCACTCTTCACCTTATCTATTCCCTTGCCATTTCACCTATAATCACTCAGCATGACACAACCCAGATAAATTTGAGTTCAGATCAAACTCAGCCCATGATATTCATAAGTGGTTTCAAAATTAGGCACAAACCTTCCCTTCCATCCCTGGCTCTGTTTGGCTCAGGCAAATACTAGCACCTCCAGAGAAGTCTTCAAACCTTCCCTTCATACTGTACAGGCCGCTTGGGTTTGCAAATGTGGTCCTGATTCAGGAAAGCACCTAAGTGTGTGCTGAACTTTAAGCACATGTTTAAGGCCCAGTGCCCTTCCTGCAGAGGATTGCTTTGTTGGCTCATGGCCTTGGGCTGGAAGTGTTGTGGGATCAGGCTTTCTCATGAGATTTCAGGAGCTCTGATTGGGGTTGGGCCAGCAGTCCCCACAAGAGAAGCCTCAATCCTGGAATCTAAACACTGTTGCTTCTGGACCTGGATGCTTGTTCTGGACCTTCTGCTGCTTCTACAGGATGCTTGTATGATCTTGATTCCTACTTGTCCCATTCAATCCCTTCCTTCCTCCAGCCCATTTTATAAGTAGAATTACCCCCTCCACCGAATACCCAAACCTAATGAATTGCTGTTGGGGGTTGTCTGTTACCAGATAAAGATGTGAAGGATATACCTATTGAGCCTGGCCAGTCATTCAAGTACAGCTGGAAAGTGACGACTGAGGATGGGCCGGCTGGCTCAGATCCTCGCTGCCTGACCCATTTCTACTACAGCTCCATCAACCCAGTCCGAGACACGGCCTCGGGGCTAATCGGCCCCCTCTTGATCTGCTCTAAAGAATCGATGGATCAGAGAGGGAATCAGGTGAGCTCTTCCCTTTCAGCATAACCACCTGCCATGGCGGAGGTGGAGGTGTGGCCAAAGTGTGCTGGAGTCCCATTCCTTTCCTGTTGGAGCTGCAGGACAAAGCCATTGCGGTGCAACATAGTGACACTGCACCGCAGCTTCCCAACATTTAAAAATAAATTAATGGAGATATCCTATCTCCTAGAACTGGAAGGGACCTTGAAAGGTCATCGAGTCCAGCCCCCTGCCTTCACTAGCAGGACCAAGTACTGATTTTTGCCCCAGATTCCTAAGTGGCCCCCTCAAGGATTGAACTCACAACCCTGGGTTTAGCAGGCCAATGCTCAAACCACTGAGCTATCCCTCCCCCCATTTGAATTTTCCCATTGTGATAATGCATCATTGCTTGCTAATTTTTCATCCTTAGGGACAGATCCCAAAGCCCTTATGTAGGCAAATCTCCCATTGGCTTACATGGGAGGTTTGTTTGGCTAAAGGGCTGCAGAATTTAGTCTTTACTTTCCATGACACCAATATTAATCAGAACTGACAAAACCTGTGTCTTGCCTTGATTTCAGTGCAGACATATGGTTACCTGCTCTGGACAGCTGGTTCTGCTGACAAGTGCCTGGTCATATATCCATATGATGGGTAACTTACATTACTAAGGATCTGAGATCAGAGCTGATGTTACAGAAACACAGCAGTTGGGTTATATGAAATGATTCACATTGTAACTCACACCTATGCTCTCCTGCCACTGAAAGATCTCAGTGATTCTGGAATAATAATAATCCCTAGCTCTTTTCATCCGTAGATCTCAAAGCACTTTACAAAGGAGTCAGGATCATTATCCCCATTGCACAGATGAGGAAACTGAGGCATGGGGAGGGGAAGTGACTTGCCCAAGGTCACCCAGTAGGCCAGTGGCAAAGCTGGGAATAGAACCCAGATCTCCTAAATTGCAGTCTAGTGCTCTATTCACTAGGCTGCACTGCCTGAGAGGAAACAGCCTCATAAGTGCATAGGTCACTAACATATCCATGGCACCAGGTACATAGTAGTGTAGCAGCAACATTAAGAGCGAGGGAGTGTGTCATAAGGCATGGCCACCCCATAGCACTCCTTTTTGCCCAAGCATAGCACTGCCAGCACTCCCTGCCTCAGTTTCCTTCCCTGAGGTAGATCTCCTCAGCTCTCCAACACAGGTCAATGCTGGAGATGTGGCTTAGCCCTCCAGCAGCGTCACAATGAACATGACCCCTTCCGGGGTAACAACAATCCAGCTAAAAGTCCCAAGAAACAAAAAGGTTCTTCTGCCCTCCATGGGTGTCTTTTTAGCCCATCATTTGCGTCCTGGTCCCAGCCCCTTTCTGGGTTACCTTGGTGTCTTCCCTGCTCCAACACAGGGCACTCAGCCCCAAGCTGGTGCCCTTGGAGAACCCGGCTTTCTGCAAACCCTGGCTCATGGCTGCACATCCCAGACTGAGCTCTTTCAACCCTTTGATGAGGCAAATCCCTTATCGCACAGGTGGGGCTGGTCCCATCTCCCCAGAGTATCACACACCCTGTTCATAAGACAGAGTATTTGTTTTTGTTCTAGTCCTGTCTCTGTGGCCCTGAGCAAGGGCCCAATCCTACAGAGTGCTGATCCCTTCAATGTCCTCTTAAGACACTGGGAGTTAAAATTAATGAGCTCTGACAACAAAATCTATTGACATTTTCTTAAATCCCCAATACGTATGGTCAGTGACTGGGCTTTTGGCTACTGCCAGGGTTGTGTTAGTGTCAGTGAAGGTAGAATTTGGCCCCAAAGGTTCAGACGTTTGCTTTGGATGAGCATCTAGCACGTGTCTGCTCCTCCAGAGCGCACTCCTGGGCAAGGAGACTTGCAAGAACAAGCTTTCACGGCACATTTCCAGTGCTTCTCTTTGGGTTGAGGCATGAGTTGTGCTTTCTGCAAAGAGCTTCTCCCAACCCTGGTTGTAACATGAACACAGAGCAGCTTCATGCTCAGATGTGCTCAGCCTGGCTGCTGCAGCTCACTCTGGAATCTACCATCTCTGAACTCACCTAATATAGCTGCTGCCTACATACCGTGAGGCTCTAGGTTGGAGTTTAGCAGCAGCCATATGCCGGATACATGCACACACAGGATGTGCAGCCACAGGACTCCACTAGCTGGCTGAGAGCGTTGTCGTGCCCACTGGCTGAAGCGGCGGGGGGGCAGGCCAGAGCAGGAATCAAATGTGCGCACAGTGGTGGGGTAGCAGCAGGTCAGTCTGCATCAGAAGCAGCCAGGACAATCGTCAGAGCTCTCTGCGGGTCAGTAGGCAAAAGATCCAAGCCCAGGGGCTGGGTCAGTGGGTTGGGGAGGCGAGGTCAGGCGAGGCAACAAGGCAGGGTTGGGAGAGGCAGCAACCAGCAGACAATGGTCTGTTGCTCAGACAGCTTCCTCTTCCTGTTGGGGCCTTTCTATAGTCCAGGTACCCAGGGAGAGTGCTCCTGTCCATCCAGTCAGGGGCCCATAGGCCTTTAGCAATCAGGCTGTTGTTCAAGGCAGGGATTAAATGCATTGCTGGGCACAGCAGCTAAGGCTGCCACCTGGTGGGCCTGGGTGCAGTACCAACATCCTGCCCAGTCTTGGGTGATAGTTGGCAGGCACACTGTGACCTCTGAGTGTCAGTTTACATCCAGGCCAGAGCCATCCCAGATTATGAATAACCCCCTTCCTCTGTGATTCCCAGATGATGTCGGATGAGACTAGGTTTGTGTTGTTTTCGGTCTTTGATGAAAACCACAGCTGGTACCTGGCAGAAAATATACAGAGGTTCTGCACAGATGCAGCTACTGTGAACCCCCAGGATCCTGAATTCTATGCCTCAAATGTTATCCACAGTGAGTATCCCAGGGTGTGAGCTGTAAGTGGAGGACTGAAGAAAAAACCAGGATTATTCATACTGTGACAGACCCAGACCAGTGGGGTACAGGAGTCTGGTAGAGGGCAAATATACTGGTCACTGGATGAGTAGTTTTTTGTTCCCTGAGTGACCAGAGCAGGGGCTGCACTAGAGTAATCAGGAACCTGCTAGAACCAGTTAAGGCAGGCAGGCTAATTAGGACACCTGGAGCCAATTAAGAAGAAGCTGCTAGAATCAATTAAGGCAGGCTTATCAGGGCACCTGGGTTTTAAAAAGGAGCTCACTTCAGTTTGTGGTGCGAGTGTGAGGAGCTGGGAGCAAGAGGCGCAAGGAGCTGAGAGTGAGAGGGTGTGCTGCTGGAGGACTGAAGAACACAAGCGTTATCAGACACCAGGAGGACGGTCCTGTGGTGAGAATAAGGAAGGTGTTTGGAGGAGGCCATGGGGAAGTAGCCCAGGGAGTTGTAGCTGTCATGCAGCTGTTACAGGAGGCACTATAGACAGCTGCAGTCCACAGGGCCCTGGGCTGGAACCCGGAGTAGAGGGCGGGCCCGGGTTCCCCCCAAACCTCCCAATTGACCTGGACTGTGGGTTCTCCCAGAGGGGAAGGTCTCTGGGCTCTTCCCCAACCCACATGGTGAATCTCTGAGGCAAGAAAATCCGCCAATAAGCGCAGGACCCACCAAGATAGAGGAGGAACTTTGTCACACTGGTGTCAGCGGTGGGATCTTGGGGTGTACAGCGCGGCGGAAGAAGGAGGGTGATTTAAACAAAAAACAAAAAAAAAAGGGAGAGGGTTTATTTTTTTTCCACCACAATGGATGATGTAGTGCGGGCACTGATACAAGCTATGGCGGCCCAGCAGGAGGCTACCCGTGTCCAGGCAGCCGCCCAACAGGAGGCAGTGCGGCTGCAGCAAGAGACTAATCGCCTGCTGATGGACCAGGCTGCTCAAGACCGAGCTATGTTGCGGGAACTGGTAAACCAGGTAAAGTCCCTTACAGAGCTGAATCGCGGCCATGATGGGACGCGGCTCATACGGGCCAGCCATTCGCTGCAGAAAATGACACGGGAGGATGAACCAGTAGAGGCAACAGAGACTGGGCCTCTAGATCTTGGGCAGATTAGCCCCGGGAGAGGAAATTTTGGACGGGACCAGGCAGAAGACCCAAGGTATGACAACATTAGGAAAGAGGTGACTGAAATAGATGGGGTCCCCGTGGAAGGAAAAACCCAGGGACCAGGACCCTACTTCATAATAAAGAAGGATCTCTTATACCAGATTGCACCAGTACAGGGGCAGAAGGTACAGCAGATCCTAGTACCTCAAAAACACCAGAACGCTGTATTAAGTCTTGCTCATAGTCATCTTTTTGGGGGGCATTTGGGGGTAGAGAAGACCCTGGCACGAGTCCTATGACGGTTCTTCTGGCCCGGAGTACATGAAGAAGTGCGGAGGTACTGTGCCTCCTGCCCGGAGTGTCAGCTGCACAGTCCCCATCCCCACTTGAGGGCACCTTTAGTACCCCTTCCCATCATAGAGGTCCCCTTCGAGCGAATAGCCATGGACCTAGTGGGATCCCTGGAGAAGACGGCTCGGGGCCACCAATATATACTTGTTGTTTTGGACTATGCTGCTCGCTACCCAGAAGCCGTCCCCCTGCGGAACACGGCCTCTAAAACTATAGCCAAAGAGCTGGTGGGGATCTTTGCCCGAATGGGGCTACCGAAGGAGATATTAACCGACCAAGGAACCCCATTTATGTTGAAGCTAATGAAGAACCTCTGTACGCTGCTCCATATACATACCCTGAGAACTTCGGTCTACCATCCACAGACTGATGGGTTGGTAGAAAGGTTTAACCGAACCCTCAAGGCTATGATAAGGAAGGTGGTAAGTCGGGACGGGAAGGATTGGGACACCCTACTACCCTACCTTATGTTCGCTATCCGGGAGGTACCACAGGCCTCAACTGGGTTTTCCCCCTTCGAGTTATTATACGGGCATCACCCCCGTGGCATACTAGATATCGCCAAAGAGATCTGGGTAGAGGAACCCAATGAGGGGAGAAATATAATAGAGCATGTAATGCAGATGCGAGACCGGATAGCCCGGGTTACCCCTATTGTACGGGAACATTTGGAGAAGGCACAGGAGGCCCAGCGAACCCATTACAATCGCCAGGCAAAAGTGCGACAGTTCCAACCAGGGGATCGGGTTATGGTGTTGGTACCCACGGCAGAAAGCAAGCTTCTGGCCCAATGGCACGGGCCCTATGAGGTGGTTGAACCCGTGGGGGAAGTAACCTACAAGGTGCGGCAGCCAGGATGCAGAAAACAAGAACAGATTTATCACGTTAACCTTCTGAAATCCTGGCATGCACAAGAGGCATGCACAACGGTCCAAAAAGACCTAACCCAGGAAAACAAGCCTTCCAAACAGGTGAGAGTGTCTCCCGATTTAACACCAGACCAGAAGAATGAGGTGTCTGAGATGATCTTCCGGAACCAAGATGTGTTCTCGACAAAACCGGGTCGAACAACCGAGACATATCACCACATCGTCACGGACCCTGGGGCCAGAGTAACAATGAGGCCTTATCGGGTGCCAGCGGCAAAAAGGGAGGAAATAAAAGCAGAAGTAAAAAAAATGCTGGAGTTGGGGATCATCGAAGAATCCCACAGTCAGTGGTCCAGCCCAATCGTGCTGGTGCCCAAACCTGATGGCACCACAAGATTTTGCAACGACTTCCGGCGACTAAACGAAGTATCCCAGTTCGACGCGTACCCCATACCTCGCATAGATGAGCTAGTGGACCGTCTGGGTAATGCCCGGTACTTAACTACCCTAGACTTGACAAAGGGGTACTGGCAGATTCCCCTTGCAGAAGACGCAAAGAAAAAGTCTGCGTTCTCTACACCAGAGGGTCTTTTTCAATATACTGTCCTCCCTTTTGGACTACATAGGGTAGCTTACCTTCCAGCGCCTCATGGACAAGCTATTATGCCCGCATAACAGTTATGCTGCTGCCTACTTGGACGATGTGGTCATTCATACCCCAGACTGGGAAACCCACCTGGAGAAGGTGGAGGCAGTCCTCGATACCTTCAGGCAAGCTGGCCTTACAGCAAACCCTGCCAAGTGCGCTGTAGGGTTTACAGAGGCCAAATATTTTGGCTACATTGTGGGAAAAGGTCTGGTAAAACCCCAAGTGTGCAAGTTAGAGGCCATCCAAAATTGGCCCCGACCAAGTCGCAAGAAACAAGTCCGGGCGTTCCTAGGTGTGGTGGGGTATTACCAATGATTTATCCCCCACTTTGCCACAAGGGCAAGCCCCCTGACAGACCTAGTGAAAGCCCGTGGACCTGATCTGGTGAGATGGTCTGACGCAGCAGAGGAAGCATTCACAGACCTATGGACTGCCCTCTGCAATAACCCCGTACTGATAGCCCCTGATTTCACCAAGGAGTTTATCCTGCAGATGGATGCATCGGAAGTAGGGTTGGGAGCCATTCTATCACAGATGGTCGGGGAGGAGGAACACCCAATTCTATACCTCAGTCGGAAACTCCTTCCAAGGGAACAAAAATATGCAGTGGTGGAGAGAGAATGCCTCGCTGTAAAATGGGCCATGGAAACATTGCGCTACTACCTGCTCGGGCGCAGATTTGTCCTCGTGACCGACCATGCCCCTCTTCAATGGATGCAGCGGAACAAGGAGAAGAACACAAGGGTGACCAGATGGTTCTTATCCCTCCAACCTTTCCAGTTCCGTGTGCAACACAGAGCAGGGAGCCGTCATGGCAACGCCGATGGCTTGTCACGTGTGCACTGTCTGGCGTCCCAAGCTGCCCAACCCCTTGGCGTTGAGCAGGGGGGAGGGATATGTGACAGACCCAGACCAGTGGGGTACAGGAGTCTGGTAGAGGGCAAATATACTGGTCACTGGATGAGTAGTTTTCTGTTCCCTGAGTGACCAGAGCAGGGGCTGCACTAGAGTAATCAGGAACCTGCTAGAACCAGTTAAGGCAAGCAGGCTAATTAGGACACCTGGAGCCAATTAAGAAGAAGCTGCTAGAATCAATTAAGGCAGGCTAATCAGGGCACCTGGGTTTTAAAAAGGAGCTCACTTCAGTTTGTGGTGGAAGTGTGAGGAGCTGGGAGCAAGAGGCGCAAGGAGCTGAGAGTGAGAGGGTGTGCTGCTGGAGGACTGAGGAGCACAAGCGTTATCAGACTCCAGGAGGAAGGTCCTGTGGTGAGAATAAGGAAGGTGTTTGGAGGAGGCCATGGGGAAGTAGCCCAGGGAGTTGTAGCTGTCATGCAGCTGTTACAGGAGGCACTATAGACAGCTGCAGTCCACAGGGCCCTGGGCTGGAATCCGGAGTAGAGGGCAGGCCCGGGTTCCCCCCAAACCTCCCAATTGACCTGGGCTGTGGGTTCTCCCAGAGCGGAAGGTCTCTGGGCTCTTCCCCAACCCACATGGTGAATCTCTGAGGCAAGAAAATCCGCCAATAAGCGCAGGACCCACCAAGATAGAGGAGGAACTTTGTCACAATACATAAGGACCTATCTTACTTATTGGCTCAGCACAATTATGGTAGATCAGTGTTAGCTGATATTAGCTAGCAATGAATGACCTGATCTTGGGTTCTTTCTTGAGTGTAAGCTGGTCATGACTGTCCTGATCTGGGCTCCTTCTGGAGGGGGAATGTGATCAACAGCTGCTTGTTGTCAGGGAATGAACTGAAGTCTTAACTGTATTGTCACACCCAGCTAAAATATAAAAGGTTAGCCGCCATGTGAGACCAAAGCACTGATAAAACTTCTCACACTCTATGCCTCTTCCAGGTATTAATGGCTACGTCTTTGACAACCTGCACCTGAAACTTTGCCTGCATCAAGTAGTGTACTGGTATGTCTTAAGTGTCGGTGCCCAGACAGACTTCCTGTCTGTTTTCTTCTCTGGAAACACCTTCAAACACAACATGGTCTTTAAGGACACGCTCACCCTCTTTCCACTTTCTGGAGAAACCGTCTTCATGAGCATGGAAAAGCCAGGTTAATAACTTTAGTTGTTTTATAAATTACTGTGCCCAGCTGCTGTGCAGTATATGTTAACAGAGACAGGTCAGCATGTTCCATCAGGAGCATTTTACGTGCATGAACTGTAGGGATCATCTAGAAAAATAACCAGCTTTATTAAGAGAAAGAGATAGATTAATCAGAACTCAACTGAAACTGCATGAGCACGTAAATGGTAATTCCAGGTGCATCTGGTTCCGCCCTTCTCCCTCCCCTCCCCACCCCCCCCCTACAACAGAGCTCCTCAGCTAGCTATCAAGTTACATCATCAGAACAGGTTTCAGAGTAGCAGCCGTGTTAGTCTGTATCCGCAAAAAGAACAGGAGTACTTGTGGCACCTTAGAGACTAACAAATTTATTTGAGCATAAGCTTTGGTGGTCTACAGCCCACTTCATCAGATGCATAGAATGGAACATATAGTATGAAGATATATATGCATACAGAGAACATGGAAGGTGGAAGTTGCCATACTAACTCTAAGGGTATGTCTACACTACGAGAGTAGTTCGATTTTACTTAAATCGAATATGTGGAATCGATATTGCAAAGTCGAACGTGTGTGTCCACACTAAGGACAGTAATTCGACTTTGTGAGTCCACACTAACGGGGCAAGCGTCGACATTGGAAGCGGTGCACTGTGGGCAGCTATCCCACAGTTCCCGCAGTCCCCGCTGCCCATTGGAATTCTGGGTCGAGCCCCCAATGCCTTCTGGGGAAAAAAATGTGTCGAGGGTGGTTTTGGGTAACTGTCGTCATCCAACCGTCACTCCCGCCCTCCCTCCCTGAAAGCGCCGGCGGGAAATCAGTTCGCGCACTTTTCTGGTCAGTGACAGCGCGGACGCCACAGCACTGCGAGCATGGAGCCCGCTGCGACCATCGCTGCAGTTGTGGCCGTTGTCAACGCCTCGCAGCTTATCATCCACCTTTCCCAGAGGCAGATGCAGATAAATCAGGCGACGAGGCTACGGCACCGCGGTGAGGGCCTGAAGTCTGAGAGTAGCACAGACCTGTCAGAAAGCACGGGACCCAGTGCCGAGGACATCACGGTGGCAGTGGGTCATGTGGATGTTGTGGAACGGCGATTCTGGGCCCGGGAAACAAGCACGGACTGGTGGGACCGCATAGTGCTGCAGGTCTGGGATGAATCCCAGTGGCTGCGAAACTTTCGCATGCGGAAGGGGACTTTCCTTGAACTTTGTGAGTTGCTGTCCCCTGCCCTGAAGCGCAATGACACCCGGATGCGAGCAGCCCTCACTGTCCAGAAGCGAGTGGCCATAGCCCTCTGGAAGCTTGCAACGCCAGACAGCTACCGGTCAGTCGCGAACCACTTTAGCGTGGGCAAATCTACCATGGGGGTTGTTGTGATGCAAGTAGCCAACGCAATCGTTGAGGTACTGCTCTCAAAGGTAGTGACCCTGAGAAACGCGCAGGCCATCATAGATGGCTTCGCCGCGATGGGATTCCCAAACTGCGGTGGGGCTATAGATGGAACTCACATCCCTATCCTGGGACCGGACCACCAGGCCAGCCAGTACATCAACCGAAAGGGCTACTTTTCAATGGTGCTGCAAGCACTGGTGGACCATAGGGGACGTTTTACAAACATCAACGTCGGATGGCCGGGCAAGGTTCATGACGTTCGTGTTTTCAGGAACTCAGGTCTGTTTAGACGGCTGCAGGAAGGTATTTACTTCCAGGACCACAAAATAACTCTTGGGGATGTGGAGATGCCTATAGTCATCCTCGGGGACCCAGCCTACCCGCTAATGCCCTGGCTCATGAAGCCCTATACTGGCGCCCTGGACACTGAAAAAGAACTCTTCAACTACCGGCTGAGCAAGTGCAGAATGGTGGTGGAGTGTGCTTTTGGCCGTCTCAAGGGGAGATGGAGAAGCTTACTGACTCGCTGTGATCTCAGCGAAACCAATATCCCCATTGTTATTGCAGCTTGCTGTGTGCTCCACAATCTCTGTGAGAGCAAGGGGGAGACCTTTATGGTGGGGTGGGAGGTTGAGGCAAGTAGCCTGGCTTCTGATTACGCCCAGCCAGACAGCCAGGCGATTAGAAGAGCCCAGTGGGACGCGCTGTGCATCCGGGAGGCTTTGAAAGCTAGGTTCCTGAGTGAGCAGGGTAACCAGTGACTTTTCAGTTTGTGTACAGAGAAGCTGAACCTGCCCCCGTTTCTTTACCCACTAAATGTTCAGTATCCTCTCCAGTTACATACCCCGTTCCCCCCCTTCCAACACACGTTTAAAAATAAAATCTCTTGAATTTTGTTAATGAACACCATTTCTTTATTACTGTTTTCGTGGGAAAGTGTTGAACCTGGGACGCAGACTGTGGTGGGGAGCGGGTGTAGTGTAGTGATGCAAATGACGCTTCCAAACTCCAGGAATGACAGGCTCCGCAGTGGTGGACTGGTGGTTTCAACGGACCCTGCCACCCCTCCTGTTCGGGACTCTGTGTGTGAGGGGGCTATGTGACTTTGTGGCAGGGGGAGGACGGTTACAGATCCCCTGCTGCGTGGCTCTGTGATCCAGGATAAGGACCGCTGCATAAGATCTGTAACTGCCCTCCCCCGCCACAAAGTCACAGAGCACCCCCCATCCCCCACAGAACACTAAAACCACCTCCCAGAATGACCAGGGTAACTAGTGACTGCAATGTGTGTGTGCCCTGCTGCTGAACCTGCCCCCGCCTCTGTACCCTGGTAAAGGTGACTGTTCTGTCCAATTACCAACCCCCTTCCCCCCCTTCAGACAGACTCTCCTCTAAAGAACATGATGGAAACAGTAATTAACAGAAAAGTATTTTTTATTAGCAACTACACATGAAACTGGGGGGTGAAACTTGGACGGGGGCTTGGGTGAGGCAGGAAGGAAAGGACTTGTCAAATTTTGGGGAATGAGAGCCTTCTAGTAGTAGAGCAGTCTGCAGGGGTGGAGTGAGAGTTTTCACGGACTCTGCCGCCCCTCCTTCTTTGGACTTTGGGTGAGGGGGGTATGGGACTTGGTGGCGGGGGAGGGCGGTTACAGATAGACTGCAGCGGGGCTCTGTCCTCCTGCCTCCGGTCCTGCAGAACATCCACAAGGCGCCGGAGCGTGTCCGTTTGCTCCCTCATTAGTCCAAGCAGCGTTTGAGTCGCCTGCTGGTCTTCCTGCCGCCACCTCTCCTCCCGTTCCATGTGTGAACGGTGCATTTGGGACAAGTTCTCCCTCCACTGGGTCTGCTGTGCTGCCTGGGCTCGGGAGCAGCCCATAAGTTCCGAGAACATGTCCTCCCGTGTCCTCTTCTTCCTACGCCTAATCTGCGCTAGACTCT
Organism: Emys orbicularis; assembly: GCF_028017835.1. Classification (NCBI taxonomy): domain Eukaryota; kingdom Metazoa; phylum Chordata; order Testudines; family Emydidae; genus Emys; species Emys orbicularis. Next base: position 46,958,827 of record NC_088691.1, read on the forward strand.
GGGAGTGTGATGCCAGGCTGGGTTGGGAGACAGTCGCAGCTGTGGGAATGGGAAAAAGGGAGCGAATTCCTCAGAAAGATAAATTTCGTTGTGAACAAAGAACATAGTCTTTCTCTGTAAAGAAGACCATGCACAGCACCTATCACATGCGCACTCAGGACAAGGTCGAATTTTCGGCCTTCGCATTCAGTGCCTGGGGTCTTGCAGTGCAGATCAGAGAAGCGGGGCAGGACAGCGGAATTTGTGTAGCAGGCCGACATGGTAAGCCGTAGACTTGTGGCTGCTTAAAACTTTAATAGTTGCACTGGCCTCCTTTCACATTGAAAGCAATGCCAGTCCCTGCTGCCAGCAATCCGGCAAGCATGAGCTCTGCCCCTGTCCCACCCCCTCGCGGCTGTCCCAGGGAAAGATCCCTGTATGCTGCCCCTCTCCCGCCTCCACCGCGTGGCTGTAAACCGCCGGTTACAGTTCTGTAAAGGAACGGGCAAGCAGTCCCAATACTAACATTCCCCTACCTAATTCAAAGCAGGTCACCATGAGCGACATTACCCTGATGAGGATCTCAGACACGGAAAAACAAAGAATGCTTCGGGAAAGCCTGCAAAGACCAGGGCTGTATGCCGCCATGCTCTGCAGGGCAATGATCCCGGAGTACTTGCTTGTCTCCTGGCGCGGAAATGTCTGCTATTACAGAGGACCCAATAAGGCCGCTCTCCCCAGGAACCTGATGCAAAGGCTTTCCAATTACCTCCAGGAGAGCTTCGTGGAGATGTCCATTGAGGATTTCAGCTCTATCCCCGGACATATAGACCGCATTTTACTGTAGCTGCACTGGCAGGGACTAAACAGTAGAGCGGCTTGGGCAGAACAATCATGCAAAACCGGACATTGTTAGATTTTTTTTCAATAGTTGCACTGCCCAGGACTGAAACGTTAAGCGCCTAGGGCACACTAATCATGAGAAACCCATTGTTATTATTGTTAATATTCCTGTTCTGTTAAAAATAAATGTTTAGATGTTTAAAACACTTACTGGATGATCCTTCCCCTGATTCTGTGTCCGGGTTAACGGCTGGGGACGGTTGGTAGGGGATCTCTGTAAGGGTGATGAAGAGATCCTGGCTGTCGGGGAAATCAGCGTTGTAAGCGCTGTCGACTGCCTCGTCCTCCTCATCTCCTTCCTCATCTTCCCCGTCCGCTAACATGTCCGAGGAACCGGCCGTTGACAATATCCCATCCTCAGAGTCCACGGTCAGTGGTGGGGTAGTGGTGGCGGCCGCACCTAGGATGGAATGCAGTGCCTCGTAGAAACGGGATGTCTGTGGCTGGGATCCGGAGCGTCCGTTTGCCACTTTGGTCTTCTGGTAGCCTTGTCTCAGCTCCTTGATTTTCACGCGGCACTGCGTTGCATCCCGGCTGTATCCTCTCTCTAACATGGCTTTAGAGATCTTCTCGTAGATCTTTGCATTCCGTCTTTTGGAGCGCAGCTCGGAAAGCACGGACTCATCGCCCCACACAGCGATCAGATCCAAGACTTCCTGATCAGTCCATGCTGGGGCCCTCTTTCTATTCTGAGATTGCACGGCCATCTCTGCTGGAGAGCTCTGCATCGTTGCCAGTGCTGCTGAGCTAGCCATGATGTCCAAACAGGAAATGAGATTCAAACTGCCCAGACAGGAAAAGGAATTCAAATTTTCCCGGGGCTTTTCCTGTGTGGCTGGTCAGAGCATCCGAGCTCGGACTGCTGTCCAGAGCGTCAACAGAGTGGTGCACTGTGGGATAGCTCCCGGAGCTATTAGCGTCGATTTCCATCCACACCTAGCCTAATTCGACATGGCCATGTCGAATTTAGCGCTACTCCCCTCGTTGGGGAGGAGTACAGAAGTCGAATTTAAGAGACCTCTATGTCGAACTAAATAGCTTCGTGGTGTGGACGGGTGCAGGGTTAATTCGATGTAACGGCGCTAAATTCGACATAAACGCCTAGTGTAGTCCAGGCCTAAGAGGCTAATTAATTAAGATGAGCTATTATCAGCAGGAGAAAAAAAAACTCTTCTTACTATATGTTCCATTCTATGCATCTGATAAAGTGGGCTGTAGCCCATGAAAGCTTATGCTCAAATAAATGTGTTAGTCTCTAAGGTGCCACAAGTACTCCTATCATCAGAACAAACTCTTACGGTGTGGCTACCTTACAGAAGTTTACCATGTTTGAACACAGTTGTGAAGAATCAGCCTTGCTGGCCTGATGCTGACCATGACCTGGTGCCCAGTGTATAGATGAAGAAAAATCATATTCGGTATTGTGTGTGCTACCCATTGTCAAACCTTGCAGATTATAGCTTCAGAGAAGCACCTAATTTCCAGTCTCTGAAATCTTTCTTGGGTGTTACGTGTTCCAGAGAAACAACAGAGCAGAGCTGAGAAATACAACAGTCACATTTTGTGCCTGTTTTGGCCACTAACGAATGATGTGAAGAATGCTGAGAGATGTAATGTTATTGTGACGTTACCCCTATAAAAACTCTAAATTTAAAAAATAGTTAAACTTTTTTGTTTGAGCAAGGAACTTTGAGAGTAATTCCCAGAGTACTTTATTCAGGTGCCGGGGCAGAAGCTGATTGGTCATTCCCAAAAGACTTTAGAAAAGCCACAACCACTCTTTTGGCCACTCGGATTCCCCCCTTATGGAATGCAACAAGCACCCTTCCTTAACTTGCCATCACTACTCCTTGAGTTGCAAAACTAGACTGTTCCACTCCTACAGAATCCCATGTGGGATGGGTGATGGGACGCAGAGCCTTCTGCCTCAAGGGGACTGGTTTGACAAGGTAAATGCTGTTACCATCTAATGGTGATCTCATGTCTTATGTGAAGTGCCCAGATGGCTCGAGTCCCATTCCTAGTGGCAATAAAAAGCTACCATCAGCACTGGCCTCCTTGTTGGCCATCTGAACAACACAGAGGCAAATGACTCAGGCCTTGATCCACGAGGGAGGAGCTCTGTCTGTGCACAGCCTCATTGACTTCCCTGGGACTATGCAAGGGTGTAAGAATCTGCCCGCATGGATCTGGCAAGATCCGGGCCTAAATGAGCCGGAAAGAATGAACACACCTTTCCCTTCTAGGGGCGCCTCTCCGGGATACATTGACAAGGACAGTGTGGAAGAAGCATATGCTGTCTCTGCATATGCTGTATCTTGTCTATAATAAATACAGGCCTTCAATCCCCAGGGCTGTCAATCTGGCACCTTTCACCCCCATCAAACGTACTTAAAACTGTATTAAAAATGGTTTAAAAAATACATCTGGACTGAGTCATGGTAGACAAGGTTCCACCACCTGGGAGTGCTGTTTCTATTCAATAATTTGTTGTTTGTTTCTTGTCAAAGTGATCTGCAAATTATTCTTTTAAAAATTAGGCTTGTTCCTTTATTTTTGTTTCTTATCATTTATAGAGAAGGCCTTGAATTTTTTAAGTCAACTGTGGTTTTCGCTTGGTTTTGCAAGGCCAGCATCATTAACTGTTTCACTGCTGATAGTTTTAGTAGAATTTCAGCTTTTCTGTAGTTGTGGGCAGAGCCTGGGTAGATTACCACCACATTTTTACCAGTACGAGTCATGCCATTGCATGACACTGCAGTAAGATCAGCACAGCACAGCACATGTATGCAGATTTAAATTTTAAATAGCACCCAACATTCTTGCAGCCTTTTAAAAACTCAGAACAAATCTTACTGACAATATGTATGGCTGGAGAACAGACTATATTTTAGTGCCTAGTTGAGATTATTTTAAAGTGTTTTTGTTCTGTTATAATGCATGCAAATTCTTCCATATTCGCTCTGTCAAGTTTGTTCCAGCCTCCCAACCCAGTTTCCAAACGATAGTGAATCCCAACATGCTGGGCCTATGGCTTTCTGCTGGTGTCAGGAAAATCACTCTTAGTGAGGGATGGAAACACTGCTGGGGACAGTTCTGTGGAATGAGCCTAATTCCATCTGGCACCCCTTAGCATCTGGTGCATCTCAGCGCTGCAGTCCAGTTTTCTCCATGAACATTTCATCTGTCAGTGTGTCTGCTGAGCCGTTAAAACAAGTCACTGAACAGCTTGAATGTAGTAACTATAATCCCCATCATGGATCATGGCTGAGATTGCCAAAGCCACACCAAGGTGTGTGCGCCCAGGTTCCATTGGAATGAATGACAACCCAGTGTCCACATCCTGTAGGCAATTAGCCCAATCTCAGCCCACATATTTAACTCAGTCGTTTAATCTCAGAGTTTACCTGGTGGCCTTTCTTCTTCCTCATCCCTAACCTGCCTGTCACACTCACTGGATCAGACACTCCCAGCGGCACAGGGAGTCTAGTCACCAACTTTTATGGGAGTTGGGTCAGGCCTGTTATGATGCCAGTGTGCTGTGCAATCAATGCCAGCTTCCCTTGAGCTTTTTCCTATTTCTGATTTGAAACAGCCACATGGACACTGGTCACTCAGAGTTGTGCTTGTGGCTTTAGCCCTTTGCCCACCCTGGAGAGAATAAGAAAGTGGCATAATTGTATTTATGTAAGTGAATTTAGAACAGGTGAACGGCACCAGCCTATTTGGTGACCAGGACCAGCACAGCCCCTCAAAGCAAGAGAAGGCCCTGTCCTCTCTAGTGAAGGAGGGGGGAGGGAACCCAGAAATCAACAGTTCATGGGGAGAATTATCTAAATCTCTATTAGAATAATCTAAATGTAGATTATTGTTATTGTATCCAGTCTTGGCTGTTCAGAGTTGACCAGGAAGGAATGAACTGGTCAGAGCAGGGGGGTGGGAAGAGGGGCTTTGTGATAGAGGGGCTTTGATTTCTTTTAACTTGAGCAGGAGAGAAATGGTGACTGGGACTCAGGAGATCAGCATATGCAGAAGACATTCTGCACCATAGGTTCATAGATTCAAAGGCCCTCCTGCAGAACATAGGCCAGAGAACTGCTCCATAATATTGAAATAGAGCAGATCTTTTAGAAAAACTGCCGGTCTTGATTTAAAAATTGCCAGTGATGGAGAATCCACTGCCACCCATGGACAACCAACCAAGTATTGGCTCTTCTGAGATTTGTGAACTCAGATGACTGGATTCAAAGTCCAGAATGCTGACCATTATACCATAGAACCAGTATAGTGTATCTGACAGCACCAACCAAACCTTTGATGGGTTGATTCTGGAATCCCACTGGCACCTACATGTAAAGTTGCAGCCATTGTATTAACCACTTCATAGCTACTCTCCACTGAAGCCATTGTGGGGACATACCAAGTAAAGGTGATGGTACCAGGTATGCAGTCAATTCATTAGGTTTGTTAGGGAGCATTAAAGCAGTTAAAAATCCTTGCCAGGGTTAATTCTAAACACTGCCAGAAATGTTGCAGCACACAGAGACATGCATGACAGGTGAACCCAGTGTGTGATAGATTTCAGTGGGAGTGGAAACAAGAATGTCATTGGCTTATGTCAGAAGCATTCTTAAAATACAGAGCTTGCTAATGAGGGAGCACCAGCTGGGTGATAACTCTTGAGATTTCCTGGTATGTTGGACTAACGCTGTTCTTTTGTCCTTTCCTGGGATAGGCGTATGGATGCTGACATGCCTGAATCCTGACTTCAGAGACAGAGGAATGTGGGCAAAGTTCACAGTCTCCAAGTGCAACACTGATCCAGAACTGTATTCCTATGGGGAAGATTATGATTTGATACCGGATTACTTGACAAATGAGGGCAATGTCCTTCAACCTAGGGGCTTCCCCAAGAATAAGAGATGGCGCAGACTGTGTCTGAGAAAGCATCGTAATGTCACTTCTTCCGAAAAGGAAACAGAGACGCTCAACCTCCAGCTAACAACCTGCTTGAGAAAACCCAGCCAGCCCCTCAAATTCAGTAACAGACTTCAAAACAGCAGGAAGAATTCCATGGACCCCTCTTCCAACAGCACATCAGTGCTGTCCGATCTACATGGCCTTTCCCTATCTTCTCAAACAGAGACTAGCTTTGAGCCAATATCTTATGATTCCTTCTCAGAAGAGGCAGGATTGTCAGAAATGATCAGCCCTGACCAAGGATTTGGACACCCTTCTCCTGAAGGAAACTCAACAAGCTTAAGTGAAGTGGTCCATCATAACACAAGTTCAGCAAGAGCTGCAGCATCTGGCTCATATCCAGAAGGAGATACTCTCTTCTTTGGAAAGCGTAGACCAATTCAAGCTGTAGAGATGGCTAAAGAGAATTTAGAGCTGCACAAGTCAGTAGACGATGTGATGTTCCAACTAACTGCTCCATTGGCCAACTTAGAAAAATTTCTTAAAGGGAATGTTACTTTGGCACAATTAAAAGAGTCAGCACGTGTGATGGGCCATCAGGAATCTTCCTTTAATGCTGAAGAAACTGGTCTTCAAGGGAATGATAGTTCACTGCAACTGAATGACTCAAAACATGATTCTAGGTTTCAAGAAAGGATTCCATTACATGATGAAGAAATGCCTCTAGAATTGAATATTACATCTTTAAAGCCACACATACCACTGAATGATACAATAGCTACAGAAATGACTTCATCAACTAATGATAACACTTTCCTTAAAGGGAATAGTACTTCAGCATCATTAGACAAGTCAGCAGATAACACAAGTATACGTGTCATCACCTATGTGAACAGTGGGAAAGCATTTCTTAAAAGCAATGGTGCACCGATACAGCTAGACACTAGGTTAGAAAATGACACCAGGCTTCAAGAAGAGGCTTCACTGGGTCTTTATGAAACTTCTCAAGAAGGAAAGTTAAATAGCCCAGCATATGGTACCATGCTTCAGGAGAACACATCAGCTAAAAATGGAGAAGTATTCTTTGAAAAGACTGTAGAGAAGTCTTCAAATGATACAGGAATTCAAAGGACCCCTGCACCACATCAGAAAGATCTTCTCCTTGGTAGGACTAACATTGCACTGTTAGATACCTATGATACAGCAGGTCTGAGACTTGCAGAAAACCGTCCATTGGACCATGAGACAGGACAGGATAAATCTGGTGATGGTCTGGGTCTTTCAAATGTAGAACACTCCTTGTCTGCAGAAAGTAGCATCAGGCTAGCCCCAGATAAACTTACCAATGGTACAAGCCTTCTAAAAAAAACATTTCTGGGCCGCAATGACATTTTTGCCACCAGCTATGTTACTACACAAGAAAGCGATGAATTAATACTGGGGACAAAGTTTCAAGAAGCTACAGAAAGCGAGGAAATGTCTGAAATGGAGAACATTGACTTACTCAAATTAAATGTTATGGCTAACGAGAGGCAGTTCGAAAAGGCCCCTTTACAAAGCAGCAAAGACACATTTCTGAAACACAAGGTTACTGCGCTAAGTTTAGATGGGCCAACAAATGAAGACAACAGCTTATTAGATAATGAGGAAGTTTATCTCAACAGGAAAGTACCTCCAGCAGAGCTAGTGGACTTGATAAATGGTACAGGTCTCCTGGAGGCCAGTTCATCAGACAAAGAAGGAACACTCCATAAAGATAAAAGAATGGAGCTGGACTTGAACAGCTGGACCCCTGGGAAGCTAGTGCAAAGGACAGCTGACAAGCCCTGTGATCAAAAATCTCAAGGATGCAGCACTTATGTAAAAAAGAGGTCCTTGGAATCACATGGAACTTCACTGGAAGAAACAGAAGTGCAGCAAGGACTGGAGGATAAAGCCAGAGCATTGAAGGGAAGGCATAACTCTGGCAAACATACAGGAGGAATCGGAGCTGTGCTCAGAGGCACTATCAAGATAAGTTACAATAACAGAGCAAACCCCCTTGCTGCTAGGCCACTCTTGGTAGACACAACAGCAAGAGATCATGAAGCAACTGGCACTGATAACCCCACAGGATATATCAGGGGTGTGTCAGCTTCTCTTCCATACCATGCCAGCAGTCATGACCCACCAGCAGTAGAGGGACACTATGACAACCAAGGTGAAAGTGATACAACTCAGAGAGGAGGTAACTCCTTTCTGATGGTGGAAGAGTCAGAGGAGGAGAAAACTAGTGCTACCTCTGCCTATTCAAGTGAGAAAACTACCAAAGAGGAACAGGAGGTAGGAACTGAGGCAGACACAAAGCCCACTGCATCCGCAGAAGAGCAAATAACGAGTATGGTCCCCATCTCAACACAGGTTGTGGGGCAAGTGAGTGGAATTGAGACACCTGCAGTAACTGCAATGCAGCGTAAAAGGGGTGTTGATTGGGAGGCACATTTGAGCTTGCAGCCCAAGGGAAATGTGACAGATGGGGAAGTGAGCACCTTGGACCAGCTGGAGCTGAAGGAAACATGGATCTTCGGTAAACTGCAGCAGGAGCTCAAATCTAGTGCCATTAAGGACCAAGTATTAGGAACTGAATCTAAGGATTTTCCAGCAAGCAAAGAGGCCTCAGAGATCCTGACAAAACAGGCCTCCAAAGGAAACTATCCACTTCCCCAAGATGGCGTGGCTCTCAACCAGACCCTTAAAGGGGACCAATGGAAGCTGAAGCACAGCCACCAAGAAAATCAAGTGTTTAAAAAGGAAGATGCCATTCCCCTCTCAGGTAGTAAAATACAGACACCAGAATGGAAGGAGGAGGTGCAGAGGGTAGATGAGACACCGAGCAGCAGGGAAAGCATCAGCAAAGCAAAGAACAGGAGCTCCACTCCTGGATCTGAGGAATATTTTGACACCCCTAGAGAACCCAATGCCCTAAACAACATGGTCAAGTCCAACATCTCAATGCCCCAGAAGGAAAAATCAGACTATGATGACTACAGCAAATCCAAGGGAGACACTGATGAGTTTGACATCTATGGGGAGGAGGACCAAGATCTGCGCACCTTCACTGGGAGGGTCCAGCAGTATTTCATTGCAGCTGTCGAAGTGCTGTGGGAATATGAGAGCCAGAGACCCCAACACTTTCTAAAAGTGAAGTAAGTTTTACCAGACACATCCTTCCCCTTGCATGAGGCATCTTTCCCACCCTATTGATTGCTTTCCCTTCTACGGAGCAGCATGGATGAACAAAGCCAGACAAGGCTTAGAGATCCATCCAGGGTACAGGCCCCACCACGAGACAGACACTGAGTTCCAGCCCAGCCTGTCCTATTCATGATGCTCCACCCCAATAGAGTCTTGTCTTCCTCTTGAGTCCTTGATCTTCCTTCCAAGTGTAGCAGCCCAGCTGGCGGCAGTCAACTGAATTCTGCCCTGCTACCTGCTGCTCCGCTTTGTTGAGGAGTTCACGTCCTCCCTAGCTTGATCCCAAAGATTCTGGCTCCAGTGTGTCCTCCCAGTGGTTTGCAGTATCAGTTTCCCGTACCAGGTGAGGGGCAGGAGTTGGAGCTGCAGACTTAGTCATTGGCTTCCTATAGACCTGGCAGTGCTAAGGAGATGTAGGAGAGGAATGAGCATCACACTGGTCTATGATTAGTCCCCTACTTGACAGTTTGTCCACACTGCTGGGGGATGCCAAAGGGAGCATCCTCCATGGAGTGCTGTGTGCTGTGTGGCTGCTGAGCTGGCCACAGCCATGTCCAAAACAATTGACTAAGAGGAGGGGCCAGTGAACCACCTGCGAGATGAAGATAGGGGTACTCTCAGCTACCACCTCTGCTCTCAGTCTGAATGCTACCCCACTTGGATTGCTCTCCAGCGTGGCTATGAGCACTAAACACTCAGAACCTAGAGAGGGTCCAAGACAGCGAAGGCTGGAGCTTCTGTAAGTACCTGACTGTACCTCAGCCCCTGGGCTTCTGAATGGATTCCAGTCAAAGAAGAGCTGCACCAGAGAGAATATCCCGACATGTAGAGCCCCGTACTGATACAATTTGTATCTGCAAAACAGTCAGTGGATATAAAGCAGATAGCCACAGATTTGCAGGGCTCTACTGCCATGTCTTGGCAGCTACATAGATCACTGTCACAGTCAGCTCATGCTTTGCCTCTTGAACGCCAGTCAGAGCCCTGTGGTGGCTCCTGGCTTGGCTCTACATTCAGACTCTCTGCCTGAGCAGGTATGTAGTGAGATCACAATGCCAATGGATGTGCTCGTTTGGGGAGTTAGCCGAGGGACTAGAGCTGTGATGGGAGTCAGGGTGGAGAGAGGCATTAGAGCCCAGATTCCAATGTCCATGCCTCAAGCCTTCCACTCAGCAAGCCTGGCTGGTGCCTTCCCACAGAGGGTGTGGTCCTTTCTTGTTCTTGCAGGGGCCCAAGTAGGGGCTGGAGGAAGCCCTTCCAGCCGTACAAGAAAGTGGTTTTCCGAGGGTACCTGGACAACTCTTTCACCCAGCCGCTGGCACGTGGGGAGCTGGATGAGCACTTGGGAATTCTGGGGCCATACATCAGGGCGGAAGTTGATGATGTCATAATGGTGAGTCAGACTGAAAAGGGAAATCCCCATTTCCTTAAAAGGAGTTAGGACGTTCCCAGTGCAAAGCTGCCCCTCTTTAGTTCTAGGTGGGTCTTCCTGCTACCTCTTGTGCCGGGACCTGTTAGCACCAAAGGCCTGTCTTGCACCATAGGCTGGAGTTAGAAAACTGCCAATCAAGGGCCATGGCTGAGATCTGTCACATTCACTTTACTTTCCTGCAGTTCCTTGGGTGTGTTGGCTCTCATTGTGCTGACAATGCAAGGATATTCTGTGGGGCATTATTATTTATGCTAACACAGTCCCAGCTCCTCTAAGGTATTCAGGCACCTAACTCCCATTGATCAGCACCTAGATATCTGTGAGGAGCTGGGCTGTGGTACGCTGAGGCCCCTGCTGAGATCAGGGCCCCCTTGTGATGCTCAGACTGATAGCTAGAGATGGTCCCTGCTCTGAAGAGCTCACAATGCACATAGACAAAGGCTGGGAGGGGAAACCGAGGCACAGAGCAGTGAAGGGCTCAGCCAAGGTCATTTAGCAGGTCCAGGTCACAGATGAGGGTCTCCTGATCACAAGAGCAGTCTCTGTAGAAACACCACATGGCACTTCAGGGAAAGAGCCTCTGAAAAGGCAGAAGGAGCAGGGAAGGGAAGAAAGCTAACTGGGATTCAGAATGGCTCCCATTGGAGACACACAAGTCCCCAAGTGCAATCAGGCTCTGATTCATCCTCCCTAAAGAGCAGGGGACCAAACTGAGGAACCGTGTATAAACTCAGGCCTTGCCTACATGGGCAAGTAGCATCAGTTTAATAGATTGCTAAACCTATCTATTTAGTGCAGACTCCTGTGTGGACACTCTTATTTTGGTTTAAGAGGGGCCTATTTCAGTTTAGCATCAACTTGTCCCAACTGGACTCAAGCTAAACCCAAATAACAGCATCCACAAAAGAGTTTGAAACTGGATCACCTTCAGTTCACACCTTGCTCATGCAGACAAGGCCACTTTTCCCACACAGCTCCAGCTGAGCTGGGTGATAGTGCGAGTTTGGCTGGGCAGTGTGCAAAGCTGGGACCCAGGCTGGGGTCCATTCTTGCTGACCGGCTGAAACTGAGTCCAAAGACACCCCCCAGTCCAGTGTGGATAAGACCTGTACTCATCATATGTATCAAGGAAGAGGGAAATTCTTAGCATATGTAATCCTTCTGCCAGGTGGAGCCAGCAGCAGCAAGGGCCAGGTTCAGTCAGTATCTAGGGGTTCCTTTTCACCAATACAACACAAAATCATCTCGAGCCCCCACCCAGTGACCTGGGACAATTACACAACACCCCCTGAGCGCCTCTAAGAGGAAATACTTCTCCTCTCGCAAGCAGAGTCTGAGTGTAGCAAAAACTTTTAATAAAAGGAGGGAAGTAACTCAGCCTTAATTTGGGAAAACCCCACAACTAGGGTTCATAAACATAAACCATGAGCAAAAGACCCACCCCCAAGTAAGTTGGGCAATGTCCTTTTCCCCTCAGGTTCTTAAGTCCAGCAACCAAAAAGTCCCTTTAACATGCCCATCCCTTCTCTTCACCCCACTCACAATTGCTGTATTTTGGCCAGTGCAGCCCCAGAGTTCAGAGGTTCATCCACAGAGTTCATCTCCCACCCTGGGTGGAATTGGGTATAAGGAGGCACCTTACACACTCTGCTGCTCAGGCACTTGCTCATCACCCGCCAGCCGATTGCCACACCTCTCTAAGGGGCTCTGCTCTGGTCCTCTCCACCAGCCACCCAGCTGGCCACTCACCAAGATGTCTTCAGGTCCCACCACTTAACACAGCTCTCAGTGATTTCAGCTGTTAGTGCAGGAGCCTTACTGTTGGTGCACACTGGGTAGTCTCTTGCAATAGAGACACTGTTCCAAAGTAGGTCTAATACTTAGACTTAGGTATCAGTGATTTCAGCTCTGTAGCACATAATAAGACACTCAATTGAGTCTAAATTAGCTCTTTTATTATACCATAGAGAGAGAGAGAAAGGGTCAAATGGTGCTTAGGACCCTTAAACAAGACCCACACCACCAAATACAAATACTTATCCCCCACCCTTTCTCAACTCATTGGGTTTTGGAACCCATGTCCCCTGCCTAGCGAGTGCCGTTCAGTTGAGGGTGAGTCCCTCCATCGGGGTATGCAGGTACAGTTCTCCAGCCCTCAGTTCACACAACAAGGATAACAACCCTTTATTACTCCTACCCCAATAACAAGGAGACTGGGGATCCAACACCAGCCACAAGTCATCATTTGGACATGCAATCATAGAAGATTAGGGTTGGAAGAGACCTCAGGAGATCATCTAGTCCGTAATCACATCATGCTGAGCACCTAGGCAGGGTGGGTGTGTCCATGCAAATGAGATCAGCTCCTGAAGTCCTTTTCCACAGCTCACCACTAGATGTCAGGGGAGAGCTCATGCAGACTCTGCTTACACATACAATAGGGGGCGGCACAACCCTGAACTGGGGAAGAAGAAAAGACCAGGTAGTATGGAGCCAGAGGCTGGAGCTGGGGGAAAAAGCAATGGCAAGGACTGGCCTGTGTTTGACTGACACTGTGGAGAAAACACACATCCTGCCCATAAAAACACATGTACCCTTTCCCAGTGACTCCAGTAAGAGATGCACAAGCAGAGCTGAGGCTAGGATCTGTCTCACTGAGCTTCACTAAAGAACAACAGCAGGAAGGGTATGGGGCATAGCCAGTGCCCACCCAGGGAAGGAGTGTAGGCAGTGCCCTGGCTCCAAGATTCCCCCCCACAAGGAATGTAACCCTTCTCTTTCCTTCTTTCCCCCCACGGTGCAGGTTAGCTTCAAGAACCTAGCTTCCAGGCCTTACTCCTTCCATTCCAACCTCTTGCCCTACCAAGGAGGCCTGGGGGAAAACAACACACCCAGCCAGGAAGCGGTGCAGCCTGGCGAGCTCCGCGAGTACTCCTGGAAGGTGCTGCCCCAGATGGCACCCACTGTCAATGAGTTTGACTGCAAGGCTTGGGCTTACTTCTCCAGCGTTAACCTGGTAGGTGGGAACCATGTATGAGAAACCTGTTGGTCTCTCTGCTAGCCATCTCTGCCCTCAGCTGTCTCTCAGCCAGAATCCCAGCTCCCCTGTTCCATGCAGACCCAAGGGGGTTGGTGCCTGGGACACTACTGCATAGGATATTTCTGTGACACATTGATGGGGGCTTTCATCGGGCCATTTGTGAATGGGTCCGAGAGTGTGTAGAAATAGAAACGTAGGGCTGGAAGGGACCTCGATAGGTCATCAAGTCCAGGCCGCTGCAGGACCAAGGAACTCTAGACCAGGTGTTTGTCCAACCTGGTCTTGAAAACCTTCAGTGATGGGGATCCCACAACCTCCCATGGGGGCCTATTCCAGAGCTTAATCACCCTGAGAGTTAGAAAGCTTTTCCTACCACCTGGTCACATTTCACAGGCCAGATCCTCAGCCCCTCTCTGGCTGCTTGTGTGACCCAGAGGTACAAAACTTCCCCTGCCTTGGTGAGTCCTTAGGCAGTGCAGAGCCATGCAGGGGGGATATCTGGGGCATCCTTATGACTGGCCCTGTGCAGGCTATGGATAGAGCAGCCATCAGACTTAAAAATCTGGTCCTTCTCAACCACAGACTGACTAATGCTCACAATATCCTGTACCATTGTCCAAAGTGTTTCAGGTGGGGCAACTGAGGCACAGCGGGACTAAGCGACTTGCCCGAGGTCAGGCACTGCATCAGCAGCGGAATTGGGAAGGGAACCCAGCGAGTCAGAACTATAAATCAAATAAGAGCAATTCTAAGTGTGCGTTCTTCCCCCATGTCAGATTGGGATCAGAGAGAGAGGGGGCTTCTGCCCCCTGCTGAAACCCAGCATACCTCTCCCACTCCCAGTGCCAGGCTCTGCACATGCCTTGCTCCTCTCCATTTCTTGGCTTTTCAGCTGTGAGTTGGGAGCGTTCATAGCCAAAGCCTCTTCACCTGTCTGTCTAGTCTGAGGCAGCACAAGCTGCTGGAGTTGTGGTTGGCACTCACAGTGCGCTGCTGGAGTCTGACAGGCACAGAGAGAGCCATCCTGGGACGAAGCACACGCTTCCAGAGTCCTGCCTGACAGTGGTTAATGTTGTTCTGAGTAGCCACATTGTGGCATTGTGGATGGGGTGGAAGTTAGGAGTGGACTCTACATTCCCATTACTCTCTGGTTATTTTTCTCTCCTAGGAGAAGGATCTGCACTCTGGCCTAGTTGGGCCGCTGCTTATCTGCCGCCCTGGCGTCTTGAGCCCTGCCTTCAGGAGGCAGCTGGCGGTGCAGGAGTTCTCTCTGCTCTTCACTATCTTCGATGAGACCAAAAGCTGGTATCTCGCCGAGAACATGGAGAGGAACTGCCCACCCCTCTGCCAGATCCAGCCGGACGATCCTGATTTTAGAAGGAGCAGCTACTTCCATGGTAAGAGCTCCGGCTCCTCTCCCCTCCCTATCTAGCCAGCCCACGTAGGAGGGAAGCTCTGCAGGGGCTGCTGTTACAGCAGCAGTCTGACTAGCAGAGCTCCAGATCAAGGGCTGCAGAATCCCCTTCCTTGCCCATCCCCTGGATAACAGCAAGAGGGACCTCAGCCCACTCCAGTGTGGCTGCTGCTGTCTGCAGACTTTGAACCACTCCCCTGCCACAGCACATCCCAAATGTGCTCTTCTCCTCCAGCTATCAATGGTTACGTGATGGACGCACTGCCTGGGCTGGTGATGGCTCAGCACCAAAAGGTGCGATGGTACCTGCTGAATGTGGGCGACACTGAGGACATCCACTCAGTCTATTTTCACGGGCAACAGTTTGCCATCAGGACGAACCACGAGTATCGAATGGGAGTCTACAACCTCTATCCTGGTAAGAGTTGACCCAGGTGCTGGGAGCTAACCTGTCTCCTGGAGAGGACTGATGCAGGAGAAGCAGGCATGCCAGCAGCCTAGCTCCAAAGAGTGCCCACCTAGCTTAGTGCAGCTGATGCACTCTGATTAGGGTGGACATGGCACCAACCTGACATCAAGGGGTACCTAAATAGATGAGAGCCTCTCAGCCTAAGAAAAAGGCCCTGGAACCAACACTGTCTCGAAGATGTGGATCCAAATGGCCGATAGCTGGTGATGCCTTACTGGCTTTGAAGAGTCTTGTTCTGTTTGTCCTGCACTTCGCACAATGAGCTCCTTGTCCATGACTAGGGCTCCTAGGAATGAGTGGTGGAAGTGCCCTAAAAGTGGGGGGAGCGACAGGCACCCAAACCATTTGCCCCATCCCAGTGCTGTACTACCCCCAGGCCCAGCCCCCGCACCGGCCGTTCCCCCCCCACCCCCGAAGCCCCACCCTCACACCGTCCCTTCTCCGTGAGCCCCCGCCCTCACACTGCCCCCGCCCCTGCACCGCCTCTTCCCCCATGACCCCACGCCCCACTCACTCCTCTCCACCCCGTAACCCCTGTCGCTCAGCTTTATGGCTGGTAAAAAGTGATGGGGCCATGGCCCCCTGGCTCTCCCGTTCCGGTGCCCCTGCTCCTAAGTGCAATGTAATACAAACAATTCATATTTTTGTTAATTATTATTAAGTATCAAATTCAAGTACATTTATTGGGCCAAACTCATTCCTGTCTAACTGCACTGGCTTTGATGAAGTTACACCAGGGAACAATTTGACCCAGTCAATGTGCTGTTAAGGCTCAGGAAGCAACCTGGCACCCATACTACCCTTGGGTAGTACTTTACTCTATGAGTTGTCCAGTGCAATTGGCATCATGGCAGCACAATCTGCCCACTGGCTGCTCTTTTAGCTGCTAGAAAGAAATAATCCTTCGTTCTGCTGTCCCTCCCCTTCTTCTCACCCAGGTGTCTTTGGGACGGTGGAAATGCGCCCCTCCCACCCAGGAATCTGGCGAGTGGAGTGTGAGGTTGGAGAGCACCAGCAGGCTGGAATGAGTGCCCTGTTCCTTGTGTATGACCCGAGTAAGTGATTCTTCTCCTTGTTCTACAGTCACCTTCGCTGACTCTTCATTCACCTCCTGAGAATTTCATGTTAGACAGCAGGAGGGAGCATTTTCACAGGTGCAGAAGTACCTGCCTAAGGCAGGCACTCTGGAGAACAGGGCTCAGGCTCCTCCTGTCACTTAGGTGCTTTTGAAAATTTTACCCTCATGGCCCTCAAACTTGGACACACCAGTTTTCACCCTCAGTCAGCTGTGGGCGAATGAGAGTTACAGCACTGAACAATCTAACCACCTGACCAAGCCTACAGAAGAGACAGCAGGATAGCTACCTGCTGTCATTCACACCTGCAGTGAATTACACCCCCATCCAATAGGGGGCATGTGACTATGAGTGCAAAACTGGAGGCCAGCTTGAACCACTTTTAAAAATTTGCCCCCAGCAGCCTGATTTTCAAACCCTAAGAAGCTATGGGCCACGTACAAAAATGTGCATAGACATATCACCACCACTGCATGCGCCAATCCATCTGGCTAACTGAATAGGGAAATACCCATTTGTAGATAGGTAAATTGAGGCACAAAGAGGCAACGTGACTCGCCGAGAGTCACAGAGGCTGGCCACAGGTTATCATGTTCAGCAACACTCTTTACCATGTAAAGTGGTGCAAAATCTGTTGGGAATTGCAGTAAAGTCTTTGCCAGCTCAAGAGTGTAAATCAGTTTCCACCTCATTTTAAATACTAGTTTCACAACAGCAGGAAAGGATTGATTAAAAGATAGGAGGTGTCAGCCAAAATGTTCATAGAAACTTGTGTTTAAAAGAAACTGCCTAGCAACAAACAGGCCTGGGAGCCAGACATCAGTACACAGAAGAGACATTTGTCAACACAGTGACCCAACAAGAGGAGAGTGTATCAGAGGGCTCTCTGAGCTACCATCCCAGATTGGCTTATAAACCAATAATAAAAGCTAATATCACCCGCAAGGGTCAAAATCAGGAACAAGGGTCTGTAAGGGCAGATTTAAAAATTTGCAAAGAATTTTTTAAAATGCTAGAAAATCAATTCCTACCTTACTTACATGCCAGGACCTGAGTTCAGGCTTTTGGGGTCCCCTGTGATAGCTGTAGCAGTTAGGGTCACTAACACCTAAGGCTGGGTGGAGGTGTTCTCTCTGATCTTGAAAAAAGCAACAGAGGGTCCTGTGGCACCTTTAAGACTAACAGAAGTATTGGAGCATAAGCTTTCGTGATGAAGTGGGCATTCACCCACGAAAGCTTATGCTCCAATACTTCTGTTAGTCTTAAAGGTGCCACAGGACCCTCTGTTGCTTTTTACAGATTCAGACTAACACGGCTACCCCTCTGATCTTGCTGTATTTAGTATTGTCCCTATGGTGTTAGCAAAAAGCAAGGGTTCATGGTTCTATCTTCCCTTTAAAGCAAGTTTAAGATCTCTGACACTGTGTTTAAATTCAACCCCCGTCAAAACTTCCAGGAGAGACTTGTCATGTCACTGCACTGTGATGCCTCTTGATATCTGCACTGCACAGTGACTGTTAGCACTATTGATCTGCAGCATCGCATCGTCACATGGCGATGTTGTAGCACAATGAAGTGGCATTGGCTCTGAGTATTGCCATCCTGGGATGCTTTCAATACCCTAGCTGCGCAGGGTGGTGGGTCACAGATAGCAGGACCTGGTCAGAACTGAGATGGGGGGAACTTGGCCATTTGAATTCTCCAGTGTTGGCACAAGCCGTTGTCTGTTTTGTTTCATATGGGTCCCCACCTCCTGAGTTTCAATTTGGAATCCAGGTTCCAGTGAATCAAGAAGTTAAGTGATGCTCAACTGAATCTGCCAAGTTGGCCTGGTTCCTAGTTGAAACTACTGGGTATCATGTGATTTACTCTCCAAATCTTGAAGGGCCCACCCTCGAAGCCCAGCTGTGGCTGGAAACTTGGCCCAGGTTCACACGAAGCCCCACAGAACTTGGTGCACCTTTCAGCAAGCCTGGCCTGACCTCTAGGTTTGTAAGAAGCCCCCACTTGTCTTGGGTTGTGTTCTGAAAGGCTGGCCCAGCACTGAGTGCCCTTATGGCAGGTGATGTCACTTGAGTACAATGGCCACCAGCCCCAGGGGAGGCTCCAAGATATTAATCTAGCAAATACGTGGTTTGAAATACACACCACGGTGCAAAGCAAGCAGTGCTGTATGGGCTCCTTGGCTGCTGTGCCGAGCCAGACTTGGGAACCTAACTCAGTGTCCAGGACTGAAGGCTCACCTAGGCCTTAGCTTCTAGCCCATAAATCTTCTTTCCTCTCTCTTCCCCTTTGTTGCAGAGTGCCAAAACTCTCTTGGCCTGGCTTCTGGGAACATTGCGGATGCTCAGATCACAGCATCGGGGCAGTACGGTGAGTGCTGGACTTTCTGGCCTTGTGACCAGGAAGAAGGTCAAGTTTTTTCATCAGGCTTAGCCAACCCATGCTAGCAAGGCCTGACCTACTCAATCAACTTTCCTAGTCGAGACAAAGCCTTTTTTATGGAGTGGTTCCTGCCTCCTGCTGGATACCATCCCGGCATTGAAGGAGGTGTGGTGGGAGCAGACAGGGGCTGGCAAAGGCCATACCATTGGCTCTGAGGGCCGAGCTCTAGAATGCCTTCTTCCCTGGCCCCTTTCAACTGGGTTTCAAACCCTTTCTTGATTCCTAGAGGCCTCAACATGCTGCATTGCATTGCCTTGGTGATTTTATCCCTTACCTTCTATGCCTGGGATGATTCCATTGCAACCACAGTTAGATGAGGCATCTGCAATAGACAGGTGCCTTAAAACATCCTTACTGTTTAGTTCACTACTTCATCTCAAGTTCAGCTTTCCCTGCCTGCTGTGGCCAGTGAACACCTCTTCTGTCAGCTGAGAGCACCCTCCTCCAGCCCCCAGAGGAGTCTAGTGAGAATCCATTAGCCATTGTTATAGCAGAAGTATGGCCAAGATGCTTGTTTCTCTACACGAGAAGATCATAGAATATCAGGGTTGGAAGGGACCTCAGGAAGTCACCTAGTCCAACCCCCTGCTCAAAGCAGGACCAAGCCACAGACAGATTTTTGTTCTAGATCCCTAAATGGCCCCCTCAAGGATTGAGCTCACAATCCTGGGTTTAGCAGGCCAATGCTCAAACCACTGAGCTATCCCTTCTCCCTACAGCCCTTTACAGTCCAGACAACATGTGATGCACAGGGAGACCCAGTCCCTTGGCAGGATGGTGGCCACTGTTAAAGAGAGGGTAAATGTGGGAAGCAGGGCTCTGTCACACAAAGATGCCTGAGTGGAGGTTACCCAGACTCTGTGTTACTCTGTCTTTTTAATCTAAGCCCAGACTTCCCATCTGACATTGAACCAGGTCTGAACAGTGAGGGGCAGGCAGACAGTCCCACTGAGTGAGGTGCTCTGACTCTGCTGCTGGTGCTGTAGTCACCACGCCTGTCTTTCCATGTCAGTGAGTGAACTCACCCAATGGCTTCCCCATCTCTCTTGTGTTCTTCTTCCACAGGTCAATGGGCGCCTAGGCTGGCTCGGTTAGATTATTCGGGGTCTGTCAATGCTTGGAGCACTGACAGCGGCAACTCCTGGATTCAGGTAGGTTTCACTTATGGAGGAAGGAGACATTGTTCAGTGAAATTAATAATAGCCTCTGATGCCTGCAGGCACCAGCCATTTGCCCTGTGGATGGGCTACAGAAAGCGGCAGTGAGCAATTCAGTCTGGGAAAGCCCCTTAGTTTCTCCACCACCACATCTACAGTGCCCTCAAGCTATTGAGGCCATTGCCAGACTGGGATGTTTCACCCCCCCTCTCCAAACTCCCTACACACACACACGCGCACCCTTCCAAAACCCCTACACACACACACACACACACACACACATGCATGCACCCCTCCAAACCCCCTACACACACACACACACACACACACAAACGCACCCTTCCAAAACCCTACACACACACACACACACACACACACACACACCCTCCAAACCCCCTACACACACACACACACACACACACACACACACACACACGCCCCTCTGAGCACCGTACACACACACGCCCCTCTGAGCACCCTACACACACACACACCCCTCCAAACCCCCTACACACACACACATGCCCCTCCAAACCCCCTACACACACACACACATGCCCCTCCAAACCTCCTACACACACACATACACACTTTTTCCTGCAGGTTTAAGTTACCCTTTTCCCCACTTGTCCCCTCCTGCCAGACTCTGCGCTCCCATCCTGACCTCAGTGTCTGGTGCCGCATGCTCTGCATCCTCTGGAGCTAACCTCAGTGTCCCCAGACGGATGTGCTGCTGGAGTTAGAAATAGCACGCGACTCCCAGTGCTGCAGAAAGGGTCCCCTCCGCCTGCCTATCCCCTTCCTGCACCTTGTGCCTAGCATCTCACCCGCAGACTGCTGAAGTCACTAGTATCTGCCTCCCTCTGATGGAGAAAACAAGAATATTTCATGTTACACAGAGAGAGAGAAAAATACCAGATTCCCTTTTGGTGAGAGGTTTCCTATTAATGAGCAGAACAGATGAGGTGCCCTCCATGTTTATTTTTAATGTGGATTTTCCTGCATTGATGTAACACGCATAACAGTGGTTAAGTGATGCACTGTACAGGGCTTCCCAGAGGATTCAGGGGGCCTGGGGCAAAGCAATTTCGGGGGTCCCTTCCATAAAAAAAAGTTGCAATACTATAGTAACATGCATTTGGAAATGTAAAAAATAACCAGTGAAATACATTCAAAAATTATTTTTTAATAATTTGAAAATACACGAAATACATTATTTTAAAACATTAAATGCTTTAATGGTATGTATACATTTGCAATTACATAATGATCTGTTGCTGGGTGATGGTGATGGTTGGTGCCACTGGGGCTGCCTGGGGATGGCGCTACTGTTGCCCAGGGCTGGGTGGGGAGCTGGGCTCTGGGTCGGGGGGTGCCCGGCTCAGAGGGACTGGGCTCGGAGCTGGGGGTCAGGGCTGGGGGGGGGGATGGGGTCAGGGGGGTGCCCAGCTCAGAGGGGCTGGTCTCGGAGCTGGGGGTCAGGGATGGGGGGGGATGGGGTCGGGGCATGTCCGGCTCAGAGGGGCTGGGCTCGGAGCTGGGGGTCGGGGGGTGCCCGGCTCAGAGACGCTTACCATGCCGCTTACCCCCGCCTCAGCGAGCCGCGTTCAGGAGCTCCTGCCGCTCGGCCCGCCGGAGCTCGCAGCCCCGCCCCCTTACCACGTGGCTCCGAGCGGGAGGACCTCAGGCACCGCCCGAGCCACACCGCTGCAGCGCTGTCCAGGGCCGCTCCTGGACGCGGCGTGCTGAGGCACCAGGGGATGGGGGAAGGCGAACGCGGAGGCAGTGGGAGCCTCCGACATTCTTGTGGGGGGCCCTGCGGGGCCTGGGGCAAATTGCCCCACTTACACCCCTCTGGGCGGCCCTGGCACTGTAACATTGCAATCCTCAAAGTGGATTCTCAGCTCAAACTGCTGTGTGTGAGGACGCCAGCCCTAAGAATGGGAGCAATCCTCCAGCTTAAATAGTTAAAATCTTGACAAGTATCGTAGCCAGCCTCACTTTAGTCAGCACTAATCATCCCCGATTCACATAAACACCAGATCAACCCACACTTGTAAACAGGAGCTTAGGAACTACCAGGCCAGATGTGGCCCACGGTCCATCTGGTCCAGTATCCTGTCTCCAATAGTGACCAGTACCAGCTGCTTCAGGGGAAGGTGCAAAATCCCCTACCAGACAGCTATGGAGCAGGGCCGGCTCCAGGCACCAGCTTCTCAAGCAGGTGCTTGGGGCGGCCGCTCCGGAGGGGGGCGGCATGTCCAGGTATTCGGCGGCAATTCGGCGGACGGTCCCTCACTCCGCCTGGGAGCGAAGGACCTCCCGCCGAATTGCCGCCGCAGATCGCGATCGCGGCTTTTTTTTTTGTTTTTGTTTTGTTTTTGTTTTGTTTTGGCTGCTTGGGGCGGCCAAAACCCTGGAGCCGGCCCTGCTATGGAGTAACCTAGCCATAAGGGAAGAATCTTCCTAACCCTTATCAGTTAGGGGTTGACTTGTGCCCTGAAGTCTGAAAGTTGATATTCCTTATATTATTTTATCCCATCTAATATAAATTTGGGTATTCTTATTATTAATATAAATGTCAGATCCTTTTATCAATCCTGCTACACACTTGGACTCCATCATATCTTGTGGCAATGAGTTCCAAAGGTTAATGATCTACTGTGTTTTTTAAAAAACAGCCTTTCCTTTTACCAGTGTTAAATTCATCCCTTTTCAGTTGTATTGAATGCCCAAAACTATGCTGTGAAAATGTGGAGGGGAATTTAAACCCACAAAAGTCACTGTCATGTTAAGATAATTATAACAAAGCAAATAAAACTGTAATGTGCCAGCACAGTGTCTGTGATAATCTCCTGACAATACACACACAATAATAATACTCTTATAGCATGCTCCATCCAAGGATCTCAGAATGCTTCACAAATAGTCATTCAACCTTTTAGCAATCCTGTATATTATCCCTATTGTATGGATGGGGAAACCGAGGCTTGAAGTGACTTGCTTACGGTTACTCACAGGTTTGGTAGAGCATGCGTCCTGAGTCGCTACCCTGGTTTTTTAAACCGAAGACCATGTCCCCTCCCCTTGAGGCTCCTCTTTCCCCATTCAACCCTTCATACTCATGGGTGTGATTTTCCTAATGCTGGTTAATATCCGTTCTGGCTGTGAGAGACTGGGGCCACTGGGGCTGCAGAGTGAGTGTAGAGAGTTAGATTGGCACATTTCTTAGGGTCTGTCAGTGCCATCGCAGAAGGTTGGTTGTGTTTGAGTAGCAGAGGGGAAGATGATGAGAGGATGGACTGAGGTCTCCCAGTGGCCCCTGCAATCACTGATTGTGTGGGATACCCCAGCCTGGTCCTGACAGATTATCCTTGCTCAATGAGCCAGGGTTCTGCAACACCCTCCCCAAATATACCAGGGAGGGAAGCTCCTCCCCAACCCCAAACCTAGGAGGAGTCAAACCCCATGCGCAAGTCGCACTGTCATTGGCAGCGGATACCAAAGGGCAATCACCCTACAGGAAATGAATCTCTGTATTCCCTCGGTAGGTGGATCTGCTGCGTCCCATGATCCTTCACGGCATAAAGACCCAGGGGGCCCGGCAAAAGCTCTCCAGCCTCTACATCTCCCAGTTCATCATCTTCTATGGCCTTGATGGGGAGAGATGGAAGAGATACAAGGGGAACGCCACCAGCTCCCAGATGGTGAGTAAAGGAGAGAGAGTAGGATCTGAAAAGGATGCTGCATCTTTCTAGAACTGACTGATAGGACAGGATGTGATGAAGGCAGGCATCCTGTCTTCTGCAGCGGCCTGAACCCCCTTCAATTCATACAATGCTATCTCAGGAGGTCCTGTGGCACCTTTAAGACTAACAGAAGTATTGGGAGCATAAGCTTTCGTGGGTAAGAACCTCACTTCTTCAGATGCAAGATGCACTTTTTCTTGCATCTGAAGAAGTGAGATTCTTACCCACGAAAGCTTATGCTCCCAATACTTCTGTTAGTCTTAAAGGTGCCACAGGACCCTCTGTTGCTTTTTACAGATTCAGACTAACACGGCTACCCCTCTGATACTATCTCAGGGGGTAAATATCTTCCTGATCCCAGCAGGTGATAAGTTTATACCCTGAAGCATGAGGATTCATTGCTCCAGTAATTGCATCCTAGTTCATGTCATGGCAGATGTTTATGTCCATATAAGTATCTGACCATTTGTAAACCTACTCTTCAGTGACATCATGTGGCAGTGAGTTCCAGAGGTTAATTTTGGGTTGTGTATAATAGTATTTCTTTGTATCCATTTGAATGGTGTTTCATATTTATTTCACTGAGCCCTTATCCTTGTATTATGAAGCTGGTAAGGTTAATAAGTGCCAGACTGGAGTGACCGTCTCCTTGCCACTCCTTATTTTGTAGACCTCTGTCCTCTTCCTTCTGCATGCGCTGGAGTAACAGGGCCCCATCTCTTCCCTTCCTGCAGGTGTTCTTTGGGAATGTGGATGCAACGGAGGTGAAAGATAATCGTTTCAACCCGCCAATCATAGCCCGGTATATCCGCCTCCACCCCACACACTACAGCATTCGGACCACTCTGCGCATGGAACTCATTGGCTGTGATCTGAACAGTAAGTCCCACCATGAGGCCCTCTGTTTCTGGCTCCTCCTCATGCCCTCTAAAATCTAACACTGGAGCAGAGGGGGGCAAGGGCCTTCAGGCGCTAAATTATCAACTCCCGCTGATTTCAGCGAGAGACAAAGGTGCTCAGGGCCTGGCAGGGTTAGACCACGTTGGTGGCGGGGCTGGCACCAGACACACCAAGATTAGCTGCGGGGGACAGGAAGAGGGAGTGACATCTGGTAGGTAACTGATGCTTGAAAATCTCCTTATTGGCTGATGGCTATGGCTATCCTGGGAAGAGCACAGAGCTAGCTCTCGGTGCTGATGCAGCAGCTGTGGGTGGGTGTGTTAGCCACGCTGAGAACGCTCTCCTAGAAAGAGTGTCTGATCCTCACCTGTTTTAAGGCTGTGCTTGGAACCCTGTTTGCTTTTGGTTTTTAGTCAGCTGCCATTTCAGTCTAGGGGAGTGATGGGGAGCAGGTGAGCGGATGGAGTCTTCCCTCCCACACACACTGGGACTGGATATGTGAGGCATGTTGGGGAGTAACGGACATTTCCTTCTGAGTGACTCAAGGAGAACAGCTCCCCCCCCCCCCCAGTGAGAGCAGGTTGGAGGGAGCAGGAGCTGCTTTGGGTGTTGGGTGTGTGTCCCATGCACAGGACTGTTCTGGAGACGTGGGAGCTGGGCTGGCGGGGGACGGCAGAAGCTGAGATATAGCCAGGTAAGGTACGTGCACAGCAGGACTGTGACAGCTGGTCTTGATGTGATAATAGATGCTGCTTCCTATATGTTGGCCAGTAGGCCACCAAATGTGAGTAATGGGCAACCAGAAGGCATCTTGATTTCTATTGCTTCAACTCTCTTCCAGGCTGCTCTATGCCCTTAGGAATGGAGAACAAAAGTATCTCCAACCAGCAGATCTCTGCCTCCTCCTACAGCGAGAACATGTTCTCCAGCTGGGCTCCCTCCCAAGCCCGACTTAACCTGCAGGAGAGGAGTAATGCCTGGAAGCCAAAGGTAACCACGAGGCATTAAATGGGGGTTTCCCAGCTCGCAGGAGCACTGAGCTAGTGACAGAGCACTAACTCGCCACACTCCCCGCCTCTCCCGACAGGAGTCCCTGTGGAGAACGGTAGAGGAGCAGTAGTTGTGGGTCAATCATAGCTGCTCCAGTCTGAGCAGGAGGCTCTGTATGGTAGGGTGCAGGAGGTCTGGCTGTGGGACAGATCATAACTACTCCAGTTTTGGCCTCTCCCAGCAGGAGGCACTACAGAGATGAGAGTAGGAACAGTGAGTACACTTAGCCTGAGCTGTGATCCCTGGCCTGATGTTCAGAAATGTTGAGCACTCACCATTCGCGCCCACTGACATTAGTGGGACCTGCAGGGCCTCAGCCCCTCTGAGAGTGAGGCCAGTTGAGTTCAAAGTCTCTTTGGATCCAGCAGCTCCTTGTAGAACATTTAGACCCCATCCACAATACAAGTAAACTGTGACTGCGACACTCTCGTCTGCCATGCTTACAACACACCATGCTGAGTTGAGTCCACACAGCAGCCTTTTTCACAACACATGTATCTCCAATGGATTTATGCATCTGCATCAATCATGCTCCGTGCCGTGTTTGTATCATGGCGCTGTGGGAAAATCAGGGTAGCTATCCCACAATGCCTCAGCAGAGCACATGAAGCAATGCATTTTGGGATGCCCTACTGCAAAGAGACTGGGAAGGAGGG
Source organism: Emys orbicularis (assembly GCF_028017835.1). NCBI lineage: Eukaryota > Metazoa > Chordata > Testudines > Emydidae > Emys > Emys orbicularis. The sequence continues at coordinate 46,985,251 of NC_088691.1, forward strand.
CTGGACAACCAGGTGACACAGACGCTGTCAGGAGATCCTACCCACACAAGGAAATAAGTGTCCTCACTTGGTTCAAGGAGCATGCCATGTGCCAATCTAGCAGGGCAACACCTGGTTAGCTGAGATTGTTCTGAAGTTTTAGCACTAACCATGTCCAGAGATGGTTACCAACTTGGCTCAAGGTTACAGCATAGAAAAGGCTTTGGCCTGTTCGCTCCCTGGAGCTGAGAACATTCTTAGAGCAGTGGGAGGGACTGGACATGCCTAAGTAAAAGTTCTGACATGTTGAGAGCTGAGGGGACTGCGTGCACCATGTCTGGTGGGTATTTCCAAAGGGGTCATGAAGGCTGGTGTGTCATTCCCCAGGTGAACAGCCCCAATGAGTGGCTGCAGGTGGACTTTGAGAAGATCATGAGGGTCACTGGAATTGTAACCCAGGGCGCCAAAAACATCTTCAGTAACATGTTTGTGAAGGAGTTTGCTGTCTCCAGCAGTCAGGATGGCTCGTGCTGGACTCCAGTTCTCCAGGATGGTGAGGAGAAGGTAAACAGAGCCAGGCTGGTGCATGGGGGACCAGGGAAAGCCCAAGGGATCACAGACACTGGTACTCAGGGCCGTCCTTAGGCATACACAGCTATGCTGCCTAGGACACCCGAAAATAAGGGGCACCTGGCCCTAGGTCTTAGTGTCCACCCTCCCGCCTCTTCCTATCCCTGTTCTGACCCTTCCTGCAGGCTCCCACCACAGCTGGCTGCTGCAGCCTGGTGAGCCTTCCTCTGGAAGGGATCTAGTACTTAAAAGTGAAAAAGCCTTCCAGCCTGCCAGACCTATTAGCACGACACTGAAACTGTTAAAGAGCCATTCAAGTGGTAATGAAGCCATTTAACAGGCATTTGCCAATCCCCAGGTATATACTGTCAGTTTCTGGATTTACTGACAAAAACAGTTGTGCATTACTGTAATATTTACTCAGAACAGGTTAGTCTACAGGACCTTAGTTTAAAATTTGCTTTAAAAATATTTCATTAGTGTGTTGCTGAAGATTATAAAATCACATCTCTAAAAAAGCCTTGCATAGATTTTTAGATGCACAATCCGAGTATTCATCTTTAGCCTTAAATGCATATAGTTTTTTAAATAAATCCTTCTAAAGACCACCCTTATCTAAAATACACATGCGAGCCTGGGCTGCCGTCGGGCATAGGGGCACCAGTTTAATAATACTGCATAGGGCCTCATAAATCCTAAGGATGGCCCTGCTGGTACTCCTGGGCTCACACTTGGAGAGGGGCTGGCAACCTCTCTGTATCTTTATTTAACCAACAGCAACTCCTGGGGCTTTTGTCATTGGCAACTCAAGGGCCACTTGGCAGTAATGTGCTGCCAGGGTTGTGATGTTGTCTCTTTGGATGGAGCAATTAGAGGGGTTTTTCTGCTAGGATGAGAAGTCGGTGCTAGGTGTCAGGACTGTTCTTGGTGCAATCCTGTTTATGTACCAAGAACGCACACAAAGTCCTGGTTCTCTGAAAAGGTAGAAAGAAACAACAGTAGGCAGTTTCTTGGCTGTAAAATTCCCATGTCTGCCCCTCCAGTAGGGGACCACTCACTCATTCCCAAATACCGGACATTCCAGTACTTCTGGGAATGGCATGACCCCACCCCTGCCAGCATGACCCCACCCCCACTGGCTTGACCTTGGATGCACCGTGCACACAAGGTCATGCTGCATTGGGCAGCGGGGGACATGCCATTGTTAAGAGCACACTGCTCTTCAGATGAGCGTCTCCCATCTGAACAAAACCACATCTGTTTTTTTCTGTGCGGAAGTGGGACATACCCTAAAAAGCAGGACTGTCTGTCTGGTTTAATACTGGACAATTGGGTTCTTACCCTTCAGTGAGCTAAGCTTCCTCCCAGGATCACATTCACAGCTTCTCCAGTCATCCTGCAGGCTTTCTTTCGCTAACACACACAGGCTTCCAAACCAGTCTGAGTCTCCTAGCCCCTGAGTTTGTACTCAGTCCACTGAACTGCCAAGTACTTTGGGCAGGTCCTCCATTGTCTCTCCTACATAAAGTGACTTATTTGCTCCTTCCATTGAGCCTGAAAAAGAGCACTTGGCACAGCCATTGGATCAGACTCATTAGTCAGAGCCATTAGTAGCTTTCAGCATAACAATGAGGGGCTCCTCCCAAAACAGCCCCCCTCAGCCAGCTGTAAACCCCTATTCCAGGGTGAGAGCTGATTTACACTAGAAAATTAGTCAAACGTTGCTCAGGAGTGTGAAAAATCCTTGAATGACCAATTAAGCCAACCTAAAAGTCCCTCTGTAGACAGCACTAAGGCATGTCTACACTACAAAATTATGTCGACCTAAGAGCAGGTCTACATTACAAATTTACATTGGCGCAGCTGCAGCACGTCTGGCAAAGATGCTCTAAGCCGATGGGAGAGAACTCTCCTGTCAGCTTAATAATTCCACCTCCGTGAAAGGCGGTCACTGTGTCGGCGGGAGAACCTCTCCCCTTGACATAGCGCTGTCTATACAGGTTGGCAGAATACGTCGCTCGGGGGCGGTATTTTTCACGTAGTTATACCGAAGTAAGTATGTAGTGTAGACCAAGCCTTAGTTACATTGGCATACACAGTAATTAAATCACTTTTGCTCCTTGTGTTGGCAGTGCGCGTCCTCCCCAGGAGCGCTTGTACCAGTTGTACTGTCAGTGTGGGGCATTGTGGTATGGCTTGTGAAAGCCAGTAACAGTCAGTGTAAGCTCCACATTGACCTGGGTCAACCTAACTACATCAACATTGACTCTACGCCTCTTGCGGAGTCAGCGTAATGGAGCAGTTACATCAATGGGAGCAAAATGTTAGTGTAGACACTTAGAGTTAGGTCAAGCTGCCTTGTGTGTGTCTGCCTAACTCTGTAGTGTAGACCAGGCCTAAGTCAACGGATGAATTCTGCCGTCGACCTAGCTACAGCCTCTCGGAGAGGTGGATTTACTACAGTGATTGGAGAACCCCTCCCATCAGTGAAGGTGCTGTCTACACTGAAGCACTACGTTGCTTTAAAGGGCAGACATAGTCTGAATGTGCTGCAGGGTACTATGGGACTCAGGTAATTTATCTGCTCTTCCACTGAAACAAAACTGTCTTCTCAGGGCACTAGTCAAGGAGAGATGCAGCAGCCCCACTTGGCAAACAAACATCTCCTGAGTTGCACTTGCTAGGAGTGCCTAGGGTGGTTGCTGCATGTGGATAGCATAGCACAGTGCTGCTGGAGGCAGAGGGTGGGTAACCTTGTTGCAGGGCTGGGCATATTCTTCCCCATTTGAAAATGTCTCACCCAAACCAAAACTTTTCCGTTTGTTCCAAAGATTTTCTAACCCTTTAAAAATAAAATTGAAGCAAAATTTGAAACAAAAAATCATTTTGAATCGAAATATCTATTTTCCATTTTTTTGCATTTTTTTTCTTGACCAAAACAATGCAGAGAATTTGACACAAATGCATGAAATATTTCTGTCGACCCAATTATCCAGTTTTAGGTGAGAAAGAGTTTTGTCCGAAAAGTTTTGCCCAGCTCTAAGGTATGGTTTCCTGCCATTGTGCCCGTTGGTGCTTGCTCCGGGGTGAAGCCTTGCGGTGGGGCAGAATTCCACCAGCCCTGCTTGTAACTACCCTTGTGCCACCTGGCCCATCAGAAAGCAAAGTACAGGGACTTGTTGAAAACACGCATCACCCCCAAATTAGAAACCTGCAGGCCAGAATAAGGGGCTTGGTAAAATCCTGACTGTGCAATGGCCCAGGGGGATGGGGATAATGGAGGAGAACTGGTTACCGTGTGTGCTGCAGCAGCTGGGAGATGGGACGAACTCATGATACAGCGACATGGATGATTTAGTTGGGGATTGGTCCTGCTTTGAGCGGGGGGTTGGACTAGATGACCTCCTGAGGTCCCTTCCAACCCTGATATCTATGATTCTATGAACAGTCTATTAGTATGTGTGTTCCCTCTGTGTATAAGAATCATAGAATCATAGACCCAGAGAGTTAGAAGGGACCACAGGGGCCATCTGGTCTAACCCCCTGTCAAGATGCAGGATTTGTTGTGTCTAAACTATCCAAGACAGATGGCTCCAGCCTCCTTTTGAAAACCTCCAGTGAAGGAGCTTCCACAACCTCCCGAGGCGTCTGTTCCATTGTCCTAATGTTCATACAGCTAGAAAGTTTCTCCTGAGATTTAATCTAAATCTTCTCTGCTGTAGTTTGAACCCGTTGCCTCTTGTCCTGGGTGACCAGATGTCCCGATATTTAGGCGTTTGTCCTGATGTCCCGATATGTCGCGGCACTCCGCTTTTTTTTTTTTGCTCCGCCAGCGACCCCCTCAATGTCCCGATATTTTCTTCCTCTCATCTGGTCACCCTATGTCCTGCCCTCTGTGGCAAGAGAGAACAATTTTTCTCCATCTTTGTAATGGCAGCTTTCAAATATTTCGCACCCCCCCCCCCCCCCGCAATCTCCTCTCTTCCAAACTAAACATATGCAGTTCCTGCAGCCTTTGCTCATACAGCTTACATTCCATCCCTTTGATTATCTTTGTTGCTCGCCTCTGGATCCCTTCCAGTTTCGCTACATCCTTTCTATACATTGGTGACCAAAACTGGACAGTAGAGCAGTACTGTCACCTCCCATGACTTGCATGCTATGCCTCTGTTAATGCAACCTAAAATTGCATTTTTTTGCAACAGCATCGCATTGCTGACTTATGTTGAGGTTGTGATCCACCACAGCTCCCCGATCCTTCTCAGCAGTGCTGCTGCCAAGCCAGTTATCCACCATTCTGTATCTGTGCATTTGGTTTTTCTTTCCTAAGTGTAGCACTTTCCATTTGTCTTTGCTGAATTTCATTTTGTTCTCTAATTTATCAAGATCCCTCTGAATTTTAGCTCTATCCTCCAAAGTGTTGGCACCCGCCCCCCAGCTTTGTGTCATCTGCACATTTGATCAGTATGCTCTCTATACCTACATCCAGGTCATTAATAAAGATGTTAAACACCACCCCATACACTGCCTCCCCATATATTAGACCTGGGCTGTAACTGAATGATAGAGAAAGCCTATTAGAGCAATTAGCTGTCTGCACCCAACGCAGTGCAGAACTGATTCCTCTAGTTTATTCTCCAGATCTTTTCCTGTTTATTTTTAAATTTCCCAAGTGATGAAGCTTCTACTCCTTTCCTTGGGAATCTCTGCTTCAATCTGATAGACCTGCTGTTTAGAACCCTCCTCTTCCGCTATGTTCCTTTGCTTCCTTTCTTCCCACTCCTCACAGGTATATCCTCTGCTTGCACCACCTGAAATAATTCCCCTCCCATGCCCTTCAGATACAGGGATCGCCTTCCTTAGCATTGTCCTACCCAGGGCCGGCTCCAGGCACCAGTGAAGGAAGCAGGTGCTTGGGGCGGCCAATGGAAAGTGGCAGCACGTCCGGGTCTTCAGCGGGAATTCGGCGGTGGGTCCCTCAGTAGAGAGGGAGCGAAGGACCTGCCACCAAATTGCCGCCGAAGAATGAAGCGGCATGACTGAGCTGCTGCCGAAGTGCCGCCGATCGGCTTTATCTTTTTTTTTTTTCTTTTTTTTTCGCTTCGCCACTTGGGGCGGCAAAAAAGCTGGAGCCGGCCCTGGTCCTACCCCCAGCTGAGTGAGATTCCCCCCTAGAGTAACTCCACTGACATCCAGGGGCTGGTTCCTGGGATGAATCTCTGAATCTTTCCCCACTGAAGGAGTGAGCAGCCCTGACATGGCAGAGCAGAGAAAGTGCCAACAATTTCTTCCTCCTTTCAGATCTTCAAGGGCAACCAAAATCACTTCAGCACCGTGGTGAACTCCCTGGATCCTCCGCTCTTTGCCCGGTATCTAAGGATACACCCCCGCCGGTGGCAAAACCACATTGCCCTGAGGACGGAGTTCTTAGGCTGCGACACCCAGCAAACATACTGATGGGCTGACAGCTTTGGATTAAAGGACCTAGCTTTGGCTGGACACTGAACCGTCACCAAGCCTGGAGCGAACCAAAGAGGAAGATCTTCCAAAGCCCATAAGAAGGGCCACATTCACTGCAGGTCTAAGCAGAAGCAGCACCGTTCACTTCAGTGGAGTTTCATGCATTTACACTAGCTGGGTTGGGAATGTGGCACAGAGCACTCCAAGTGGTCGGAAGAAAGGATCCTGCAAAGGTTTATGGGTCGCCTGCCCTTCCCATCTTTCTCTTTCTCATATACTGTGTGCCATATAGTCGGAGCATAGCACTAAATAATTAAACAGTAATTTTCCAGCAAACATCTGCCGCCACCCTCCCACCCCCCACCTCTCTTCCCCAGGCTCAGCCAGCCTTGAAATCCCCATGGGGCTTAGAGTCAGCATTCATAGCAGCTAATAATTAATTAGCCACTGAGGTCTGCTTCATTATTTTCCATAAACTCTCAGTGACCTGGCCCTGGCCCCAGCATGAGCGATTGAGGGTGTGGTCTGGAGGGAGAGATAAGAACGTCACCCAAGGGCCACGTTTTGCAATCAGCTGGGGTTCAGCGCACCCAGCGGCCCCTGCCAGAGTCCAGGCTGGGGCTGTGCTAGCTAGGCAGAATGCCTGAAGCCAGTGGCCATGCAGCCTGACTCAGGGCTGTGGGATTTGTCCCACATGCCCTTTTGTTTCCCTTCCTTTGCTGAGTCAGTAGTGCTCCTGCACTGTCATAGCCCAGTGCCACCATTCTGTCTTCCGCAAGTTGCTCTCTTGTTGGCAGTCATCTCCTGGAGCAAACCCTCCTCCTCCTGGGGCTTTTCTCCCTTTCTGTGCTCACGGTAGCCTGCTATGGGACTTTGGCCCCTCATGTGCTGATACCACGAAGAGTGCAGCCCAGGCAGGCTCTCAGATTGTCACAAACAAGGATACTTCCTGTCGCACACACGTACCCACCCCTGCCCAGATGCCAAGGATTCAGGGGGAAGGGGGTGCAGGGGTGAGAGTACAGGGCAGCGAGATGGAGGGGGAGCTCCCTCCCCTCTCCCTGGCTTGGAGCTCCCTGTCGCATTAGGTCTCAGGCTGACCCTTTGGGTGAGAGTGGGTGCCTGGCTCACCTCTTACATAGTTCTCTGGTGCGGTTCTGAGGTGCTCCCTTCCATTGGTGCCGTGTAAGCAGGCCTGCCCCCTGCCAGGGGATGGCAAGCAGGCCAGACAAAAGAAAACTAGTTCCACGGCCCTTGCCTCATGCGCGGGAGAGGGGAGCAGGCTTTCAGCGCGGCAGGCTGTTGCAGCTCCCACTCTCCTGCGTGGCTAAACAGGGTCTCAACAGCAATAACAGCCCAGAGGGCTGAGGCGAGTGGTGCATGCACATCATGCTCCAGCTACTAACAACACAGTGCCCTAGTCTGGTTTGGGTGGTACCCAGTTCCCTGCATTCCTCCCTTTTATAGACCCTTGTTAGGGTCTGACAGGCCTCATAGATGGGCTTGGGTAGGGGCTGGTCCTTAACCCCCTCTTGACTGGTGTGTGTGGAGGGTCAACTCTGTCTCCCACAACTCCCTCCCCCCACAGCTGGATAGTGACGTGAGAGCTCCCCCTTTTGTTTCAATCTACTTTAACCAAGGCAAGTGTTGGGAAGGGAAGGTGGGGTGATGTCATAAAAGCAGCAGGGTTCCACATGGCAGCTTTAGAACCCAGAATGGGAGACTCCAAGATCAGATGTGATCAGGTGTGTGTGTGTGTGTGTGCATGCGCACACGCACATGTCCTCTGGAGCTGTCACTCTGCAGTTTGGCCATCATCTGGAACCAGAAGCCTGATTTGTTCCCCTGGGGCTTGGCCTCACTGCCCTAGGGCTGCCTCTGACAGTGAGTGCCTGGTAATTTGCTCTGTACAAAAATGTTTTTACGGACCTGATGGCCTGACAGTAAGAGGGTCTTAGTCCTTGCTCTGTAATGTATTGTATTGCCCTGGTAAAAGATGAGAAATACAGCCTAGACATTCTGGAGTTCATTGGTACCTCTCTGTGTGCGTGTGTGTGCGTATATGTGTGTGCAGGTACAGATGTGTGTGCATGTGTATGTGTGGGACAATGATTTTCCTGGGGACTGTAATAACAGCTCTTTGCATGGGCGGCGTAGCGAGATTCCAATATGTTGCTGGCCAGCCAGGACAGCCACTCCCTTGGAGGAAAGCAACACAAAGCTTGAAGCAGGTTGGTCTCAATGGAGGAATGTCTTTCCGTGCCACTGGGTGACTTGTGGACTGTGAGCTGGGCTGTAATAGACAGTGATAAATGTTCCCTACAGCAGTGCTAGCTCAATGGCACAAGGCAGCAGGACAGTCAAAGAGTATCTTCAGTGGGTCCTAGAGACCCTAACAAGGATGACAGGCCTGAAGACTAGGCCTGCCAGCTGGTGGAGGCACATGGGACATCCATCCTCTGTGCCCTAACACTTCACTCTTGTGAGCGGTCAGCTGGGGATCAAAACACACAAGCATCCTGCTCTTACAGTGCTGCACAGGGTAGGATTCCTGTGTATTTCAATAGGCATGAAGGGTGTGCGATCGCACAGACCGTCAGTGCATCCCCCTGGTATCCCACATTCAGCAGCAGCAGCCAATATCTGACACTTCAGCTGACAGGAGGATCCAAACATAATGCCCCCAGGTGGTGCTGCATTTCTGTATGTGAGCGGCCAGAGGATCCCTTCCTCGCTGGCCCCTGCAGTGACTATTGCCCAGAGCAGGAGATCCGATTACCCTTCAGCCCAACTGCATCATCACAATAACAACCTGCTCACGGGAACAGAGTGACCAGACTGAAGGACGACTTCTCATGCTCATCAGAGCAAGGAACTCCTGCCTGTGTGGCTGATGGCGTGGATCTTAACAGGGTCATTGCCCTCATTAGGGGAAACAAAGAGCACTTCAAACTCAGGGCTGGAAAGCTAAGAAGGACTCGGAACAGTCCGTCTCTCAGTGGCTTGCAAGCTGATTTTATCTTTTATTTTAGGAACAGGAGACCAAACAATGCCCCTTTCCAAGGTGATTTTTCCAGAACCCAGAGCAGCTGCAGGATATACACTGAATCCAGGCATTCTAACTCACTCAGTGTCAGAACACAGCTGACTAGGGCCACTGCACTGCTCAGTGATTTGCTCCATGATACCCTTCCATGATGGACCACCCTCCTCATATGAATCAGCAGCTCACAAACTAGTGCCAAAGAAACCCTGGGTGCCATCTGACATGCCCTGCAGGGATCCATCCTGCACTGGCAGAGACATGGACCAGATGGCTAGGCAGCTCTGTAGTTCCTGTCATTGTACTAAGCGACCCTGGGGGGAAAGTGGGGTTGGGTCCCCTGGGAAGTGTGGCCTACTTTAGAGTGACAGGTACCTCCTCCAATGATAAGCCTGCCCTTGCCAGCTGTGTTCTGAAGCTATTAGACTAGAGCCTGGTCTTCCTGTTCCATATAGTCACTGCAGCTTTCTTGGCATTGGTAAAATCAGCTGGAAAGGGGCCAGGAGGCCAAAATGGTTGGTCTTGGCTTGGAAGGGGGCAGTGGCAGAATCAAGGTGTGAGGGGATATAATCAGGGGCATCTGTGGAGAATGGGCCAATCCACTCAATCCCACCAGCCTCCACCACTGGCACATCCCAGAGCCGGTATCTGCCTCTCTTTTGTGAAGCCAGGGTCTCTTGGGCTGCAGGGCTAGTGAGACGCATTGAAAGGATAGTGGTGCTCTCTCGCCAGCTTCATCCTGCTCAAAGCAGGAGTCACAACTCGCTGCCCTCATCCCAGATGCTGAGTTTTTAAAATATAGTGGTAAAGAGATTTAAAAGAATCAATCAATTGGACAGAAGGTCAACCCAGGAAGTGTCCAGTCTGGAGTGTTCCCAAAGTATGAAGCCAGCCTTGAAATTCCAGGCAGCAGGGTATCAACAGGGAAACTGCAGTCCATGGGAAAAGTCACAAGTCCCCTGCAGCAACTCCAGCTGCCCAGAAGTCAAGTGACTCAGTAATGGCTGTGGAGTGCTGGATTGTGGGCGGTGGATTTGTAAAGCCTTACAGGCTCCTGGACTAGTTTCCAGAACTCTCTCTTTAAATGTATCTTCTTCCCCGGGAATGGAAACAAGACCTGGTTTCCCCTTGCCATATGAGGCAGAGCTCCCCAAATCCCCAGCCCCTATGTCATCTCAAAACAAGAATTCAAAGGTTCTGCAGAGTTAAAGGGCCAGATCCTCCGCTAATGTAAATTGTCGTAGCTTTGTTGCCTTCAGTAGAATGGTGCCACACAGTTTACACCAGCTGAGGGTCTGATCCGAAGTGCTTGCATGGTGTAAACTGGTAGCAAGTGCAAACAGTGCAATTAGGTTAATTTGGGGAGAGAGGGTCTTTCCTGCAACAGCATCTCAGGATTACAGAAACCTACTCAGTTTAGGGTCAGGGGAGTCTGATAAACTGTGTTACGAAATAAACCCTGGTCATTCTGTCAAGAAACAGCCTGGAGGGATTATCCATCACCTGGGAGCTTCTCCCACAAAGCCATATGTCAAGTTATCCATTTCCCTCTTTTCTAGCCTCTCTCTGTCTTTCGGCCTCTTCTTCCTCTCTTCTCACTCTCTCCTTTTTTCTTGGTGGCTGATCTTGCTTAGACTTCAGGTATCCATGTGAGTAATTCGGTTCCAAACAGCAAACCCAAACCCTTTGCTGCTTGGTGCTGCACTACTGGTGGATTTTGGCCCCACAGGAGTATCACATAGGGCTCATCAGAGGCGTAGAGCTGGTATATTGGCTCCTACATCACCCCTACTCCTATCTGCCAGCACAGGGGGCATAAGAGGTATTTTGTACACCCGGTATTGTTTACAACTGCCTTCAGGTTGTTCTAAATTATGCCAGGGAATTGGCTTGTCAACGCAGCTGGCCCAGGATTGGGAGAGCGCAAAGACCACCTTTGCAACTACCTCTTGAGCTGCAACAGCCACAGCTTGAGGATCTGGGTCATAGTCACTCATGTGACACAGAACTACCCTGTCTATTGCTTATGCACAGGCCACCCTGAGTCCTGCCAAGAGGCCAGTGACCTTTTTCTGGGTGTCTTTGCTTTGGGCTTTTATTCCTCTCCCTCAATACATTTTAATTTCTTAAAGCATTTAAAAAGAAAAAAATTTCCCCCACACTGAAAGGCACCAAAATAAACATTTGTTACAATGTCAAAATGCTGGCTAAAAAGGGCCTTTTCCCCCAAATAAAATGGCAAATGACAAGAGAATCAGGGCAAAAATGGCTTCATCTGTTTTTTAAGTTCAGGCTTGACAAAGCCCTGGCTGGGATGATTTAGTTGGGGATTGGTCCTGCTTTGAGCAGGGGGCTGGACTAGATGACCTTCTGAGGTCCCTTCCAACCCCAATATTCTATGATTCTATCTCTTGGTCAGGACTCTAGAAACAGCAGAATCCAGACCCAGCCATCCCTGGGAGCCCCTGCAGGTCCAGGAAATTGACCACATGGGGTACATCTGGGAACCCAGCAGGCCCAGGAAATCGATCGCCTGTGGTACACCAAGGGGCCCTGTAGGCCCAGGAAACTGACCAGGTGGGGGACACTTATCTGACCCTAACAGACTCCCAGGAAGGCATAACCCACCCCCAAGTTCCTTCCTGTTATATCCCGAAAGGAAATTACTTTTCAACCTAAAATGTGCTGCTCATTTCAATCCTGTGCATGAGCAGGAAGCACACTGTCCAGGGGAGACACTTGATACTGGTAATGTCAAACCCTGCTGCTGTAACAGTGGATTCTCAACACCAATTCTATGAAAACAGATATGGGAGACTGATGTAAAGGGACAATTAACATTAATTAGCAACAATTTGTTATTCCCAGAATGAATCCCATGCTGCATAAAATCGATCACTTGATTATTACCTTTTCTGTTCATTCCCTCTGAAGCACCTGGCATTGGCCACAGTTGGAAGACAGGACATTGGGTTAGATGGACCGTTGGTCTGACCCAGTATGGCTAGTCTTATGTTTTTACAAAATACAGAACCAGACCCAAAAATGGGAAACAACCCGGAGGGGGGGGGGGCAGTGTAGCCTAGTGAATAGGACACTTAACTAGGAGCTGGGGTCAATTCCCACCCTACACTGATCTGCTGGGTGACCTTGGGCAAGTCACTTCCCCACTCTGTGCCTCAGTTTCCTTTTCTGTAAAATGGGGATCATGGCATTGCCCTTCTGTGTAGAGTACAGCTGAAAAGCGCTATAGAAGAGCTCAGGATTATTATTATTACATGTATCCAGGTACTTACAAGCCCCATCTGAGCCCCTCAAGTATTCATTCTCACAAAACCTCCATCAGGTGGGGCAGTGCTATTATCTCCACTTTACAGGGGGTGGGGAACCATGGCAGAGAGAGACAAAGTGACCTATCCAAGCCTATGGCAGAGCCAGGAATTGAATCCAGCCCAGTACTTTAACTACACGATCAGCCTTCTCCTTGTATGAGCTGAATCAGGGGGCTGTTAATTACACTGAAGATCCCCCATGCTGTCTGAACATATTTAATGCCCCTATGAGTATCAGATATCTGAGAAGTCATTGTCCGTTGGATCTTCCATGCAGCATCTGCAGCTTGTGGGGGACAGGGTAAAGAGGACGCACTGCTGTTGTTTGGCAACTTGCGTCTCCCAGCAATATTTGTAATGCTCAGATGCAGTGTCAATTTAATATCAGATATATTCTCTGTTGGGGGACTCCATTCGCCTCTGGCAGGGGTGTGGACTGGCTGATTCAATAGGTTCTTTTCTATCTTGGCTATGATCCTAATGGTTCTCTTCATATTTCAGAGTAATTCTCCTCTTCCCTGCTGTTTATACCATGGTTAGCTGCAGGATTGTAGTTTGCTCTTTGCATTTATAGGCTCCCACAGCAGTATTTTCATTGTTATGAGCCTGTCTCATGCACTATTAGGATAAGGGAAGCATGAATCCAAACAGCCCTTCTTCCCCTAGGGATGCACAAGAAAGTCTTTATACGTGCTCATAATAGCACAGTTCCTAGCTATGCCTGCAATCAGATGACAAGGTGTGATTCCATGGATCATTCTGTAGACATCCAAATCCTGGATCCAGACTTCCCCAAACAGTGGGGATGTTGGAATCCCAGCTTTATAGCTCAGGCCTTGCCTCTATATTTATAAATTCAGAATCTTTCTTAGTGAGATGCTCTTTCTAGCAAGAATACACTTAAGAGCCCGTCTGACTGGCTAGCCAGGGAGTAGAGAATTAAGGGACTACTTTCAAATGTGGGCTGCAATTTGCACCCACTTAAGCCTGCATGAGCGCATCCAAACAGGCGCTACAGGCACAGTTGTGCATTATTTGGGCCTGTTCCAAAGGCCACTGAAATCAGTGGAAAGGTTCCCACTGACATCGCTGGGCTTTGGATCAGGCCCTGTGTGAACAGTTACTCACCAGCATGTTGGGCTCATACCAGTTTTTCTGCTGTAATAAAGGGAATGGGTTTGGGAAATTTTCCCCTTAGTAACTGACGAGTCTTTTCTCAGAATAACACAACCCCAACCTGTTTACACTTTTCAGTCTTCTTGTGGTCAAAGGATGCCTAAAGATCAAGACTAGAGCAAGGGCAAGCATGTGAGGGGCCAGGCGGAACCAGGTGAAGAGAATCCAGCCCTGTGAGAAGTCCCCTGGCAGGAAGAAGCCATGGCACTGCTGTTGCACAAGGCTGCGTTTCCTCTGCTGGTCCAGCTGATTGCCTCTGCCTCCTGCTACCAGTCCACCTCCAAGCCTGAGGTCATCTCCCACCCACCCAGGTACCTCTTCAGGATCAGAGAGCGGGGAGCCCAGAAACCAGTCCCAGGAAGACTTCTGACTTGGCAGGAGAAGGGGAAAGTTTACCCCTTTGCTGTGGGAGAGAGAGGAGGGTCAGGCCAGGAAATCCAACGTAAGTAGCAAAAGCAGCAGCTAAAGCCAAATTATGTAGAGACAGGCCTCATGCCTCCAGCTCTATGGGCTGGAAGTAGAGAATGGTACTGCCAGATCCATTGGTAGTGCTCATAGATGACGTATTTTTAACCCCCCCCTCTCCCGGTGTCTGGGATCTGCAGACTGAGGTACATGATGGATGTGAGGCTTATTGTTCCCTTGGAGTCAGTTCAGTGCTGGAGAAAGGGACAGGATTTGCAGCCCTGAAACTATAAATTCTCAGTGTATCCATAAGAGCATCTACAGGACTGGCCCTAGCTATGTACTCCAACTTGGACCTGAGAGGAACCAGTTTTAGGGACAAGAGAGGAGTTCAGTCACCATGATCCATTCAGCTCTTGGTCACTCTGCTAAAACTGCTGCCAAGGGCGGGGGCAGGTTAGTGTCAACTGGGCGGGGGACGTGTAATGTGGTTATGAAACATCATAGCTAGTTCCTCCACTCCCGTCCCGTGCCAAAGGGGTACTGGATGTTTCAAGAGGGCAGAATGTAATTTGTTTACCCTGCCACCAAATGACCCTCCATTTCCTTTGTAAGAAGGGCTCAGAGTTCAGGGTTGTCTCTCTGATTGCTTTGTATAAAAGTAAAAATAATCTGCATTGAGGGCACTGACACTAGACTCATCTCCTCCTCGAGCTCTTGTTCCTTATAACAGCAAAGGACAGTCACAAGGTGAGGCAAGTGAAAAGATAAGTGTATTCTTAGTTCTAATAGTTAAACACTATGGGCTATGTAGGATCAAAAGGGGCGAATGGAACAGGATCTGAATTATTATACTATTCATGCTTCAGAATAAGTTCTGATTTATTGGTCCTTTTCTAAATCTACTTTTATGAAAAATCTCACTAAGAGACTGAAACTCCTTGGGTCAGCTAAAACGGGTCCTCTTGGTCTCTGTTCAAATAACTGAGAAAACCCTAACATTTAACAATTAATATTGGGGTCTGTCTACATGGGAACACTCAGGAAAGTTAATCTGAATTAACTAAAGGTGTGGATTTAAAGTGGATGAGTTAAACTGCATTAAATTCCTGTGTAGACACTCTAATTCAGAATTAAAGTTACCTTAATTCCATTTTGCTTAATTCACAGAATTAAATTAAACTAAATTAAAGCCACGTTAATTCTGAATGACAGAGTTTTAATGAAGTTTAACTCATCAACTTTAAAAGTTAATTTGAATTAACTTTCCTGAGTGTCCCCAGGCAGATGAGCCCTTAGAAATGTTCCAGTCTTTCTGAATGCTATTCAGGCTGTTTCAGCTTTCCCCAAACCTGCCTTCCAGGTTCCAAAACCTAACGAGACAGAGCCCACCTTCTCCCAAGTGTGTATGTTCAGCCCAGGATCCAACCCTCATGTGGCTCTGGGACCAAGGAGTCTGCCAAGAAAAGACACATGGGATCTGGATCTCAGTTGCTTCACAGATGTCAGGAGGATGTGTCTATAGGTTCTACTGTACCAAGTTAGAACCTTCTTATATTACCAGACAACCAGCTTGTTTCATGTAGGCTACTAACAAGCCATCAGGTGGGCACTACCAGCCTGGTTTACATTGAAACAAGTGACCTAGAGATGCAAATTGCCTTGGGCCCTATCCTGTTCCCACTGAGGTCAACTGAGTTCACTGGGAGCACAGTCAGGTGCCATATTCCATCACCAGTCCTCAGAGCTATCCATTCCTCACTCTCTGGGCTATGGAGAGACAAGGTGGGTGAGATAACTGGCTGGGCATATGAGGAGCCACCAGGGACTCGCCAATGTGATACTTTATTGGCTCTCCCACAGACAGGATCAGGTGTCACATACCTTCTTCTCCTGCGGTGCTTTTTACAAAGGACATCCCTGTAGGAGATTTTTTATTCTATCCCTCCAGCACCTTGCTCCTTTTGCTGACTAGAATGTGTCACCTCTGCAGGAGTCCGCAGGTCCTGGCTGGCAGACTACATGGACGATCTCTGGATCCATATCCGTGGGTCCTTCCCCCGGGCAGCTCTGTACATCTTCCCCCTTGCCTTGGGGATCATGCTCCTTCTCTGTTGCATCACGTAAGTGTGTGCATAGCCTAGTGCTCAGTGCACATTACACATCCCCCATCTGTGCCCCAATACTGTAGGGCTGATGTTTATATAAAAAGCAGGTAGTCTTCCCTTGGAAGAAAAGACTAGTTTCCTCTTGTCTAGAGCTCTGGGATGAAGACTGTGGTTGATAGCTTCATTCCTCTACAGAGTTTCTCAGACTGGGGGCATGCCCACCTGCGGGGCATGAGAAGCTTTAGGAGAGCGGTGACTGCTGGCCAGGTGCCTGGCTCTGAAGGCAGTGCCGCTGCCAGCAGCAGCGCAGAAGTCAGGGTAGCAATGCCATATCATGCCACCCTGACTTCTGCATTGCTGCTGGGGGTAGGGTGACCAGACAGCAAGTATGAAAAATAGGGCCAGTGGGTGTGGGGTAATAGGAGCCTATATAAGAAAAAGACCCAAAAATCAGGATTGTCCCTATAAAATCGGGACCTCTGGTCACCCTACCTGGAGGTGGTGCTGCCTTCAGAGCTGGGTGCCTAGCCAGGCATCGCTGCTGTCTGCTCTGCCTTCAGAACTGGGCGCCAGTATATGTACTTGTGTGGCGGGAGGGGCATAAATGACTACAGACACAAAGAATGGGGGTGCGATCAAATAAGTTTGAGAACCACTGCTCTAGCACAATGGAACTCTCAACAACAAGGGTTAAGCTCATCTGTGCAGGAGACAGCTTTCTTGGCGGGGACGGTCTGAGACTGTGGAATGAATTCCCCCAGGAACCACAGACTTCCCCACCTACCTTCTGCTCCAAGTGCAAGGTGCACTTCTTTGACCTGCCTCTCTAACATAAATACATCACCCCTCCCCCCCCAACCGCCTCACCCTAACAAGACACTCCACTGCACACACTTCTCCCCCTGGGGAGAGGCTGAGAGAATAAACACCAAGTGCCAGGTGTTAGTCATGCTGCTGAATGTGCTACTGAAGGTACTCAGCTACTACAGGGAGGAGTGTGATATAAGAACCTACACAGAACAGCAATGGCTGATGCATCCCCTCACTCTCTATGGAGTATGTTTCCAGTAAAATGGTTTGATTGGGGCGGGGGGAACAATTAATTTCCTTTCTTTGAAAAACAGCATTTGCAGAGCCAGGGCATTGGATGCCTTGTTGTGGAGAAGCCCTGCACTTGGTCCCCTCATGAGCAGTCTTGCTTTATTCCATTCAGGAGGTGTGACCGGTGGCCCCCACCGCAGTCCTGGCCCATCCTCTGAGAGATTTATGGTTCTAGTCACCTAGAACAGGCCTTCTTTTCTTTGTCCCCACATCCCACAACTCGCACTACTTTCTGGCTTTTAAATGCCACGGCCAGAAGCCTTATTCCATCAAGCAGGAGAAAGTTGTAGTTACAGCAAGTTGAGTCCTATTTTCATTACCCTTCATTACCCTTATTTTCCTTCCCCTTCCTGCCTCCTCCTCCCCCCCCCTCCCCGTTTCCTTTCTTCGGTGACTTAACATTCTTCTCCTTTGGTTTCTCAGGGTTCTTTTGGACTGAAGAGACCAGAGGAACTTCCAGACATGTCTATGTCCTCTCAGTCCAGCGACGAGATGCCAGTTGGGCCGAGGTCCACATGGCCCCACTGAAGGAAGCCTCCCCAGGAAGTTCTAGGTGTTTGTGTTCCACAGATAGGAGATCAGTCTGTGCTGTTACTTATTTCCTTTTCACACTGGTGGTTTTATCTTAATGAAAAACATTCTCCCAACACCCAAACTGAATTTAATATTTCCAAATATCTCTTAGGGCTTGTCTACATGGGGACACTAAGAAAAGCTAATCTGAGGGTATGTCTACACTAAGGACACTATACTGGCATAGCTACATCACTGTACCTATGCCAGTATAATCTCACAGTGTAGACACAGCCTACACTGACAGAAGGGGTTTTTCAGTCGGAGTCAGAACACCACCTCCCCACACAAGGGCAGCTATGTCAACTGAAGCATTCTAACTGCATGTACACTGGGATTGAGGTCAGCCTAGCTCTGTCGGTCAGAGGGGGGAGACCTGTGGTGACATCAATTGTAAGTGTAGACCTGGCCTGAAATAAGTTTAAAGTGGATTAATTAAATCACATTAAGCCCCTCTGTGGATGCTTTTATTCAGAATTAAAATGACTTTAATTCAGTTTAGCTTAATTCACTTGAGGTTAATTAATTCACTTGAGGGGAATTAAACTAAACTGAATTAAGGTCATTTTAATTCTGAATAAGAGCATCCACACGGGGTTTAATAAGATTTAACTAATCCACTTTAAATTCACACCTTGAGTTAATTCAGATTAATTTTCCTGAGGGTCTCTGTATAGATAAATCCATAGATCTTCAGTTTCTACTTTCTGATAGTCTGTTATTAATAGGGATCACATTAAATGAGCAAAATGGTTTGTCAGCTCATTTTCCTATGGGGCCGTTACCAGTACATAGATCTTCAAACCCTGCTTGTGTCCATGTATCATGCCTTAATCTGTGGGCACGCACACTGACAGAATTGGCTTCCATCAGTCAGGACATGGCTCTGCTACATAAAGGGGAGGGTTTCTTGCCACACATGGCTCAAAGGCACTGATCGTGAGCCCCACAAAACTATATACAAAAGCTTTGATTAATCCTTGTTTAAAATATTTATTTTTAAAAGATGCCATTTTAATGGGATAAAACCGTCCTGTCTGCAATTCTGAGTCTTGGTGCTTGTCCCTCCCAAGCAGGCTGCACTGTGACATGAGGGACTTTTAGCAGCTAGAGGTCCCAGCCAAAATCAAGGTCTCCTTCTACTAGACTCTGTACAAACACTGTAAGCTCTTCAGGATATCAGCTGTCTCCTACTATCTAAGTAGACAAAACAGACAAAGGGTAGGAGGGGGAATGGAGAGGAAATGACTTGCACAAGGTCAGTGGAGGGCTGAGAATAGAAGCTAGGTCTTCTGACTCTCCATTCAATTCCTGCTGTCCCGGACCAAATGCCTCTAAGCATCGGGCAAGGTGACACGTGACCAAAGAGACATGAAAGCCCTATCAGCTTGCAGGGAGATGGTGAAAGCACAGGCTTGCTGATCTTGCATCTAGAGACCAGCGTGAACCAAAACACCAGATCTGAATACCTCCAGACTTCAGAAAAGCTGGGCTCAGCATCCAGACCTCACGGCTGGGCCTGGCTGTGGGATGGGCAGGCAAATCTCAACACCCTCGGACTTTGTGTTCCAGTTTTACAGTTGATTCCTATCTATGGGCATACATCGTGCATGTCCATATCACGTGCCTGGAGGGTACAGAGCAGTGGGCTGGTTTTGTTTGGGTCTCCTAGCCCGAGGGTTGAAATGGTAAGACCTTTGTGACTCTTGTTTCAGAGGCTGTAGCTTTTTCATTTAGTGCTGGGCAAAATTTTCAGACTAAACTTTTTTTCATCAGAAAATGCAGGTTCGGGTCAACGGAAACATTTCACAAATTTGCAGCTAATTTCCCAACTGTTTTGGTGAAAAAAAATCCAAAAAGATTGAAGGGCTCATTTTTACATTTTCAGAATAAAAAGTTTTGATTTTTTTCCATTCAAAACAAATGGCATTTTGAATTTTACTTCAATTTAAAAACAAATTAAAAAGGGTTAAAAAACCCTCAAAAATTAAATGAAACATTTAATTCGACCCAAAGTAGTGACGGGGCTGGGCTGGGAGTGCACTCAGAAAGTGGCTGCAGGCAAGGGGTTTAGACACTCTTGCCCAGGCCCTGTGCTTCATGTCTCAGTGCAAGCACCCAAATATCTGCTGCTTGTGGAAAGGTTCTAGTGTGGCAGGGGGTGAGCCAAGAATATCCCAAGGGAGTGGGACCTCACATTTCTGGGCAGGTTATTAGATTGATCTCACCTCATGATCTCCTCCCATTTGACCAGACATGTAGTGGGAGACTGGCCTGTGTGAGCTCCATGCCAAGACAGAACAGGTCCAACTGCAGGCCCAGCACAGAGGTTCTGCATCAAAGGAGCGAGAGAGATCCAAGTGTCATTCACCAGAGCAGACCACAGCCTGGGGCTCAGTGCCAGAGGGCCAAGAGCCAGGTGGTAGCGGCTAGCCCAGGACCACACTGCGTTAGGTGCTGTACGAACACAGAGGCAGTTCCTTCCCCGAGGAGCTCACAGCCTAACTTCCTGTTCTCTTACTCCCTCCTCCCCCTACCCCAGAGCTCCCATCTAATCCCCTCTCGCACCGTACATTTGTCTCCCAGCTCCCTCTGGAGCACCCACTTACCCCAGCTCTCTCTCTTTCTCCCATCCCCCCCCATCACTTACTTTCTTTCTCTGGCACACAGGGCTGGGGATTGTTTTGTGTCTTCCTTCCCCTGGGGGAGGGAGTGGGGGTAGATGACTGGATTTGGGGGGTATTTGGGAATATGGATATATTGATATTTTGGGGGAGTTGGATGTTGGAGGAGTAGATGGATTTTGTGGGGGGGCACCTGGCTGACTTGGGGGCACCTGGGTTTTGGAGGAGCAATATTCAGGTGGCAGTAGTTGGATTTATGGGTGCAGTGGCAGAGGGATTGAGAATATGAATGAATGTATGCAGGTTGAAGGATTTTGGGGTGCATTTTGTGAGAAGAGAGGGGATGTGGATGGGAGAGGGGCAGGATGTCGGGGAGTAGTAGTGGGTTTGTGGATGGGACCTGGGGGGTGCATGGCTGTTTAGTGGAATAGGGAGACAGGGCTGGAGGGATGAGGATTGGAGGGGGTGCATGGCGGTTTGGGGGTGAGGGAAACGGGGCTGGAAGGATGGGGATTGGAGGGGGTGCATGGCTGTTTGGGGGTGAGGGAGACAGGGCTGGAAGGATGGGGATTGGAGGGGGTACATGGCAGTTTGGGGGTGAAGATGGGGCTGGAAGGGTGGGGATTGGAGGGGGTGCATGGCTGTTTGGGGGTGAGGGAGACAGGGCTGGAGGGATGGGGATTGGAAGGGGGTGCGTGGCGGTCTGGGGGTGAAGATGGGGCTGGAAGGATGGGGATTGGAGGGGTTGCCTGGCTGTTTGGGGGCAGGAGGGGACAGGGCTGGAGGAATGGGGATTGGAGGGGTTGCCTGGCTGTTTGGGGGTGAGGGAGACAGGGCTGGAAGGATGGGGATAAGGGGCAGTTTGGGGGTGAGGGAGACGGGGCTGGAAGGATGGGGATTGGGGGGGGTGCATGGCTGTTTGGGGGTGAGGGAGACAGGGCTGGAAGGATGGGGATTGGAGGGGGTGCATGGCTGTTTAGGGGATGAGGGAGACGGGGCTGGAAAGATGGGGATTGGAGGGGGTGCATGGCTGTTTGGGAGTGAGGGAGACAGGGCTGGAAGGATGGAGATGGGGGGCAGTTTGGGGGTGAGGGGTATGGGGCTGGAGAGGTGGAGATTGGAGGAGGTGCATGGCTTTTGGGGGGGGGTGAGGGGGCTGGGGCTGGAGAGGTGGGGATTGGAGAAGGTGCATGGCTGTTTAGGAGTGGGGGGGAAGCTGTGCGTCCCCATTAGCCTCTTCTTGCCAGTTTGTTTCCCTTCCCCTCTAGCGCGGGGAGGGGGAGCACAGTTGGGCGGTGGGGTGGCAGCCATTGCGCGGGCGCCCCCTGCCAGCCGCTTCTCTCCGAGTTCCTGGGGTTGGTCTCTCCGCCCGCAGCGGGAGCAGGGGCCGCGGCCTCCCCCGCCTGGATACTCCTCCTGTAGGACAGCGAGGAGGAGTGACCGTGCCAGCCCCCCGGCCTCCGCCCCCTCCCGGCAGCCCGGAGCTTCCTTTCCCCGTCGGCTCCGCACGCTGCCCGGCAGGCTGCAACATCCCGAGCCCGCTGGCAGGGAGCTCAGCCACCCGTCCAGCCCCGGATCCTGCCCCCAGCAGCAGCTTTACAGGCACCGATCGGCTCGGTTGAATTAATGTCCCGGCACTAGGCGGCTGGGGAGCACAGCGGCTGCACCCGGGAGCCTGCGCAGGGACTGGAGCCGGCCCGGGAGCCGCTGCTGCAGCGGGGAGCCGGCCCGCTCTGCTGGAGCCAGGGGAACCGGATCAGGTGGCTGGAGTCGGCGTGGGAGCGGCCGCTGCGCAAAGGAGCCGGCTCGGGTGACAGCAGAGAGCTCGGCATGACTCTCAAGTCGAGCCGGGGCGACAGCGTGAGCAGCATGCGGACGGCGCTCTCTGACCTGTACCTGGAGCACCTGCTGCAGAGCCGGCCCAAGCCCGAGGTAAGGGCGCTTCCCGGGGGGGGGGTAGGGACAGCGGCAGGCAGCAGCAATAGGGTAGCACGCCCCGGGGGGCTGTGGCAGCCGGGGAGCCAGAAGCCGGGCACAGTGTGATGGGGGAGCCAGCAGTCGGGCAGAGTGCCCAGGGCCTCTAGCAGCCAGGTCTCATACAGTGCGGGGTGATAGCCCTAGGACACTTTATGTTTGGGGCTCCCCTCACCCGGAACACACTATTAGCTAATAACTTCCCTGGGGTAGAATTGAGTGACCAAGCAGTTTGATGTACATTTGTGGTACAGCGCCAATCACATTTCACTTCCCTCCCTACAGCTGGCAAAGCAGGGGCACTGGGAGCTAAGAGGTCTGAGTCTCCCAGTGTGAATTTTGGCAAGGCTCTGCACCACTCCATTTCTCAGTTTCTACATCTGCAAAATGGGGATAATGATCCCTCTCCTGGTGTGAGATCCACAGGTGCTCATTGCAAAGTCTCTCGGTTCTTATTCACTCCAGTCTCTGGCCCTTGGGCGTGTGTAGCCTTTTCTGTGAGGTCACTGAAGGGTTGAGGCTGGCGTCAGTGAAGCTGTTCTTCACAACACTGAGGATATCAGTGTTTAGGAATCCAGTTCACTTGCCTCCCCACCCCTACTCTGTCCACGGTGCTGGCAGAGATTGTGGCCCTCATCCTGCTCTTGCTTGCTCTGGTTTGAATCCGAAGTGACTCCCTTGAAGACAACCACATTAGAGCAGCGTAAAACTGTTGTGAGTGGGATCAGGGTTAGAGCTGGGGGGTGCTGTGGCTGAAGATCCGGGAGCAGGGAGGGAGTGCTCGCTCTGTGTAACTCCGACACTACCTCCCTGGCTGACGTGGGGGCAGCATTGATTGGTTTTGGAGCCCCCTGTCCAGGGTAATCTGAGGGTAGGGAGAGCTGCAGATGCAAAAGCAAGGTGTGAGGCAAGGAGGTGGTATTCACTGTCCTTAGATCTCTGAGTGGGGCTGGGGGACAGCTGAGGGGCTGACAGCTGTACTTAAATCTGTAATGAACTGTCCTGCTCTGTTTCCATTACGCTGCAGCATTTCATGGGTGGCTCTCCTTTCTGGGTGGATAGTAATGGTGGGGGGGGGGGAGAGAGGGGGCAGGTATGTGAAGCTAGTTTGGAAGAGGATATGCCATTTTGCTCCTGGGTAGGGAACGGGTAGCTGAATGGGATGAGGAAAGCTGCAGCTCCAAGCTAAAATGAGACTCTTTATTGTTTTTGCTGCAAAGTTGTAGCTGGTCTGAACTGGAACTGCCTGTCACATGAGCTGATTTAGCTACTGAGCAACCTCCAGCAAGCAGGTCCACATATCTGGCTGGAGGAGATATGGCAATGGATTTTAGCCCTGGGAAACTGGGGCAGGCCAATCTTGCACATGCCTCCTAATTCCTGCTCCTGAGACAATGATCATTGTGTGGCAGGCTTCATACACAACAGCACTGGCTGAATGGCAGTGGCATTGGTTAAGAAAACAGCTGCAGTGTGCCCCTCTGCGTCAGGGCTACATTATCAGCTGGTGTAAATTGGGGTATCTCCAGTGCAGTCAATGGAGCTATGATAATTTACATTGCCTGAGGATCTGGCCCATTATCCTCAGAAGTGCTCAAGAATCTCAGCACTGTTAGGGTGTGTAGCTTTCAGGCTGCAAAGCTGCACAGTTGAGCAATGACTGCTTCTCTTTTTAAACCCACAGAAGCAGGGAGGAAATTGGAGACCAGACTGAAACTTTATCCTTAACCCACCCTGTTGTGCAATAAAGCAATAGAAAGAAACACAACCACCCATCATGAGTGAGTTAAATGTGAGCTTTCATCCAGAACTCTGGATTCCCTCTCTTTTTGGTGACTGAAATCTGGCACCGTGAGGAAAACTGAATGATCTTGTATGTAAGGTGGGATTTGGTACTTCAGTCAAACCAAAGAAACTTTTCACATTTTCTGCCCCCCATCTCACCAGCCTGGAATCCCACAGCCGGCTCCACAGCAGGTGTAAATTGTTGTGGCCTCAGACACTTCAGTGGAGCCGTCACAGTTTATACCCACTATGAGTCTGCTCCCCAGTCTTTCCTTTTTATGCCTTGTTCTGCATCAGAGTGTCTTTAACCCTTTAGGAGTCACAGCTAGAGAGCGTCACAAGGGACATGCAATTGGTCTTGTGAAATCCGAAGAAGCTGTATGGGGCTGGAGGGTGAAAGTCATAAACAGCAGGGCTGATGGTGAGCTGGGATGGCACAGGGCTCTTCTGTTTTTTCTTAAAGGTCTCCTGATGTGTATCAGGACATTTGGGACAGGCCTTCGTAACAGCGCCTGGAGGGGGCTATGTATTTCTGAGCCCACGAATCAGATTGTCTTGTCACCAAGACCTAGCACTTCAAAGAAATGGAGAAAATGCTGAGTGTGTGGCTAGTTACAGGCTGTCATTTAGAATCTGAAGGTGCATCTACACTTCGAGCTGGGGCTGTAACTCCCAGTTTGCGGAGAGATACTCTCACAAGCTGTGATGGAGCCAGTGTGCTGAAAATCGAGGGTAGCCTCAGGTATGTTGCCCCAAACTGGGAATTGCACCTCCAGCTCCAAGTGTAGACAGACCCTTAGGGACTTCAGGCGATGGAAAAGTCTCCAGCCGTACAGTCTTGGAGCCATCTCTGACAGTGCAAAGCTGCAGCCCTCCCCCCATTTATGAAGCTGTCTAGCCCAGATCTTCAAAGGTATTTAGGCACCTGGGGGTCTGGACCTCTGTAACTGCCCCACACTCTAAACCAGGGGTACTGGCCGGCGGACGAGCATCTGCCGAAATGCCGCTGACAAGCAGCGTCATCCAGAGGCGTCGCTGCCGAAATGCTGCCAAAAATGCGCCTATTGATGTTGCCGCTTGTCGGCGGCATTTCAATGGATGCTCGTCCACCGCCACGGTCCTCCGTGGCTCGCCAGACAAAAAAGGTTGGGGACCACTGCTCTAAACTCTGGTCAAATGGAGTGAATGGATTGTTCCTCTGTCCCTTTGTTTTGACAGTGTTTATGAAATCTTCTGTATAGCAAGCCTGACCACCCTGGAGTCAAGATTGCTCTCTGGGAACAGGGGATGATACAAATTAATGCAAAATCCTATTCTGCATTCCCTCCTCACTCCAGCCCTATCACACATGTGTACGTTTCCCTAAGTCCCACCACCACCCATCCCCCGCATGGCAGTTTAATTCCCAGTGCCTGATAGGGCTGCTGGCTGACAGCTACGGTGTCTGTGTGTGGCCATGGCCTGTGCAATGAGGCAGCGGTGAGGGTGCTGTGAAGGGAGTAGACTTGTGCAGTGGAGCCTGCCTCCTGTCTGCAGCTGGCTGTGCAGTGATCCCTGCCTGGAGGGAAATCCTAGAGAGAGACCTAGGCCTCTGTGTGTCTTTGAGCTCATTTGTCACTGCATAGCTGTTTCCTTGGGTCCCTGTGCCAGCCTGGAGTGGGCAGAGAGCCAGCATCACCCTTGGGTTTCTGCTGGGTGACTTTATATCTCCCCTTGTTAGTCAGGGCTTCCCTTGGGAGACCTGGTCTTTCAAAGTTGACCTGAAGAAGTAACCAAGAGTGGAGCAGGTAGTGGAGTTAGATGGCCCTTATCCCCTTTCAATACCATGCTCCCGTTGATCTTTGGACAAGGATGATGGCTGTTCAAATGATCTAATTGCTGTGAAGTTAATGTTTGATCACCTGCGACTGTGTTCCCTGCCTGCTGCAGCAAGGGTAGCAGCATTTGGCTGGAGGAGCTTGGCCTCCTTTGCTAAGCTGGGGCTGCTTGCACCTCCCCTCCCCCAGGACCCATGTGACCTGGAGGGATGAGAGTTCTTTGGCCTTTCCAAGGAGTCTCCCCTCTCCAGCCTGGGATCTGGGTTCAGCCCATTTTAGAAATGGGGGCCCACTGCAAAATTCAGGTCTGGATTTCAGACACTCCAGAGCTTGGGTCCAGATCCCAGCGGTGATCTGGTTGCTCTGTGTTGCTCTCAATGGGGTACTGGGGGCGGCGTTGGTACATTTGGTGGCTGAGTGGATGCACTGCTCCCCCCATTCCTTGGAACATGTGGTCCTAGCAGGGCACTTTTCCACCAGCGTGCCCAATGCAGCGTGGCCCATCTGCAAAGCACCATCAAGGCCACTTTGTATGGAGTAGCAGCTCCTGGTGCCTCCTCCTTTGCCACCCATTACACAGCTATTCCATTGACCTCAGGAGCTGCATTGTCCCAGACGCTGGGCTCTGACCTGACCTGGATCCCATTTCCAGTGAGGTACAGCAGTAACCCATGTTCTCTCTGCCTGGATTCTGCTGAGCTGGTGTTCAGTCTGTATTTTAACTTCAGTTGGCTCCTCGCAGTGCTCCTGAACTCTGAGCCCTCCTGCAGATGTTTCCTCTCCCTCAGAGGGATTTGAGAGCCCTGCGTAAGCAGCTGGCTTTGCCAGACCCTCATCGCCCTGACTCTCGAAGGGTCGAGAGGTCACAGGCTACACAAGGCCAAAGCTTCAGAACAACAATGCTGCATGTGTGTGCTAGGCAGGAGGTTTACACTTAGCAGGCCATGGCACTGTCCCTATTGTCACATTCCCCTAACCCAGTCAGGCCTGGTAAGGCCATTACACACGATCCCTTAGTGCTTCTGTTTCATCGGCAGCACCAACTCGGAATGGAGGCTGTTCGTAACTCTGAACTAAATATTCTGGTTCTTTCCAAAGTTTACAACTGAACAGTGACTTAACACAGCTTTGAAACTTTACTCAGCAGGAGAAAAATGCTCCTCTTAACCATCTTAATTTAAATGAAACAAGCACAGAAACAGTTTCTTTACCTTGTCAATCTTTTTTAAAACTTTCCCTTTATTTATTTAGTAGTGTACGTTTAACACAGCACTGTACTATATTTGCTTTTGTTTTGTTTTGTCTCTGCTGCTGCCTGATTGCGTATTCCCAGTTCCAAACAAGGTGTGTGGTTGACCGGTCAGTTCGTAACTCTGGTGTTCCTAACTCTGAGGTTACTGTATTGTTAACCCCCAAAATACTCCTGACTCCAAGGAGTCAGGCCTTGAAAAATCAGGAGATTGGCTTCAAAATAATGAGATTTTATAAAAATAACACCTTTGGGGTCTTTGCATTTGCTTCTGGTTTTTAAGCCTTTATGAGGTCACTTTTCCAAACCCTTCTCAGGGACCACCAGGGCTAGAAATGTACTTAGCTGACATTCTCACATTATCACAGGACTCCAGGAGCTGGGGCTTTAAGAAACACACCAAATATTGCAAGACTCATGAAAGCTTTGTGAGAGTTGGCAAAACAGTGACTGCTTTGCATTACAGGTCTCTTTATTATTGCTTTTCCCTCTGCTGATGCTTGGGCATCAGTTTATTTAATGCCAATGCTTAAAGTAGAAACAAGCTGGCCTAGTAGTTTAGAAAGGTTAGTGCTCCTGTTTAACCCCAACATGGTGGTCCTGGCTGAGGCAGCCCCTTTGAGTGTTGATGTTGGCAAAGAGGATGTATCTGGGGCTATATTAGCCCCATGTGCCAGCAGTAGAGCAGTTAGCATGCCTGTTTCCTCTTCCCTCTCTACCCCAGTGCCTTGGCCTCTCTTGTAACTTTTTCTTGATTGACTATGGTTTCAACAGGCGGCGGTTAGGGTCTAGGAAGAGGATGAGAGGTTTGGAGCAGGTGTACCAACCTCCTGAGCTCCTGCAGCCGGCCTATCATCAGCTGCCTCTGCCCCTCGTTGCCCACTCCTGTCTCTGCTCCCTCTATTCATCTAGCACTAACTTCCCCAGGGATCTCTTGCACATTCCCACTGTGCCTTCTCCTTTGCAGCCCTTTGTCAAGCAGAGCCTCCCTGTGTGTCTCTGCCTCATCACCTCTCTGTCTCATTTTAGATTTCAGCTGAAATCCTCTTTTTCAACCCTCACCTATATGCTAGTGCCGTCAATGGAGCAGGAACAGAGGGGAATGTTCAAGCAGCAGCAGCTTAGTTCTTCTGAGACAGGACCCAATTCTCCCACAATGCATCTGTGCACCAGCTGTACAAGACTTGCGGTCACTCCTGCCTCTCTGGTCTCAGTCTCTATTGTCACTAGTGGGCCAGGTGGGAGCTGTAATCAGAGTGGAGTGCTCCCTTGTCCTGGCCATAATACCAGCTGTGCACTTTCTTCTGTCCTAATGCTCCCTCTGTAGAGTCCACTGATGTTACTGTTCACTTCCCGACCTAAACTGTTGTGCTGTGTTGCAGTGTTCTGTGAAACAGCTGCTGAGCTCCACCCCAGAGGTGGCTGCATTTCAGTGGGAGGTGAAGTGATCCACTGTATTTGAGTGTTCATAAAGTTTCATAGATTCCAAGGTGAGAAGGGACCATTATGATCACCTAGTCTGACCTTCTGTATAGTATGGGCTAGAGAACTTCCTCAGAATAATTTCTAGTGCAGATCTTTTGGAAGAAGATCCAGTCTTGATTGAACAATTGGCAGTGCTGGAGAATCCACCACAACCCTCGGTAAATTGTTCCCATGTTTAATTACCCTCATTGTTAAAAATGTACCCCTTATTTCCAGCCTGAATTTGTCTAGCTTCAGCTTCCAGCCATTCGATCGGGTTAGACCTTCCTCCGCTAGACTGAAGAGCCCATGATTAAATATTTGTCCCCCATATAGGTACCCATAGATAAGGTTACGATTTAGTCATGGGTATTTTTAGTAAAAGTCATGCACAGGTCATGGGCAATAACAAAAAAGTCACAGCCCGTGACCTTTCTGTGACTTTTACTAAAAATACCCATAACTAAATCTTACCTGCTTGGGGTAGGGCGGGGTGGCAGTGCTCCAGCGGCTGCTGCTGCTCCTGGGTGTGGGGGACAGCCCGGAGCCCTGCTGCCGCTGCTGCTTCTGGGGAGTGGCCCAGGGCTCCGCCACCACTGCTGCTCCTCTGGGCAGGGGCAGTCTGTGGCGCTGCTGCTGCTCCTGGACTACTGCTCCAGGGCAGTGCCCAGGACCAGTTGCCTGGTGCCGCTGGAGCAGCGGCCGGTGCGGCTGGCCCCAGGGCCCCCCCAGCTGCTGGGGCGGCCCTGGGGTCAGCCACTGGAAGTCACGGAGGTCAAGGAAAGTCCCAGGATCTGTGACTTCCGTGACCTCTGTGAAAGATTCGCAGCCACAGAAAGATAGACTGTGATCGAATCACCCCTTCACCTTCTCTTTAAGCTAAATAGATTGAGCTCCATCAGTCACTGTACAGCTTGATTTCTCATCCTTTAATTGTTCTCGTAGCTATTCTCTGACCCCTCTCCAATTGATCAACATCCTTCTTGAATTGTGGGCACCAGAACTGGACACAGGATTCCAGCAATGGTCGCACCAGGGCCAAATACAGAAGTAAAATAACCTCCCTGCTCCTACTTGAGATTCCCCTGTTGATGCATCCCAGGTTGGCATTAGCTCTTTTGGCCACCGCGTCACATTGGGAGCTCCTGTTCAGCTGATTATCCACCACAACCCCCAAATCTTTTTTAGAGTTACTGCTTCCCAGGATAGAGTCCCTCAGCCTGTAAGTGTGGCCTGCATGCTTTGTTCCTAGGCATAGACATTTTCATTGAGCTTATTCAAATGCATATTGTTTGCTTTCGCCCCATGCAGTCTGATGGACTGTCCGGGTAAAAGGCCCTGTATAAATGACAGTCAGTCATTTCCAGCCAGTGACCATATTGAGTATGCTGCCAGGGTGGCTGGTTCACTGCTATCAGTCACCTCCTGGACAGGGTGTTTTGTCCATTCCTCAGCTGAAAGCAAAGGTTAGGGCTGGGGAGGGGCGGAGGTTCCTAGGCTGCCCCAACCTTTGTGACAATGCCTGAGCTCAGCTGACTGGAATGTGCTGCTTTGCTGAGCCTGGCGTTTGAGGGCTGCTGATGTACTGGAATCGTGCTGTGTCATATATGCTGAGGAAGCCAAGGAGAGATAAGAGGGGAAGCCATGCTGACTCTGCTCCCCTGGAGGCACTTTGAACTCTGGCCGGGGCCACATTGAGACTTTCTCCAGCTTCCCAAAGGTCCCTGCCAACTCTGCTGGAGAAGGCAAACAGGGAGCAGCATGTCTGCTGTCTGACTCAGAACGGTTCTGTTCCCCCTCCTCTCTCCAGTGGCCCAGGGCAATTTCACCATGTGTCTTTCCTCATCTCCCGCCATCTGTCTGCTCGCTGAATCCAGAAGCATCTGCATGGGCAGCAGGTATCATAAGCCAGGGGAGGCTAAGTCTCCCCTAACCCAGGCCGTGGCCTCATCCATGCTCCACCCTGAGGCCCCTCACCCTCTCCCCTGAGGCTGGTGGGGGCTCCTCCGGCTGTGGGGGGGCCCTCAGGGCTCCAGCGGGCAGTGCCTCAGGCAGAAGGGGCAAGGCCGGGGGCTAGCCTCCCCGAAGGGGAGGTTCACCCGCCGCCCATGAGCATCTGGTTGTCCCCCTGTCTCCCCAGCCTGGATTGCAGACCCGGCCCCCTACCTGATATTCTAGCTGTTCTCCCTTCCAGCAAAAGCCAGGTTTTCCTGCGGCTTGTAACAGCCATATGCACAACCTGAGGCTGAGGCTTGGCTGCAGGATCTGTAGTCTGAATGTATTTAACAAATTTGGCAGGAGCAACCTGTTCGGCTCTTTTTAATTTTTAGGAGAAGATTTTTTTGGGCTTTCAAAGATAGCTTCTTTCAATAAATCTGGTGTCCTCCCCGGCTCTGCCGATACCCTGCAATCCTGACCGCTGCTCTCTCTGGGAGTCCAGGCCTGGTATCTGCACAGCTCTGCCAATGCACCATAGTCCTGATTTGCAGCACCGCCTGCTATTCCAGTGATGGATTCTGCCCCCAGTTCTGTCAGGGCAGCTTTGTATCCCCCTCGGTTCCAGTCTGGGGGTCCCCGCATGGCTCTGCTGATGCACCCTAGACCTGATCTGCAGCATCACCCCTCAGTATGTCCCCCAGTGCACCTCAGTCCTGAAGCGTGTCCCACCCCACGCCGCTATGCCAGCCCTAGACACCTTACCCAGCTCTTCCAATGCAGCATGGCCAACTCCAAATGTTCAGAAATCATAAGTCAGGCTCCTTCTCTGAGTCACAGGATTGGTGTAAAATTCATGAGATTTGTTTTTAAAAACAATGCTGTTTGGGTTCATTTTCTTGCATTTAGTTTCTGAGCCTTTAGGATGCATTCAGATTCGATTTTCAAGCTCTTCTCTTTGACTGTGGGGGTTAGAAACGTTCATTCTTTTTTAAATGAAACCTCAGATTCTCACCTAAGCACAGGACTCCAGGAGCTGGGACTTTGAATAAGGCAACCAGTATCGCCAGGCTCGTGGTAAAATCATGACCCACAGCCATTCCCTCCCTCCTCCCCCTCAACCATTCCAGTCCTAGCACCCAAAACAGCTCCACCAATGCCCCTCAAACCTGACCTGCAGCCCCCATCTCCCACTAGAGCTCTGGATTCCCCACACAGCTTAGGCCTGCAGTTTGCCCCCCCCTCCCCTTGCTATTGTAGCCCCAGCCCCTTTTGTCCAGCATCATCTGCCAGCGTATGCTGAATTGCATTGTGGTTTTGTAGTGGAGATGAATGTGAAGTGTGTGTGTGTGTGTGGTGTGGGAAGAGAAGTTGCTACATCCCCACACGTGCTCTTGAAGACAGGAAGCTGCACCCAACTGACTCTGCAGTCTCTGTGTATAAGGCTGGTTCCAAAACAGGCCCAGTCTACACTAGATGCTGTTGCTGGTATAGCAATGCCAGTTCAAGTGTGATTTATGATTCTAACTGGCAGAAGCCCTAATGTGTAGATAGGTTAAAAAAATGCTTCTGCTGGTATTGCTTATTTCATTCACCAACCGTAAGTAAGGCTCCTTGTTTGTCATGGAGGTTGCAGAAGTCACGGAATCCATGACTTCCTGCGACCTCCGTGACTTCTGCAGCGGCCCGTGTGGCTGACCAGCTGGGGACAGCTCCTTGGGCAGCCCTGGGGACAACCACACTGGCCGCTGCTGGAATGGCTCTGCAGCCAACCGCTGCTCTGTCAGCCCTGGGCAGCTGGCCCCTGGAACCGCACGAGCAGCGGCTGATGTGACTGGCCCCAGGGACCGCCTGAGCAGCAGTCCCGGGGGTGGCGGGAGCAGCCACAGCTCAGCGTCTTCCAGCAGCAATCTTGGGGCGGCTAGAGCAGTGGCTGGCCCCGGGTCTTTCCCCACCACCCCAGATCGGCAGCGGGCCCCCTGGGGCTGCCACCTAGGTGGTGGTGGGAGCAGCAGCAGGTCCCCCACAGCTAGTGCATGGGCTTCCCCCCCACAGTGCTCCCCCCTCACAGCATCCCTCGCCCCCTAAGATTCAATCGGGGTATTTATGGTATCAGTCATGGACAGGTCACGGCCTGTGATTTTTTGTTTCTTGCCCGTGACCTGTCCATGACTTTTATTAAAAATACCCGTGACTAAATCATACCCAGAACCATAAGCGATACCAGCAATGGCACTTTGATGCTGGTATAACCTGCAAACCTTTTCCCATGTAGACATGTCCTTAGTGTTTACCCCTAAGGTGAAAGGAGGGGAGGGTGAAGGCAAGGTGTCAGATAAGTTGCAGAGGAATCCAAGGTCAGTTTAAAAACAAAGAACAAAATAACCAAAAATCAAGGAAATGAGAGAAAAACAATTTCCCACCAGAGTCTTTCTGAATGTGCTTTGCAGCTGGGACTGAGGGTGGGTGGAGGGGAGCAGAGCAGTGGTGGTGGCTGAATCAGCTGGTCAAAGAGACGTTTTGAGTTCAGAGCAGAAATGTCCTAAAACAAATTGATATAAGAGTAAGGCACATGGTGATCTCTGTCTCAGATTTGTCCCAGATCATGTGTTGGGAGGTAGAGAGGTTCTGTATCGCACACTAACACAGTGTGTGACTTTGTTCCCCCTAGTGGCTGGCCCACATAAGAAGATGAGAGTCTACTACTGCTATAATCTAGGGGAGTTATTCCTGTAATTCAAGTGGCAGAGGCTCATGCTTTTAGCACTGAAGGTCTCAAGTTCAAATCCTGATCATAGCCCAAGCAGGGTCAGTTATACTTGCTCCTCCTGGAATGCAGAGTGGTTAGTCGACAGCCTGCTGGCTTCTTGAAAAGATTATACTGTGCCATCTCTTTTAAAACTCCTGTGTAATTTGTTGGGATTCTGTGAGATCCTGGGACACAAGCAAAGTGCTTCACATGGTCTGAGCAACTGGCCACCATCTTGAACTCCTCCCAGGGTCCGGTGGGAGAGCACGACCTCGGAGGATGCTAGAGACTGCATGCAACAGGGGCAGGCTGCATTAATTCCATGTGACGTGATACAACATGCAAAGTCACGAGTACAGGAGTAAAACTGACAAGAGCCACGATCATTTCCTGGTGTGAGCTGGCCAGGACTCCTGATCTGAGCTCCTGTAGGACGGGGAACATGATCATCAGTCTTCTGACATATCCTGACATGGGAGGCCTCACACACATGCCCTTCCTGTAGCCCCTGCTGCAAGGAGCCAGGGTTGCCTACATATTAACCACGAATGCATGTTGCCACCTCAGCACCAGAAGAGGTTAATGGGCTTGGTCCTGGCCAGGGCTGCTCTCTGCAGCTCATTAATTGTTCCTGAAGCAGTAAAATCAGTGGACTAATATCTAATCTGGAGCAGCTGGGGGTGTTTGCTTTACCCTAGCGAGTGCTGGGAGCTGGCTAAAGAGGATGGTTGTATAGTGCCAGCTGGGGGGGGAGAGATGTCTGACAAGCTCACCGCCAATGGATGTGTCATTGGGGCCCAGCATGGGATAGCAGGGGCTGCAGGTCAGCAGTGAGCTGCCCAAGCAGGGCTCATTGCAGGGATATGGACTGGAGTAGCAGGGGGAACTGCAGGTCAGGACTGAGGAGCATTGACGGGGCTGAGTGGGGCCCAAGACTGGAACTGAGAAGAGGCTGCAGGGCTGAAATGAGGTGCCACTGGCCCCTAGCACTTGCAAAATGCACTCTGGGTGAAATCCTGTGTGCCTAGCTTATTTCCCAGCATCCCTCGCCATGCTGGCCAAGGGCCTAAGTGGTGTCATTGCATCAACTTTGGTGGAGTTGGGCCCACTTTGTCCCAGGAGGAATCTGGCCCTCTGTATGCGGTTTATAGATTTCTACTGATACTTTGTGTAAGATCCTCCGGCCAAGGGATGATTAAGTCTCCAGAGCTTCACACACATGGTCTGCAACCTGGTTTTGGGATGGTTCCTCTTCCCATCTGCTTATTGGCCAGTGGAAAGCATCATTGTATTGGGACCAGGTCGGCCATGGGGAGTGAGAATGCTGTTGAGAATCTCTCCACCTTTCCAGTTTCTTGCTGCAAATAACACCCCCCACCCCCCCGCACACACACACACACGTTCTCACTGCCATCCGACAGTCAGCTCATTTGTAACTGTTGTTAAATTGGGAAAATCAAGTGTTTCTGGCTGGCGGTGGGGCTTAAACCCTCTCTCCTGCGCTGCCTGGACAGGACCATCTCTGTTCCGCCTCTGCTCTATCCAATGTGCTGTTCACAGCTTTCAGCACCTGCAATTGTGACATCTGTGGATCATGGCCAGAATGGTACCAAGGGTCTTGGAGCTGCGAGAGGCCATCGGGGAGCCTGACAAGCAACCCCAAAAGCCCAAGGTTAGGCAGGTCTGATCCTTCCATGAAGCAGGACCCAGCCGGCAGGCAGGGGAGATGTTAGATTGCTCTGGGGGGTACGTTTGCAAAAGCTGGCCTTGTGGGAGCTAGTTCAGGCAGTTCCCATGGTTCCTACTGACCCAGGTATCACTTCTTTAACCATTTATGTGCTGCTGTGTGCTGCTCGAGAAATATCCTCCATCTAGTCCTGTTAATTTGTGATATTGAGAGGGTTGTACAGCCGTCCTGGCTGGGTATGCTGTCAGGGGTGGGACAGCAGGAGTTACAGGTGAGCTCTAGGACTTGCGATGTGTGTGAACAACTCTGGGTACACGGGTTCATGCTTCCTTGGAAATCCTTGGTGGAGTGAGTTTTGGGAGGCCTGCTCTTGGCATGGTGATTCCTAGATGGAGTTGCTGCATCTATGGGTGGAGAGACAGCTATGATTTGTGCCAGTGATCCATCAGTTTTATCCAGCAAAGTTTAGTGCTTAAAACCCTGTGGGGTGCTAGGGAGAATGGGTACTGTGAGGAGCTTAGCCTGCAGACAGCTGTGTTGCTTGGACCGGAGGTGAGAGTTGGTTCAAACTAATGGAAACCAGAGTCCGAGTTCTGCTCCTAGTTACATTTGTGTGGATCCAGAGTAACTCCACTTATTTTAGTGAAGTTACTCTGGAGTGATTCTCATGTGAGAAAAAGTAACATTTAACTCTAGGTTTGTAATGTTCTGCCACACCATCTTATTAAGCTTTGGAACACCTTGCAGAAGACTCCTGGGACCCCTTTGGCTACCTTTCTCTAGTGTTGCCAAGCCTCCAGTTCTATTTACACGCTGGACATTTGGATCAAGCTCGTTTCTCTCTGGCTGAAGTCCTTTATGTTTCTTTTTCTTTCTTTTTACTCTCCCATCTCTCTTGGACATAGGCCCCACCTGCTGTCTGGGCTAGAATGAGCTCCACTAATGTTACTCCTGAGCTGGCCAGCAGGGATCACTGTGGAGCGACACAAGGCTCAGCTTCCTCCTGAGAGCTGGGAGTGCCGCTTTCCCAGCACTCCTGGACCTCGCCTTCCCAAGGGCAGTGATGGTCAGCAATCCCAGCTCTTCAGCTTGGTGGCGGCTCCCTGACCAGCTCTGTTCACAAGAGAGGCATCAATAGTGTGGCCAGAAAGTGCATCTTGAGGCTGATGGGTTCAGCAGAACACAGGAAGAGCCACCAACAGCCCCATGGCATGTAGGGGATCGTCATGGATACACTAGGGAGTTCCAGACGGGCTCATCTCCCACAGAAAGGCGTGTTGCAGGACCTCCAGTGCTGTCCCTAACCCTGGTCTGTGCTTTGCCCTGATAGGCTGTCATGTATCCATCAACCGCTGTGACTGAGGACATCTACACCAACGGCTCAGCCATGCTGGGCAGCCCAGCTCACATGGACAGCCGGGAGGTGCGCAAGATCCGGCTGGTCCAGTTCGAGAAGGTCACCGAGGAACCCATGGTGAGCTGGCAAGAGTTTGGTAACCCTTAAGGCCTCAGGGGTCAGGGTGAGACCCACTGGTGCATTGGCATGCACAGTGGGAGTGACAATCCAGTCCAGTTCCCAGGTCCGTGGGTGGGGTAGGGATGATCTTGAATTTTGCAGACTTCAGCCAGACCATTGTCTGTTCCACTGGGACAAGGGTGCTGCTTTGGCCACTGCCTACCCCACTTGGCGCCTGAGGGGAGCTGCACAGGGCGTAGTGGGACTGGGAGGAAGCTGCATCAGCTGTTGATTTATTCTGCCAAGAGGAAATTAACCCGGCTGGAATTGTGCCAGGAGAGGACTCTGAG
Source organism: Emys orbicularis (assembly GCF_028017835.1). Classification (NCBI taxonomy): domain Eukaryota; kingdom Metazoa; phylum Chordata; order Testudines; family Emydidae; genus Emys; species Emys orbicularis. Next base: position 47,022,088 of record NC_088691.1, read on the forward strand.
AAGTGAGACAGACCATCTTGGATACCGGCCAGGCGCGGACTTTACCTTGAGAAGTGAGTGTCTCACCCTAGATATGTAAGACAGTCACAGATTTTCCTGTTTTCCAGGGAATAACGCTGAAGTTGAATGAGAAGCAGAGCTGCATGGTGGCCAGGATTCTCCATGGAGGCATGATACATAGACAAGGTAACAGCAAATGGCAAGAATCTGAAGTCATCATTGACTGAGACCTAGACACAAAAGGCTTCTGTTTAGTCAGAGACTTTAGCCCTTTCCTTCCACCCTGGTGCTGGGTAGAGCCTGTCAGTTTCATCTTTGGAGCTGGGTAGTTTCAGTGCAAAGGGATTAAACAGTTCCATGGTGCTGGTGAATTTTCCATTTGATTCCTCCATCTCTTGTATCCCCTCCCTCTGCTCTTTACATGTGGCTGCTGCATTAATGCCCTGGAGCAGGGGTTCTCAAACTGGGGGTTGGGACCCCTCGGGGTCGTGAGGTTATTACGTGGGGGGTCGCGAGCTGTCAGCCTTCACCCAAAACCCTGCTTTGCCTCCAGCATTTATAATGGTGTTAAATATATAAAAAAATGTTTTTAATTTATAAGGGAGGGTCACACTCAGAGGCTTGCTATGTGAAAGGGGTCACCAGTACAAAAGTTTGAGAACCACTGTCCTGGAGGTTTCAGGACGTTCTCTGCTGGGAAAAAGCGAGAGGGGAGATGGGGCAGGAGCAGTCATTAAGCTCATCCCTGCAAACAGAACCAGAAACCATTTGTGTTCATCTCGCTGATGGATTCTTTGTCACTCCGTGTGGATCAGATCCCACCGATTTTGAAGGATGTTTTTTTCTGTTGCTAAAATGCACAAACAAGGCAAAATTTCTGTGCCAATGTCCTGCAAACAAAAAGAAGTTGCCAAAGTAAATGAACTTGCACCATTTCCTTTTTTTATTCTGGCACCTGCAGATGGCACATGCAAAATAGATGTCCTATACATACTAAAGGAGTGCCCTTTGTCGGCTTTGGGTCCATTTAGAGGCCTTTATAGGTCCACGTAGAAAACAGCCTGATCCTGATCTCGCACCAGAATAAGTCAAGACCAACTCCAGTGACGTCATTGGAGTGCTGGCTTATCCCTGTGTATCTGAGATCAGAATCCAGCCTTCGTTTCTGTACGGATATCTAAAACGAGAGCACTTAAGGTAGAGAATGTTGGCTCTGCAATGAGGTTACCATTCAGCTTTACATTACATATTGGTTAACATTGTGGATACCACTAAAATAGAATGCTTTTACTGCAAGCTAAACTACAGAATGATGCAAGATCAAAGGCTAGTATGAATGGCTTTAGTTTTTGATCAATTTTTAAAAAATATAATAAAAAGGAGTGTGTATGGAGGGAGCGAAGCTGTGTTCCCCTCATGTGTGTATTTCACATGCTTATATGCATGCATGTGAACTGACACACACCATGACTCCTTGGTAGAACCATGCTAAATGAGCCAATCTGGATGTAAAATTGCAAGAGACGGTTGCATGCTGCAAAGCAACTATGCCTATGCATTGTGAATGCAAAAGCCATTTGGTCTGAGGTCTCTTAGGCTGGGGGGTTGCGATCCAGAATTTTGGGGGGTTGTATTTTGCTTGCTTGTGCATTTCATGGGTTAATTTCTCCCGTCACTGGCAGGCTCCCTTCATGTGGGTGATGAGATCATAGAAATCAATGGGCAAAGTGTGAGCAACCACTCAGTCGACCAGCTGCAGAAGATGCTGGTAGGTATTTTGGGAGGCTGCTCCTGAGGAATGACCCATTTGGCCACATAACACACATGTTGCCTGATTTGACTGTATTCGTTCTTAATATGCAAATCACGGCAGATGTTACAACACCTCCTGCACTAGGAGGAACTATTGTTGTTCCCCTTTCTACTGGAGCCTCTTCAAAGGCCGAGCCACTTTTCAAGTGCAGGCCATCTCCGCTCAGAGCACTGGACGGGGCTGTGCATACAGCACCTGTGGTGCGGCTTGGGTTGCTCGGTTGTCTTTTTAATTTAAAATTGCCCCCATGCAGTCAAACCAGAACCCCCCTCTGCCATGGGAGCTAGGGGGATGGTGCTTAGTCAAGCTCTGATTTCCAGCTGCTAGGGCCACAATGATCCTCTTGCACCATTCAGTAGATGGCTGCCCAGCTTCAGAGAAGGGCTTCTCTCAGGGCACCCTGAGCACTCACCTTGTCCATGGTTAAAACTCCAGCCTGTCAGACCTGTTAGAGGTGCCAAGGAGTTGCTCATCCCCTTTCTGGAAGGAGCAGGGATGGGCTGTCTGGAGTTTGTGGATTATTCTAACACCACTGGTCTCAGCCTCTGATCTCCCTGAGTGCCCATCCCTCTCCCTGCTCTCCTGAACTGGTTCATAAGGCAATGGCAATACGGAGGGTGGGCAGGTCTCAAGGGTTGGAAGAAGAATTAGTTCAAATTGCCGTCCTCTCCCCAGGCTGGTCTGTCAGTGCCCCATAGCCCCGAAGCCTCTCTGTGGTGGAGAGATGGGGTGAATTTAATTCTCTCTCCTAGTTCATTCTGGTGACCCCTTTAAAGCTACAAGAGGATCAAAACTCTGCTCTGTGTGGCTACCTGGATGCAGCTCTAGGCCCGAGTTAGTTAAGTTAGCCACTGTGGCTTCAACAGCGCAAAAGCATTTAGCCACAGTGATTCTGGCTCTGCTGAGCTCCCATCAGCTCTTCACTCAGTAAACAAGGCAGCTCCCCTATTGCTTATTGCCACCATGGCTCCAGGTTCCCAGCCCTCTGTAGGTTTCCTGGAGTTAGTGGGGAGTGCCTGTGCACCCTGAGGTTAATGACACACTGGGGGCCTTGAGCTGGTTTCTGGATTGATCTAGAAGCTACATTCTCCAACTCTTCTCTCTTCCCCTTCCTTCTATCCACTAGAGAGAAGCCAAGGGGACGGTCTCAATAAAAGTCATCCCCAATCAGCAAAGCCGCCTCCCTGCACTACAGGTAGGTGCAGCTGTGTCCTCTCAGTGGCCCTGTGGACCAGATGTCTTTGAACTGGTGAGAATTAAAAATTAAAAGTTAAATAAATTAAATTATTGGAGATATCCTATCTCCTAGAACTGGAAGGGACCTTGAAAGGTCATCGAGTCCCCCTGCCTTCACTAGCAGGACCAAGTACTGATTTTGCCCCAGATCCCTACGTGGCCCCCTCAAGGATTGAACTCACAACCCTGGGTTTAGCAGGCCAATGCTCAAACCACTGAGCTATCCCTCCCCCCCAGAAGTCACAGGGGTATCACGGAGTTGGGCTGAACTGCTCTGCTACACTGAGATAAACCGTGGACAGGGTAAGAGCTGTTCTGCATTTACATGGGGGAAAGGAGAGCAGGATTTACCCAGTCGGAGGGTCTGTCTGCCCTGCAAAGTGAAGATGTGATGGTAGCACAGGTGGGCACACCTGTGCCAGCTTGAATCTAGCTAGCACAGGTAACAATAGCAGTGTAGACGTGGCGATGCAGGCTGCAGCTCCGCACCCTGAAGACAAGATGGTCAGGGAGCCTGGTTCATACTTGGGCTGCTAGCCCATGCTGAAGCCTGTGCCAGCGTGGCTACACTATCATTGTTACCCATGGCAGCTAGCTTAAAGCCAACCCGTGCTACAATTACACCTTTGCTTGCAGTGTAGACAGACTCTGTATAACACTGCCCAGCATGGCCCCTCTCTTTGCCCCAGTTTCCCCATCTCTAAAAAGGGGACAGCAATATTTACTTCCTGTGTTAAGTGGTTTGAAAGGGGGCTCGGTAGGTACCAAGGGCTGGACTTCATTCTCAGTTCCATGGGAGTGAGTCCCATTGGCCTCAATGGTGGTGGAGTTAGACTGCAAAGACCCTTTACAGACATGGGCTCCTGAGCCTGGAGCATCCTGTCTACTCCTAGGATTGCACTCTGATTCCTTGGCTGGAGGAGAGAGTGACAAACTCTGCCCTGTGTTGTACTGCTCCAGCCTCCTTGGTGAAATGCTGTCACTCTGCAGTCAGGCATTTCTGCTGCCGCAGTGTTGCTGATGCGATAGTCAGAAGCAAATGGGGGTGGCGGGAAAGCAGAGCAAAACACCCCAGCTCTTGGCTATGTGACCACACTGCCATTGCCATAGCAACAGAAGTGCATGTTGTTACGAGGCTCCTGCTCTCAGCACAGGGATTCAGCAGCCAGGGCTGGCCCATTCATCTCTGCATTCATCTCGCTCATTTGGCTTCTGGAGATGAATGAGGGGAGAGGGGGCTGGCAAGGACTGATGGGTCCCAACTGATTCCAAGAGGATACAGTTTCCTCCCTTCGTATAGCTACTTGAGCTTTTCTTGTGGCTTAATCTAGGAGCAGCTAGTTTATTTCCCCATTGCCTCCCAATATCTCTAGGGCATGACACCTGTCATAGATGGCACCAATCATACATGTGTGATACCAGCTATACAGGCTAACAGAATCTATCTAGTTACAGATGGCAAAAGCGTATCTCTTCCATGCAATGAGTCTAAACTAAATTCATCACATGAAAACTGCTTTTCGAGGTGGCGACTGTGTGTGTCCAGTGGTTTGACCTCTTTCACATCCCATACGTTTAAATTGCAGGAGTTAACGTAACATTTTCTCTCTCTTTGACCTCCAGTTAGTTCAGTATAGGGTGACCAGATAGCATATGTGAAAAATCGGGATGGGGGTAAGAGGCGCCTATATAAGAAAAAGCCCTGAATATCAGGACTGTCCCTATAAAATCGGGACATCTGGTCACGCTAGTTCAGTAAAACTAGCAAGATGAAACACCCTGATCTGACTCTATGCCACCATTTGCCCAGAGCCAAATATTCTGCTCAGGCAGATTCTTCTTAAAAAGGATGATTGGGTGAGGTTATTTTTTTTAATTAACATACGTGGCCCTGGAACCATTCTGCCCCCCTTTCCCGTATTTCATCTTTATTCTTCCTTTGTCACATATCTCCCATTGGAGTCTGTTTCTCTAAGCAATGAGGTGAAAGGTGAATATCTCCTCCTCCCCATCTCTCTCCTTCGTCTCTGTTCCTGCCAGGATGAGCTCTGATCTCTGCTTATTTATTAAGCTCTGTCCTCTTTTCCCTTCTCTAGCTAGAGACTTATCCTAGTTGATGCTGTCAAAACCAGCTGCAGTGCCACTGACTTAATAACAGATATGTGCAGGCACCTCTGCTGCGAGGGGACACCAAGGCAGTATCTTGCACAAACAAACCCTCCTCACTGAGACATTGTTCCCCAGAAGACTGAAATTTTCTTCCCTCTGTGTGAGGTTGAAAGCTTGTCTCTTTCACCAACAAGTGACTCAAATAAAAGATATTCCCTTCCTTCCCCACCTTATCTCTCTCATTTCTCCCTTATATCACTTTGGCTGGGGTTCTGGAGCAGTCTATGCCAATAAACGGCCATGCACAGACACTCTTGCTGCCTTTCCTTGTGACATTTCAGTGCTAGGAAGCCTAATGACTTCAATTTTGCCTGCCCATTGTGATCAGTCTCTCTGTCCTTCACGGTTGCTGTCACTTCACTGTATGACTGATAGGGTTACACAGTGTGAAGCAAATCCCATTGCATTGTCTGGAGGCGGAGCTAAACCATTCCTTCCCAGCCCCTGCCCAAGCTCCTCCCCCACATCTTGTAAGCAGCCAACCTCAAGCAGAGCAATTAGTTTGCACCAATCAGATTGCTGTTCAGAGATTGCAAGGGTGGTTCCATTCTGAACTAAACCACCATGAATGATCTGAACGGGAGGATAAGAGCAAACAGGTCCCACCTGTTGTAACCTCATAACCAGAGCTAGAGGCAAGCTCTGAAATTCAGACTTGGCCTAGATTTCAGACTCCACCACTGGGATTTGGGTTACACCTCTGGGGGAGACAGGTCCAACATGCAGTTGAAATCTGGATTTCACTTCCTAGATTCCAAGGGCAGAAGATTGGAATGTGATTGTCTACTCTGACCTCCTGCGTAATGCAGGCCAGAGAACTGCCCCAAAACAATTCCTGTTTGAATGAGGCCCCAGATAATGTTTGAGGTGTTTAGATCCAGTGCTCTGATTTGAGCCCACTTTGCAGTTAGGTTATTTCAAAAGCAGAATTAAATATCTCTATACGTACACGCACACCCCGCCCCCATCTTTGGACAACTGGGGGTTAAGAGAGCTGGGAGCTTCAGCCCCATGTGACATTCCCCAGGGTACAATCTGGACTGCTGAAATGCTGTGTCCCCTTAACTCTCTAGCCGGGGTGCCTTTTACACTGCTTTGCTGTCAGAACAGCCACTCCTGGCCTGGTCACGCACAGCCACTGGCATATAAAATTACTCCCAGATGTATATGTGAATGCTCTCCCACCATCCATGAATAAATACAGGGTGATACTGCATATCTCCCCAGAAATGTGCATTTTATACTGCTCGGTAGACCCCTGGACAGTATAAGCTCATAGATAGTCTGACATTCTAACAAAGGGTAATATTTATGCACCAGCCTTTGTTATTCCAAGTAGAGGTTTCCCAAACACTTCAAACAAACACACTGGCTTAGATAAAACAATAAAACAAGTTTATTAACTAGAGAAAGATTTTAAGTGATTATATGTGATAAGGGATAAAAGTTAGAATTGGTTACAAAAGAAATAAAAAGTTAAAACTAAGCTAATTCCTAATCTTTACCAAGGTAAATAAGATTAGAAGCAAATATCATTCTCATCGCGCCAGATGCTGCAAGTAATTCTCAGTTCACAGACTTGATTTCCTTTCAGCCTGGGACCACTCCCCTTAATTCAGTGTTCTTCAGGTATTCATTGATGTTCTGAGCAGAGAGATGTAAGGTGGCAAGGGGAGGTAATTTGTGTGTTGTTTGGTCTCCATTCTTACACCTTTTTCTCCTTCTTTGAGGATTGCCCCCAGCTGGGAGTCAGGCGACAGTCTGTTTACATGGGACCGCCAATTGTTTTCCAGTGCTAATATGTAAAGTTCTCGCTTACACCTTCCTTCCTACCAGAGGATGGCTGCTTATCTAGGTGATAGTCCCTGAGGGTTCATTTGATTATGATGATACTTCGGTGTGTCTTTGTCTCTCAGAAACTAGTTTGTAGGCATTACCCAGAACTACAACATATTTCAGTAACAATCATAGAGCAAAATCTCATAATTTGACATGCAGTAATCTTACACATATTTCAACAGGATAATAATATTCAGCAGGTTGAGTTTTCAAATGATACCGCACAAGGCATACTTTGTACAAAATATATTATAGCCATATAAAAGTAGTGAACATGGGGTACAGGGTGTCACAACCTGCCGAGTTCTTATGTTAACAAGAGATTGGCCAATGTCACTGGTATTTTACAGTCTCTCCTCAGGTTGGTCCATCCAAATTTTGACCAATGGAGGGAGCTGCACTAGCAAATCTGGAGTCTGAGAGCCTCACTTGCAGGGGCAGTTGGACCCTTTATGGTCTTTAATGCAAGATGTGGCTCACAGAGTCTTCAAGTCCCAGCATGCAATACTCCATCTTGATCCCCAGAACTCTGGCCTTCTGGCAACAAAGGGATACTGTGTTTACTACATGCTGGGACCTGTTATCTCACAGGCCACAGCTCCATAGGAAAAGTGAGGACAGTCGTGGACAGTACTTTGCCAACCCCTATTTTAATATGTTGCAAAGAAAGTCTGGTTTATCCTGCTCAGGAAGGAAGATCTCCAAGGCCCTGATTGTTAGAGCTCTGATCTGGCATGGTCTAAAGATGGGACAAAAAAGAATATTTTACTCCAGACAGCATGTGGGAGTAGCTTCTTTTCCAAGCATGAATTGCAGTGTTCTCTGCTTCCACATCATAGAATCGTAGAAGTGTAGGACTGCAAAGTACCTCATAGGTCTAGTCCAGTCCCCTGCACTCAAGGCAGGACTTCGTAATAACTAGATCATCCCTGACAGGTGTTTGTCTAATCTGTTCTTAAAAAGCTCCAGTGATGAAGATTCGACAACCTCCCTAGGCAATTTGTTCCAGTGCTTAACTATCCTGACAGTTAGGAAGTTTTCCTAAAGTCCAACCTGAACCTTCCTTGCTGCAATTTAAGCCCATTACTACTTCTCCTGTCCACACTGGATAAGAACAATTTATCACCCTCCTCCTTATAACAACCTTTTATGTACTTGAAAACTGTTATAATGTCCCCCCTCAGTCTTCTCTTCTCCAGAATAAACAAATCCATTTTTTTTTCAGTCTTCCCTCAGAGGTCATGTTTTCTAGACCTTTAATAATTTTTGTTGCTCTTCTCTGGACTTTCTCCAGTTTGTCCACATCTTTCCTGAAATGTGGTGCCCAAAGATGGACACAATACTCCAGCTGAGGCCTAATCAGCACGGAGTAGAGCTGAAGAATTACTTCTCGAGTCTTGCTTACAATACTCCTGCTGATACATCCTAGAATGATGTTCATATTTTTTGCAACAGTGTAACACTGTTGACTCATATTAAGCTTGTGATCCACTATGACGTCTAGATCCCTTTCCACAGTACTTCTTTGTAGGCAGTCATTTCCCATTTTGTATGTGTGCAGCTGATTGTGCCTTCCTAAATGGAGTACTTTGCATTTGTCCTTATTGAATTTCATTCTGTTTCCTTCAAAACACTTCTCCAATTTGTCCAAATCATTTTGAATTTTAATCCTATTCTCCAAAGTACTTGCAGCCCCTCCCAGTTTGGTATCGTGCACAAACTTTCTAAGTGTCATGGCTTTGCATTCCCAGGGCAAATAACTTGCAGCAATAACAGTTGAGTGAACTCCATGTTTGTGTGGAATGAAGGTAAATTTGATCTCAAACAAGGGGCCTCCCTTGGCCAGTAGAGATCTCCTGCTCACGGCTTTGCCACTCAGCGATGAGCATCTCCACATGCAAGCTGTGATCATGGGGTATGCTGATCACACACTTCAGGTCTTCCATGGGTCGTGGATTTAGCTACCACCACCTTTCAGCATGGTGACCAAATGTCTGGTGCCTGCAAAGCTGCCCCTCAATGGCAAAATCCCAGCTATGCTCAGCTTCTTCTCACAGCCAGAAAGCTCCTGTGGGTGGAGCTTACCAATGGTACTTGAGCTTCCTCTTCTGCAGTTGCTCTGGGCTCTGCAATGTTCACAGAACAGACATGCCACAGGAGAGATGCAGGGAGCTGGTATGGGCAGCGGTACAGGACCGTACTCACACATTGAGCCCTTTCTATCTGTAAAGGTCCCCAGTGGTAGCCCTCTGGGTTGCCCTGCCTGCTAAAGCCAGTGTGATGGACATGTTTGTGAAGCTTAGGTGTGAGTTTCCTAGAGGTGGCCAGGGAGCAGCTGGAGAAGTTTACTCAGCAAAGGTAGAATCCCAGGAAAACCGCTGCTCCTGGGGAGGTGTGGACAGAAAAACCCAGCCTCTGAGACCTGCTGCCTTGGGCAGAGTCTCTGCTGCCTCAGGGCTGGACTGGAGAAGATGTCTGGTTATGAGGGATCAGGTCATTCCCTTCCCTGGAAACTTCACCACTCCAGCCCCCACTCCCCAAATTGACTCATGCTGAGACCTTTGTGCTTGAAGACATTACCAGTCTGTTCTGTGGCTTCTGGCACTTGACTCCTAAGTGATGGTATCATGGCTGCCAGCTCCCCTGCCCCCTCGGTTCAGATAGCTGAGTCCGTGCCTGCTAGAGAGCTGTGTATGTTTGGTATATAGAGGAATTCCCCTGGTCCCGCCTGCTGTTGGGTTACTGCACTTTGGCTGGCTGGCTCCAGGCCAAGTAACCCTGTCTAGGCCCTGCTCTCAGTGACTTGCGTTTAGGTTTTGGACTAGCTCTGATTGATAGTGAGAGCCTTAACGCTGGGAGAGGGAAAATAGCGTGTGTGGAGGGACTGACCAGCGGCAGGGTGAAAACCTGAGACAACTAGACCACAAGGTCCTGATCTGCTCCGGCTCATCCCATATTGGAGGGACTAGAAATGGGAAGGAGAATTGGTCCTGTTTTGAAGCAATGGCTGTAGCAGTTAATGTTCAGTTCAAGGCTCTCTCTTCCCTCTGCCACGCTCATCCCACCTTTAACTACCTGTTCACCACAGTTCACCCCCAGGAGATGGAGTCTTTCCCCGTTTGTGCCCTGACCTCTGGTAGTGCTTGCCTCACACTTGCTGTCTAGACTCTTAGATTTCCCCAAGGATGATGCCATTCCTCCTTCCCCAAGAGATTCCCAGAGTCAGAGGACACACAATTTGCTGGGATGGCCAGGGGAAGGCATGGAGTTAGATTTTGGGTGGATCTAAAAGCCCCTCAGACTGACCATTGGGTTGGCCAAAGGGGTTGGGGGAGTGTGTAAGTAATTCAGGGGCAGGCAAACTTTTTGGCCAGAGGGCCGCATCGGGTTTCATAAATTGTATGGAGGGCTGGTTAGGGGAGGGGGTCATGGCCCCATGCAACCCCCCCGTTCTCTGATGGCCCCTCTGGGACCCTTGCCCCATCCACACACCCCCGCTCCCTGTCCCCTGACTGCCCCCGGAACCCCTGCCGCCCCATCCAACCCCCCCTCCTTCCTGACTGCCCCCCGGGACCCCTGCCCCCATTCAACCCCATGTTTCCCCCCCGACCACCATCCACATCCCCGCCCCCTGACCACTACACCGAACTCCCCTGCCCTCTATCCAACCCCCCTGCTCCCTGCCTGGAGCACCGGTCGCTGGCGGCGCTACAGCCGGGCCACGCTGTCGCTGCCGCCGCCGCCACCACACAGCACAGAGCACCGGGTTAGGCCGGGCTCTGCAGCTGCGCTGTCCCAGGAGCTCCCCGCCCCGCTGCCCAGAGCATTGCACCGACAGCGGAGCAAGTGAGCTGAGGCGGCGGGGTGGGGGAAGAGACAGCAGGGGAGGGCCCGGGGGCAAGCCTCCCGGGCCAAGAGCTCGGGGACCTGGCAGGACGGTCCCGCAGGCCGTAGTTTGCCCACCCCTGACGTAATCTAACGTTTGGTATTTCTAAGTGCTTGGGCCCCTTCGCTCTAGGCTGTGGCATCTCTTCTAGCTCATCAGGTCTGCAGATAAGATCTGAAAAGGGGGTCAGGGACAGGGGAGACTAGATGGGGATGTGCCCTACACTTGCAGCTTAAGTTTGGGCCAGTTAATTTCTTACCCCATCTTGTATGGTCACTGCTCGGGGACGTCACAGGAGCCGCGTAGCAGCAATGGCCGAGCCGAAAGCACGTGGCATTGGCCGGCTGACCTTTGGCCTCTTCTCCAGATGTTCATGAGGGCCCAGTTTGACTACGATCCCAAGATGGACAGCCTGATCCCCTGCAAGGAGGCGGGGCTGAAGTTCAAGACCGGGGACATCATCCAAATAATCAACAAGGATGACAGCAACTGGTGGCAGGGCCGGGTAGAAGGGTCCTCCACGGAGTCAGCAGGGCTGATCCCCTCCCCTGAACTGCAAGAATGGTATGTTCCAGAGCTGCTGGTGAAAGCAGATAGGGGGGCTGGGGGACTCCCAGTTGTAGGCTCTGTGCACAGCTCCAAGTGCTGCATCTCCAGCATGGGAGCTGCCCATGGGCTGGTAGCTCAGAATCCCCGCCTTGCATCCATGTGGAATATGTTTCAGAGATGAGACTGGTGTAGGGTGACCAGATAGCAAATGTGAAAAATCGGGACAGGGGGTGGGAGGTAATAGGAGCCTATATAAGAAAAAGACCCAAAAATCGGGACTGTCCCTATAAAATCGGGACATCTGGTCACCCTAGACCTAGTAGGTGCTGCTCCTTGGAGAAGCTGGGACCAGCTACTCAGTGCAGAGAGCTAGGTAGACTGTGTCTTTTGGGATGGGCTGTTGGCGCCCTCTGACCTTGGCCACAGTGACCCATGGGTCTAGCCTGGTGCTGCCCTGATCACCTTGGTGTGGACACTAGATCTGGCAAGGAGATACTCTCTGACCCCTTTGGCGTGAGCCCTGAGTATCCTTTCCTTGCTCTTGTGCATTGAGGAAATCCTGATGCTTCTGGGGGTCGCTAGGTTTGGACCAAAACCTGACCTGATCTGACCCCCTCCATCGCTCGTGTGTTTTTCCCCTTGCAGGCGTGTGGCTAGTACAACCCAGTGCAGTCAGAGCGAAGCCCAGAGCTGCAGCCCCTTTGGGAAAAAGAAGAAGTGCAAAGACAAATACCTGGCCAAGCACAGCTCAAGTAAGCGGCCCCCTTCCTTGTCATGAGCCCCTGTCTGTTGCTGCTCAGGATCAACCCTGGCAGCTCTGTCGCCACAATGCACCTTCCCATCGGGCAGCAGGACAGGGGCGCTCGCAGGACTCTGGTGCTTAGACCAAGCACTGGGCTCTGTGAGGTCGTTTCACCGGTTGAACAGCGTACGCAGGGTGCCGCAACCTGGTGACGGGGCTGTGATCCACATGTCCTCTGCAATAGGCTCCCCTGGTCATGTGAAAACTGTCTTTCCTGGGATCTCTTAACTTCCCCCTCCTGGGAACAGTGCAGTCAGAGCTGCACAGCATGGCAGTGCGCGCTCTGGTAGCTGTCTCCTTATTGGAGGCTACCACACCTACTCCCAGGGTAGCATGAGGAAAGGCATCTTGCCCAGCGCCGCATCTGGCATTGGCTTTCCTGGAAGAGCCCCCTCGGGTACAAATCAGTCAGATGACCCTGAGTCATCTGGTAAATGACTCTCCATTATTTTCCCCTCGGAGATCTCGCCTCCTGTTTGCAAAGCAGCCTGCAAAGAGCCCGACCCGCTGGCTTGTTTACATTGCTGCTGTGGAGTCGCAACAGGCGTGGACTTGGGGTGTACACAGGGAGGAGAGAGGATGTCATCTGGGTTTAAACAAGCGGTGTTCTCAGCCGGACTGGAAGGAAAGAGCTATGTAGGAACAACTCTGCCAGCGGCTGGTGCCAAGGGAGGAGGGGGGTGCTGCCACTAGCCATTCAGCTTTGTAAAAGAGCCATCTGTGTTTTTTTACAGTTGTTCTAGGCCCAAGTGCGTTAGCTGGGGATGGGTGCAGAGTTAAATCCCAGTTCAGGAGGGATGGGCAGAGACCCATAACTAAAGAAGCCTGTTGTCCTACCAGAGGGATGGTCCCCAGCCCAGCCCCTCCTGCAGGCTCCCCCACCTGATCTCTGCCCGCTTTGCTCCCTCTCCCCTGGGATTTTGCTCTCCCAGAAGGTCAGGTCTCTGCTCTGCATTAGGAATTATGGGCCCAATTCTCCCCTGCACTGTGTCATCGTTTACACCCGAGCATTGCCATGGCACCCCGGTGACACGTTACACCTCTTCTGCACAAGGCACCGGGAAGCAGCTCTCTGGCTGGAATGCTCAGAAGGGCTCAGCACCCACAACCAGGGCCAGAGTTTGGCACAGTGGGTACATGATGGGTGCTGAGCGTCTTTAAAATCCTGGTCCTTATTTGGTGCTGAAATGGGTGCTGAGCTGCCTTGACTGTAGGAGTGGAGACCTTGGAAATTTGGCCCTGAGCTAATTTATGGCCCTCGTCATCAGACGCATCAGGACAAACACAAACCCTGCACTCAGGTCCTGGCAAGTCAGCGGTTTTCAGTTCACCTCTTCTTAAAACTTCGTAACAGATCAGAAATCTGTTCCTCAATCAGGGAGAATCCTCCCTATTCACCACCTTCATCCAGAAGCCCAGCCAAGCCAAGCCAAACCAAGCAAACAAACCCTGCTGGTTAAGTGATGATCTGCTTGTACTGTTTTAAGGCACCAGGACCTGAAACTGACCCGTAATAAGCCAGTGCCAACAATGTCCTAGAGAACTGAGTGATGGGGGGTGGAGAGTCGTGTGACCAGAGCCTGGGGACATGCTGGCACCTGGCCTGGCCTGCAGTCTGGGAGATGGTGACAAACAGGGCAGTAAATCAAGGTGATAAATAAAGATCCCCACAACTCCCTCAGGGGAATAAACTAAGATCCCCATAACTCCTTCAGCTAAGAGTTAGTCTTGCAGCTTCCAATTTGGCTCCTCTGGGGTCCAGACTCCTGGGCAGAACTGAACGGGGAGAGGAGAGGATCAGCTGTTTATTTCACACCTTGTCACAACAGTTTCCCCATATTAATCCCCAAAGTAAGTTACCATTTGCTGATTTCTCTCTGTGGCTGAGTTTCTAAGGGATGCAGTGTGACTTAGGAGAGAGCCTCAGGACCAGAGCTGAGTGCATAATTGATTTTTTTGGTACATGGGCCAAACTGAAAAATCTTTAAAAAAAATCAGATTGGTTTGAAGCAAGTCTGATGTTTTTGGGGTTTTTTTGCCAGGGGAAAAATCATTTTGGGTTTATTGTTTTGGAGTGCTTTTCATTCTCGCGTGCTCTCTCTCTCAGGCACGATCTTTTTTTAATTTTTGTTAATTTTTTTTCGTTTAAAATTTAGCTAAATGTTGAAATGAAATGCCATTTTGGAAGGAAAAGTCAAAGCATTTCATTTTGACTTTAAAAAATCTCCATTTTTTTTTCCAGCCCAGACTATTCACTGAATTTGGAAATAGTTTTGTGCCCCCCAAAAGGCAAGTCACTTCCCCTCTCTGTGCCTCAGTTTCACCATTTTTAAAAGGGGGCTAATGATACTGACCTTTGTAAAGTGATTTGAGATCTACTGATGCAAAGTGCAATATGAGAGCTATGTGGTGGTGGTGATATTATATATCGATGCCAATACGTCCCAGCAGCCCTGGGCAAGGATGTGCCCTGATTTTGCATCTGGACTGGTTCTGATGCTCTCTTGGTTCCATTTCCCCTCTCTCCTCCCAGTTTTCGACCAGTTGGATGTGATTTCGTATGAGGAGGTGGTGAGGCTGCCAGCCTTCAAGAGGAAGACCCTGGTGCTGATAGGTATGGCCCTGCCCCTTCTGTACGCATTGTGCTTTTCTGGCCATTGTCCTTCTCCACCCCGACCCTGACAATGGACAGAACGGAACCTGATAGAGCATTTCCATTGGGGAACCCTGCTGGCTGAGGGTTAGTCAGTTATTCCTTTAACACGGGTTTGATCCCAAGGCAATGGGAGTGTTTCCATTAACTTCAATGGATTTTGGATCAAGCCCTTGATCCTTAATACAACATCAGCTGGTGGATTTATGACCTACATCTGGCCTGAATAAAATGCATTCTCCTCGGATTGAGAGTCCTCTGGATTCTAAAGAGATTTGTGGGGGGGGGTTGGAGTGCTGCAAGAGTCACCCCAAACCCCCATTCTCCCCCTGTTTTGAGCTGCCCCTGCTGGCTGTGCAGTAGAAGTTACCATCCCCTCGTTCAAGAGCTGAACTGGCATCCTCAGGCACAGCTGTGCTGGCCAGCTCGGGCATCTAGAAACTGGCACTGTTAGCAGTACCCGAGTCATGGTGTGAATTGTGCTGCAGAGGGAACCTGGAGGAGGAGCAGCCAGCCCTGGGTGGGAGGGGGTGGGTTTTCAAAAACAATGCAGTGTTTTTTTTAAAGAATGATAAAGCTGCCTCTTGTTTAAACCTAAGGGTGGGAATCAATCCCTGTCCTGAGCCTTGCATGGCACAGACCCCTTGGTATGAGACTCAGGGCATGTCTACATGGGGACACTCAGGAAAGTTATTCTAAATTAGCTTTTAAAGTGGGTTAGTTAAACCACATTAAACCCCTGTGTGGACACTCTCA
The DNA here is from genome assembly GCF_028017835.1 of Emys orbicularis. Taxonomy (NCBI): domain Eukaryota; kingdom Metazoa; phylum Chordata; order Testudines; family Emydidae; genus Emys; species Emys orbicularis. Next base: position 47,037,791 of record NC_088691.1, read on the forward strand.
TTCAGAATTAAAGTGGCCTTAATTTGATTTATCTTAATTCACTTTAAACAAAACCTAATTAAGACCACTCTAATTCTGAATGAGAGTCCACACGGGGATTTGATGTGGTTGAATTATTTCATTTTAAATTCATTCCTTTCGGTAATTTGGATTAACGTTGCTGAGTGCCACTGTGTAGACACTAAGGTCAAGATCTTGAAAGGTATTTTGGTGCCTAACTCCTATTGGTTTCACTGGGCATTAGGCACCTAGGAGGATCCAGACGTAACTCGGCAGTGCCGAGGCTGTGCCTGGCCCAGTCCATGGAGAAGCAGTGGGCTGGCTCTGGGACTGGAAGTGCGCTGTCCTGCATTATGGCTGTATTGAAAAGAACAGGGTCTCCCATTTTGCAGTGTCTGGTCCGTTCCAAAGGGGCGAAGAGGCTCAGCTATCTGGCCTAGGCAGCCATTATCCCATTCCTTCTGGTGGATGGGCTCAGCGACCCAACAGGGATGGAATTTCCATGGCTAGCTCATCCTGCTCCATCCCTACCCGCTCTCTCTGCCAGAGGTCCTTCCTATGAATAGGGGTTCTTCTCTTACTCCCCCCACATGGCTCCTGTGATCACCCTCTCCCCTTCTCCAGCACAGGAAAAGCCTCTCTCGGGGGGCACTGATCTCCCATCCCTCTCTCATCCTCTTGCACAGGTGCAAGCGGGGTAGGTCGTAGCCACATTAAGAAAGCCTCTCTCGGGGGGGGCACTGATCTCCCATCCCTCTCTCATCCTCTTGCACAGGTGCAAGCGGGGTAGGTCGTAGCCACATTAAGAATGCCCTGCTCAGCAAGAACCCAGAGAAGTTTGGGTATCCGGCTCCATGTAAGTAGTCACCCACAGTGGGGTCGGGCTCTACAACCAGAACTAGCCATTTTAAAGCCCTAGGAAGGCCAGTTTCCCAGCACTCACTCCTAGCCTTGCCTGAAGACTGCATAGAGCTGGGGGGTTTTAGGTGCAGAAAAGCTGTTTCAGGGAATGTTCAGAGATTGCTCCAACTCCCTTTGAGCCCTGGACAGTCTGAGCTCATGGTCACTGAGTACTGGGCGAAGGATACCAAAAATAGTCCCTGTTTTTAAAAAAAAAAAAAAAAAAAAAAGGGAAGCTCTAAGGCATTCCTAAAACAGATTTTCTGTACCGTCCGTGGTGCATGCAGAACCCCTGTGGGGGTGAAGTGGCAGGAAGATGTGATTGATGCTCCTTTGGAGTGACTCACGAGAGTAACGGGACCACCCTAAATGCCATCAGAGAATGTTTCAGCCCCATGTGTTCATAGATACAGGAGTGCACAACCTCAGTGCAATCAGCCTTGAAATCAGACCCGAGCTCCTGCCACTGGATGTCTCAGTGACCCACTGCGTTGAGCAAGTTTTGTCTGGTCTGTTTTGCTAGTGTTGCTAAAGTGGCTCTGGAGGTTGCCCGCAGTCATATTTAGGGAAGGTGTTGTAGTCCCACAGGGTGCATGCTGGGTAAATGGGGCTTGCCTCGACCAAGGCAGCAGCGTCTCCAGCACACTTGTACTTTCCAGCAAGATGGCAGCTTGTCTGTCCTGGGGGCATCTTTCCTTGCCATCGGGGAAAGCGATTGGGCTGATTACCCCGTGTTCCTGCCATAACTCCTGAGCAGTGCTGAAAACATGGCAAGGCCAGCTGGAGAAGAGCACATCCAGCTAGGCCCATACTGGGAATGGCCTGGTGTGCATGCAAAGGCTGGTGGAGGTTGCTTTCATTGGGTTATCTTGGCTTTTTGGAGCCTCCTGCCAGCAGCGGAGAAATAGAACAAGAGGTGTCAGGAGCCTGGCCTCAGAGCTGGTAGGTCAGTGTTTTCCCTTGGCTTTAAAGGACACCATCAACACGAAACCTAGTCAGGTTCAAAGCAGGCCTCATAGGTCTTGCTGGGCCTGATTTTTGTTACCAATAGAACTGTCCAAAGAGTTACAGTCCATTCCAGGCTCTAACATGAGCCCTTGTTCCCAAGTGATGCAGCTTACAGTGACTTTGGCTGGCCAATGAATAACACCAGCTTTGCCATACTAATCGCTAGGGGCAGGGCTGGGGGGCCCTTGACATAGGCAAGGAGGTTGAGAGGCAAGAGTGCTCCAGATCACCTCACCTGAGCAACTTTCAAAGCTCTACAGGCAGCAAATCCATGCTCTGCCCAGCCTTGTTCCAAGCAGCAAAAGGTTAAAGCTGGTGAAGGCCCTGCCTCTCTTCACCAACTGCTCACTTCCTCTGGCTCCCCTCTCCTGGCCTCCCTAGGGTCCAGCTGAGCCCCACTTTTGGGAACACATTAGGCTTCCCATTGTGCAGAATGGCACAGCAGCCACCCTCTCCACAGCCTTCCTGCTCAGTAGTCACATTGGCCCAAGCTGGCTGGCCCCTTTGGTTCCCTTGTGGGGTGGCAGCATGGGTCAGTCACCCAGCTCTCCCGCCCATCCAGACACCACACGCCCCCAGAAGAAGAATGAGGTGGATGGGAAGGACTATCACTTCATCTCCACTGAGGAAATGACCAGGGACATCTCTGCCAATGAGTTCCTGGAGTTCGGGAGCTACCAGGGAAACATATTTGGCACCAAGTTTGAAACAGTGCATCAGATCCACCAGCAGGATAAAATCGCCATCCTGGACATTGAGCCCCAGGTGAGGGGGAGGGACGGGGGCAGCGTGTCAGGGGTCAGAGTTGGAAAAAGCACCTCTAAAATTTGCGGGGCCAGCTTTGCACCCACATTTAACTGCACATGCAATTGGGGGTGCAAAGGAGGATTTAACCCTGTCTTCCCAACTGTGCCCACCAGTTGCGCAGGCAGAACGCTGGGGCCCATCACTCGCGGGCATAATGTTAGTGGCTGGGTGAAAAATGTATCCCTTAAAGTATAACCCAAGAAGGGGCTGGGTGAAAAGGCAAGGCAGTGAAAGAGCAGGCCATTTGGCTAGGAGAGTGGGACGCTGTGGAGGGCAACTGAGCTGGACTGAGCTATGCACCTGCCGGTAGCCAGGGGGGAAGGGCATGGAGGGAGGAAAATAACCACAGAGATAAAACCAACGGATGGACTCCACCGAGTGCCCCCGTACTGGGCAGATACCTTGGGCGAGACCGCTGCTGATGGCCCCACACCTTCCTGCTGCACAGATATTCCAGGGAGCACCCGCCTCCTAGAAGCGGAGCATAAAGGCAGATGGCAAAGCTGCCACGGGATTGGCATATCCATCCCCAGGGCACGGTGGAAAGGGCAGGGGAATCTGCGCCCCAACTCGGTGACTTACTGCCTTCAGCTGACGAGGGCATGGAGGCAAACCTCTCCCCTCAGTCAGAGCTGACTGTTCCAGCCCTTAATGATGAAGGCTGTTCTGTGGGTCCCTGAGAACTTTCCAATGGGATGAGAGAGGATAATTACAGCTGCGGAGGTCACTAGCTGCTGGCCTGGAGAGGTAGATCACACTAGCTCTGCTCTACCCTCAGGTGTCACTATTTCAGGTCGGCACTGTCTAGCTAGCAGAACATCAGCTGCTCCTGCAGCCAGGCCAGCATCCACATGGCAGCTGCTGGAAGGGTGCAGTCGGAATTCTTTGCTGCAGCCCGAGCTAAGGATTTTTAAAGTGAATTTATACTTAGCCGATGTGACAGGCCTGGAGCCCAAAGGCCTCTGGCAGCAGCAGTGCAAGCTGTCCCCAGCCCCACAGAGCCAGCCTTTGACCCACCACTCTGTGGCCAGCTGTCTACCTCCCTCTGAGGCTGGCAGATGCCCTGGGTGTGATGTTCGGGGATCCTGGCCTCCAGCAGAGCTGGCAGTGCTCTGGAAGGCAGGAAGGGCCTTGTGCTCTGCTCCTAGCGGAGCTGCCCTGCCCTGAAGAGCAGCTGTGCTCCGTTTGCTCCTCATCCCTCTCTCTCCCTGCCCTCCATCTGCAGACTCTGAAGATTGTTCGCACTGCCGAGCTGTCCCCATTCATTGTTTTCATCGCGCCAACAGACCAGGCCAGTCAGGTGGGTGCCGTGGTGTGGCGGGAGGTGGAGCAATTACGCAGGCGTGACGCTGGCCAGCGCATCTGGCCCGGATGTCCTCCCATACTCACTCCCCCACGCACATTTGCCTCTTTGCACCCCACCGTGGCCACTGTGGCTTGTGGCCGGGGGGATGAAGAGACCTTTCCTCACAGCAGTGGGACCCCAAAGGTACGGTTCACCCCAAGCAATTGTTTCTGTTCCCTTTCCTCCCTGGGGACTTGTTCTCCTGTCCCGTTCAGAAACCAGCTTGCCCGTTCCCTGTCAGGTGTCTGGGTTTCCCAGCTGGAGGAGTGAAGTTCATCTGAAATATCCCAAACTTAAACCTCCCTGAGAGCACCAGGTAACTCCAAAGCTGTGAGCGTGGGTGCGCTCCCCCCCCCCACCCAGCTGGGGGCACAGCAGCTGTTTGTAGGGGGCTGGGAGCTGATTCCCCATTCATGCTGGTGGCTGCCTGGACTTGAACAAGTGACTTTGCAAAAGGAATCCCTTAGGAGGTGAGATGAGGCAAAGCTGCCCCTCCCCCAGGGCTGCTTCCTCTGCTCTTAGAGGGATTGTGGTGGCTGGAGCTGAGGGAGTGAGACTGTCCAGCATGTGTGCTCTTCCATAGCTCTCCACTAGCGCCTGGCTGCCTCCAAGCCTATAGGAATAGCGAAGGCAGCAAGACCTTCACCCCAGACAGCAGCATAGCTGGGGAGGGTGCCCCCTGCTGCTTCATTCTCCTCCCCCCCCCCCCCAGAACTGGGGAGGGGAAGGCTATCTCAGGACTGGAATTACAGGGGATGGGGCAGTGCGGGCGGAGGGTTTGTCAGCAGCTTCTCCCCAGAAACCCCTCCTTCACGTATGAATCCCAGCTAAGGTGCTGAGTTTCCAATAGGCAAGGACACCAACCACCCCACAAATGGCTCCCTAAGGGGCCCTGGCATTTACGGATTCTGACTTTGCCCTGCCCAGGGCTCTCCTAGAGCCAAAGCACTGTCAACTCGCAGTAGTTTCTAGCTGCAGAGACCTTCCTGCTGTCAGTGAGGCTCACACCGATTAGACTGCAGCCAGCCCAAAACAGTAACACCCAGATCAGCTGCCCCTCTCCAGCCTCATGGGTATTTAATGGTGCAGTCTCTGGTGCTGTGCAGCAGCCAAAGTGATGGGTATTGTACGAGAGACTGGCTTAGGTGTGCGGTTGGATGGGTCCCTTTGTCCTGCCCTTGAATAGTCTTGCCTATGCAAATAGCACACAGGAACAGCGTATGTTCTCTTGATTATTTAGCTAACTGAGCTGCTGCCCCTTACAACTGAAGATGAAAGGGGGGTTTATGCAGCGATTTGTTCAGAAAGCACTGGGCTCCCAGGCTGCAGCTTGCAGCAGGCACGTGTCTTTCTAACCCTCTTGGTTCCTTAGCGGCCCAGCTAAGCTAACCCGTTGCTAAGCAGGGTGCCCACGTGGCAATGGCAGAGCTGAGAAATTCCACACAGCTGGACATTGAAACCAGGGGGCGAAAGGAGCAGGATGACCACACATCCCGTTTTGGCTGGGACAGGCCCTTTTTAAGCCCTATCCCAGCCGTCCTGACTTTTTTGGCAAAACTGGGCATTTGTCCCGTTTGCTCTTGCCAACTGATCAAACTGGACAAATGCAGTTTTGCCAAAAAAGTGGGGTGCAACCCCTAACGGGGCACAGAGAAATGTGCGGGGGGGGGGGGGGCGAGTGGCAATGCTAGCCCTGCGTGGGAGTGGGGACTAGGGCTGGCCTGCGTGGGGGATGGGGGAGTGGAGGGGGGCCTTGGGTCAGCCCTGTGGGTGTCCCATTTTCCCTTGTTTACTCCCTAGAGGAGTAAACAAGCCCTGCCTGAACTCAGTCCTGGCCACACAGGACCCCCGCTCCATGCTCTTGGACAGGGCTGGCTGTCAGTCAACCTGTAGCTGAGGATTAGGTTGCAGACAGTTTGATCAGGCGGTTGTAACAGCTGGAGGGTTGATGTAGCCTTTGAATGAAGTGCCACCCGGAAGGTGATTAGTCTGTGTTTGTGAAGTGCTGTCCAATGGAAGGTGTTACATAAGGGCTAACTCGTGTGCTAGCTGAAAAAGTTGTGGGCCAGCTGGCTCCAGGGGCCTGCTACCCCATGCACTGACTGCAGTTCCTGAAGGTGCCAATGTGAAACAAGGCTGAGCTACTATTGCTAAGAACTGTCTCCTGCCACAGGGGACAGGCCCTGGGTGGTGAAGCAAGTGCTATATTTAGCCTGCTTTCACAGTTCAGGTAACTGTTTAGTAAGTTAAGGGGAGAGTTTAGAGCCAAAACATGACCTTCAGCAGCTCAGAGGGCAGAGAGCTGGGGTATTTTCCCCTTCTAAATATGCTCTGGCTGCTGAGTGCCACACCGAGAGAGGGGCACAAGCTGCAGCAATTCACTGTTGCCCAGAGCTGAGCTCATGATGCTGGTAAACAGAAGAGCCATGTTAATTTCAAGTGCTACTCGGGACAGAGATGAAAAAACAATGTTAGAGAGAATCAGAAAAACAACAAGGAGTCCAGTGGCACCTTAAAGACTAAAGGATTTATTTGGGCATAAGCTTTCGTGGGTAAAAAAAACCCACTTCTTCAGATGCATCCACAAAAGCATATGCCGAAATAAATCTGTTAGTCTTTAAGGTGCCACCGGACTCCTCATTTTTGTGGATACAGACTAACACGGCTACCCTTCTGAAAGAGAGAATCGGGAAGGAAGTTGTATTGGAGTTCCTATTTACAATATTAATTGGATGCTGCAGTAGGCTCCTGCAGGCCTGCAATACCTTCAGTAGCTCAGTGTGTTGCAGAGTGCCATGCAGCCACCTCTGACACCTGCCATTACCAAAGGTAGCCCTCACAGTAGAGGTACTAGGAAAGTGGGGCAGAGAGGCCTGGTTGGGCTGTGAACAGAGACTGATAGTCCAACTTGCAACGAGCCTGCTGTCTGAATAAACCGAGGGAGGGAGGGGAAGTAACTTCCCTGAGCGCATGCCGCTGGCTGGCAGCTGGATTGGGAACAGAATTCTTGTCTAGAGTCCCAGGCCTTCACCCTCATCCCTCAACCACCTGTCTCAGCCTTTGGGGCTCTGCTCCAGAGGCAGGTTGAGGAAGTTTGTCTCCCATGGGAAATTTACCAGCAGAAGTGTATGGCTCTAATCTCCCTGCTGAGGGACACCTACAGTCACGCAGGGATGCTGCCTTCTGCTGTAGCTGATAGCACATTCAAAGCGCCATAGCGAAGAGGCACTGTTATTCCTATGTGCCCATCTGGGAAGTTAGACCAGTATAACACTGCTGGGAAAGTGCCCCAGTAGCCCAGCTAGAAGGGATTTCTTTTCACATGGGAATTGCAACCTGCATTGAGGTGTATAGGTCCTCTGCAGGCCAGCTCAGGGAGCTGGCTCCTATGCACTCTGCTGGGACGGCCACGAGCCTGTAGTGTGTGGAAAACCCAAAACAGAGCTAGCTTTCTCAAGTACGGAGTGGTGCTGCATGCACAGATCCCTGTGCTGCTCTGGGTATGCAGCACCCAGAGCTTTAGGAAGCACCTGCAAGTCTCTAAATAAGCTGCTATCATTGCAGTCCACACAGCAGTAAGGGCATAATGCAGTATCCCTGCACGGGCCATAAGGGCAACTTGCTCTAGGAGTAAGGGGGCATTCATATTGAGACCAGTACAAGCCACTGCACTAAGAGATGGGTGCAATATCCCATCTGGGCCAGAGGCCTTCCCCCAGTACATCATGTATCTCCCAAGCCAATAGGGGCAACCCCCCTGCCTCAACCTCCTGGGCCTGGGGGTTCTGCATGGACACACTACCCCTCCCACAAGCCCCAGCTCACTGGCTCTCTTCTATTGCAGTTGGAGGCCTTGCAGCAACTACGCAAGGATTCGGAGAGCATTTGCAGCCGCTACGCACACTACTTTGACCTGTCACTAGTCAACAACGGTGTGGATGAGAGCCTCAAGGTGCTACAAGAAGCTTTTGAGCAGGCCTGCAGCTCACCCCAGTGGGTGCCTGTCTCCTGGGTATACTGAGCAATTGTCCAACCCTGGCAGCTTCCTGCTACTCCCATCCTGCAGAATGGGATGGTGGGAAACCCCTGCTCTACATAGCTCAACACCCAGCCCCCTTCTCTTTTAACATTCTATGGCCAGTGTCTCATTTGGTCTATTATGCCCAGGGTAAGAGTGCAGGGCTCTCCCAGCTCAGGCCACAAGCCACCAGTCCTTGTGCATCAGCACTACTGTAGTGTGATGCCTCCTCCCTGGTGTGTTGTTTAGGGGAAAAATTCTATTTTATCTTACGATCTGTACCCTAGTGCTACACAATTGGGGCCATATAGTACCCCTCCACTCAGCAACACTCCTACTGATCATACAGGGAAGCTTTCCCAATGACTGAGGGGAAAATAGGGGCCTGCTCTAGTAACTAACCCTGTGAGTAGTAGCTATTTTGTGCTGTGCTTCACTCTTGAAGCTAGGATGGAGGCACTTCTAACACCATGAGCTCTGAACCTTATTTGGCCATTTGCACATTGTTACCTGATGCAGCTGGGCAGAATGCACCATTTGAAAACCCTGGCCCTAGTCTTCAGAGTCAGCACATGCATGAGATGCAGGGGCAGTGCAAATCACAGAGCTGTTTTTTCAGGCTAAGCCAGTGCTACCACAGCTTGTATTCCAAGGGTTTTCTTCATAATCAGAAGGGCTAATTATTTTTAACTGTGAGCGGGAGTTAGTCAACCCAGGGGCTGGTCTTCCATGCTGGCTGTGTGGAGTTCCTGACTCAAGCCTGTGCAGTTGTCACTTGACACCTCTGACCATAGTCAGACACCAATAAGGCAGCAATGATTAAAATAACACACTGGAGTCAGTAAATTAGAGTGGCTGGACCCACTTATCTATCCATTGCATTACATAGCAACAATAGGGCCCACTTGGAACAGCAGTTCTTCAAACCATAATCAATGTCAAGCTCAAAGGACCGTTTTGTGTGCTTTATTGTCAGGGAGGGTTGCAGGAAAGGGGATTAACATGTCTGAAATCTGCAATTTTTAAGGATGCCAAAAAAAACCTGATTATGTGCAATAGGGACCTTTATTCTAGTCCATGGCAGGGAAACACCCTGTAGCAATAAAAGTGTGTTGAAGCATTTGCTTGGTTTTATGGTTTGTGCTAAGCTCAATGGGTCACGATCCAGTGAACTGCTCCCCCAGAAACCAGCTGAACTGCAGTAATATTCCCTACCCTTGGGAGACTCCCATCAAAGCTGCAGCCCTCTTTGCCCTCGAAGAGCAGAAAATGTACAGGACTGTGCCCTAGAGACCCTTAAAGGGGCAGGGAATCACTGCTCAGGTTATTCTGTCACAGGACCAGCACAAGCTGGAATTACTCCCCACAATCAATGGGGAGGAGGTTTCTTCACCCATAACAAGAGCACTCACCCCTTCCCCTCCCACCAAACAGCAAAAGCCAGCAGTAGGTGCCAGGCTGATGCATGTGGGTTGGTTCACAAACAGTCTCAGGGCAGGTTTAAGGGACTAGGGCCTTTCACTGGAAAAATCCCATGTTCCAAGCTGGCCAAGGTAGGTGCTGACCAAAACAAATCAGTAATTTAGTCAGTTCCTATTAGAAGATTCCAGAGCAGCACCATCATTACCTTTGCAAGCAGTCCTAGCAGTCAGCACCAACTATCCTCTCCCCTGCAGCTCCTCCTCCATGGGAAAGGAGGCACAACTGACAATAGAATGGGGAAGAGGCCTGTCTGCAGGTAGCCCCCACCTCAATGCACAGGTGGCCAATTAACTGAAGCACTGCCTCCTACCCATCTTGAATAGCAACAAGTCAACACTTGAAAAATAGTTTATTTTTTTATAAAAAGTAAATAAAAATCACAACTTTCTTTTCCCTTAAATCCCTCACAGCCCCCAGCTGTGCTCACCACCTGTGCGTCTCCTTAGTACTGGACGGGGGGGGGGAAAGAGCAACACAGTTAGGCACCTTTAGGCCTTTACTTCAGATGGTATTTGCTCAGTACAGAGCATCCTAGCCCCTCCCTCAAGGGGTAAAACCAGTATAGGGATAAATCCAGTCACCCAGTAGCACCAGCAAGCTACCTCCTCCTGCCAGTGAGGCACCCTAGCAAGAGAACTTGGGTGCTTTGTTTGGAACAGACCATCTGCTGCCCTTAGCACATTCAGCTTCAAGCAGCCAAGGGCTGGTACCAAAGGCCTCCAATCGCCATACGCACTACCCTTTAGAGAAAGCGTATGAACAGCTGACACCTTCCAAATCATACTTGGCCTCTGGCCCCAGAGATCTCTCCTCTGTCTCCATTCCAACCCCCAGAATCGATCAGGTGCCAATACTGGAAAGGAGGGCTGAGGCAGCGGTGGACATGGCAGCCATAACATTGAAATGGGGGTTTGGTGAACAGCAAATGGAGCCAGGTCCCTGCACTATGAAACAAAATGGGAAAAACCTCAAGCACAAATTTTAAGCTACACAAACTGAAAACATGTACCTAAAACATCTACCCTCCTTGGGGAGACACTGGGACTTGGCTAGCTGAGACTCAAGCCACGCACTGCAAGTTTAAAACCAAAGCACTTAAAATAGCCGATGTGATCAACCAGACCCTGAACGCTGCTCCAAGAGGGCGAGTGGCTCAGGCCAATTCCTTCAGCTGTAAGAACATTCTGTGACTGTCAGGGTAATGGCTCCCAGACCCGGGAACGGCAGGATTAGGAAGGGGGGCATTATCTCCATCTGTGGAGATAGCTTGAAACACTGGGGGTTAGGAGGACTCATTTTCAGCAGAAGCTGCTGGTTCCCTGAGAACACAGTTTTATATGCATTGAGGCAACCAGCTTAGCAGAGCACAGTCCAGTGGGTAAGTTTTGCACTCTTCCCTCCAGCCACCCTTAAAACAGGATGGGGAGAGGCTTATGGTGAGCTCGCTGAGCCACACTGCAGACATGCTTTTGTTTGTGTAAGCAACAGATCGGGAGCCTCATCACCCCACTGCAGTCAGTGTTTCTGCATTGCTGGGGAATAGCTTTTGTTAAGGACTCTCCAACTTCCATCCAAAGCAGGTGGCCTCATCTGGCTGGGAGGGATCTAGCCACTTACTCTGAGCTCTCTTCAGCTTGCTTTTGTTTCTTCTTTTTCTTTTTTTTCTTCTTTGTGCTGGTGTCACTGGCCTGCAGAGAAGGTGGAGCTCAGGAAGGGTGGTTGGGAAGGAATCACTGTTGATTTGTGACACACCTTTCAGCAAGGACTAATGAACTATTTATATAAGGATTCATCTTAACTACCCCCCAGGAGCTCTCATCCATGAGGGAAGAGTGACATACCATTCTGCCCCCTCCCCCATCCAAGGCTCCCCAAAACAAAATCTGCCTGGCAGGGTAATTACTGACATGCAATGCACCGAGTCCAGGAGCATGTACACTGGAGAAGCAATTGGCACACCATCTAGCATGGTGCCCTATCTCCAACTGTGCACGGTTCCAGAGGCGCCAGAGGAAGGTGTAATAATCTCTGCCAGACAATTGTGAGAAAGCTACCCAGGGGCAAATTATTCCCAACCCATTAAACAAGGGCAGGTTAATCTGCTTATCCATGGCAGGCCAGCCCCCAGGGACAGACAATGGTGCCAATTGAGCTTAGCTATATTGAGGCAGCTTACAGTGGTGTAACTCTATACTGATGGGGGGAAGCAGCAACCTACATGGACAAACTGAATAGCTGTCTCGGGTTTTGTAAGTATCACAAGGAGGGGTGTACAAGTGATGCAATGCAGCCACACTCCTAGGCCTTCTGCACCGTCCAGCTACCTACCACTTCCATTAGCTCCCCTTCGCTCTCGGCAGCTTCTTTGGCCTTCTTCTCTTTTTTCTTCTTTTTCTTTTCCTTCCTGCTCTGCTCCTCTGGTTGCAGAGTGGCTGGGGAGGATGGTGCCACTGCTGCCTCCTCATTTTCACTCTCTGTCTCCCGCTTTCTCTGTTTAAGAGTAAAGCCAGATCAGATCAGCGGTCTCCCAGCTGAGCAGTAACAGGAGGCCTGTCTTGAGTACAGATGACAGACCCCACATAGTCCTGAGGCCACCTCCTCAATTTGCCTTCCCATCCTAGCCCTCTGCACCCTCAGGAGCATGGTAAGAGCGAGCCTTATTCCTGGTAATGCTGTCAAGTTCATCACGGCTTGTGTAATGAGGGAGACTATAGATCCTCTGGAACTTATCTATGGTTTTCTGAAAGCTTTGCAAGAATCCCTGGCACACCCCTCCCTCATGTTCTTCCCATGACATCATTCCATCTACAGCTTAGGGCTCCACATTCTTCCAGTCTCTGCTGTGTCATCTGTACACAAAGTGACAGAGCCAAAATCAGGTCTAAGGTTGGTCCCCAGAGATAACCTGCTTCCTTTGGAAACACACACATGCTGGTTGGGCTTTTTCAACTGGGCTAAACTGGTTGAAAATAACAAACCAGGATAGGGGCTGGTGCCCATGGCCTCTGGAATCCCATCGGCACAGCTCTGCATTCACATTCTGGGTCATGGCCTTGAGCCATCTTTAGGGCTCTTGTTCCCAGATCTTGTCCCTCAACAAATTCAAAGCCTGGCGATGTAACACTAACCACACAGAATATGGATTGCATGTGAAAGTCCACTCTGCTGGACAAATCAAAGGAGACTCCACGTTAACTCTGCCTTCCCCAAAGCAACAACATAAGTCACAGGATCAATCTGCCAAGGCAGAGATGTTCATCTGACAATACGCAGGTCTGAAATGGATGTCACATGAAAGTAGCCTATGATACTTACTTTTGATACCCTCTCGGCCATTGCTGCTGGGGCTTCTGCTTCTTTCTTTACAGCAACACTGGAAGGAGGAAAACACCGAGTCGAATGTGTGAGTACTGCCGATCAATCCTATACATTCAGATTTATTATCCTCCCTCCTAGACGCTTGCTGCAAACCAAACTACATCCCTCAGCCTCCTGCTGCTACACAGTTGACACACTACAGTTCCTTTTTCTGACCACTATGTTATATAACACTCGGTGATGTACAGAAAGCCTGCAGCCCGCATCAGTGCCTAACTGTGCTGGACAAAGGCAGAGCCTTCCCTGTTTAATTTGGCAGACTGACTCCCTCTAGAGCCACAGATACCAAGCTAGAAAGGGATAACTGTCTGCTCACTTGGTTTGTCTAGAATAGAACCCCCTGCTGTTCATAGAATCATAGAATATCAGGGTTGGAAGGGACCTCAGGAGGTCATCTAGTCCAACCCCCTGCTCAAAGCAGGACCAATTCCCAACTAAATCATCCCAGCCAGGGCTTTGTCAAGCCGAGCCTTAAAAATCTCCAAGGAAGGTTCCTCCAGGGCAGTGCTTCCTAGGGAGGACAAATAACTGCATTGCAATTAACATTCTTTGAAAAGGTATTATATTGCCTGACAGTATTTTTAACATGCTACATTCAACCCCGGCAACCTTTTGTACCCCAAACTGACATTTTCCAGCAGAAGTCAGCAATATGCCCCAAGAAAAAGTGGTATCCTAAGATAGCACAGCAGAGACTGAATGCATGCAATTCACCCCTCTGCCCTGTCCCTCAAACATATCTCTGAAGCACTGTGCATTACCTGTAGTCCACATACTCCTTCTTCCAGGAATCCGGCGTGCTCTCGTTGGGCTTGCCGTGCTTGCTCAACAGGCCCTGCTTGATCATCATCATCTTTTGACTCGCCTGGTGTGACAATACAGAGAGAAAAGGTCACATTCTAGCTTCAAAGCAGCTATCATTTCTAATTGGAGAAGTCACATGGCATGTGACGAGACATTGTGGAAGAGAACCAAGTTCACGATGAAACCTTTACCAGGCCAGAGAGACACAAATATGTCCTCAAGGAGCCTCTGATAGCTCATGGCAAATTATCGTTGTTGCTTCGGAGTTTATTCCTTAGTTGATGTCATTCTATTTGCAACACTGGTTAATTAAAGTAGTAGTATTCCAGAAAAGATTTTTACCATCCCAGTTTGCTTATAAGAGTGTCACTGCATGAGAAGGAACTGCAAGCAAATTGCAGTTAGTCTTCTACTGTTACAGACCCAGCTATACATAAATGCTAATCACATGTGCATCAGGCAAGTGGGGAAGTGGACTTGTGCAAGAGACACAGAAGTAGTATTTCTGTTGCTCCTGGAGTCCTTCGACAGGCTTTAGTACTCTGCCACACGCCCACGATACACTGTTTCTAATGCTATTTTGAATTTCAATGGCACCTTTCATTAGAGCACTTGGAGCATTCTTACAGACACTACTTCAGCCTCTCAAGAGTGGGGCATGCAGCATCTTTCTAATTCCTCCACGAGCCATCAGTATTGGGTGATAGATTTAAGTCATCTTTGCACACAGTGCTTATGTCAGCTATTTTACATCATTTGGCTCTTCCTGGAAGGATTTGCAGCACAGACTAAAAGCAGTCTGATCCTGGCTTAGCCTAGTCAAGATCCAGTCTACACCACCAACTGGAACCAGACTTTTAACCAGCTCAGCACTCAGACATGGTTATAGCTGTGTAGAGAAAAGCTACAAAAGCTTGGAAATGGTGGTGACAAACTGGAAGCCTTTATCTGGGACCTGCAGCTTTGTAAGAGGCTGCTTCGAACCCAATTTCTCAATAGCTGAATGCCATTTCCAACACCACACAGCCTCCCACCCCCTTAGTCTCACCTTGGGACCAAGACCCCATTTGCGGGGGTAAGTGTCTCTTTCCATAATCACCCTCTTGATCTTTGCCACTATACCATGGTCACAAGTAGAAATCACTGCGGTGGTCATCAAGGCAACAGCTGCATTAGTGGAAAATGAAAAGAATGAACATTGAGGCACAAAAGAGCAATACTGGCCAGCTACTGGATTCAATCTCCTATGACTCAACGTTATGGTGGTGCAGAGATGGGCTACAAAGTTGGCATTCCCAAGATTGACAATTTTAATCAGCCCCCTACACAATTACCCAAGAAGTCCATCCAACTCAAACCCTGGACAGGCTTCCACTTGTAACTCACTCCCTGTCTGGTTTTATCATCGGGGAAGTACAAACCGGGGAACTCTAGTTCTAAAAGCATGAGCATCTACTGCCTGAGCTAAAAGACTTGGCTCTCGCAGCCAAGATTGTAGCAGGCTCATCAACCACTATGTGGCTCAGCTCCCACCAGAGCACTGGATGTGGGTTCACAAACTAGTCAGAAGTGAATTGTTACACTACTCAGTGGTATCCTGTATTGGATACAGGGCATAAGCACCACACACACACAGAGCACTGCTCATTGCCAGATGTGCGCCCAGTCAGGATGGCACTTTAGTCCTTATTACCTAGGCAATTCTTTGCTGTAAGTATCTGGTAATAAAAAGGCATTAATACAAAATAACAGTACACACCGCTTCAGCAGCCATCCAAGATACATCATTTCTTTATACTAGATTTGTTAGGAGAGAGGAGTTCACAGGCAGCAGTATGTGATCAGAGAGCATCACTCGTCTTGGTTGAGATGGAGCCCCCATGGAAAGGGGCTCCAGCCCTGCTGGCTCTGTCCCGCTCCTGCAGGCAGCCCGCCAGACCCTCCAGCAGCCCCCAGTAGAACACTGAAAGACTGGAGGGTATTTGGAGGCTGCACGGCACAGAGACCCTAGAACAGGAATCTAGGTGCTGCAGGGAGGGCAGTGCAGCAGCACTCAGAGAATGGATAAACTTCATCATCATTTCACATACAGTGTGTGCCCGAAAGCCCAGGACATGGGAATAGAGTGAATGGAAGTCAAGCAAAAACCTTGCTATCTTCTGCAGGTTTTTTATTTTAATGGAGGGGTATTAGCTAGGCTTGGAAGGATTAGACTTTTACTGCTAAGTGTCAATAAATGTCAATTTCACTGTATACAAATTGACCAAAAAGTATTTCCATTGATTTCTTTCTTTGCCTAAGAACTTAAGTTTGATTTAAGGATATTTATTTTGTACATTTTGACATATGTTGACAATGTGTTTTAACAGTAGTAACGCTAACTTTTTGAATCTTAACGTCTGTCATTAAATAATTGTCTGACCTCCCATAATTTCGCATAACTGTGAAAATTTAAACAGAAAAAAACACATTGTTATAGAGCAGTAAAAATCTGTTACTGTAACAGATACCAGAGTTATAATTAAGCCATTATTTCTCAGCTGGCATCATTGACCTCTAAGCAATGTTGTTCTCACACTTCTAAGGGAAGCAAGTCACAGTTCTCTCAGCGACAGCATTCGATTATTTGCCACCAGGAAACATGGATGAAAGATTCCGGCCATGGCAAGTGCCATCCCACCACCCATGTTTGTTACAAGCTTCTGAAGACGCTGTATTGCTCTGGCTTTACTGCCAACTAACTAGCTTGGTGGCTGGAGGAAGAACATTGACCTCTTCTTACCCATGCAGATGGCCTCCCCTTTAGTGGTGATGACAACAATCTCCTGATTAATCTCAATGCCATCTTCATACCTCAGAACACCAGGAAGCATGATCTTGGCACCGTAGCAGATGGCATTAACCTGGAAGGGTGGAAGAGGAAGGCTGAAAAATCTGGTTGAGAATGTAAAGTTACATGATCTTAACCAATGCATAAGATTGACTCTGCAAATTTATTCAGCCACTCTAAATACCAATTGGTGCTGCCCCAGTGATAAAATGATGTTTTTTCATGTATGACTTAAGAGCGTCTCCCCCCACACTCCAGGATTTGGCCATTGCTCCTCTTTTCAGACCTGCACATTGCCTCCTTGAAAGAGATGCTGGTGGTTGTTTATGAGGATCTGGATCACCACCACCACCAAAATTATTTGTTACTAATTGTCCAAGCTAGAGGTGAAGTTAGGGTGAAATGCATTAGTGTCACCCCACTGTCCCGCCACCTGACGACATTTTCCAAGGCCATTTAGGAACTCACTGCACTGTCCTTCATAACCAGCCGTTTGTGTGAAGTCAGCAGCTTCTCCAAGGGGAAGATAACCCTCCTCAGGTAACTCTCATCCTTGTTGTTGTCATACTGCCACTGGGCATCCAGTACATCGTGCATAGTCACCATGTGGTCCTGCAGAGAGAGATGACCACTATGTTAACCCTTGGCCCAGCCACCTAATCAAATCAGACCGAGAAAATATGGCTAAAACAAACAGGAAAAGCAGTGATGAATTCTGGGGTTCCTAAAAGGGGTTGAAGATAAAATTAGCAAGAGCCATGAACAACGCAGGTAAGTGCAATGCAAACTCCCCCACATAACTCTGCTAGCACCCCTCTGCTCTGACCTCTGCTGTTCCAGTCCTGGGAAGCTCCTGACCACAAATTGCCAAGTTTGTATATAACGTTTACCCATAAAAACTCATTTATGACCTGACCCACAAATGAACTTAGCTTCCCAGACATGAAACATCAGCACGTGAAAGGCTGAGCTACCTAGCGCCCCAAATCGCGCACACTACGCTGTTTGCAGTGGCGATAAGCACCCTATCAGAAACCTCAGTACTCCGGATGCAGTACAACAGGCACTAAGTTCACAGGCTCTTAGGAAAAGAGAGCAGAGAACTTGTTCCACAAATGAAGTGTTTCTCCAAACTCCAAGACCATCTGTGCCCATGCTGGAAAGTCTACCTAGGCTTTTATACCACCCCCAGCACAGCAGTATCCAAGGACCTTACAAAGAGGTGCCCATTTTAATCCAAGTATGGTTCCTACATTAGATACCCTGAACAGCCCAAAGCCAGAGTGCAACAAGAAAGCAGCTGAGCTCTTTCAGTACGTGAACATTTTGTGGGCTGAGTGACAGAAGTGGCAGAAAGCAAAGCTTCCCATCATCTTGACATGACTCCCAGCCACTCACTGTCCCAAAGTTTAATTACCAGAACAGGGACAGCAGCCCTGAACCGAACTCAACACTCTGGGTAAAGATAACTTACAGCAAGGGCCTTTCAAAAGAAAGCCAGCCATACCCTCCTACCTTCTCTCCCATGATTCCCGAGCGCACTCGCCGGAGCTCTTGCATCTGGCCTCCAACCCCCAGCAGCAGGCCCAGGTGGACACACAGTGTACGGATGTAAGTGCCAGCTTCACAACTCACCCAGAAGATACCTGGAATGCAATACAGGGAGGGGAGAGAAGAGTTTTGAGCTATCCAGAGGTACCATAATTTAACACACTTGCCTGTAGGGATTAAAGTGAGCCCTGTGATTGGCTCCATGTTCAGTGTCTCCAATGAGCCATCAGTATTGGGTGATAGATGTAAGTCATCTTTGCACAGAGTGCTAATGTCATCTACTTTGCATCATTTGGCTCTTCGTGGAACAAGAGTTCAGCAACTTTTATCATGGGGAAAATATGCAAGACAACTTTAGCTCTTGCAGAGGGTGGGGACTGGCAGTCTAACGGCATCTCTCTGGACCGGGAAGAAGCTCATCCCACATGGAAGTAGGCGCACTGGTGGGATTCTGTCAGTCATCAGAGATCACCATAATGAGGCATTCATCACATTTCCCCAGGAACATCAACAGAGGGCACTTTTCCTTTCCTTAGATGGCTGTAGTGTAGTGCATCCCTTTTGGAGTTCAGTCTGGAACACAGACCTCTCTTTTAAACCAGTTTCAATTAACAAGTTAAAGCCTGGATTTTAAAATGGGACCATCCAGTGTCTGCTCATCACTGCACCTGGGAGAGGAACAGCAAGTCCCCTTTAGTGGTGTGTTCACTAGAGCCTCACGGGGAGAGTCCACAAAGCACTTTCATGCTTTTAAGTGCTACCAGAGAACCTAGGTGTTGTTTTACCTAATCTCCTCTCAGGGTCGTACTCTACCAGTTTGCTCTCGTAGATGGTTCGGACCCTCAGTTGCCTCTTGACAGCTGCAATGAGGGGAGGTCGCTGAAACAGGGCACCGGTCAGAGTTTCTATTGCCTAGGGGGAGAAGCAGAAGAACTGTCAGACTTCACCCTTACACAACCCACACCATCCCATCAGCACATCTAGACACAAGAGCATGTTGCTATTTAGGCAATAAAAATCATTTCCCTATTGTATATCACATGTTGTATCTGATCATACTCCATTAAAGCAAGCCCATCTGAGCCACTTAAGCACGCCCCTAGATAGGAATTACTCCCCCAGCTACCAATGGGGCTACTTTGCCAGGCAGCAGCATGTGATCAGACAGCATCACTCGTCTTAGCTGAGACAGAGCCCCCATGAAGAGGGGCTCCTGCCCTGCTGGCTCTGCCCCTCTCCTGCACAGAGTTGGCCAGACACACGAGCAGCTCGCAGCAGAACAATGAAAGGCTGGCGGGTATTTGGAGGCTGCACAGCACGGGGACCCTAGAATAGAAATCTGTGTGCTGCAGGGAGGGCATTGCAGCAGCGCTCTGAGAATGGATTCATCATCACTTCACATACACCACATGCCTGCTAGGAGGAGACTTAAGGTGTTTTTTTTTAAAATGCACAATCACAGCATTTGTGAAACAGCAAGGGCATTTCAACATCTCAAGGACTGAGGTCCATATACTCAAGGGAGAATTGCAATTGTTATGGACAATCCTACTAAAACACAGACAGCAAATATACAGTGAACCAATATGAATTAAGCATCTGATTAAGTAACATGATGTCATGCTGCACAATTTTGATTTTATTAGGGGCTGTTTACTCTATTTCCTCTACTGCAACAAAATGCTCTCAATGGCTCTTTAAGGAATGCTCTTACCCACATCTCCAAGGTACACTGATGAGACAATATAGCAGGAAGCTAACGTGGGCTCAGGCATGCAGAGACTTACCCTGGAAAGCTGAATCTCATTTTCAATAGCATTGTGCAGCCGAATGATTCCCACATACTCTTTGCCTGAAAGAATGACAGAAGAGTAGTCAGGAGTGGCCACTTGCATTTTATTGTTCACCACCATGTCGGTGTTATTACAATTCGAACATCTGTAGAGGCCAGTCTTCTTAACAGCCACCGACTTTTAGAAAAGGCTCAAGCACAAACATCTCTAACCCCTTGAATCTATCAACAAAGAAACCCAAGCTGCAGGTTTATTTATGGAGCAAGACTTATTGTGTAGGGCAGCACAGCATAAGTCTGAATAAAAGCAATGGTAACTTCTTGTGTTTAAATTAAAATTTGCTGTTCCGAGACCTGATCAGCTAAAAAAAAAAAAAAAAAAGGGTGACAGCAGAAAGCTCAGGAAAACAGTAATTTGCTTATAGGCACTAGTCCAAGTCAGGATACCAGGCCTCCAGTTCATCCCAACTTTGTATTCTGCCATAATGGGCAGCAAACCTTAGTTAGAAATAGGCAGCCTTTAGAGGACTGGAACTGGAATCCTCTGCTCATCCTTAAAATGCAGTCAGTCTTTCATCTGACCACTTAAAAGAACTAGAGAGTAAACTACCCCAATTCAGTAAATGACATGCCTGCACTCTGCTGAGACTTGACCAGCCGTGTTGCTCGTTCGATGCACACAATCAGACACCCTGTCACTTTGGGGTCAAGCGTCCCACTGTGCCCTGTCTTCTCAACCCGGAGGATGCGCCGGATCCAGGCAACCACCTCATGGGAAGAAGGGTTGGATGGCTTGTCGAGGTTAATGAAGCCTGTCCTGGAACACAGCACACAGATGATTAGAACCTCCAATGCCATTTGATATCCTCGTTGTATTTTACCAAGGGCATCTGGCTTCTAAAGAGAGACGTTTTGCAGCCAAGAAAAACTACATCCAAAGGAGCTCCTCCCAACGTGGAGCATTTTCAAAAGTGCTGAGCAACCAACAGCTCTCGTTGAGGTCAAAGGAGCTGCTAGGTGCTCTACATTTAAAACAGGACTTTTATTAAACAGCCTAACTCTAAACTCCTGTTTTTGAAAATTTTGGCCTTACTGCCACCTTGGCCTGACTGCATCATATATACTACAAGAGAAAACTCCCCCAGCCTGGCAAAACATCTCCACTAAAGTCTTCACATTGGATATACATTTACTGGTGTCTCTTTAGCAATACCCACTATACAGTATCAGGAAGTAAACCATGCTGGGAAGGGCAAGCTATATAGCTTTCAGACACCATAACATTACTCTACTTTTCATTTCTAAATCTACCCCCAAAAGAATCTGTAACTAGAACAAATTGAAATGTATGAGTCTGGTAACCAAATTTAAAGAGGACTTTTGTATAGCCAACAACAGTGGAGAAAAAGTAACTGTTTCCAGACCTACTTAAGCTGGGAGAGTCACCAAACCCTTTGAGGGTGTAAACCGTGACAGAAGTTACAGTTTTCCCCCCAACAAACATACCTAACATACTCAGCGATGTCTCTCTTCAGGGGATTGCAGCCAGAGGGAAGGGGTGTGTAGTGCGTTGTCCTCACATTTAGCTTGTCAAAGTTCTACAAAATCCAAACAAAATGTACCATAAACAAAATATTCTAAGCCTTTAGAAACAAATCCCATTTTACCTAGAATGCAGATCTCCATGGGGATCAAACAAAAACAAAAAAACCCACCCACATAATCTGACCTAATTTAAATTACAATAAACTGAAAATGCCTCTCCCATACTGGCAGAGTCCTAGAAACAGACTTTTAGTAGCCTCAGGGATGCTTTCAACAGCAAGAAAAGGCCAACCCTATGCAAAGGTTAAAAGCTCTGTAGAACAACAGAGCTTTACCAAGTAGAGCAAACCCAGTGTGCCTGTGTAGAGAACTAGGGTCTCTGTGGAGACTTAGGCAAACATCATCCCTGCGTGGAAAGAAGGAATGGGTGTAAATCCTGTGGAGATGATTATAAGGCAAGTCAAGGTCATATGCAGTTTGATAGATCAGGCACACAATGAGTGAAAGCGCTTTTCAACATTTGGGTCATGGAGCCTGGTGTAAGATTGGTTGCCCTCTGCCTTAGGTTCCCATGTAGGCTATTTTCTTTGCAGGCAGGCTAAGGCACACGTGTGAAACAAGGAGTAATGTTTTTATATCTGTACACATACAGACTGAATCCTATAATCCTCTTTACCTTCAGTAGCAAGGGCCACTGAGATGTGTCCAGCTGAGCCACTCGGGATTCAGGTTTGATGAAGAATTCCTCTGTGTGCTGTATGTCCTGAGGAGAAATATCACAGATCAGAGAAGTGGAGTTGACATGCAAAGTGTCTTATCTCTTTTTTACAACTGAAAGTCTTTTGTATTCTGTTGCCAACATTCACAAATTATTGCTAACACATTTTACACAATAACAGCTACACCAAAGCAACATATCCACAGCACCACCAATTGGCTGCAAAACCATCATTGTCCAGAGAGATTATGGCTATAACACCAAGTAAAATTGAAGAGTGCTGGAACTGAAGTAATGAAACACGACGCAAAGCAGCTCCTCAGAGCTCCATGGCAAGTCAAAGTACTAAAGGATGGTTACATGTTTGAACGCAGAATAATGATCCCAGTCTGCTCCCTTCACTCACTAAAACACTAGCAAAGTTTCAGTTCCGTACCCCTGGATTGTGGGATTATCATAAACAGAGAAAGAAAGCTATTCTCCAAAAGACCATAGGAGGCAGAATCTCTTTGATGCATTAGAGCAAACACTTGACTTAGGCTATGTCTACACTAGCACTTTTGTTGGTCAGAGGTGTAAAAGAAACCACATCCCAACTGGCATAAATTTCACCAATGAAAATGCAGGTGTGGACAGAGCTATGTTGGCAGGAGCCCCTTTCCGGGCAACATAGCTATTGCAGCTCGTTGGGGGTGGTTAAATTATGTCGTTGGGAGAGCTCACTCCCATCAGCACAGAGCGGCTACACGGGAGACCTTACAGCGGAACAGCTGCAGCGGTCTGTAGTGTAGACATAGCATTTTTCTCTTTTCAATTTGTGATGTGTTAAGACGTGATTAGCCAGTGTCTTTTTATTGGAGAAGTTGCTTAACTAAGGCTATTTTGCTTTAGACTTCAGGTGACTGAGTGAATGGGTGAAAAAAGACTAAATCCAAATCCAATAATGGATTATTTCTATTTAAAAATGAATAAAGGCCAATTTAGGACAGCTTCTCTTTTGAATGACACATTCTAAGCACAAGCATTCTTCCCCCCCCCCCCCCCCCTTACCAGGATAATTAAACTGATAAGAACAGATTTTAAAATTTAATTAAAGCGAATGTTAAAATCATATAATACACAGGTTAAGACTATTTGTACATCTGGGTATAATGCTTAGATTATCCACAAATATAAAGTGTGTTTTTAAAGTCATAAGATACACATAGTGCATAATCAGCAGTAACCCAAATTTAGGTGAATGAATTTAAGAATAAAGTTAAGATATTTAACATCCAAGTATTCGGGTACATTAGTCATGAAAAAAATGTATACAGAGAGTTGGTGGCAGAAAGCAAAATACTAAACCTGTAGTCAGCTGTAGCATAAATACATCACTCCATTGGATCCTAAACAGCCATTTTAGTCTCAAGAGATTTACTTTTATTAGAAAAAAAATAGTTTTATCCAAGAGACACCAACACTCAATTCTCTGGGATCAAAGCTGATAAAGAATTTAAAAATCTGCTACAGTTTTTTGCCTCCAGTCATGGCAGTTCTATTTGTCTATGCATACTCGGAGCAAGGAGAGGTGCTGATTCTGGACAAAGACTCCAATCCTCTTTCATTCTAAGTCCCTGAGGTCCCATGGGCAACATTCTCCAAAACCAAGGCAGGAAACAACACTGCTCGCCTTCTATCCTGCTACTTCTCTCCCCTCCAACTAAAGACCTAAAATTGCAGGTGAGTAAACATTGTTAAACCATTACTCACAGAGTTAGAGATTCCAGAAGTGGGCCATTGAGTCCTTTTCTAGAGATACTGAAAACAGGTGAAGCAGGTTCCAAGATCTTCCCTAAACAAGAGTTTTGCTCAACTTGAAATCAAGCCAAGGCACCAAGCTAGCCTGGAGGCAAACTCAGTCATACAAGAGGGAAAAAAAAAAAAAAAACCTCCACTCACAGCAACATCTGCATCTGGTAGAGATTTCTTATCCTTTTTCTTCTTCTGCTTCTTAGCTATACAACCTATATTTGAAACAGAGAGGGTACATTAAATATTTTTCATACCAGAACTCATCCGAATCCAAACTGGTAGCACTACAGAATTTTATACTAGGACAACCTCCTGTGGCAAGAGCATATAAAACAGCAAAATTAAAAAACAAGCAACATTTATCTCCTAAAAATTAGATTCCTTAGTTAAATATAAGATTCAGAGGCAACTTAATTATTATTTGTTCAGCTCTTCAGTATCACTCAGAGGCAACATATGATATTTAAGAGCAACTATTTCCACACTGCAATTTTCTTCCTTCTCCGTTGTCTTTTCTCTTTCCTACTTTTTACCCGTCTGCATTTTCTTCTCCGAAGCAACCCCCAATTCCAGGAGCTCCTCCCCTCTCCCATCTTCTGACAAAAATTGACAATGAAATAACCATTGACGACATGAAAAATATCTTCATTAGGCTTCAGAGTCAATGCTGAAGCGAGATTAATGGGGTAGGAGCGGGAGGAAGCTTACACCGCCCAGCCTCAGAGCCACGTGCCAGGATGCCCGCAGTCAGCCACACGCCATACTGACAGGTTTCCAGCACAGCTCGGGTGACTATAACTTTTGCAAACGAAAGCCGAGAGGCTGCGGAGCTGGCACACACCGGGGCGCGCGCCACACCGCTGGGCCTGGGCACGGGGAAACGGGTTTTTGTCACTACGGCACCAGGTATTTGGCCCGGAGGTAATTCCAGGGGCTCCCGGGTTTCTCAAGGCCGCCCAAGCCACGTGTACGCAGAGCGGAGCAGCCCCAGGTGGCGGCAGGGCTCGGATCGCGGCCCAGGCGGCGGAGCAGGGCCACGCCCGGGGCAGCCAGAGAGACCGAGACCAGCCCTAAGCCACGTGTTCGGGCCAGACAGAACCACCCCCGTGGTCGGGACAGGCTCCCCACCTTCCCCGTCCGCCATCTTCACTCCGCGCACTCCGGGAGCCGCGTGCTGCCGCCCACCCGCCACCGCGCAGAAAGAGAGACTGGAGCGCCGCCCCCGTCCCGAGATGCACCGCGCGCAAGCCCAGTCCCTGTCACGTGCTCAAGGACCGGCCAGGGTGGGGGGAAGAGGAGGTGCTGCTTCCCCGCCACGTGACGAGGCGGCGTGCGGCCCGCTTCCCGTCACGTGACGGGCTAGCAGTCCTACTGGGGGCATCACCCTGCTCTCACCATGGGGCCCGGCCGCCCCAGCCCGCCCACCTCCCGGTTGTTCCAATAAGGCCTCCGACCCTCATGGCTAGCTCCTGCGGGGCGCTGGGCACCCCCTTTCACTCAAGGGCCATCACCGCCACGGCACCCCCACAAACTTCCCGCACCGCGATACTGAACGTCCCCTCCCCGCCCCCCAGCAGCCGCACGCCACGGGGATGGTCGTAACTCGAGCATAGGGGGCGCAGTGACCCTGCCAGCTGGGGCTAAGGTGAGGTCCAAGCGCTATCGCCAGACCTCCTAAGGCCAGCAACGATTATTTCACTCTTTGGCATATGGGAAGCAGTCACGCCTTTAAAAAAAGTTACTACAGCAGGAAAGCCGTGCCAGAGTCCGTATTTACACTGAACATGCTCATTCCACTTTCTTAAGGGAAAGGAGTACCACAGCTATAGTGTCAAGTATCAGGTGGTAGCCATGTTAGTCTGTATCTACAAAAACAACAAGGAGTCTGGTGGCACCTTAAAGACTAACAGATTTATTTGGGCATAAGCTTTCGTGGGTAAAAACCTCACTTCTTCGGATGCATCCAAAGAAGTGAGGTTTTTACCCACGAAAGCTTATGCCCAAATAAATCTGTTAGGGTTTAAGGTGCCACCAGACTCCTTGTTGTTTTCACAGCTATAGAAACGCCTAATGCTTTGCCTCCTGTCAGCCCCCCTGTAGACATCACTGTTATTGCCAATCCAGAGGGCTATTGTAAACATGATGCTGCAGGTAGGAGTGTACTATGGAGGAAGGAGGAGTTTTCCTTTTTTAAAAGGTCATAATGCAGATTAAAAGAGTAGAAAGAAAAGGGTATGAGTATGTTACAGAATCACACACCCTGGGAAAGTATGTAATAATCACTCTTTAACCAAGGACAGAGTTTTCTATGTTTAGAATAGCCCTTCTATCTATCCAACATTTTCAGCCCTCTTATGATAGCCCTTAGGCCTAAGCTTGCTTTGAAGCACTCTGTTCCCACCCATCACCAGTTCAGTATATGGTTATGAGTCTTCCCCACAGGAGGGACACCTGCAGATTTGTTTTTACACAGTTTTATCTTAAAGTTGTAACATACAATAGTAGCTCCCTTTAACATTTTCCCCCCATATCCTGCCCTCTGGCACTGCACCTAGACTCAAGCCTTGCAGCACACACAAGCTTAGACAGCTGAAGACTACTTCAGGATGATAAAGACAGGAAACTCGATTCTGAGTTCCAGTACATAGATGCTTCATTAGTCATACCTCAGTGAATGCACTGATGATTTCAAAACATGTCAGTAAAAATTACATTTCAAAACATTTAAGAAATAATGTAAAGTTCACTTTTATATGTATAAATCAGTTTGCAGTTGCACATAAAGCAACAACGACACAAAATACCCATCAATTTCCCATGCTTTGCAGGGATGTTTTGTCTCCACTTACAACAGAGGCTTGAAGTATTTTTTTAAGCAACTTCCAAAACAGCCTCACTTTTATTCACACAGAAGACCATGTGAGATAGAAACACTACATAGCTTGAGGTCCACAAGGTGCCATTTGTGTCAAAGGTAATCCAGCTTGCAAAAAGAAAAAAAAACATTGTTTTTTTAGGATGCCTAAATATGATTAAAAGGAACCCACCCCAGAAAGGCACAACTAAAGTTCATCCTCTGCAGGAAATCATTCTTTCCAGAAGATGGCCAGCAACATGCTCTTCTCAGGGCAGTGTTATCATTTTTCAGCACATAAGAAATGCCATACAAACATTAAATTTACACCAGAGATTTGTAAAATGAGATTGGAAATGGAAATTCAAGTAGGAAAGTAGGTTTAGTTCATTAGACCACAGAAAGGGTCCATTATCCAATTTTTAATTCTCTTCATCATTAAAATAGAAAAGTTAATGTTAAAAAGTGTTAAAAAACTAATCAAAGTTCACGTGCTTTTTAGATATACATCAAGGCTCAATTTTGCCCTCCACTATGAATGCACAACTCCTATACACCTTAGAAGGAGCTGCAAAAACATATCTGAGGGCCAAAGTTACAGGTAAATGTTCCTACACCAATACAATCCTTTTAAACTGCTCTAACAGGCCTGATACATAAAGTAATATAGTCTCTGTAGGAAATGCCAAAATTAAACACATTACATCCATCTTTACCTACTTGTTGAATGAAACCAACAAGGCAGTGAGGCTCAAGAGCCAGCAGCAGTGACTCCCCATATTGCCTAGGTTGTAGCTAGTGATATCTGTATTGAGTAGTAAACAGTTTTAAAAGTCTACAATATTTATTGAATTACATCTTAAAGAACTACAAGGCTTCAGGATACATTGGTGTCTCAAGAGTTCTATCTACAGCATTTATTAACAGAGCAAGAGCTAAGACCAAGAGCCAGGTAGTTAGAAAGTACAATTCTTAGGCAACAGATGCCAACATTGAAACAGAATCTGGAGCAGAAGGTACAGAATAAAACTTTAGCTTCCAATTTAGTTTTTAAATGGAGTTATGAGTTTAGTTACTTTTTTTAAACTTAGCACTTTAAACAGAAACTGGTATTTTTACCAGCTTGCTCACATGTGAATTACACTGATACAGAAAAAATGAACTAGTCATTACATCTCCAAATGTGAGAATTTTAAACTAAAAGACTGAATCCTGGTATTTGTGGACTGTTTGGAAAATGAGTACCATTTGCAGTCTCTTCATAAAAAATGGCAAGAATCCCACCTCTTACTACCTCAAACTGTAGTAGCATACATACAGTTTCTAATGGATCAGGTCATCTCCTGCAGTAGCAGGTGTCTTGAATCTGTGAGTGAGAGGAGAATGGCAAAGAGGCTGCACTGGGGCTGAAAAAGGAAAGATCTCTATAACTAGTAGTAGTAAATAGGAAGTGTTGGCATGTCCAAGTTCCTTGTCCCCAATGGGAAAATAGTCTCTAGCTCACATAGTCCTTTCCTACATGCGGATGGTAGCAGAGAGATGAACCAAGGCTGTGTAGCGGTGATGGGCCGAAATGGAAAAACCCTCTATATGGCTACGGTGGGAAACAGAATCCCATGGTGGTTGAAACAAGTCATGCTGGTGGTGATGCAGGGTAGGGATTAGACTCCTGTGGCTGGCAGCAGAGGGGAAGGCCATTCCCCGTGGTAGCAGATGGGGCTCATCTCTCCTGTGGATGGTTGCAGTAGGTGTATGAGGTTAATTTCTCTGGTAATGCTTGGTGAGGGTTTCAGGTTATATGAGGGAGATAGCAACAGATCAGTGAAGGTGCAGTTAGTCTCTGTGGAGATGGCAGATGGTGCAGAGATGCCATAGAGATGGCAGCTGAAGGTGGGCAAGGCCTATCTCCCTGGTGATGCTGGGGGGGGTGGGGGTGGGAGGGGGCTCAGTCCCACTGAGGCAGCAGCAGGTGGGTGGGGCAGGCCTCTCCCCTATGGAAGTGGCAGCAGGCAACTGAAACCAGTCTGAGTGGGGGAACTAGGCCCCCTGCCCAGAGGGGCTGATCATCTCTTGAAGCACCAGGTGGAGCAGGTGGTTCTGCTCGGGGCTGAGCAGCGGCCAGAGCTCGGCCTGCAGCACTTTGAGTGCCTCCAGGTCCTTCTCCTGACAGGCCATGACAGTGGACTGCAGCAGGAGGAAGAGGCCCGGGGGCAGGTACCCTGCCTGGGGGAGTTGCCCAGCTCCCGCCCCACTCTCGAAGGCCTCCCAGCAGTATTTCTCCAGGGTCTGGGCGTGCTCGGGCAGCAGCTTGGGTAGCGGCGGCTGAAGCAGCAGAAGCAGTAGCACCCGGGACACCTCGCAACGCACCAACACCTCTAGGAAGGCGCCGCTGGGTGGGCTGGGCCCGGCCTGGGCCAGCAGCTGCGCCTGGGTGAGCACAGCCAGGGCCCCGTCGTAGTCGCGGGTGAGCAGCAGACAGGAGGCCAGCTCGCCCAGGCAGCGCAGCGCCTCCAGGGGCAACTCAGCGGCCGCCAGCAGCTCGGCAGCACGCTGGAAGTGTGGGGCGGCCTGGCCGGGTTGTTCCATATCCCGCAACGCCGAGCCCAGCTCCAGGCAGAGCCCTGCCGCCAGCGCCGGCTGCCCCAGTTCCAGGTGCAGGCGGGCGGCGAAGGCGAAGCAGCTATGCGAAGCCTGCAGATGCTCAGCGAAGCCGCCGCTCAGGCTCAGCCGCTGCTGCAGGTCCCGCTCCTGGCGCAGGAAGAGGCGCGCGGCCTCGGTCAGGGCCTGCGCCTCGCCGGGCCCGTGGAAGAGGCTCTGGGCGCAGCGGGCCACGGCCAGCTGGCACCAGGCGGCGTAGGGAAGGCTCTCCTGGGCCCGCAGCTCCCGGGCCAGCACCCCGAACTGCTCCGCCGCCTCCGACACGTTCGGCTTCCGCAGGAACCGCTTCCGCAGCTTGGCCGACACCAGCCGGTACCGCGCCAGGAAGTCCCCGTCCCAGCCGGCCGCCCCCAGCACCCCAGGGCCTGCCGGGCCCGAGCCGCCCGCCGCCGCCATCCACGCAGCGGCTTCCACCCGGAAGTGAAACCGTCGCGTGCCAGCCAATGGGCAGCCGCCTTAGCGGAAGAGGCGCGGCTAGCGAGAATGCGCCCCACCCCCTAGAGCAGACAAGAGGCGGGACTGAGATTTCCGCCGCTCCCTGGGAAGGGAACGGGGGGGTTGGTCCCACTCTCTGCAGAGAGGGGATGCAGGGGGAGTTGGCTTGGCTCCCCAAAGCTCCCCAGGGGCTCCCTGGGGAGTGAGGCGGAGTAGGGGTGTGGTATCCCAACCTGTCGGGGAACAGCCCCAGATCCTTACAGCCCAGCTCATCGGTCCTGAAACCCCATCGTGGGCCCAGGGCGCATGTCCCCGCCCCTCCGAGCTATAGCACCGTGACACAGTAACACAGGCAGCCCACGGGCACAGCGCTGGGCAAGCCCCACAAACCAGAGGCACGCCTCATCTGGGACAAGGGCTAGCTCCCCAAATGCGCCAGCATGGTCAGCAGCACATCCAGCCCTCCCTGCTTCACCTCAGAGCCTTCATTAGTGTGTATCCATTCACAGAGTCCAAGCGTAGGCTAATGTCCTCCCAGTGACATAAAAATGGTCCAAAGAGGCTACCAACTCCCAACACATCAAAACGAGGGTAGCAAAGAACAAAGTTTCAGAGTGGTATCTGGGTTAGTCTGTATCAGCAAAAACAAAAACTCCATTGAGGGTGCAGGTTTTGCAAAGGGAATGCCGCACAGACCGTGTCTTGGTCCAGCCACCATTGAAGGGCTCTGATTAATGCCAGCAGAAGTATGACGACCTTGTCTAGCGGGTGATGACCTGGTATGTATACCAATGCCAGTCATAATTGGAGAGGCTGCAGCCTGAGTCATTTATGCTGCACCACATAAGTGCAAGAGGCCATGTGCCCCAGGAGCTTCAGGCAGCACCTTGCCATGATGGTGAGTACACTTTCAGGCCATTTATGAGAGCTGCAATGTCCCTGAAACGGTTCTCCGGCAGGGAGACCCTTGCCTGATTTGAGTCAAGAACCGCTCCTATAAAGTCTATCCTCTGAATGGGCATGAAGGTGTGTGACAGAGCAGGGAGCGGGGCAGATTGACCTGGGAATGTTGTCTAGTTTTACTGGGACTGGCTGCATGGGGGATGGGAGAGCAGGGGATGACTTTAGGTGAGGGATGGTACCTGAGCCTGTAAACTGAGCCAGGAGGGGGGTTGGGCCAGGTGACACCTTTGCCGGGGAAACTGGACAAAGAGAGGGAGGAGCCGGGGGGGGGAGGGGAGTGAGTCGGCTGGGTTTTTTTTCAGTTTTGGGCTGGCTGGGAAGAGGCAGGGAACCCCAAGCCAGGGGTCTAAGCTCCTTGCCCCCAGAGGGACCCAGCTGGGGGGTCCTGGTTGTACCTACAAGCCCTGTTTTGGACTGTGTTCCTGTCGTCTAATAAACCTTCTGTTCTACTGGCTGGCTGAGAGTCACGATAAGTCGCAGGAAGTGAGGGTGCAGGGCCCTGACTCCCCCACGCTCCATGACAAGGTGGACTTGTGTTTGTTGTCCAGGAGACCCAGGTTCCTGAAAGTGGACTGTACGAAGTCTATGTGCCCTTCCACTAGTTCTTTGGACTGACCCCTGACCAACCAGTCGTCCAGGTATGGGAAGACCTTCACTCCCCATTTCCTGACGGAGGCTGCTACCACCGCCATGCGTTTCATGAATACTTTCAGGACTGTTGGCAGGCCAAAAGGCAGCACTGTGAACTGATAGTGATTCTGGTTTACCACAAATCGAAGGTATTTTCTGTGGCCTGGGAAGATGGCTATGTGAATGTACACATTCTTCAAGGTGAGGGCGGCATACCAGTCCCCTGGATCTAAGGAAGGAACAATCGAGGCTAGGGAGACCATGCGGAACTTCAGCTTCTTCATGAACTTGTTGAGGTTCTGAAGATCTAGGATGGGTCTGAAATCCCCATTGGACTTTGGGATCAGGAAGTAGTGGGAGTAAAACCCCTGGCCTCTTAGCTTCATGGGAACCTCCTCCACTGCCCCCACCCTTAGGAGTGACTGCACCTCCTGGGTCAGGAGATCTTTGTGAGAAGGGTCCCTGAAGAGGGACAGGGAGGGGAAGTGGGAAGGAGGGGAAGAAATAAACTGCAGGATATATCCCACTTCTACCATATGAAGAACCCATCGGTCGGAAGTGATGTTGGCCCATGCCAAGTAAAAGCTGGACAAACGGTCCACAAACATAGAGGTGACATCAGTAGTGAAAGTAAGATAAAAGACTTACCAGGCCCCTGAAAGGGGCAGGGCCTTGGGCAGAAGGGGTGGGGCTGAGGGTCAGCGTCCCCCAGCCAGCCCTTCCGTGCTGCCCGGCCCATGCTGGGCGGGGCTCTGGCAGTGATTTAAAGGGCCCAGGGCCCACTTTCACCTCTGGGTGACATCCAGGTTATGGACTGTTGCACCGTCCTTGGGCGCACCTTCAAAAGTTTTGCTTATTGCCCGTTAGTTGTCTCGTGGGCGCAGACATTGAGGCTGACGAGGAATGAGGGTTCTGTCTCTTTCTGAAGCCTTTATTCCTTTGTCGACCAAAGTCTTGTCTCTGCTGGTGCTGCGGTGGGTAAAAATGGCGCATGAGCTGAGGTTTGTAATGCTTCCGGGATGGGGCGGGAGGGGAGGGGCTGGAGTGTGAAGGCCCAACGACTTCAGCGTCACCCTCGAATCTTTTAGACTATGAAGCCGGGCATCCGTTTGTTCTGAGAAGAGGGACTGTCCCTCGAATGGTAGGTCCTGTACTGTCTGTTGGACCTCATGGGATAGGCCAGATGACTGAAGTCAGGAGCTTCATCTCGTTACCCCACCTGTGGCCATCGCCTGGGCTGCCGCATCCACGACATCTAAGACCACCTGGAGGGATGCCTTGGCTATGGCCTTGCCTTCGTCTGCCATGGCAGCAAACTCTGATCTAGAGTCCGATGGTAGGAGCTCCTTAAACTTCTGCATGGCTGACCAGGAATTAAAGTCATACCCACTGAACAGCGCCTGGTGGTTCTTAACTGGAAAACCCCCGTGGAGTATATTTTCCTCCCTAAAAGGTCCAGTTTCCTGGCCTCTTTTGCCTTGGGTGACGGTCCCTGTTCCCCTTGCCTTTCCCTCTTGTTGGCGGCAGCAACAACCAGGGAACCCGACGTGGGATGAGTGTACAGGTATTCGTATACCTTGTGGAGTACAAAGTATTTCTTCTCCACTTGTTTAGCTCTACCAAGGCCAGGGCTGACTCCGTTATCTCCTCTACTGGGAGGTTGAGGTTCTGAGCCATCCAACGCAAGAGCTCCTGGTGAGCCTTGTAATAATCTTGCGTCGGGGCTATGGTCATACTTGCTACTGCCTCATCAGGCAAAGATGACGAAGAGGCTTGTACCGTTACCGGACTGTAGGCTTATTTTCAGGTTTTTGTTTTGTTATGTGAATCCTTATGCTATAATGGGTTAATGTTATGATGTTTGTGTGCTGCTTATGCACATTTATGGTTTTGGATGCCATCTTGTTGGCATCACCATATTGAATAGGGCTAAACAACAGCCCTTCTCTACAGAACTTTTGCGTCATAGAGGTTATATATATATAAGGATGCTGTCCCCAGCAATGGTGGCTGTCTGCCATAGAGGCAGCCTGTGAACCCGCCACTTTGTGCACGCTTCGAGAGTCAACATTGTCAGCATCACTCGCAAACCATCCAGGAGGATCCTGAGCATGTCCTGAGCCATACCATCTGCTCCATCTCAGCCAGGTTCCGTGTTCCTCCTGCAAACTCCATCTTAAGGCAGTGGAAGGTCCGGAGCCCAACAGCCGCTGCAGGGACTAGGTTCACGGTCAACTGTCCACTGTCCACTTGCCAGTCATCGCCATCACCCTGCAAGTATAAAAAGGACTCTAATTAGGGATACCCATAGTTTCCTAAGGGTTAAGTTGGGAGCCGGGCTTCAGACCCAACCAGTTCCGACGGCTGTGCTGTTTTACTCTGTTTATTGTTTCTCCCCCTTAACTGTGTTCACTTCCCCCCAAAAAATAACACTTTGTTTGCACCTTAAACTTCGGTTAAGTTTTACTTACCTGGGGTACTGGGTGGGGTGTGAGGGATATTATTTTACCAGGTGATAGATATTGGATGCTGGGGCCAAATCGCAATCTTCTAATTTAGTTTAACTTTTGTCATAACTTCTTCAGTACAACAGGACCTTTTACGTCCTCCGGTGCCAGCGGATCACCCGTATGTGTGACCTGAGAGTCTCGGACTTTTGCCCTGGGAAAGGAACCCCTCTCCGACCGGGACGGCAAGGGTGCCCTCGTCTCTGAGGCTGTTGAGTGTGAGTGTGGGAGCTCTGGGCCATGTGAGTCGTCCAAGGGGTTCACATCAGCCACTGGAGTGGCATCTGCCACTGGCCAGGAGGCCATGCTGCTGGAATGAGCCCAGGGGCCATGGCAGTAGAGCACTATGGTCCGCCCGGAGTCTGCTCCCTCACAAGATGTATGACTCCACCTGTGATTCGGAGCCTGAGGACCTGCTCCTAAGCGATCATGGGGTGCTGTGCTCTTTGGTGCTGAATAATGGTGCCGAAAAGGAGAGCGATGCCACTGTGGGAGCAGTGCCATGATGGGGAGTGGGGTGGTGATCGTAGAATCATAGAAGATTAGGGTTGGAAGAGACCTCAGGTGGTCATCTAGTCCAACCCCATGCTCAAAGCAGGACCAACACCAACTAAATCATCTCAGCCAGGGCTTTGTCAAGCCGGGCCTTAAAAACCTCTAAGGATGGAGATTCCACCGCCTCCCTAGGTAACCCATTCCAGTACTTCACCACCCTTCTAGTGAAATAGTATTGCCTAATATCCAACCTAGACCTCCCCCACTGCAACTTGAGACCATTGCCCCTTGTTCTGTTATCTGCCACCACTGAGAACAGCCGAGCTCCATCCTCTTTGGAACCTCCCTTCAGGTAGTTGAAGGCTGCTATCAAATCCCCCCTCACTCTTCTCTTCTGCAGACTAAATAACCCCAGTTCCCTCAGCCTCTCCTCGTAAGTCATGTGCCCCAGCCCCCTGATCATTTTTGTTGCCCTCCGCTGGACTCTCTCCAATTTGTCCACATCCCTTCTGTAGTGGGGGGCCCAAAACTGGACACAATACTCCAGATGTGGCCTCCCCAGTGCCGAATAGAGGGAAATAATCATTTCCCTCGATCTGCTGGCAAAGCTCCTACTAATGCAGCCCAATATGCTGTTGGCCCTCTTGGCAACAAGGGCACACTGCTGACTCATATCCAGCTTCTCATCCACTGTAATCCCCAGGTCCTTTTCTGCAGAACTGCTGCTTAGCCAGTCGGTCCCCAGCCTGTAGCAGTGCATGGGATTCTTCCTTCCTAAGTGCAGGACTCTGCACTTGTCTTTGTTGAAACTCATCAGATTTCTTTTGGCCCAATCCTCCAATTTGTCTAGGTCACTCTGGACCCTATCTCTACCCTCCAGCATATCTACCGCTCCCCCCAGCTTAGTGTCATTCGTGAACTTGCTGAGGATGCAATCCATCCCTTCATCAAGATCATTAATAAAGATGTTGAACAAAACGGGCCCCAGGACCGACCCCTGGGGCACTCCGCTTGATACCGGCTGCCAACTAGGCATGCTGGGGAGCGGTGCCACGATTCAGAGTGGTGGCAGGACCATGAGCTGTGCCGCAATTGCGACTGATGCTGGGAGTGTCTACAGCTGAGGTAAGGAGTGATGCAGCTGTGGCGAGCACGACCACAGTGTTGAGCCTCTCGAAGATGAGCGAGACTGAGGGCGGTGCCTCACCATCATTGCTGGCTTGCCCAAGAACGGTGCTTGTCTTCTTGGAACCAGGCCCTGCGGTGCCTGAGCTGTCCCTTGTGGGCCGCAGCCCAGGGGAGAGAGCGGTGCTGGGAGGGTCAGAAGACTCTGCACCTCCTCACATGTCTCTGGCATCGATGGTGCTCCTAGGGTCGTGTCCCCCTCATGGCTCACCCTATGAGGGAAGTCCATTGGCACCAGACTTGACAGGTCCTCCGCTGGGGCTGGAGTCAATGGCCCCAGTTGAGTTGTGACCGATTCGGAGTGGCCCGATGTGGGTCTCTCATATGTGGGAACGCCCCCAGTCTGATTTTTTTGTCCTCTTCTTCGGCACCAGAGATGGACAGCGGTGCCGTGCTGTCGGTGCTGCCTTCTTGGGTTCCAGAGAGGTGTGTCGGTGCCAGGAGATGATTTGTACTGGGGAACCCAGGCCACGCTGGGTTTCTCTAATAGATGCTGATGTGCTCCTCGTCAAAGAAGCGCTCGGTGCCGGGTCAGGTTGTCGCTCCAAAGAGGGACACAGCACCGCCTCCATGAGGAGGAATTTCAGCTAACTGTCTCTCGCCTTCTTAGTTTTAGGTTTGAAATTCTTACAAATCTGGCACTTTTCTTGGATGTGACCATCTCCCAGGCACTTCAAATAACTGTCATGGGGATCACTTATTGGCATGTGTTTGCGGCACGCCACATACTGTTTGAAGCCCTGGGACCGAGGCATGCCCTGGAGACCGGTCAGGCTAGCCCCTGTAAGCAGGAGCTTACAAGTATTCTAACTATTATCTACCTTACTAACTTATTCTAACTAACTATTTACACTTATTTACAATTTATTTGCAGGAAGAAGATCACTACGGG
Source organism: Emys orbicularis (assembly GCF_028017835.1). NCBI lineage: Eukaryota > Metazoa > Chordata > Testudines > Emydidae > Emys > Emys orbicularis. The sequence goes on from NC_088691.1 coordinate 47,074,382, forward strand.
GTATTGCTTGCTGAGCAAGAGATAAGAGCGGAAAGAAGGAACTGAGGAGGCAACGGGCAGATGCCTATATACTGGACCATGGAGGCGCCACTCCAGAGTCAACCTGACGGATACCACTAGGAGAAAAATGTCCTGCAACGGTGCAGGCGATGCGCACACTCCTCTGTTGGAATGGACATGAGCAAGCACTCAAAGAAGAATCATAAGTAACATCAGTCATTTTGCCAGTATCCCAGAGGGACCTCTAGAGAGCAGCTTTTCTCATTAGCCAGAGAGAGTCAGTTCCAAACCTTTAGTAGTCATAAACCTGCCTTATATCATCTCATTTCCGGTTTGCAGAACTCAGCTCTCATTCCTAACTGCCATGGACCCCTTCCTTCTAGCTTTCCATCCTTTTTCCTGTTTCAAGGCATGTCAGCCAAAACAATCTCCTTTGCACTCCTAGCACTGAGGAGGAAAAGAATAATGGCTCTGGGCCAGACTGTAAAGCCCCTATTCACAAGGGTGACCTAATTCCAATGGGACTACTCATATGAGTAAGGCCAGGTCTACACCTAAAAATTAGCTTGACCTAGCTACATCATTCAGGGCTGTGAAAAATGTTGCTCTCTGTGCAATGTAGTGAGGTCCACCTAATCCACACTGTAGAAGCAACTAGGTGAATGGAAGGATTCTTCCACCTCTCAGAGAGGTGCTGGTTCCATGACCCCTTGCAACCCTGTCTACTTTAAGCACTGGCTGTCTGCAGGTGATGCTGAACGGAGTTCTCAAGAGAGTGGTGTCTGCTATTTGGCTGGGGATAGTGGGCAGCCCTCTCTTCACAGTGAGCAGTGCAAGGCTGACTAGGTTTGCTGCACTAGGGCAGGAAATTCTGGGACATTGGGCCAAATGGCTGAAGTGGCTGGGTAGGTTTTGTAGATTGGCTGGAGGGAGAATCATTCAGGGAGGTTTCTTTGGCCTGGGATTTCTCGGTGATACAGCAACCTGCAATGGAAACAAGATTGTTTCTTTGGTGACATTTAACCTGCTCATTGGAAGGACTTGGCTATGCTGAATGCAGCTTGTGCTGACCACGGGGGGCCCAGAGATCTGCCCACAGGCTTCCTCAGCTTGTCTTCCCAAATGCTAGAATTGCTGCTGTGAACAAGTGTGGTTTCCATGCTGGCCATCACACGTGGTAACTTGACCTAGTTTTGAGGGACTATAAATACAAATAGATAAAAAGACTAACTGAGAGAGAAGGGGTGGGATGGGGCGGGGCAGGGGAGCAATTATAACATTAAAGACCAAGTATTCAAAACCACACACACAAATTTCAGGGCACTCAAAGTTGCAAGCAATACATTGGGCACCCAGATTGCTGGTGTGGCTGATATTGCAGGCTCCTGGATAGCTTCAGCGCACCCAGATTTCAGAGCTGGGAAGTTTTAAATAATACATTTCTGTGCTGAGTGAGTTTCCAACACAGTCAGTGCAGAAATCAGGCTTCACTCAGTGTTTAGACTTTCTCTGAGATTTATCTTTAATTTGTTTGACCTCAATGGGGTTTTCATTTGATCTGAAGAGCAGGAGCCGGTGCTGATATTGACCAATGCAGTTTACAGAATGAGTGGGGACAACATCCTTGCACCACAGAGAGACAGATAATGACAGGATGCAACTGTGGGGACTCTATTATAGAGAGAGGGGTGGCACTGGGCAATCCTATTGCAGAGAGAGAGAGAGAGCACTCCATTGAACCTATCACAGAGACAGGTCAGCATTTGATACCAGCACCCTATAGTACAGAAAGGCAAGTCAGGGTATGGCACTGTTAGCCATACACCCCAGAGAGCGATGGGTGGGGTATGGCAGCAGGGAGATCAGACAAGTCATGACTGGTGACACTATCACTGTCAGGTTCAGGGTAGGCACGAAGGAATCAAATGCAACATATTGCTCATGGACTTCTAGTGTGTTGGCAACACTTGGATCTGTCCTCTCGTTACATCGTTTTGAGCTCTGTTCTCAAGAGCATCGGAATCCAGCACTCATGACCTTTGCTCCCACCAGTGATCTCACAGTAACCAACAAGCGGAAAGGGGCTAAAAGCAGAGGCTTTGTCCATTTCAGAGAATGCAGAGCACTCTGAGCTGGCAGTGCTGCTGGGGTTTCCTACTGCTGTGTGAGCAGGTTAGGAGCTGACTCACTCTTCAGAGCCACAATCCCCATACCCCAGTCTCCGTTTTATGCTTCCTGCCCCTTCAGACCTCATGTATACGCACCACAGCTCTGACGGTGATGCATCAATTCTCTGAAATGTCAAGGATCGGCTGGAGAGGGGGCCCGTGGCACCAATCAGATGTCATAGACCAGGCCTGATGGGAACATGGGTGGGGTGGGGGAGGAGAATCATCCAACTAGCATGACAGAAATGCAGTGTGTTAGCAGTGAGCAAACCTAGACTCTGTGCTCGAAGCGGAGGGGGCCCAGAGAGTGGGTTGACCTTACACATCCTGATAGTGGGCGGGGGAGGGCGGCCTAGACAGTGCTGGTGTTAGCCCATTGGTGGCCCTAAGCAGGAATATTCAGGGGGGTCCCCCACAACACATGCTAATAATTAATAGCAGGGCCCCTTGAGCTGCTCGGGGCCCAAAGCAATTGCTTAGTCTACTTATGCCTAGCACTGGCACTGAGCCTAAAGATCTACCAGCTGAGGTTCTGGCCTCACTATTTCTCTTACTCGTTTTACTTTAACTTGTGATTACTTTCATGGAGTGACCCTCCATGTGAATTATTTCATTTCAAAGCAGATTGCAGAAGCTGTAGCAGCTGCCTGTCTTTCCTTCCTGCTCAGCAGTAAGAGTAATCTCACACCATCTTTGTCTGGGTGCTGGTGCATGTTGTTAAGGCGAGACTTACAGAGGGTATGGTGCAAGAGCTCTGCACTTGCCGTGGGAGGCTGTGCAGTCCAGTGGTTAAAGTAGGGATCTGAGAGTCGAGACACTTTGGATTCAATTCTCCATTACCCTGCACCTGGGTTATAAAAAATCCAAATGGTAGCAATTTACATCTACTTTTCATAGGTGTAAGTGACTGTAAGAGGTAAAGGATGATGACAAATCAGATCCATAGGCTCTATGCCCGAGTCTGCCACAGACTTCCTGGTGACTTACCCTCTTGGTGTCTCAGTTTCCCCAGGTTTTAAATAGGGATAGCACCACCGAGGGAGGCGTATGTGAGGTTTCATTACTTGCCGTCCCTAGTGTGCTTGAAGCTGTTCCTGTGGCAGGTGAGAGGCTGTGGAAAGCTTGTTTTTTTCCGCCCCTGCTTTCGCTTTCCTTCCCGGTACAGCGATTAGCATCTGCGTGGGTGAACTCAATCTTTGTTCATGAGCTAGAATCCAGCAAAGTGGAAATTGTATGAAGGGGAATTTGCTTATTTTCATATTGAATTTCCTCTTGAGTCTGGAGGGTTCCAGAGCATCATTGGCTCATGAGGCCAGCTGGGCCCCAGAGCTTCTCCACAGTAGATTCTGCACTAGCAGCAGACCCTGTGTCCTGGCAACTGGGACCCCTTAAATACAGGCACTGAGACTTGATAGGGACTAATTTAATCTAGGTGTTTTATTGATCCCCTCAGCACTGACTAACTGTCCCCAATCATGCACTGGGCTGAGTATAAAACCTGGCATGGGTTCTCTGAGGTGTAGCATGCTGTGCTTCAAAGCAGCACCTTGGAACCCCCATATTCACCACTGCCATATAATTATGATCTGTTTGGTACAAAGTATGCCTTGAGGTATTATTTTAAAAGGCTTGATCTGTTGAACATTAATATCCTGTTGGATAGTATGTGCTATCATTGTATGGGAAGTTATGCAGTTTTGCTGTGTGTGTGTTACTGCAATATGTTGTAAGGTTGGGAACACCCACAACCAGCCTTTCAGCTGCAACAATGGAGGAGCCAGACTTGCTGGTGGCCCATTAAAGGAATACACACTCCCAGGAACCATATTCAAAAGAGACTTCTCAGAGATAGCACTTAGACCAGGAGTTGCCAAGGTGTTTTCTCCAGGAATTGAAATTAGGAAGGGTGTTCAAATATACAGGGTGGGGTGAAGGCCGAAGAGGGATGAGACCATGAGGGTGAAGGTGGGCTGTATGGCACCATAATAAAAACCGAAAAATGGTTCACGACCATTTTATTAAATTAAATCATGTTTTAAAATCATCACAAATATTAAAGTTGGCTACTCAAGCCTTCTATGAATCACTATATCTACATCCTTATTGGTTTCTTGTTGTAATTTTGCACAACTCTGTTAATGAACTACTTGAATGCAGTGCATTCATCTTTGGTGGCTTCTTGTGTGTCCAGTACTTCCAGTCCTTCATATGCTCATAATCAGGCAGAAGGCAATTTCTTTCAGAACACAAAATTATATTCAGTGAGGAAAAAGAACAATCAACTATAGCTGTTGTGACTGGGAGTAGCAAGAGATGAATTCCTACTTCTTTCATCCCAGGAAACAGCACAAATATTGGGTCAAACCACTAGTGATAATAAAGAAGAAGTTGAAGTCAAATCTTCATTTGTTTGCCATATGATATTCCACTCTGTGTTCAAATTCTCTATTCTGTCCTGACCACATAGCAGCCCCATTGCTGGTAGCATCTCACTCCATTCAACTGTCAGTGTGTCATAAAACAGGCATCAGTAAAAGCTACATAGAGGTTGAATAGAATCCAGAAGACGCTGTTGTAGATTTGTAAGAATCAAGTCTGTGTACTTTTTCAGCTGGGCGTGGATGTCAGGGGATGGATCACTCGATGATTGCCTGTTCTGTTCATTCCCTCTGAAGTACCTGGCATTGGCCACTCTCAGCAGACAGGATACTGGCCTAGATGCACCATTGGTCTGACCCAATTTGCCCGTTCTTTAATTATAATATAATAAAAAAAATGTTTAGTACAGAAGCTCTCCAAAATAATGACTTCTCAAGATAGCGATGATGTGAAATAACGACCTTGGCAAATAATGCATTTAAAAATTTTTGGCCTACTAGGAAATGTATATTTATATAAGTTTCCCAATCACAAATCTAACATTCTGGAGCAAAGTCACTAAAATGTAGACTAACAAACAAATGTTCCTTTAACGTGCTCCTCCCTTTCTCCTCCACTGCACCCCACTCATAGTTGTTGTCTTTGGTCAGTGGAGACCCAGAGTACAGAGGAGTTTTCACGTGAGTTCACCTCCCAACTTAAAGGGTGGGGGAGAGAAGACACCTTGCTTGTTCCTCCAGCCACTCACCACTTGCTCCAGCCCCTGGCTCTGGCTGCTGTTGTTTGTCGTGCCACCATTCACTCCACCGCTCCATTGCCAATGGCCTGCACCATCACCTTCTGCTGCCACCTGCCACTGTGACCTCTGCAAGTCGGTCTCTTGAGGTTCCACCCAGCTCTCAGTGATTTCACCTCTCAGCGGGGAAACCTCACTGCTAGTACAGGCTGGGCCAGCAATGTCTTCTACAGAAACACTGTCCAGCAGCTGGTCTAAGCACTTATACCTGATTATCAGTGATTTCAGCTCTAGTGGTCACTTACAAAGACAAAATACTCTCTATGGAGCTTAATCCGCTCTATCTTTAAATGGCGGAGGGTTGGGGGGAAGGTACATGGCAAATAGTGCCTGTGACTCTTAGGTGGAGCCCACGTTCCCAAGCAAAACACTTGTCTCCCACCCTATCTCTCTCTCTTTCTCTGTCCACTGGCATGCAAACCCCCTGCTTAGCAACTGCAGTTCAATTGAGGGTGACTAATTTGTAATGAAAGAGGTGCCAGAGCTTAAGCAAGTTTTTTACTTTCATAACGGATGTGGCAAGACCAGACGTCCTGGGGCAATAAACTGCCAAGCCTAGAGGTGCTGGGGCTCAACTCTGACAAGCCCTGGCACAAATTAAGCACTGAGGGTGACCCCCTCAATCAGGACAGGCTAAGCACAGTTCTGCTGCCCTTTACTCAGACATAAGGATAACATTTCATTACCCCTGCAATCAACAGATTTAAAATTTTTGTTAAGGCTACTGTTAAAATTATATAATACATAGGTTGAGAAAAGAGTGTCTGTACATCTGGGTATAGTGCTTAGATTATCCACAAATACAAAGTTTGTTTAAAAACTCATAAGATACTGTGACATAGTTCCTCCTCTATCTTGGTGGGTCCTGCGCTTATTGGCGGATTTTCTTGTCTCAGAGTTTCACCATGTGGGTTAGGGAACAGCCCAGAGACCTTCCCTTCTAGAAGAACCCACAGTCCAGGTCAATTGGGAGGTTTGGGGGGAACCCGGGCCCGCCCTCTACTCTGGGTTCCAGCCCAGGGCCCTGTGGACTGCAGCTGTCTATAGTGCCTCCTGTAACAGCTGCATGACAGCTACAACTCCCTGGGCTACTTCCCCATGGCCTCCTCCAAACACCTTCCTTATTCTCACCACAGGACCTTCCTCCTGGTGTCTGATAACACTTGTGTTCCTCAGTCCTCCAGCAGCACTCACTCTCAGCTCCTTGCACCTCTTGCTCCCAGCTCCTCACACTCGCACCACAAACTGAAGTGAGCTCCTTTTAAAACCCAGGTGCCCTGATTAGCCTGCCTTAATTGATTCTAGCAGCTTCTTCTTAATTGGCTCCAGGTGTCCTAATTAGCCTGCCTGCCTTAACTGGTTCTAGCAGGTTCCTGATTACTCTAGTGCAGCCCCTGCTCTGGTCACTCAGGGAACAGAAAACTACTCATCCAGTGACCAGTATATTTGCCCTCTACCAGACTCCTGTACCCCACTGGTCTGGGTCTGTCACAATACATATAGTACATAATCTGCAATAACCTAAATTTAGATAAATTTAACAATACAGTTTAGATATTAGAATCCGAATACTTGGGTACATCACTTATACAGAAAGTTAGTTGTTGAAAGCAAATATAGGAATGAGTGTAAATCAGGCCTGCACAACATACGGCCCGCGGGCCGCATCCGCGGGGGCTCACTCTCAAGCCTGGGAGGAAGGGGGAGCAGCGGCGCACGAATCAGCTGTTTCGCGCGCCGCGGCCGCTCGGGGTCTCCCCGTCCCTCCCAGGCTCTCAAACCCGGGAGGGAGGGAGAGATCCCGAGCGGCCGCGGCGCGCGAAACAGCTGTTTCGCGCGCCGCTACTCCCCCTCCCTCAGAGCCTGGGAGGGAGGGGGAGAAGCTGCGCCCGCGCCGCGGCCACTCGGAGTCTCCCCCTCCCTCCCAGGCTCTCAAACCCGGGAGGGGGGGAGAGATCCCGAGCGGCCGCGGCGTGCGAAACCGGCCCCCCTGCCCCAAGCGGGACACGGGCAGGGAGCCCTCGCGCGCCGCCACGCCTCCCCCCCCGCCCCAAGCGGGACACGGGCAGGGAGCCCTCGCGCGCCGCCACGCCTCCCCCCCCGCCCCAAGCGGGACACGGGCAGGGAGCCCTCGCGCGCCGCCGCGCCTCCCCCCCCGCCCCAAGCGGGACACGGGCAGGGAGCCCTCGCGCGCCGCCGCGCCTCCCCCCCCGCCCCAAGCGGGACACGGGCAGGGAGCCCTCGCGCGCCGCCGCGCCTCCCCCCCTCGCCCCAAGCGGGACACGGGCAGGGAGCCCTCGCGCGCTGCCGCCCCCCCCCCCCGCCCCAAGCGGGACACGGGGATGGAGCCCTCGTGCACTGCCGCGCCTCCACCTCCCGCCCCAAGCGGGACACAGAGCCCGCGCACGGCGCCGCACCCCCCAGGCCTCAAGCAGGACACGGAGCCCTCGCGCGCCGCTGCCCCTCCCCACTGCCCCAAGCGGGACACGGGCACGGTGCCCTCGCCCCCCCCCCCAGCAGGGACATGGGGCTCAGCCACCGCCCCCGTCCTGAGCGCTTTCCCCCCCCCCCCCGGGACCCCTGCCCCATCCACCCCCTTCCCTGTCCCCTGACTGCCCTCCGCCGCCCCATCCAACTCCTCTCCTGATTCCCTATCCAACCACCCCTTCTCCCTGTCCCCTGACCACCCTTGGAACCCCTGCCCCTGACTGCCTCCCACCGCCCCATCCAACCTCTGCTCCTTCCTGACTGCCCCCCGGGAGCCTTGCCCCCATTCAATCCCCCTGTTCCCTGCCATCTGACCGCCCCGACCCCTATCCGCCCCCCCCCACCCCCCTGAACTCCCCTGCCCTCTATCCAACACCCCCTCCCTGCTCCCTTACCGCGCTGCCTGGAGGTGGCTGGCGGCGCTACAGCACGCCGCTCGGCTGGAGCCGGGCCACACCGCCACCGTGCAGTGCCTGGAGCACCGGGTCAGGCTGAGCTTGCAGCCCCCCTGCTTCCCGCAAATCAGCTGTTTGCGCAGGAAGCCTGGGAGGGCTGAGAAGCAAGCGGCGGCTTCGCGCTCAGGCCCAGGGAGGCGGAGCAGAGGTGAGCTGGGGCGGGGAGCGGTTCCCCTCCACGCCCCTCCCCCCGGGTTACCTGCTGTGGCGCGGGTGGCTCCCCCCACCCCAGCTCACCTCCGCTCCGTCTCCGCCTCCCTGGGCTTGAGCGCGAAGCCACCGCTTGCTTCTCTGCCCTCCCAGGCTTCCCGCGCGAACAGCTGATTCGCGGGAAGCGGGGGGGGGGGGGGATGGGGAGAAGCGGGGCAGAGTGTTCAGAGGCGGAGGCGGAGCGGAGGTGAGCTGGGGCCGGGGAGCGGGGCGGAGAGCTGAAGCACCCATGGGGTCGGCTCCTAAGGCGCCACTTTTGGATAATGTGCTCCGGGGGAGCAGCCGCTCCCTCTGCTCCCCCCCAGCTACGGTCCTGGTCACTTCAACTTACCGGTTGTTAAATTTAGAAGCCCTTTTAGAACCGGTTGTCCCGCGCAGGACAACTGGTTCTAAAAGGGCTTCTAAATTTAACAACTGGTTCCCGCGAACCGGTGCGAACCGGCTCCCGCTCACCACTGGAGACTCCCCTTGCCGCTCTCACCCTAGGAGACAGAGACCTCCCAGCAGGGCTGGTGAGTGCGGCCAGGGAAGGGGGAAGGGTGTGGTGGAGTGAGTGTCTGGGAGATGTGCGGGGGGTGCTGGGCTGTGAGGGTGTGGAGGGCGCTGGGCAGTGGGGGAGGTTTGTGTGTTTTGGGGTGCTAGGCAGTGGGGGCCTGTTGGGGGGTGCTGGGCAGTGAGGGAGATCTGTGTGTGTCAGGGCACTGGGGGGTCTGTGTGGGGCATTGTTTAGTTGTGGTGGTGGGGCTGTGGGGAAGGGCACTGGGAGGGAGGGAGGAGAAATCTGTGTGTATTGGGAAACTAGCGAGTGGGGGGAACCCGCGGGGCCGGGAGGTTTCGGCCCTCAGCTGTTTTCTTTGGAGTAATATGGCCCTCGCCGCTTTACGAGTTGTGCAGGCCTGGTGTAAATTGTCCCTCAGTAATTGAGCATTTAGGATGGGTTGTCCCTTAGTAGATATAATCCATCAGAGAAGTATTTCTGTTACTTTCCAATTTTGCTTCTCATTGGCACTCCAGCTCATCTCTCCCGGTATTGCCGATGTCCAGTGATGTGTTCTATGGAGATGTCCCTCAATCACCTGATGGCATCCGACACCATGAGTTGCCGCATCAGCCAAGCGTAACGTTGCAGATTCCGCATTCTCGCAACACTCGCTCATTACTGGGGCTCCATGTGCCCAGGGCTCCAACGATCAGCGTGTGTGTCTGAACCTGGTAACTCTTAGCTCTCAAGATGTCGGCCAGAGAGGCGTACTTCTCCACCTTTTGAGCTCAAGCCTCGTTGAAGGTCGGGGTCCTCTTCTCAAAGGGTACTGTGACGTCCATCATCATGATCTTCTTCTGGCCCTTGTTGGTGATGACGATGTCTGGTCACAGTTGGCTGTCGGAGTTCACGGCCACCTTCCTTACGGGTTGCAGGATGGCTCTGACTAGGCAATGTTGGATTGCATTATGTTACAGCTACCAGGCTCTGGAATGGGGCTTGCAGCTACACGGGACATGGGGTAGCATCTCTTTGGCATAGCTGCACTTCCTGCATCGCTTGTCCCAATTCCCATGGCAGACGGCTTCGTTCAGTGGCATGCAGTTGAGCCGGGCCCTGTGAATGAACCTCCAGTCGGCAAATTGGGTGAAGCTGCCCCCGGGGAGGAAGTGATTGCTGGCGTCCCACTTGCACGTCACCTCGAACGCCTTGCCCTGATCCGGCTTCTGTTTCAGGTTTTCCACGTACTGGCAGCAGTTGGCATCCTTCGAGGTCCTCTCCAGCATGGTTCTAGCTCTTGGAGTGATGATTGTGTGCTTTACATTCTTCACCTGTGGCACCAGGATTCCCAGCTCCTGGCATTCCTCGCACCACGTCCAGTGACAGCCAATACGATTCTCCAGTCATTACTAAAGTGTTTTGTAATCCAACACCAGCCAAAATTGATCACTTGGGTAACACAACTCTGTCTGCTGGATACAGTCTGGTCCTGAAGCCTTTCCCCCTGCACCCTCCCCTCTCTTGGCTTATCACTAGCTGTCAGGAAAGAGCTTCTTCAAATCTTGCTTGCAAATCATAATTTGAAATTATTGGGTTGGCCAACATTGCCAAACTGAATGCCCAGACATTGTCATAAAAAACAACAGTTGTGTGAGGAAGCTAGTCTGTGTTCATACTTTGTAAACCTATTATGCTTTCTCGGGTACTAGTATTTTCTCATATACTGTATATCCTTTTAAAGTGTGTATTAATATTTCAATTTCAATTCAAATTTCCAACCAATGATTACATTGCCAACATTGCATGTAACTAGTTGACCACTGGGGGGATGATGGGGAAATTCAGGGGAGGTATAGGGAAATCCCTGGGTGGCCAAACCATGGCTCGCGAGGTGCATGTGGCTCTTTTTCAGTTAAAGTGTGGCTTGCAGAGCCTCCTACCCCCCCTCCACCTACCAGCCTTTGGGGGAGAGGGGGAAAGAGCATGGAACCAGTGTTCCCTCAAATTTTTTCCATCCATGTGTGGAATTAATTTTGTTATGTGCAGCACCAATATCGAGGTAATATGCGGATGTGCGCCATCACCTCTGTACTTTCATGGCAGCCCTTATCCCACCAAGAGCTCACAACGTCCTACTGCTAGTACCTAGCTGAGTCTTAGGGAAGGTCTGTCTTCAGGTGACATCTGCAGTACCTATCTGTTCATTCCTACAGCCTCCTTCCACAAGGATCAGTACATGCTTCGCAAACTATACATATAAATGCACCACTGAAATGCAGCCACCTCTTGGGAGGAAAGTCAGCAGCCAGCTAGCCCAACAGCACAGAGTGCACTGTACAGTAGTTTGGAAAGATAAAGGGAATTTTGGATAGGAAGAATTTTTTCCTCTTATGCAAAAAGCTTGAGATATTTAATGTTCAGATGGCTTCATCTGTAAAGGTCTCATCTGAATGTAAAATATAATACCACAATATTAGAAATCAAAGTAACTGTTTCTTTTTAAATCAGGACACCAAGACTCAAAATAATTAAAAAAAAACAACACTCAAATTCCCCTTACTACCATCCTCTTGTATTAACAGTACAAAGCACTTTAAAGTCCTATAGACTATTCAACCTTCATGTTGTTTATATTTTTACACTGGATCAGCTTGGACAATTAAAGTAGCACACTGAAGTTCACCTTCAGATTCTCATGCACACATACAATGTTCCAATGTCTGGGTTATTACAGTGAAACACATAGTTCTGTAAATTTACATAGCACTTTACAAACAGATGGGCTCAGGCAAACTTTCGCTTGACATGAAGTTCTCCCACTTCTTTCTATTAGGCCACTCACATGAGTAACAGCTACATGAGTAACACTTTGCAGGATCAGGCCCCTAGATAAACCACATGTCTTCCTGCCCATTAAAAGCTTTGCAAACACTGCTAGGGGAGGCTTAAATCCACAACAGGGAATTGTTGTCATTGGAAATCAGACAAAAACAGTCACAAAAACATTTCCATTAGTCCTAATTTTGGTAATTTCCTTTTAAAACACAAATCAAAAAGCCAACAATATTTAGTGATTTTCATTTATAAATCTCACAGTGTTTTACAGAGGAAGGTCAATATAACCATTCCCATCTGGAAAATGGGGAAACTGAGGCACAGTGTGGGGTGAGGGGGAGGTACAGAATAAAGCTCCCCCAAGTCCCCATTACCACACCCCACCTCACCCCACTGCCCCCACACACACATTCTCTACGCTCACCTGTGTGTGCGCCTGCATGGCCGGTGCACGGCCTTTGATGGCCTCTTGTGCAGCCATGCGGGCACGCACCTTAGAGGGAACACAGCTTGGAACCTCTGCCTTGCAGCAGGGTGGTAGGATAGGGGTTTCTGCCGAGCAGGGAGGGGGGGGGGGTGTCTCAGGGCTTCAGCCCTGTGTGGCATACCTGCTGGGGCTTGGGGCTTCAGCAGGAGTGGGGCTGAAGCCTCAACCCCTGGCAGGTGTGCCCTGGCTCTCGAACTTCTGAAGATTTTAGTATGCAGCTTGGCAGATCAGTAAGTTTGGCTACCCCTGACATAGACAATGGAGACTGCTTGACTCATGTCAAAGCAAAGAGTCTTTCCAGAAGCTGGAAGAAACTATAAAAGAGGGGAATTCAACACCTGGAAACATGTCTGGAGGAAAAGATTGAACTGGGGAGGTGGTTCCAGGCTGAAGGAGAGTCCCAGCCTGTGTATGGAAGATCTGTAACCTGCTTGTACTATCTATCAGGGTGAGACACTGCTTGATTCAAATCCTGTCTAGTTTATAGAACTCAGATTGCAATTTTATTTTATTTCTTAGGTAACCAACTTTGATCTGTATGCTTACTACTTATAATCGCTTAAAATCTATCTTTCTGTAGTTAATAAATCTGTTTTATGTTTACCTAAAACAGTGTGTTTTGGCTGAAGTGCCATGGGAATCTGCTCAGGAACAAGAGCTGGTGCATTGTCCTCTCCACATTGAGGGAGGGGCGGACTGGGTTATAAACAACTTTGTACCTGAAAAGAGGCAACTAAGAGGGGATATTATAGAGGTCTATAAAATCTTGACCAGTGTGGAGAAAGTGAATAAGGAAGTGTTATTTACTCCTTCACATAACATAAGAACACAGGCTCACCCCATGAAATTAATAGGCAGCTGGTTTAAAACAAACAAAAATAAGTACTTTTTCACAGAATGCACAGTCAACCTTTGGAACTTTTTGCAGGGGATGTTGTGAAGGCCAAAACTATAACAGGGTTCAAAACAGAACTAGATAAGTTCCTGGAGAATAGGTCCATTAATGGCTATTAGTCAGGTTAGACAGGGATGGAATACAATGCTCTGAGTGTCCCCAGCCTCTATTTGCCAGAAGCTGAGAGTGGATGACAGGGGATGGATCACTCAATGAGTGCCTGTTCTGGTCATTCCCTCTGAAGTACCTGGCATTGGCCACTGTCAGAAGAGAGGACACTGGCCTAGATGGACCATTGGTCTGACCCAATTTGACCTTTCTTATGTTCTTATGTAAAAATTAATGATAGTATAATAATAAAAATGTTCAGTACAGAAACTCCCCAAGATAGCGACAATATGAGATAATGACCTTGGCAAATAATGCATTTTAAAAATCTTGGCCTAATAGGAAATGTATATTCATACAAGTTTTCAGTCACAAATCTAACATTCTGGAGCAAAGTCACTAAAACTCAGTCCAACAAACAAATGTTCCTTTAATGTGTCCCTCCCTTTTCCCTCCACCGCACCCCACTCAGAGTTGTTCTCCTTGTTCAGTGAAGACCCAGAGAAGGCACCTTGCTTGTTCTTTCAGCCACTCACAACTCACTCTGGCCGCTGTTTTTCGTCATGCCACTGTTCACTCCACTGCTCCATCGCTGATGGTCTGTGCCATCAACTTCTGCTGCCACCTGCCACTGTGACCTCTGCGTGTTGGGCTCTTGTGGTTCCACCCAGCTCTCAGTGGTTTCAGATCTCAGTGGGGGAACCTAACTTCTAGCGCAGGCTGGACAGTCTCTTTCACAGAAACACTGTCCTGCAGCAGGTGTCAGCACTTAGACCTGATTATCAGCGATTTCAGCTGTAGTGGTTACTTAAAAAAACAAAATACTCTCTATGGAGCATAATCAGCTAAATCTTTAAATAGGGGAGAGGGGCAGATCAAATAGTGCCTGTGACTCTTAGGCAGAGCCCACACCACCAAGCAAAACACATGTCCCCCACCCTCTCTCTCTCTCCACTGGGATCTGGCATGCAAATCCCCTGCTTAGCGAGTGCAGTTCAGTTGAGGGTGACCAGTGCTTAATTTGTAATGAAAGAGGTGCCAGGGCTCAAGCAAGTTTTTTACATTCATCACTGCTGTAGCAAGATCAGAGGTCCTGGGGCTATGAACTGCCAAGCCTAGATGTGCCAGGGCTCAGACTTGGCAAAAATTAAGCAATGAGGGTGACCCCCTCAATCAAGACAGGCAAAGTAAAGACCTTCTGCCCTTTACTCATACAATAAGTTTTGCCACCCCCTGCATTCAGTACTAAAATGATTTCTGACACAACACCAGCCAAAATTGATCACATGGGCAGCACAGTTCTGTCTGCCGGATACCTAGGTACCTAGGATACCTAGATGTGTTCATGTAAATACATTCTGGTCCTGAACTCTCCCCCCACCCTCCCCAATTCCTGGCTCATCACTAGCTGTCAGGGGAGAGCTCATTCAGACCTTGGTTGCAAATCATAATTTGAAATTATAAGTTTGGCCAACATCACCGAAACGAATGCGCCAACATTGTGATAAAAACAATAGCTGTGTGAGGAAGCTAGTCTTTGTTCATTCTTTTAAAACCTATTATGATTTTTCAGGTATGTATTTTATCATATGCTGAACATGCTTTTAAAGTGTGTATTAATGTTTTGATTTCAATTCAGATTTCCAACTGACTAAACTGGCACCACTGCGATGTAACTAGCTGACCACCGGGGGGAGGGGGCGGTGATGGAAAATCCGTGAGGTGGTGTGTGTGTAGGGAAATCCCTGGAGATGGGGTCTGCACCTGAGAGAAGCAGAGATAGGAACAATGTGCAGTCACTGCACAGACCCAGAGGGATCATAGACTCATAGACTCATAGACTTTAAGGTCAGAAGGGACCATTATGATCATCTAGTCTGACCTCCCGCATGATGCAGGCCACAAAAGCTGACCCACCCACTCCTGGAATAATTCTCTCCCTTGACTCAGCTGTTGAAGTCCCCAAATCATGATTTAAAGACTTCAAGTCGCAGAGAATCCTCCAGCCAGCGACCCCTGCCCCATGCTGCGGAGGAAGGCGAAAAACCTCCAGGGCCTCTCCATCAGCAGGTGGATCTCATCACAACAGACTGGTGTCCATTCAGAGAGTGGAACTGGACCAGGCTGTGACAAGGGTCCCCCCAGGATGTTACAGCAGGGTGCACCACTGTTGCATCAGCAGAAAAAAGTCCCCAATCTCATGAAGTGCTGAGCACCTCTTGCCAGGTTTGGAGTGTCCTCAACTCCCTTTGGGTATGTCTACACTACGAAATTAGGTCGAATTTATAGAAGCCGGTTTTATAGAAATCGGTTGTATACAGCCGATTGTGTGTGTCCCCACATAAAATGCTCTAAGTGCTCTAGTCGGTGGACCGCGTCCACAGTACCGAGGCTAGCATCGACTTCCGGAGCATTGCACTATGGGTAGCTATCCCACAGTTCCCGCAGTCTCCGCCGCCCATTGGAATTCTGGGTTGAGATCCCAATGCCTGAATGATGCAAAACAGTGTCGCGGGGGGTTCTGGGTACATGTCGTCAGGCCCCTCCTCCTCCGTCAGAGCAACGGCAGACAATAGATTCGCGCCTTTTTACCTGGGTTACCTGTGCAGACAACATACCACGGCAAGCATGGAGCCCGCTCAGCTCAGCTCACCATCACCATATGTCAGCTGGGTGCCGGCAGACATGGTACTGCATTGCTACACAGCAGCAGCAGCTAACTGCCTTTTGGCGGTAGATGGTGCAGCATGACTGGTAGCCTTTATTGGCGATCTGGGTGCTGGCAGCCGTAGGGCTGCATTGCACCAGCCCCTTGCCTTTTGGTAGAAGATGGTATATTATGACTGGTATCTGTCGTCATTGTACTGCAGTTGCTGTCAATCATGGGCACCTGGGCAGACATGCTCAGTCCTATCGAACTGTCTTGATGATGATGGCTATCAGTCGTAGTATGCTATTTTCTGCCAATCGCCCAGTATTTTCTGCTAAGCACCCAGAAGAGGCCGAGGGTGATCTGGGTGCTGGCAGACGTGGGGCTGGCAGACCTGGGGCTGCATTGCTACACAGCAGCAGCCCCTTGCCTTTTGGCAGTAGATGGTGTATTAAGATTGATATCCGTCGTCGTCATATTGCGGTTCGATCAGAGGCACCTGGGCAGACATGCTCAGTCCTATTGAACTGTCTTGACGATGATGGCTATCAATCTTAGTACACTAACTGCCAAGCACCCAGTATTTTCTGCCAAGCACCCAGAAGATGCCGAGGGCTATCAGTCATGCTGCACCGTCGTCTGCCAGCTTAAGATGTAAAAAATAGATTTGTTCTGTATTCATTTGCTTCCCCCTCCCTCCGTGAAATCAACGGCCCGCTAAACCCAGGCTTTTGAGTTCAATCTTTCGGGGGGGCCATTCTGTGTGACAGTTGTTTGTGTTTCTCCCTGATGCACAGCCACCTTTGTTGATTTTAATTCCCTGTACCTGTACGCCATGTCGTCACTCGCCCCTCCCTCCCTCCCTCCTTCCCCTGGTCCGTCAGATACTAGTTTCGCGCCTTTTTTCAGACCAGACGCCACAGCTAGCACTGGGATCATGGAGCCCGCTCAGATCACCGTGGCAATTATGAGCACTATGAACACCACGCGCATTGTCCTGGAGTATATGCAGAGCCAGGACATGCCAAAGCAAAACCAGGACCAGCCGAGGAGGTGATTACAGCGCGGCGACGAGAGTGATGAGGAAATTGACATGGACATAGACCTCTCACAAGGCACAGGCCCCAGCAATGTGGAAATCATGGTGTTACTGGGGCAGGTTCATCCCGTGGAATGCCGATTCTGGGCCCGGGAAACAAGCACAGACTGGTGGGACCGCATCGTGCTGCAGGTGTGGGACGATTCCCAGTGGCTGCGAAACTTTCGCATGCGTAAGGGCACTTTCATGGAACTTTGTGACTTGCTTTCCCCTGCCCTGAAGCACCAGAATACCAGGATGAGAGCAGCCCTCACAGTTGAGAAGCGAGTGGCGATAGCTCTGTGGAAGCTTGCAATGCCAGACAGCTACCGGTCAGTCGGGAATCAATTTGGAGTGGGCAAATCTACTGTGGGGGCTGCTGTGATCCAAGTTGCCAGGGCAATGAAAGACCTGGTGATATCAAGGGTAGTGACTCTGGGAAACGTGCAGGCCATAGTGGATGGCTTTGCTGCAATGGGATTCCCAAACTGTGGTGGGGCCATAGACGGAACCCATATCCCAATCTTGGCACCGGAGCACCAAGCCACCGAGTACATAAACCGCAAGGGGTACTTTTCAATGCTGCTGCAAGCCCTGGTGGATCACAAGGGACGTTTCACCAACATCAACGTGGGATGGCCGGGAAAGGTACATGATGCTCGCATCTTCAGGGACTCTGCTCTGTTTCGAAAGCTGGAGGAAGGGACTTTCTTCCCGGACCAGAAAGTAACCGTTGGGGATGTTGAAATGCCTATCGTGATCCTTGGGGACCCAGCCTACCCCTTAATGCCATGGCTCATGAAGCCATACACAGGCAGCCTGGACAGGAGTCAGGACCTGTTCAACTACAGGCTGAGCAAGTGCCGAATGGTGGTGGAATGTGCATTTGGACGTTTAAAAGCGCGCTGGCGCAGCTTACTGACTCACTTAGACCTCAGCGAAAAGAATATCCCCATTGTTATTGCTGCTTGCTGTGCACTCCACAATATCTGTGAGAGTAAGGGGGAGATATTTATGGTGGGGTGGGAGGTTGAGGCAAATCGCCTGGCTGCTGATTACGCGCAGCCAGACACCAGGGCGGTTAGAGGAGCACAGCAGGGCGCGGTGCGCATCAGAGAAGCTTTGAAAATGAGTTTTGTGACTGGCCAGACTACGGTGTGAAACTTCTGTTTGTTTCTCCTTGATGAACCCTCCACACCCCCCCCCACCCGGTTCAGTCTACTTCCCTGTAAACCAACCACCCCACCCTCCCTTCCCCCCTTCGAGCACCGCTTGCAGAGGCAATAAAGTCATTGTTACTTCACATTCATGCATTCTTTATTAATTCATCACACAACTAGGGGGATAATTGCCAAGGTAGCCCGGGATGGGTGGGGGAGGAGGGAAGGAAAAGGACACACTGCAGTTTAAAACTTTAACTCTTATTGAAGGCCAGCCTTCTGATGCTTGGGCAATCATCTGGGGTGGAGTGACTGGGTGGCCGGAGGCCCCCCCACCGTGTTCTTGGGTGTCTGGGTGAGGAGGCTATGGAACTTGGGGAGGAGGGCTGTTGGTTACACAGGGGCTGTAGCGGCGGTCTCTGCTCCTGCTGCCTTTCCTGCAGCTCAACCATACGCTGGAGCATATCAGTTTGATGCTCCAGCAGCCGGAGCATCGACTCTTGCCTTCTGTCTGCAAGCTGACGCCACCTATCATCTTCAGCCTGCCACTTGCTCTGTTCATCCCGCGATTCAGCCCACCACCTCTCCTCTCGTTCATATTGTGCTTTTCTGTAGTCTGACATTGACTGCCTCCACGCATTCTGCTGTGCTCTGTCAGCGTGGGAGGACATCTGGAGCTCCGTGAACATATCGTCCCGTGTCCTCCGTTTTCTCCTTCTAATCTTCACTAGCCTCTGTGAAGGAGAAACATTTGCAGCTGGTGGAGGAGAAGAGAGAGGTGGTTAAAAAAGACACATTTTAGAGAACAATGGGTACACTCTTTCAGGTTAAATTTTGCTGTTCACATTACACAGCACATTACACAAGGTCGCATTTTTCCTCTTATATTGAGGGCCTGCCGGTTTGGTGTGAGAGATCACTCACGCAGTGCCAGGCAACAGATTTCGGCTTGCAGGCAGCCATGGTAAGACACAGTCTTTTGGCTTTTTTAACCTTCTTAACATGTAGCGCTCTCATTTCCCATACCAAGCACCCGTTGGGTTGGCCATTTAAAATGGGTTTGCAATGTAAAAGGAGGGGCTGCTGTTTCCGGGTTAACATGCAGCACAAACCCAACTAACTCCCCTCCCCCGCCACACCCAATTCTCTGGGATGATCACTTCACCCCTCCCCCCCACCGCGTGGCTAACAGCGGGGAATATTTCTGTTCAGCAGAGCAGGAAGGGGTACCTCTGAATGTCCCCTTAATAAAATCGCCCCATTTCAACCAGGTGACCGTGAATAATATCACTCTCCTGAGGATAACAAAGAGCGATAAGGAATGGATGTTGTCTGCATGCCAGCAAACACCGGGACCATACGCTGCCATGCTTTGTTATGCAATGATTCCAGACTACGTGCTACTGGCCTGGCGTGGTAAAGTGTCCTACCATGGCGGACAGGATAAGGCAGCCCTCCCCAGAAACCTTTTGCAAAGGCTTTGGGAGTACATGAAGGAGAGTTTTCTGGAGATGTCCCTGGAGGATTTCCGCTCCATCCCCATACACGTTAACAGACTTTTCCAGTAGCTGTACTGGCCGCGATTGCTAGGGCAAATTAATCATTAATCATTAAACACGCTTGCGTTTAAACCATGTGTAATATTTACAAAGGTACACTCACCAGAGGCCCCTGTGTGCCCTCAGGGTCTGGGAGCACGCCTTGGGTGAGTTCGGGGGTTACTGGTTCCAGGTCCAGGGTGATAAACATATCCTGGCTGTTGGGGAAACCGGTTTCTCCACTTCCTTGCTGCTGTGAGCTATCTACACTATCTCCATCCTCATCTTCCTCGTACCCCGAACCCGCTTCCCTGTGTGTTTCTCCAGTGAGGGAGTCATAGCACACGGTTGGGGTAGTGGTGGCTGCATCCCCTAGAATGGCATGCAGCTCCGCGTAGAAGTGGCATGTTTGCGGCTCTGCCCCGGACCTTCCGTTTGCTTCTCTGGCTTTGTGGTAGGCTTGCCGCAGCTCCTTAATTTTCACGCGGCACTGCTGTGCGTCCCTGTTATGGCCTCTGTCCTTCATGGTCTTGGAGACCTTTTCTAATATTTTGCCATTTCGTTTACTGCTTCGGAGTTCAGCTAGCACTGATTCATCTCCCCATATGGCGAGCAGATCCCGTACCTCCCATTCTGTCCATGCTGGAGCTCTTTTGCGATCCTGGGACTCCATCACGGTTACCTGTGCTGATGAGCTCTGCGTGTTCACCTGTGCTCTCCACGCTGAGCAAACAGGAAATGAAATTCAAACGTTCACGGGGCTTTTCCTGTCTACCTGGTCAGTGCATCTGAGTTGAGAGTGCTGTCCAGAGCGGTCACAATGAAGCACTGTGGGATAGCTCCCGGAGGCCAATAACGTCGAATTCCGTCCACACTACCCCTATTCCGACCCGCTAAGGCCGATTTTATCGCTAATCCCCTCGTCGGAGGTGGAGTAAAGAAACCGGTTTAAAGGGCCCTTTAAGTCGAAAGAAAGGGCTTCGTCGTGTGAACGTGTCCAGGCTTAATTCGATTTAACGCTGCTAAAGTCGACCTAAACTCGTAGTGTAGACCAGGCCTTTGATATCAATGTACCTCAAAGCAGGTGCTCAGCAGCCAGCAGGATTGGGCCCTACATGCCAGTGAGTAGCTGCTACATTCAGCAGGCCCCAGCACTGTTAGGGTGGATTTTGCTCTATGGGCCAGAACCTCAGCTGGTGTAAATCAGGTTAGCTGAGTTGAGCTAACTCTTTATTTCTGAGCACTAGTCAGCTATTAAGGTGACACCTCATCCAGCTCCACGCACTTGTTTTTAATCTTGTCAGTTTCACTGTAAAGAAAGCGGTTTCAATTCTGATCTTCGTGCGCAGCAGCCCTCCCACCCCCGTCCAGTGATCGGCAAGCTGCGGGTTACATTTTGGGTCTATCAAGCCACATCCCCTTGCAAAAACCTGAAGCAGCAGCAACCAATATAGATATGAGAGAGGAGGGCAGGCCAATGAAGGCAAGTGTCACTTTCAGGAAATTCTACCTCCACGAAAAGGTTGAAAGGGGACGAACAAAGAGCAGAAACCCCCATCACAGCAAGCAGGCGATCAGAGAGGAGCTGCTGAGGTAGGTGAAGCTGTCCCATCTTTTTCTGTCTTCACGGTGACTCGTGGGGTGAGCTGAGTCATTCTACGGTTTCTGTCAAGGGCTGGATTCTCTGAGGTTGGTTAATAGTCATGGATGGTCTTTTCTGCTATGATTTATTGAAACAGAATTTTCTCAGGTAGGTAGGTAGGGAGAAAAGTGTACCAGCTTAATAGAAACAGCTGGGGACAGATGCTTGTACTCATCACTTTGCACACATATATGGAACAGTGTACTCACACACTCATAAAATGGTCACAGTTATAAGTACATACTTATAAACAAGTCAGTTGATACGCACACTTACTCATATAATGATTACAGCTACACACACACACACACACAGAGGACAGTATATATTCTCACACACACATACAGACTCTCACCAGGCGTCACACATTTGTTGGTATACTGACACTCCCAGCCATACCGGTGCACGCATACTCACAGCCACATAGAATCGTAGGACTGGAAGGGACCTCAAGAGGTCATCTAGTCCAACCCCCTACACTCGTGGCAGGACTAAATATTATCTAGACCATCCAGACAGGTATTTGTCTAACCTGCTCTTACAAATCTCCAATGATGGCGATTCCACAACCTCCCTGGGCAATTTATGCCAGTGCTTAACCACCCTGACAGGAAGTTTTTTCTAATGTCCAACCTAATCCTCCCTTGCTGCAATTTAAGCCCATTTCTTCTTGTCCTATCCTCAGAGGTTAACTACAACAATTTTTCTCCCTCCTCCTTGCAACAGCTTTTTATGTACTTGAAAACTGTTATAATGTCCCCTCTCAGTCTTCTCTTTTCCAGACTAAACAAACTCACATTTTCCAATCTTCCTTCATAGGTTATGTTTTCTAGACCTTTAATAATTTTTGTTGCTCTTCTCTGGATTTTCTCCAATTTGTCCACATCTTTCCTGAATGTATCACCCAGAACTGGACACAATACTCCAGCTGAGGCCTAATCAGTGCAGAGTAGAGCAGAAGAATTATTTCTCATGTCTTGCTTACAACAGTCCTGCTAATACATCCCGGAATGATGTTCACTTTTTTTTTTTGCAACAGTGTTACATTGTTGATTCATATTTAGACTGTGATCCACTATAACAAGGAGTCCGGTGACACCTTAAAGACTAACAGATTTATTTGGGCATAAGCTTTCGTGGGTAAAAAAACACTTCTTCAGATGCATGGAGTGAAAATTACAGATGCAGGCATTATATACTGACACATGAAGAGAAGGGAGTACCTTACAAGTGGAGAACCAGTGTTGACAGGGTTCAATTCGATCAGGGTAGATGTAGTCCACTCCCAATCATTGATGAGGAGGTGTCAATTCCAGGGGAGGCAAAGCTGCTTTTGTAACGAGCCAGCCACTCCCAGTCCCTATTCAAGCCCGAATTAATGGTGTTAAATTTGCAAATGAATTTTAGTTCTGCAGTTTCTCTTTGAAGTCTATTTCTGAAGTTTTTTTGTTCAAGTATGGCTACTTTTAAATCTGTTATAGAATGTCCAGGAAGATTGAAGTGTTCTCCTACTGGCTTTTGTATGTTATCATTCCTGATGTCCAATTTGTGTCCATTTATTCTTTTATGTAGAGACTGTCCGGTTTGGCCAATGTACATGGCAGAGGGGCATTGCTGGCACATGATGGCATATATAACATTAGTAAATGTGCAGGTGAATGAGTCCCTGATGGTGTGGCTGATGTGGTTGGGTCCTCGGATGGTGTCGCTAGAGTAGATATGGGGACAGAGTAGGCAACGAGGTTTCGTACAGGGATTGGTTCCTGGGTTAGTGTTTCTGTGGTGTGGTGTGTAGTTGCTGGTGAGTATTTACTTTGGGTGTATCTTAGGGCTTGGCTGTAGACAATGAATCATGTGATGTGTCCTGGATGGAAGCTGGAGGCATGTAGGTAAGTATAGCGGTCAGTAGGTTTCTGGTATAGGGTGGTGTTTATGTGACCATCACTTATTTGCACTGTAATGTTCAGGAAGTGGATCTCTTGTGTCAACTGAATTTGCTCCAATCCCTCAGAAAGAGACAAACACCTACAAGATCTTTATTAAGCATTCTTAAAACTACAATACCCACCTGGGGAAGTGAGGAAACAGATTGACAGAGCGAGACGGGTACTCAGAAGTCACCTACTACAGGACAGGCCTAACAAGGAAAATAACAGAACGCCACTGGCCATCACTTACAGTCCCCAGTTAAAACCTCTCCAGCACATCATCAACGATTTCCTGGAAAACGATCCCTCACTCTCACAGACCTTGGGAGGCAGGCCAGTCCTTGCTTACAGACAGCCCTCCAACCTGAAGCAAATACTCACCAGCAACTACATACCACACCACAGAAACAATAACCCAGGAATCAGAGTAGCAGCCGTGTTAGTCTGTATCCGCAAAAAGAACAGGAGTACTTGTGGCACCTTAGAGACTAACAAATTTATTTGAGCATAAACTTACATGGGGAGATAGATTCAATGTTTGCAATGGCTCAGCCATTCTCAGTCTTTATTCAAACCTAAATTGATTGTGTCTAATTTGCATATCAATTCGAGTTCAGCAGTTTCTCGTTGGAGTCTGTTTTTGAAGCTTTTCTGTTGTAAAATAGCCACCCGCAGGTCTATCATTGAATGACCAGACAGGTTAAAGTGTTCTCCCACTGGTTTTTGAGTATTATGATTCTCCAACGAGAAACTGCTGTACTCAAATTGATATGCAAATTAGACACAATCAATTTAGGTTTGAATAAAGACTGGGAATGGCTCAGCCATTACAAACATTGAATCTATCTCCCCATGTAAGTACTCTCACACTTCTTATCAACCTGTCTGTACTGGGCTATCTTGATTATCACTTCAAAAGTTTTTTTTCTCTTACTTAATTAGCCTCTCAGAGTTGGTAAGACAACTCCCACCTGTTCATGCTCTCTGTATGTGTGTGTATATATATATCTCCTCAATATATGTTCCATTCTATGCATCTGAAGAAGTGGGATGTAGCCCATGAAAGCTTATGCTCAAATAAATTTGTTAGTCTCTAAGGTGCCACAAGTACTCCTGTTCTTTTTACTAACCCAGGAAACAATCCCTGTACCAAACCTCGTTGCCTACTCTGTCCCCATATCTACTCTAGCGACACCATCAGAGGACCCAACCACATCAGCCACACCATCAGGGGCTCATTCACCTACACCTCTACTAATGTTATATATGACATCATGTGCCAGCAATGCCCCTCTGCCATGTACATTGGCCAAACCGGACAGTCTCTACATAAAAGAATAAATGGACACAAATCGGACATCAGGAATGGTAACATACAAAAGCCAGTAGGAGAACACTTCAATCTTCCTGGACATTCTATAACAGATTTAAAAGTAGCCATACTTGAACAAAAAAACTTCAGAAACAGACTTTAAAGAGAAACTGCAGAACTAAAATTCATTTGCAAATTTAACACCATTAATTTGGGCTTGAATAGGGATTGGGAGTGGCTGGCTCGTTACAAAAGCAGCTTTGCCTCCCCTGGAATTGACACCTCCTCATCAATGATTGGGAGTGGACCACATCCACCCTGATCGAATTGGCCCTGTCAACACTGGTTCTCCACTTGTGAGGTAACTCCCTTCTCTTCATGTGTCAGTGAATAATGCCTGCATCTGTAATTTTCACTCCATGCATCTGAAGAAGTGTTTTTTTACCCACGAAAGCTTATGCCCAAATAAATCTGTTAGTCTTTAAGGTGCCACTGGACTCCTTGTTGTTTCTGCGGATACAGACTAACACGGCTACCCCCGATACTTGATCCACTATGACTCCCGAATCCCTTTCCAGAGTACTCCTTCCTAGGCAGTCATTTCCCATTTTGTATGTGTGCAACTGATTGCTCCTGCACATTGCATTTGCCTAGTGATCTGCACAAGGACGCCTGTCCTCTGTGACACACTGGCCCGGGGTTCCACATCAGCCCAGTGCAGCAGGACAGAAACTCTGTGACTGATTCAAGTGATCTAAGCGTCTGAGGTTTTAAACAAATTAAACATGACAGCAGGGAATCCAGTCAGCACTGTGTCCCTCACGCTATTTCACAGTAATGTCATTGTCTAGGCTGGTTTCTCCCCCCACCCCCTGTTTTCTTTGTGTTGGAGATGGGTGTGTTGATAACTGTGTTGCAGAAAATGCTGGGGGGGGGGGGGGGAGGGTTGGAGGTTTTAGCTCCTCGGAAGGTGGAGGAGGTTGTTAGGGCCTTGTGTGGGGGTGTGACCTTCCCCAAGGCTTTGACATCTGGGAGCGGATGCATATTTTCCCCTCCCCCTTGTAATTTCAGCTGGAGCTGACTTGACACTTGGCAGGGAGAGGTTGGACTCTTGAGTTCCCCACTTCTGCAGCCTGTGTCAGCAGCTAATGAGCCAGCATGCCCCAGCATTCGCCACTCTATCCAGCAGCCACAGATAAGCACATTCCTGGAAAGTTTCTGCTAAAACACTCAGCAGTGAAATAGCAAACACTGTCTGTGTCAACACCCCATTGAGATGAATAGAGCACTCCCTACACTGCAGAGCTAGTGGGGCAGCTGTCTGGCTGCAGGCTCAGGGAGATGTCACACACTGGTTCACAGCTAGCTCCTGTTTTGAAGATTTTCCTCATAACTCTAAGGGTCAGAAATTTACGTCTTTTAATTTAAAGCTCAGACTCCGTGGAGTACAATTCATGGGCAGCCGAATTTCACAGCCACGGAATCTCAGAATATATAGGCCCCTCCCCATACACATGCATACAGACAGGCTCAGGTTTATAAGCATGCTTACATCTGCAATGCATGTACGTTTACACACATCTGAACACACACCAATTCTATAAGAGCATGTGCAGATACACACCAACCTGTACACTCTCCTGTTTGCATTCCTTTGCACATGTGCTCCCTTTCAGAGGAGGGGGACCCTCTGCATTGCATCCCTTAGCAAGTGAGCTCAGTTTTATTTTCCCACCCAAGGGTTCACATGTCCAGGTCTGAACAGTATCTGAGAGCGGAGACCCTCTGAAAAATTCTCTGGCGTAGTGCAGCTGTCAGCCCTGAGGACCCATCACCCAGCATGAGCCCAACCAGCGCTGCCAACCTTGGTGCTCTGAGAAAGAGAGACAGACAGACTGATGCATGAATAGCAAGCAGTAAGCTCAGTGCTATACATCATCCTTTTGTGTAGCTTCCTTCGTGCTGTTCATTCTCTCTGGGGCACCTGACACTGGCCACTGTCAGAAGACAGGATACTGGGCTAGATGGATCTTTGGTCTGACCCAGTAGGGCCATTCTTATGTTCTTTATGTTCAAAGAGTGTCTCAGAGTAAAACAGTGCTTCAAAGACACTGCAGTGTGAATACACTGGTCTCCCCATCACACGCCAGTGGCCATGGCAAAGAGAGTATAGGAAGCAAAGGTCAGAGAGGAAGGTGGTGTTTAAATTGGAGGTGAGAGCTGAACTAAGAGGAGTCCTAGGAGATAGAAAGACACATGGAGGCTGTTCCTGATGGCAGGAGTTGCGGAGGAGAAGGTTCTTGGCACAGTAACAGACAGATAGTACTAGATGAAGGGAGCTGAGTGGCAGGGTCTGTATGAGGCAGGCTTGAACCAATACATGGAGAGTTTTACAATGAAAAGGTTTGATGTTCAGGGTAATGCACAAAGGGCTGAGCTTTAGATTCCCCCTTGATAAAACAGGGATAACAACCCTTCCATTCTCTCACCCTTTGTCTGTCTGACCTACATAGATTGCAGATGATCTGGGGCAGGGATTCTCTCACCTTGTGTTTGCACAGTGCTTAGTGCAGTGAGTCCCATGCTAGCTGGGGCTTCCAGCCATTGCTAACATACAAATAATGGATGCTGTCTTGCACTCAGAGTCACCAGCTGGGGAATGCAAGTTGAGTGGTGGAGGGATAACAATGCTCGCAGCTAACCAATCTGTGCAATCAAATGCTGTGACACCTGCTTGATTTGCTGCTCTCCTTGATGGTGCCTCTTAGTCCCAACGATCTACTTCTTTATCTTCATCCTCACCAGGAGCACCACTGGGCGTTTGGAGAGGAGTGGGCCCACAGAGGTTAAATGAGAGGTGCTGCAGAGAGGAGAATAGAGAATAACGATACTGAGTTGCGGTTTCCAAGGTGAGGCAAGGAGAATGGTACTGGAGTGTAGCAGCTCTGGGATTGTGACACTGTAAAACTCTAGAGGTCTTGACCCAGCCTCCTGCAGCGAGACAGTCTCACATCTATTAATAAGGTCTTAGTCTGCATCATGAATTCATAGGCACTGAATTGATGGGGCTCTCTGTATGACCATCATGTAGGCTGTCCCCAATTTATGAGCCTCAGAAAGATGCTGCTTTCTCATTGGTTGCTTCTGCCTGAGAAGCATGGGATACACATCGTTTCTGCTGAGTAAATCTCACCTCCAAAATAAGAACAAAGGACTTGCCAGAGTGGATCGGACCTCAAGTCCAGTATCCCATCTGGGACAGCAGCCTGCACTACAGAGCAAGAGCAAAAGGGGTCAAAAGGCCCCCTCTTTGTCACCCAGAGGCAGGATTCAGAATACCCAGAAGTGGCCAGTCTGCTGAGGAGGACAGGGCCTTCCCCACAGGCACTTCAGTGTAACCAATCCACTGAGCAGTGTGGTGTGTGGCTCGCTCTGGGAGAGAGGGTGTGAGTCTGTCACAGCAGCAGCTGCATGCAGGGGCTGGCTCTTTAGCTCAAGCTGTACAGACTCGTGCTTCTGGCCCTACAGGTCCTTGGCCCAGTGCCTAGTGTGCTGGCTTCACCAATGACATTCGGTTTCTAATGCCACAGTGCACCCAGATACCACAGTGATGGGCACTTAAGTATGGGGAATGAATAACTATACACCCCTCACCCCGTAAGTGAATGAGCACATAATAAGTTTGTGGATTCAAACAACCGCACATTCCCTTGTCTTTCCAGACCCCTGGAGTGCAGACGATGGGCTCCTGGAGCACTCTTTTTCCTGCCACTGAGTTCACACAGCCTCAGACAAACAGCTCCGTTTGTGAGATCCAAGATGGCTTCCTTGCAGTGACCCTCCCTGTGTTGTACTCCCTCATCTTCATCATCAGCCTGCTCAGCAACATGCTGGCCCTCTGGGTGTTCTGGCGCCACACGCAGAGGAAGACCTCCATCACAGTGTACATGAGGAACCTGGCTTTGTCGGACCTCCTGCTTTCCCTCTGCCTACCCTTCCGGGTGGCCTATCAAAACCAGAGCGGCCCTTTGATCCTCTGCACAGTAGTTGGTGCTTTCTTCTATCTCAACATGTACGTCAGCATCATGTTCCTCAGCCTGATCAGCCTGGACCGCTACCTGAAAATCATTCGGCCTCTCCAGCAGTTTAAAATCCACACCCTGCCTTGCAGCACAGTAGCTGCGAGGGTCGTTTGGCTGACCTATGCCATTTTCACGCTGCCTTTCTTTTTCGAGACTAGGGAAAAAAGGCCTTGTGCCAACAAGTGCTTCCACTTCAGGAGCAAACGCCCACTGGGGGCAGCCCTCAACATGGTCGCCGTGGCCACCTTCTTCATTCACCTGCTGCTCTTCCTCTATTTTTATGGCAAGATATCTGCCAAGCTCCATGAAGTCTCCTCAGGGAAAGTTCAGCAGCAGAGCAGAAGGACAAGCAGCAGGGCCATCACAAAGACCTTTGTGGTCCTGGTCATCTTCACTGTGTGTTTTGCCCCCTATCACTTTGTCCGCGTGCCATACATCCTGGCTCAGCTGGATGTCATCTCCAGCACGCAGTGGAAGCAGGCTCTCCACCTCACCAATGAGCTTGTTCTGTGCATCTCGGCCCTCAACAGCTGCCTGGACCCTGTGATTTTCTTTTTCTTTTCCAGCAGCTTCAGGAAAGCAGTATTATGCGCCATCCAAGGCAAGCTGAAGAGAGCTCTTCTGAGGAATCAGGGGGCTCTAAACCACAGTAAATCCATCACAGAACCAGGGCTGGATTAAAGAATTTTGAGGCCCTGTGCACTAGGAAGCTTGGTCCGCCCACATCTTCCTTAAACTAGACAGAGCATGTGATCTGCAGTCTGTAAATAGGAGAACAGCTCCCATTACCATTACTTAAAATAAAAACAAAACACACATAAACCAACCAACGCTTAGCTCAGCCAGCCCAGAGCAGTGAACCACACAAACATGGGGGCTTGCTCCTTAAGGGCTGGAGGTTTGGGGTCAGCCAGCCCTGATTACTGAAGGAACTGCTCCATCCCACCTGTGCCATGTTAACAGCCTGGACAGGACCTGCTGGAGGACAGCGGGAAGCTGAAGAGAAGGGAAAGTCCAGGGGGCTGTGGTAGAGACATCAGGGAAAACCCTGACCAGGAGGTGGAACTCCAGGCAGGTAAAGCCTGGGAGTGACTGGTGACTTGGTGCCTAGCTCCTGGGAGGAGGGCTGGGGACTTCCTACCCAAGGGGAGAGAGACAATGCATGGGGGTTGGGGCCTGGAGACTTTGAATTGGGCCCCAGCTCTGAGGACTCTCTACCAAGGGAACAGGGGGAAGAGACTGAACTGGCAGGAGGGTTAGTTTGTGCAAAGACTAAATAAACTGGATCCCAGAAGGGGAGTGTTTTAATCACCTTTCGGACTATGATGGTGGAGTAACTGAACAACCAAGAGGGGACACAGAGGCAGGGTGCTGCTGAGTGGCCTCTGGCCACAAAGGGGTGCTCCAGAGGTGGCTGCCCTGTTACAGTGGTTATGGCAGACGTCTCAGGGGTTGGGGTTGGAGGAGTTTAGCTGCCAGGCCAGTGCCACAATACCACCTATTCACATTTGGCCCGGCTGGTCCCTGTCATGCCGGAGGTTTGGGTGTTGTTGACTGGGGCTGGCAGAGGGAAGGTTTGGGTTGCTTGGGTTTTTTCCCCAAGCCTGAGCACATCATAAGGTTGACCTAACCTCCAGGGCAGCCACAGCTAGGTCAACGGAAGGTGAACTACAGCGATGGAAAGGCAGTTCTGTGGATGTAGGAAGTGCTGATACCACAGAGCCATATTTATGCTGCTACAGTGTAGACAGGGCCAGAGACTTACTAGGAAGACATGGAAAGAAATTATAACTGTTTCATCACTTCTTACACTGCAGCCCTCTAGGCTAGAGCTGTTCAAGAGAGCAAATGCAGGAGAGGACTAACTGAGTCCCCTTGAGCTGGGGGAGGAGAGTGCGGAAGAGAGCAAGGCTGCAGTTCTTGCAGAGTCTTGCTGTGTTCATGAGCATATTCCTCAGAGCGCAGAAGGACTAGAGGCATTCGAGACAGCACGCTGGCATGGGCCTTTCCCCTCCTCAGGCTCCCTGGACCCCTGCTATGAGGATTCTGAGAAGAGAAGGAAAAGATGTGACTTCTAGGCCACAAGAACACCATGCCACCGTACGTCAGGGGGAAATAGATGGGTCAGTGATCTGACTTGTATAGACATCACATCCCACTCAGATGGAAATCCAGCAAGAGCAGGAGGTGCAGCAGGAACTGAGTGACACTTGGGCAGTGGGTGAACACATCCAATATATTGGGGGGAGGGAGGGGGTTGGGAAGATTGGCAGGCCAGGGAACAGTGCAAATGCTGTAATCTGAAATAAAGACAAGTTGAGTTTTCTCTCTCTGGTGCCAGTGTCTGTTACACCAGGTTAACCTCCCATTTCTGTACAGCTCCTGCCAAGAACTAAGCAGGTGGCCACAAATGTCTCACATTTCCTATTGTCAGTTGCATGCACCGATTCCATTCCCTGCCAACGTATCCCCGGAGTTAGCATTTGGCCAACTGAATAGGAAGCTCACAGCCGCCAGGGTACTAGCAGAAGTGTTCAGGCTATGACAAGAGCATGGGCTTCTGATCCTGTAATATGTTGCAACAGGGAAGAGCTTGTGGTTTAAGTTCTCAAAACCAAGACAAGCTCAGACTCTGATGCCCCATGCACTATTTACAATATTGACCTTTAAAGGTGACCTGCAAAGGAAAAGCAAAATCAGCAAAATTGTTGGCTTTTTTATGAGAAGTAAGAAAGGCCCAAGGTTCCCTCACCCTGCAAAAGAACAGGATATTGTTCTACCTCTTTTTTTTTTTAAAACTACATTAGAAATTCAGGTCTAGTCTGGTATGTTTTTCCAAAAAGCTTCTACCACACTGCCTAGCACTACTTTGGCCCACGGAGCCCCACTTCTCCTCTTCAGGTCATAAGAGGGAGTGTGGTCTAGCAATGAAAGCAGAGACTAGGAGTTTTGGGTTGTATTTCTGGCTCTGCCACAGATGTGCTACATGACCTCGAGCATGTCCCTTAGCCTGTGTGTTAGTTTCCCACAGATAATAATTACCTACAGCAGAGGGGTGGGTGGAACTTAGCATATTAATGTAGCACAACAAGGTAAGAATTGCCACATTGGGTTATACCAACAGCCCAGGATACTGAGTCCAGGACCAGGTTCACAGGGACATGTTAGAAATGCAGCACCCGGCCTGGATTTTTGTGTCGCTGTGGAATGGCCTTCTGCCTAGATTGACAGTACTTGCTTGAAAACCCTTGTGAAAGAGGTGGAAGGACTGGGGTGTACCTATTGCGGGTGTTGGGATGGGTGGGACTACAACTGAAGATCTGCTCCCTCAATCAAGGGGAGGAACCACTGAATGAATTCTGGGGACAACCAAGGGAAAACCAGGGTCAGAGGACAAAAAATCAGGGATCTAGCCAGGGACACTGAGCAGAGAACCCCTGACAGTGCCCAACGCTCCTCCCAGGTGGCTAAGGAGTCAGTGGCACTCTGCTCACAGGTGTGATTTGATGAGGGACCAGAAATAGAGCCCCTCCCCATCCACCTGCCTCCTGCTCGAGCGATGGTTGGCGCCGGGAGAAGGTCAATGAGGAGGTCTTATGACTTTGTGGGGCCACACGTAGGGTGTGCTAGGATCAACAGGGGAGGGGAAAAGTGCTGGAAGAGGGGCTGCAGCCTGACACACCCTAGGGTGTGCCAGGGTCTCCCCCTTGGCGCAGAAGGTATGGGTGTCAGAGTCCATGAATCATGTCACGTATGCATCTGTGTTCACCAACCAATATTCCCAGCGGGCCGTGGAACCAGAGTGGTGCACAGACTGGCCCACTGGGGTTCCTGGCCCTGGGTAGGTGGCAGCAGGGCCTGCAATTTGGGGTCAGGGCAGGAGACGAGGGCAAGGAAGTGGATGGCATGAAGTCAAGCATATGTAGATGTTCTCAGGGCATGGTTCAGAGGTGGCCTAGCTGGTATTGTGTTGGGGGCAGCTGGGAGAGCTTTCATAGCATGGGGCCCAGTGACAAGCTCTAAGGGGCCTGGGGTGAGGAGTGGGTGGGGAGCATCCTCCCGCAGGACCCATTTGGGATAAGCAAGAGCAGTGGGGGTCAAGGCTGCCCTCACCTCTAGGAGCACACAACTGGGGAAAAGCAGAATGGGCAACCCCATGCACTGGCTGAACACCGTGGGGTCCACCCAGGCCCTCCAACTGTAGTCCACGAGGTCTCCAATATCTCACAGAGATGAGAGCGGGGCCCGGCTCTGCTTCTACCTCTGGGCGCACACAGGGAGGTGAGAGCAGGACCTAGAGGCGGCGCTGGAGCAGCAACAAGGCACATGGGATTGGGCCTGTTGCGTGGGAGCAGATGATAACGATCCACCTTCCAACTGCTGTGGGGCCTATGCTGCACGTACGCCAGCCACCAGGGTGGGGCACCAGCACCTGGGCAGGTGGCAAAAAGGCCTTGGCGCACAGGTCCCCAGCTGCCAAGTAACTGCCCGAATCATAGAAGATTAAGGTTGGAAGAGAACTCAGGAGGTCATCTAGTCCAATCCCCTGCTCAAAGCAGGACCAACACCAACT
Organism: Emys orbicularis; assembly: GCF_028017835.1. Classification (NCBI taxonomy): domain Eukaryota; kingdom Metazoa; phylum Chordata; order Testudines; family Emydidae; genus Emys; species Emys orbicularis. Next base: position 47,107,646 of record NC_088691.1, read on the forward strand.
AAATCATCCCAGCCAGGGCTTTATCAAGCCGGGCCTTAAAAATTCTAAGGATGGAGATTCCACCACCTTCCTAGGTAACCCACTTCAGTGCTTCACCACCCACCTAGTGAAATAGTGTTTCCTAATATCCAACCTAGACCTCCCCCACTGTAATTTGAGACCATTGCTTCTTGTTCTGTCATCTGCCACCACTGAGAACAGCCGAGCTCCATCCTCTTTGGAACCACCCTTTGGGTAGTTGAAGGTTGCTATCAAATCCTCCCTCACTCTTCTCTTCTGCAGACTAAATAACCCCAGTTCCCTCAGCCTCTCCTCGTAAGTCATGTACCCCAGCCCCCTAATCATTTTTGTTCCCTCTGCTGGACTCTCTCCCATTTGTCCACATCCCTTCTGTAGTGGGGGGATCAAAACTGAACGCAATACTCCAGGTGTGGCCTCATCAGTGCCGAATAGAGGGGAATAATCACTTCCATCAATCTGCTGGCAGTGCTCCTACTAATGCAGCCCAATATGCCGTTAGCCTTCTTTTTCCAGAAAGTGACTAATGATGGAGGACGTGCAGGTGCAGTAATGGCTCCGATAGGAATTTCTAAATGAAGAGATGACTACATTTTCTCTTGTGAGAGCATTTGGGACAGGTGAGAGTCAGGTCACCTTAATGCTGGTACTGGGGAATGCTGCAGGTCAAGAGGAGACCTTGACTTGTGGCCTCTCATGCCCAGCTCCAGGCTTCTGACCTGACAGAAGTTAAAGATGCCCCAGGATCAAGAGAGAACAGGGAGCCAAAACCCCAGGGATAAAAAAACAGGCTCTCCCTTTATAGGTTAGCACTAGGCATACTCCAAACCCCAACTCCTCCAAGCATCCCTGTAGCATCCCACCCCTGCTCCTGTGGACACTCTCAGAATTACCAGACCTGCTGTTCCCCAAGGACCTGTACACTACAGCTTACTGACTACACCCTGCAGCACAGCTTTGGCTTAACACGCAGCACTTAGATATGTTTATAGCAAACCTAAGAAGTTTATTTAACAAAGGAGAGAGGTTGGAGAAGCAGCAAGCAGAATTAGTAGAGACAAATGGTTACATATAAAATAAAATCATAACATGCTTTCTAGGGCCTAAATGTAACTAGAAAGTTCTCCTCCGGTAGAAAGAAGCCCATCTCACCCAAAGTTCTTCCCAGTGGTTTCAGCCAAGCCTGGCTGAGATTTCTTTTCCTGAAGCAAACCCACTGGCAGTTTCCCTTCTCCCCTTGGCATTTGTCTGCTGCACCGAGAGTTCCAAAAGGTCTTTGTCTTTACTTGCAAACAGGATGCCCCTGCTGGTTTTGTTTCTTTCTGACCCCTCCCCAACCAATCCACTAATTAGCATTTTGTTCAGACTACAAGTGAGCATCCATTGTGAACTATCCGATACTCATGCAGGTGACCAGCCCAAGTGAGAAGCGTCTCTTGCCCCATGCTGGGCAGGAATATGAGAGTCACCTTTTGGTAACCTGCCTTAGCTCTCAGACCTAGAGACCATCGTCAGTATATATACGTAATTCCTCAGATTTCCCATACATACATCTTGCAATGCTTATGATGGCCAGTGTGACACAGGTGTTCAGAGATCTCGCACGGCATTCTGTGGCAGACTAGTATGTAGGTAACAGACTCCAGGGATGCCTATAACCCTTATGTCCCCCTATGCCCTCAGGCTGGCCAGCTGGCACAAAAGTCCCTGGGTCACAAGCTCCTTGGCAGACCAGGCCCTCTTATCACCAGAATATGAAGCCGGAGACACGTGGGTCTTTGGCCAGCTCCACATCTAATTCTCTTGCAGGGGCAGAGTGATATACCCACACTCACACTGGATAGTACCTATGGCACAGTCCCCAATGTAACTGCACCTCAGACCCCTTCATGGCCTGTTGAAGGGCACCCTATGTAAGCCTCAGACCTCTAGCCGTCACCTTTCTTGGGATGGAGTCTCTCAATTCTCTCCCTCCAGATTGGGGATTTAGGCTGCAGATTCTTGCAATCCACTATGATGCTCTCAGCAGGATAGACTTCAGTTCAGCTCCTGTCATCCTGTTCTCATGTGTGTGTGTGTGGGTTGAGGGGACCAGTCAACTAAGCAAAGTACTATGTATTCAGAACAAAAGCATTGCAGAGAAATCACATCAGTAATACAATCAATTGCTTCTATGCAGGACTAATTTACTAGGCAGTCACCCATCCTCCCCATGGAGACATTGAAAGGACTAAAGTACTTCAGGCACCCTCTCTCTTGGTCAGTCTCATGTCAGGTCTTGGACTGAAGTGTGAGTGACTGTCCTCAGGGCTGATATTTTTGAACCCTTTCAAGTCCTTTGGTTCAAAGGTCTTTCCAGACAAATTGCATCAGTCTGGGTGCTGTTTCCCCTGGGTGTGCATTTAAAAAGATGCATCTGCATTGTTTCAGTACTGGGATTTGCATTATAACCCCCAAGTGACTTCAGTTCCTGCAGGAAGCATCCCCCATTGAGCCAGGAATACAATCCCTAGCCAGCCCATAACCATACCTATTAACCTTTATGAATTTGATACAACAATCTGAATATTCCAGGCATCCATAGTACGTCACATCTCAAGGAATAATCAAGACTATTATATTGCTTCCAAAGCATTGCATGTGTCACACCTTACATTAGCTTCAATGGGACTACTTGTAGAGTAGGTACTACTCCATGAAAAGATATCACAACCTGGCATCTTTACTTTCTGTCTCAGGAAAAGAGAGGAAAATTGCCCCCCCTCTCCCCCTCAATCCCCTGCTCAAAAGTTTACCAAGACCAAGTCACTCTTGGAAATTTAACATCCTTGGGAGGAGAAAAACCCTGAAGAAGTTTGGACTGAGGACCGGCTCGATGTAACAGAGCACATGTAATGGCAGGATCAGTGTAACACAGGTAAGGGATAAGTCCCATACTCACGCACTCACAAACCTGAGCCTCCAACTCACTGTGGTGAAAAAAAGAAGCAATTCCTATTTTATTAGCCAAAAATTAGTTTGAAAAGCTTGAGTACAAAGATTGATCAAAGAACATCATGGGGAACACAGTTACTGACACGGCGTTCAGACAAAGTGTGTGACTAAGAAATGTTTCCCCAAATAATATTTGACTCCAGCAAGTTGCTTAGAAGAAATTCCAACTCCTTAAGATCTGGGGAAGGGTGGTGAGGAAGGTTAAGCCAAATTCTCTCCCCTCCACCTTTGTTGCTGGGGAGGGAGGTTAAGAGAAGTTGAAAAGGACATGCAGGAAAATATGTTTCAGAAGCTTACACATTCCTGGTAGCTTTCCCCACCATGTGCTTCAAGGGGAAAACAAACCAAGACCACGTCATTATAATGGAGAGCGTATAGTCACTTCCGGCAAGTTAGGGAGGAGGGTTCAGTTTCCAGCAGAGTCGCTCCTGGGTAGACTGGTGTCCCCCATCTATTCAGTCCGCTGGGTCCAGAGGAGCTTACACCTACCATACCCCTGTTCCCTATCAGAAAGGCACAGGTTTCACTCCAGTCTCTCATCAATAACCTTGAGGCAATTTCTCCCTTGCTCTAGTCTGAGTCCTGGGTGTTTGAGCTTCCTGAAGTAGCAGAGCCTTACCTAGTAACAAGTGCTGCTGGGAGCAGCTGGCCCCACTGGAGAGAAGACGGAGTGTCACTGGCTGTGTTACCCACAGTGCTGCTCTTTGAAATACAGAGATTCGGACTCGGGAAATCTGGTAGCACTTTGCCATGTGCAAACATCACTGCCATTCCAACAAAATCTGGACAGAACATCCCCCAGGCTGTGAAGGAATTCATGAATTCCACTCCCTCTCAAATGCAAAGCTGTCAGCTGTGCTTCAGGCCTAACATTTCGAAATCAAACTCCCTCCCCACTCCCTACAGTTTTAAAACACTCAATACAAACAGGTTTTTCCACCCGTTTCTATATCTAGGCTGTTCTTGAAACCACCCGCTGCCCCAGTGCAATGTTTGGAACCCAAGACATCATTGTAGCAAAAGCACCAAAGGCCAGAAAGTGGCACTGCCCAGGCGGTATCACTCTTCGAGGTGCATGAAGTGCCAAGATGGTGATTTTTAACATTTTTGCTTTTATCCATTTTTTACATGTAAAAGGCTTTCAAAATGTGCACTTTGCTGGCAGTCCCCATGTGGACCAAGAGGAGAATTCTGTGTAGAGGGCTTGATGAGGCTGTTTTCCTTCCTGCTGTGACAAAAATTGAGAGCTGCCTCCTATAGCAGAAACTGCCAGCACCAACCTAGACCTCCCCCACTGCAATTTGAGACCATTGCTTCTTGTTCTGTCATCTGCCACCACTGAGAATAGCCTAGCTCCATCCTCTTTGGAACCCTCCAGTCCATGGGTCTTGGGAAACACACAACTGGAAAAAAGACCCTCTTCACCCAAGCTTGCAGACATGAATTCACAGCTAATGGATCACTTTTGCACATATCCCCAGTTGGGGGATTACACTGGGTGCTGCAGTTACTCCCTGACAAACCCCAATGACTGAAGCGAAGCCTTGCTGTCTAGGGGAGCGAGTCCCTTAAACGGACACTGTTTAATAGCTTCACCCAAGTAGGTTTCGGAGAAGTTTTATGAACCCTAGTACTAGGAGACATTCATCTGTATGTGAACTAAGGCTTTGTCTTCACTACCCGCCGATCCGGCGGGTAGCAATCGGTCTATCGGGGATCGACTTACCGCGTCTAGTGAAGACGCGGTAAAATCGATCCCTGATCGCTCTGCCGTCGACTCCGGAAATCCACCTCGGCAAGAGGCGGCAGCGGAGTCGGCGGCAGCGCGGCAGCGGTCGACTTTCCCGCGTCCTCACCGCCAGGTAAGCCGACCTAAAATACGCAACTTCAGCTACGGTATTCACGTAGCTGAAGTTGCGTATCTTAGGTCGGACCCCCGCTGTAGTGTAGACCTAGCCAAAGTGAAGACCACTGGCTTTGTAGGTAAACATACCCATGCTCTGTTTGTAGCACAACAGCAGCTGGCTAGTTCAGGAGAATCAGAGAGAGAGATTGACCAGCCTCGTTTCATTTTCCAGGCTTAGTGAGGTGAAAAAGCAAACGAACAGCCTGAAGAGTGAAAAATAAACGAGATTGGTCATGGTCAGCTATCATTAGTAACAGGAAAGGGTCTGCTTTTAAAGAGGATTTCTATCTTGACAGTGTCCCTTTAAAATGCCAGACACTCCTATGCAATCAATGTCTTTCTGGGCCTGAAAGGCATCTCATTAGCGACCTTTGGAGGAAAACATGGTGTAAGACCCTAAGCCTCTCCCAGCAGCAGGTTGCCAGCTTCCCTGCACTAAGCCTGTAGCCCATAGGCAGAGAGAACAGAAAGGCCCAAGCAGCAAGTCTGCAAGAAACACGTGCAGGGAAGCTCTGACCAGGTAACAACAGGCTGGGGGAACTGTGGAGACAAGCCTGCTGCTGCTCAGACCAAGGAGGGGTGTGGGAAATACTGCCCTTGCCTTGCACTGCTGCCTGATGAACCGCACCTTGCTCCTCCCAGAAATTTCTCACTTCCCCTCCTTCCCCACAGATCTCCGAGGAGAGGTTCCATACTACACTGGCGGATCTGTTTGGGCCATCAGTCAGCACAGTTTGCCTTCAATTACTGGAGAAGGATGACATTGTATCTGCCCCGAAATGCATGCACACAGGTGGGGCTAGGGGAGGTGTTTAAGGAGCGGGAAAGAGAAGAGAAACTTGTCACCACCCTCACGCTGGAGTAACTTGGTGTTTGCATTACTTCAAGCAGGACCAAACTGATCCTCTTGTTCTCTCTCGAGCTGGAAAAAGGTCTAGCTCAGGGTCAAAACAAGGCAAACAGCTACTTTGGCCTACCATGTGCAATGAATCCTGGAAGGCTGCTGACAAAACACCTAGGGGAACGTGAGGGCTTTACCACCTCATTTAAAATCCAGAAGGCACTTGATTGGAATTTTGCATCAGCTGGTGTTTGTGAGCATTTCCAGCTGCAACTCAGCTCCTTGGCTTCTTCCTTCTCAAGCTGAGTCAGACTGTGCTGAAAGGCCATGGGGGTGGGAGCAAGAGAGGTCTCCCCCTCTGCCCCACAGCTGACAATCAGGTAAAGCTCTGGTGACCCTTAACTCCCGCCCATTCCCCCAGGCACCGAGAACTATTTGGCAGGGATGGGGGTGTTTGAGGTATTTAAAACGTGTTCGTTCTGGTGACGCAAAGTTCCAGGAGCACTGTAGTTGACAGGTTTTGCTGCCTCTCTGCTGCTGACAGTCTATGTTAAGCTTGCAGCCCCAGGAAGCGTGCAGTATTTAGCATGTCATCTCTCGTCAGGTAGCACCCGCACAGCTGGCGGTATCCCGTGAACGATTCCCGCCCATGCAGGATGCGCCAGTTATCCACAAACAGCGCCTACATAAGAGGAGAAAAGCACTGAGAATACGGAGTGAAGAAGTGTCCACATGAACAGAGGACATATTAGAACAGATTATGACCTAAATGGCACATTGAAACATTAGCTGTGGCCCTTGGGCTGCTTAATATATAGCAGTGGTTCTCAAACTTTTGTACTGGTGACCCCTTTCACACAGCAAGCCTCTGAGTACGACCCCTCTTATAAATTAAAAACACTTTCAAATATTTTTAACATTATAAATGCTGGAGGCAAAGGAGGGTTTGGGGTGGAGGCTGACCGCTCGTGACCCCCCACGTAATTACCTCACGACCCCCTGAGGGGTCCCGACACCCAGTTTGAGAACCCCTGATATATAGGCATTGAAATGAAGAATGAATTACTATTTACAGTGCAGTAGCTCCTAGGAGCCCCAGTCACGGACCAAGGCACCACTGCACTAAGTGCTGTATAAACGCAGAAGAAAAAGCCCCGAAGAGCTTCCAATCGAAGATGAGAGACGACAGATGACAGAGACACACAGCGGAGTACAAAGAAACAATGAGACAGTACTGGCACAGTCTATACCATTTGCTTGTGCTTCTATGGTAGTGGTCTGTTGGCAGAGTTCACCAGCACTATAAACCTCGCAGGGAGAGGGTGAGGGTGGAAGGGGCACAAACACTAACCTCAGGGGTTGCCATACTCCACTTTTCGGGCTGCACATCCTCCCCTCAGCCATGCAGGAGCAGAGGCAGATTGTAGCAGCTTTCTGACACTAATCTCCCCTGGCTGAATCTGTTTTGTGTATATGTAAACCTTTTCAGTAGGCTTGGACCGATGTGTCCCCTGGGCCAAAACATGCCTAGGATCTGCACACTAGTAACATGGTCTGGTTCTGTGCATTGTAATTGTAATGCTAGACAAGGGGTTAAAGCACAGCACATCCTTGGCATTGTAAACCCTGGGGTGCAGCCTTCTTTTTTCTGCTTCCATGGTTTGTGCACCACACACTTCAGTCACGTCTGGGGTGGGAGAATATTGATTTTATATACTGTTTTGCAGTGCAAGACTCTGAGAGCAGCCCAAGAGGATGGAGTTTGATAGGAATGTTGGTCTCATCTGTTTCCTCAGATGCCCTCTACATGTTTCATATATTTCCATTAATAAGACCTCCCACTTCTACAAGACCTCAAAGCACTTCACACATTAACCCTCACAACCTACCTCACACTGGTATTTTTATTGGCCCTACTTCACAGATCAGGAGATCTATTTCCCCATCTGTGGCAGCCCTCCTCCCACACTGTTTTTGGGTGAATTCCCATTATTTTTGGTTTGACATGTGGCCACATCCTCCCTCTGCCCCACTTTTTCTGGTGGTAAAAATGTATGCAATGGAGACTTGTGTGCTGCTGATACAATGCATCCTACCACAGGGTTGAGAGGGGGAAACTGAGGCACGGGGAACGTATCCAAAGTATTACATCAAGTCAGGGGGAAGATCAGCTGTCTTAATTGCCAGTTCCCTATTATATCGAAATAAGTGCTCTGCCTCCCTCAATGCAGTGAGCTCATATGCTCCCCCAACCTGTGACTACCTTGCCTGGCTTCAGTTTGACCCAGAGTTCGTTTTCCGGTCTCCGTAGCTCTGTGGTGAGTGTGCGATGCGCGGCATACCAGCGATGCACAACATCATAAGGCACTGTGTTGATGACAGCTCGGTCATAGTTATTGTACCTGGGTCAGAACAAAACAGAAGAGACAGTCACCATGGATCTATGAGCAGAGCAGAGCCAGATATTCCACAGGAAACCTCTAGAGTCTAATGCACAAAGGACATCTTTAGGAAGGCCACAAAAAACGCATTGGGGTTGCTCTGTATTTATTTAGTAAATGTGGCAGGGGTGAGGTGGGCGAAGAGTGGGGATTTAAGTAGGAACAAGTTTAAATCCAAACAAAACTATCCTCACTGAATTATTTTCCAAAAACAAAACAAAAAACACCACGCCACATTTCTGTTAATATTTTGTTTTGGATTTTTTTTTAAACCTGCTGGGCTCAAATGACCTGATTGGGTTCCTTTCTTATAAAAACCCCTTTAAACTACAATTGACAATTTAACCGGTGCAGGGTGAAGTTAGAGCACTGCAGTGCAAGACAGAGGCAGCATCATTTAAGTGACTTTGAATCACTCATTTGCCAGCTTGGAATGCTGGGAGGGTGAAATTCACCCAATGGAGAGAGCCAGCAAAAGGCCCCCACACCAGAGTGATTATTTCTTTATGGTTAGCAAGTAGGAACAAAATAAAAAATGATGCATGGTTAGTGACCTGTCTGTCAAGGGATACATGGGTATAAACTCTAAGCGGAAGATCAACCCTGATGTATCATGGAGAACCTTAAACTCCTCCTGTGATAATAAAAGGAGATTGTGCCGGAAGTGCATGTGCAATCTACAATCTTATTCTCCAATCAGTGACTAGCTCAACACTGTTTTGGGAATACCAGTGCTTGAACAAACTGACCAATCAGCATCCTCAGTAGGAAACAATCAGTGGAAGCCTGCTTCAATGCTATGTACGTTTAATGAAATAGAGGTACAGGGAGCAGGGCTGAATGTTTATAGTTCATCTTAGGTGCTGTTATGAGGTACAGAGATGGCAAACACAACTGATCATCATCCAAAGTAAAGAGCACAAGCTGGACAGCTTGCCTTCTAACCAGAATCAAAGACTCAATACAACTTGGGCTAAGTTTTACCCCACCTCCCTGTAGACGAGGTGGAAATTCAGAAAGACCTATGTATAAGGGGCCTGATCCTGCTGGCACTGAAGTCAATGGCATGACTCTCACTGACCTAAATAGTGCAGGATCCAGCTGAAGAGGAAGACTTGTGCCACCTGCAGTCCCCCTGCAGAAAGATGACTGTGCAGGGCAATGGGTGGGTGCACTGGGGTTGGCAGCTACTCGCAGTCTGAGATTTAAGAGCCAGAGTTCTCTGTTGAAATGTATAGGGTGTTTGGGCTTGTGGCTGCTTGCCCAGGAGATGATGCCCTGAAAATTCCCTGGACATCTCCCCATTGTCAGTCTGGAAATTTGGCAGGCATGGAATTGCCACATGTAATTGTTTTAGACATTTATAATGAATGGCATGGGTAAC